>NC_140579.1:785394258-786133258 GCF_964204655.1 Triturus cristatus | reverse complement strand
ATAGCAGTGCCACAACAATGCAAGCAGCAGACGGCATGCGCAAGTACCTGGGGAAGAGAGACACACAAGAAGTCAGCCACAAAAAGCACAGCCACTTGCATGTGCATTTACTCGACACATGTATGGATGACAACATGCTAGGTCACAATTATGACTGGGGAAGTACAACCATCACTGCCACCATCACTCCAGTGACACACCCACACACACCTCTGACTCACGTGCCATACATGCAGGTGGACACACACATCACAACACATGCCACACGGGGACCAATGCGTGCACACTCAGACACTGGTACTCACCACTAAGCAAAGAAGTCGCGTATGAGCCGAGTCCGGATGTCCTCTTGCGGCTCCACATCCTCCACATCACTAGCCCCATTGCCAAGCCCTTCGTCCTCCACGGGTGGATGGTCCTCGTCATGTTGATTCAGGATGAGTGGCACAGCTCTTTCAACTGCCATGTTGTGCAGCATGCAGCAGACCATGAAGATCTTGCAGACCTTCGCCGGGGCATATGGGAGTGCGCCGCCGGTCTTGTGGAGGCACCTGAATCGGCTCTTCAGCAGGCCAAACGTCCTCTCGATCACTCGCCTTGTCCGGCCATGGGCGGTGTTGTAGCGGAGCTGGGCCGGCGTGATGGGGTTGCGGAGAGGTGTGAGCAGCCAAGGCATGTTGGGATAGCCAGCGTCCCCTACATGGGAAGCACATGGACATCGTTAGAAGTGGTGAAGCGGTCGTGCTGGTAGGTTATGCAAAATACAGGACAGACAGACTGTACCCACCAACAACACATGCCCGTTCGTTGCGCAGCTGCATCATCATTTCAGGCATCCTGCTACGCCTCATGATGTAGGCATCGTGTGCTGATCCTGGAAAACGAGCACAGACATATGAAATCACCATGTTCGACAGACACACCACAAGGGCATTAATGGAGTGGTAGTGCTTTCGATTGCGGTACGCCACCTCCCGTGCGTGTGGTGGTACCAAAGCTACATGTGTCCCATCTATGGACCCAATGACATGGGGCATCCCTCCCAGGGCATAGAATCCACGCTTGACCTCAGTCATCTGTTCAGGGGTTGGGAACTTGATGAAGTCATCCAGGTGAATCAACATGGCCTCTAAGAAATCATGCAGCACACGGCAGAACATGCTCTGGGACATGCCACCAACATGAGCTATGGTATTTTGAAAGGTACCCGTGGCAAGAAAATGTAGGGCAGCCATTACCTTCAGCTGGGGTGTCAGTGCCGTAGGATACCTGTGCTGCGGTTGCAGGTTTGGTGCCAGTCTCGCCGTCAACTCCAGAATCAACGGTTGGGTGAAGCGGTAGAGCCGGATGCTGTCATTCTCCTGCATGGCATCCAAGTCCGGAATTGGTCGGGCAAGAGGCGGCGCTCTGCAGTAATTTGGAAGTGACAAGGAAGAGTGAGTGCAGTACGACAACAAATCATGTGTACTGAGCACATGTTAATCTGTCAATACACACATGCTACATAGGGAGTCAGGTATGTGCTACATGGCCAGGACACGTATGGATGCAAGGTGACACTCCTACCAAGACCCAGCTACACACGGAGATTGAGAACCTCCCCATGCCACGCCATGGGAATAGCTGTGTCCCAGTGCAAGTGAACAGCCAGACGCAAGACAGGAGTGACATACGCCCACACATCAGCAGCCATAGGATGCCAATTGCAGAGACTGGTAGTGGAACACTGGAGCCACAGGTCACATGACATTACACTAGGACAGCCCACACACCTTGCCATGAAGGTGCACATGTCATGACTCACCACACATTCCTTGTGAGGATGGTGACATGTCCTTGTCACGCTACTCCGTGTCCCATGCATATATGTGCAACTCACATCCGATACCACATGTGGCATGGTGTGCGGAACAGTGTGCACTGACAATCTACACACAGACACATGTTGGTTGCTGCAACGGCTGCAGCTTTTGAGGGTGCTCCAACATCAACCTGATGGGAAGCCCCCACACATACATGACATAGTCACATTGTGCACCGTGGGTAGTGACAAGTCAGGTGTCATGACCCCTGTACCGGGCATCAGGGGACACTTCCGTGTGTTGGTGTCCGTGCCATGCCAGTGCCGCTCACCCCAAGTGTGCAGTACGACATGCACACATGTCAAAGGAGTCAAGGGCATGCCTGGCACACATAGCACCATCACACAGTACATCTGTACACATCTCATCATACATCTGGTGCCTTCTCGACTCAGGAGTAATGTTCCACATCACAGGCCGTCACACCTGTGCCCCACACATGTAGTGATGCACAGACGATGCCTTGATGTCAATTAATGGACAAGTATGTCCATTCATGGACAAGTATGTCCATCCATGGACAAGTATGTCCGCCCTATCCCTACCTGTGTGCCGCCTGTCACCACTGTGATGTGTGAAAACCGCTGTACTGCTGCGAAGAGGGCCTGTGTACGTTCCCATATCACTATGGGAGTGCTGCCGTATGTGTACTCATCGTGATGGCGAGCGTACAGGCATGTGTACGGCCCGTACCACGAGTACGCATACGCGAGGACACCCATAGTGGTACGGGCCGTACACACGCCTGTACGCTCCCTATCACTACGAGTACGCATACGCGAGGACACCCATAGTGGTACGGGCCGTACACAGGCCTGTACGCTCCCTATCACTACGAGTACGCATACGTGAGGACACCCATAGTGATTGGGAGCGTACAGGCGTGTGTACGGCCCGTACCACTATGGGTGTCCTCGCGTATGCGTACTCGTAGTGGTACGGGCCGTACACACGCCTGTACGCTCCCAATCACTATGGGTGTCCTCACGTATGCGTACTCGTAGTGATAGGGAGCGTACAGGCGTGTGTACGGCCCGTACCACTACGAGTACGCATACGCGAGGACACCCATAGTGGTACGGGCCGTACACACACCTGTACGCTCCCTATCACTACGAGTACGCATACGCGAGGACACCCATAGTGGTACGGGCCGTACAAACGCCTGTACGCTCCCTATCACTACGAGTACGCATACGCGAGGACACCCATAGTGGTACGGGCCGTACACACGCCTGTACGCTCCCTATCACTACGAGTACGCATACGCGAGGACACCCATAGTGATAGTGAACGTAGGCACGCGTGTACGGGCCGTTGCAATGCATTTGGGGTGCCCTAGGGCCCCGGAACGCACCGTACCTGTGTGTGAAGCTCCAAATTACATAGGGGACACATGAGGGACAAGTATTAAGGCCTACATGCATGCTGGTTGTCATGGAGACCAAGTTCAAAAATCGAATTTCTTCTGGAAGGTGCACAGCAGAAGTCAGTTGGAATTAATCTACTTTGTTGCAATGTGTTTGTGGAGCTGACATCATGCAGGAGAATGAAACCGATAGAGTACACACAGACTGCTAGGTTTGAAGGGATTGGTGGAAACATAGGATGCAAATGTGAGTGACCAATCACTCTGTACTCCTGTGCATGAGACAGGGCAGAAAGGCACATATAAGGCAGCCAGATCCCATGAGGGAGTACTTGCCTGCACATCTTTGAATTCGTCGACCCAGCTGCTGCTACTGATTCCCTGGAACCATGTCAAGGGCTGTGGAGAGGTCACAGCCATTCACCCTGGAGGAGAACATGGCATTGCTGGATGTGATCCTCCCACAGTACCCCATGCTGTATGGGCGACCAGGGTATCAGGTGAGTGCATAGGCCACTGGCACAGACTGTCCCTATGTTGTGACTGTGACTTCTGCCATTGTGTCCTGGTGTGACACACATGCCATGTACTGTAGGGGGGGTCCCAGTGGGGGGATGCCTGATGTCTCCCAGCCAGAGCATGCTGTGGTGCATGTCTGCTCTCCTCACTTGCATTGTGTTTACTGTGACATTCACTGCATGTGGCATTACACATTGTGTCTGTCTAATCCTCCAGGGAATGGGGCTACTACAGTCCTCCTGTGATTCTGTGGTTACCCCAGTGTGACAGTTGACTGTGCCTACAGATGTGTGTTTGTCCACTGTACCTATGCTGAGGGTGTCCACATGATGTGTTTGTCCCCTGGACATCTGTGTGTGTAAGTCCAATGTCATTTGTGTGGGTGCATATGTGTAGTGGACCACCCCAGATGCATGAGGCCTGGATATGCCCTGCACATCTCATGTGAGCAGGGAGCAGTGCTGTGTGTCTGACGTGCAGAGACAGCCCCACACCTGTGAGCCCCCCCGATCTAGTGGCACATGTGCAGTGAGGTTTGTATCTGCATTTGGCAATGGCAGGTGAATGTCCTGTGCCTGTGTGTGTCTGTGTACTCTGCTGAGGTGGCGTCAGTGGCCTGTGGCATGTGACTGCTTTGAGGTTCTGGCCAGACACAGGAGGTGTGTGTGCAGAGTCCTCCCAGCAGTGCCCTGAGACAGGAGGGGTGGGTGCCTATCACTACCAGCAGTGCCCTGAGACAGGAGGGGTGGGTGCCTATCACTACCAGCAGTGCCCTGAGACAGGAGGGGTGGATGCAGAGTCCTCACAGCAGTGCCCTGAGACAGGAGGGGTGGGTGCCTATCACTACCAGCAGTGCCCTGAGACAGGAGGGGTGGGTGCAGAGTCCTCCCAGCAGTGCCCTGAGACAGGAGGGGTGGGTGTGGAGTCCTCCCAGCAGTGCCCTGAGACAGGAGGTGTGGGTGCAGAGTCCTCCCAGCAGTACCCTGAGACAGGAGGGGTGGGTGTGGAGTCCTCCCAGCAGTGCCCTGAGACAGGAGGGGTGGGTGCCTATCACTACCAGCAGTGCCCTGAGACAGGAGGGGTGGATGCAGAGTCCTCCCAGCAGTGCCCTGAGACAGGAGGGGTGGGTGTGATGCACAGTGTGAGCCTTGATCATTGATTGTGAAATTGCCATCATTCCACCTGTGTACCCACAATGGCACGTACTGCTTTTTCCCTCACCAGAGGATCATGTCCCTATGACAAAGGTGCAATGCGTTGGCTGCATGACATGCCTTGTTGTAACCAGCTAATTTGTTCTCATATGTCTCTCTGTGACATGTGGCTGGTGTATTGATGTGGTGTAACTTGTTCTTCCTCACAGGTAGGCGCCACTGCCAAGGAGCAGATCTGGCTGACCGCCGTCAGTGCCGTGAGGGGTGTGGATGGTCGGAGGCGGAGCCTGTCCCAGGTGAGGAAACGCTGGCAGGATATCCGGTGCTGGACGTGGAGGATTGCACGGGTCCTGCTGGGGGACTCACCTGAGAGCTGCAAGAACCACGGGCACCGCCGTCTGAGCCACCTCCACAGGCGTGTGCTGCCGGTGGTCTTTCCAGACTTGGAGAGGCGCTTACAGGAGATGCAGCAGCCGGAAGGGGGTAGGTACATGTGTGTTTGTTGTGTGTCACCGGCATTTGTAAGGGCACAGTAGCATGAATTCATTGCCAGGGTTTAAAGGTGCTGTGCAGATCCAGTTTGCCCCAGTATAGCGCTGCGCTCCTGCCACCCTTCCCCTCCTTGCAATGTGTTCCCTGGTCTGTGTGTAGTCACTCCTTCACAAGGTAATGTAGGCTGGCGCTTTGTCCACGAGAACTATGCCTGTGGCATCATGTGTGGGGGTGGTGTGTAACAGGTTTTGGGACCTTGGCTGTGCCCTGTCCAGTTCACTGCATGTGGGTTCCATGTCAGTTGGCACTGATGCTGAGTCCAGACATGGGAGTTAGTCTCTCAAGTGTCATGCCTGACAGCGCGCATGTCCTATGTAGTGGCCTGTGACATGATATGCTTGAGTGTGCGATACGCATAGTGCAGGGATGGTGGCGTGTGTTGCAGTCATTACCATTCAGGAGCATGGAGTTGCGTGGCCACTACTGTCCCCTGGGGCACCTTTTCCTCAGTGTTGCATGTGTCATCACAAAACGTGGACACTCTCAGTGTCTACAGCGTAGGTTGTGCTCTGTGCCATTGTCCCCTGGCACCATGTATATTGACGTGCAATTTTGTACAGGTGTCCACTGTGCAGCCTGACCTGAATGTCCTTCTTCATACTCACAGTTGCCAGTGCCTGTGTGTCTTGTTATACTCATCTGAGGATGGGCACTGGTACCTCATTATTTGTACAGGCGCACCTTGGGTGTTTGGCGTCCAATCTTGCATTTTGCCTGCCCCTGTGTTTATCACCCAGACTATGAGATGTTGGTGCCACCTGTGTCTCAACAATTTGCCTCGTGTAGGGGGTGGTTGGTGTGGGCAAAGCCTATATGTCAAATCCTGATTTCTACTTGCTGGGTCTGGGCAGTGTGTGATGTTTGTCTGGACACACACGCAAGGTGCAGTGACCCAGTCATGTTGGGCATGTTTTCAGCATTACCTATGCAGCATGTGTCTCAAGTTCATGGATATGGTCCCTGGTCATCCCTATTTTCGCCAACGCTGTGTGGTGCAGATGCAGTGCTGGATTGTCCCCAGGGCCTGGGTGCTATGTCAGACTCCGTTTCCTGTCTTTTGCTATTGTCTCATGCTCTCCATGGTATTTCAGTGGCATGGTGGCTCAACCAACTGTGTGTTTCATGCCCTACATCGGTACCTTGTTTAGTAGATGTTAGGGATCTTCCTTTTCAGGCTATGCAATGTAACCTATGTAGATTGGACTCATGTGACAGATGTGTACAGGTGTCTGATTAATTTCTGTCTCTCCACCCTGCCCACAGCATTGTCGGGGGACACAGAGGGAGACATGGACACAGACCAGGCGGAGGGACCGAGCACCAGTGCCAGCCGTGACATCGGGGCTGGCACATCGAGTGGGACAGAGGCGGAGGAGAGTGCGGCCGAGGACCTGTCGACTGGCACGTCAGAATACGAAGCTGACAGGTCCGAGGAGGATGTCTCCGAGTGGGCGGAGGCTGCACCAGCAGCTGACAGCGGAACAACACCTCGCACCGCCCCCTCAGTTCCCATCAGCCGCCTCCCACTTGCTCGTGTCCCTTCCCAGCGTGCCCGGTCACCGCATGTCTCCTTCATGCCAGGCACCGCACCCCCTGCCCCTGTCTCCACTGCTGCCGCCAATGCCGAGTCAGTGGACATCCAGCGGCAACTGCAGGTTGGTCAGGCTGCGATCCTTAATGTCCTCCATGCCCACGGCCAAACCCTCACCAACATCGAGGCATACTTGGAGGGCATTCATTCATCGCAGGCTGACCAACGCAACTTGCTGAGGTCCATAGACTCCACACTGACTGCAGCAGTGGGTCTCCTGCAGCGCGACCTCCCCCCACCTACCCCTGCCCCATCCACACTTCCCACTCCCATGCCTGTCCCACGTACAACCAGACGTCGGCATGCACCCACATCAACAGACACAGGCACCACACCAGCAGGGAAGGTCCACCGCACTCCTCCTGACACGCACACACAGGGTGAGGTAGGCACACCCACTGGGTCGGGGGGCAAACGTGTGACACGCAGCCATAGTGGGAGTCCGCATTCCACCCAGTCCACTCCCTCCAAATCCCCTCCCCTCAGCTCTCCTGGCCACATCTCCCCCAAGGACTCCTTCATGGCCGCTCTGTCCCTGAGCCCCACAGTGACACCACCACGCAAGCGGTCAAGGAAGTCCTCGGTCAGGGTGGTTGATTCTCCCCCCCTGTCTACACCCTCCCCCGGTGGCGCTGCGACCCATCCCTCTGACCCCCCCCCCCCTCCTTGGGGCCTGTGGATCCTTCGGGTGCAGGGGAATCTCTGGAGGACCTTGCAAAGGTGTGTAGTGCCATCCTGGCCTCCGCCTTTGGCCCTGCCCCACCCCCTGTGGTGGAGTCCTCCATCCCTGCACCCACAACCCCTCCCCTTTGCCCTGATGTCCCTGCGGTGCCTGGTGCTCCCCCCCCCCATGATGCCCTCACCCCTGTGGAAGACGAAGGCATGTAACTGTGCAGGCAAGGTAGGGGACACGCATCCCACTGTGTCCCCCATCCAGCTGAGACTCATTGACTGCCCTATGGGCTTTGTGAATATTGCACTGCCTGCGATCCACGGACATTGTGCTCATGCTGAATAAAGCTTCATTATTTTTTTCATTATAACACTACTGCTATGCTGGTATTGGTGTTGGTGGGGCTGCTACATGGTTTTGGGTGGTGTTTATGTGTTGGGTGTGTGGGATATGTAGTAGTGTGCTGCTCATTGGGGGGACCCTGGGATCTGTGTGCCATCACAAGGCGTTAGCTAACTTTCTTTGTTCATGTAAGCAGTTACTGCATGGTGCAATTGTCCCAGGGTGTATTCCTTCCTCTGTGTACCCTGATATCTTCCCTGCAGGGTGTTCCCAATATTTAGCGCAGAGCTGTGTCTACATGAGCTGTGTGTGTGACAGTGCCCTTCTACTTTGGCCATCCATGCAGGGCCATGTCTCCACCTGCAACATTCGTGGCATCCTTGGTGATCACTGTACTTGTGTATGGAGTCTGTTGACATGAGTTCATGGGGACATGTTCCCTTGTAGGCAGTATGCATGTGTGTACTTCCAGCCTCACACACATGTGTTACACCCCTCCTGTCTCAGGGCACTGCTGGGGGGACTCCACACCCACCCCTCCTGTCTCAGGGCACTGCTGGGAGTGATAGGCACACACCCCTCCTGTCTCAGGGCACTGCTGGGAGGACTCCACACCCACCCCTCCTGTCTCAGGGCACTGCTGGGAGTGATAGGCACCCACCCCTCCTGTCTAAGGGCACTGCTGGGAGGACTCTGCACCCACCCCTCCTGTCTCAGGGCACTGCTGGGAGGACTCTGCACACACCCCTCCTGTCTCAGGGCACTGCTGGTAGTGATAGGCACCCACCCCTCCTGTCTCAGGGCACTGCTGGGAGGACTCCACACCCACCCCTCCTGTCTCAGGGCACTGCTGGGAGTGATAGGCACCCACCCCTCCTGTCTCAGGGCACTGCTGGGAGGACTCTGCACCCACCTGTCCAATTTCACAATATGTACGCTCATGACATACACGGATGTGGGTACGCTCCATGCATTCGAGGTGGGGGTACGTGTCATACTTACACTGTTGGGGTGGGGCTACGCTCCATGCATTCGAGGTGAGGGTACGTGTCTTACTTACACTGTTGGGGTGGGGCTACGCTCCATGCATTCGAGGTGGGGGTACGTGTCGTACTTACACTGTTGGGGTGGGGGTACGCTCCATACGTACGCGGGTGGGTACGGGTCGTACTTACACTGTTGGGGTGGGGGTACGCTCTATACGTACGCGGGTGTGGGTACGGGTCGTACTTACACTGTTGGGGTGGGGGTACACTCCATACGTACGCGGGTGGGTACGGGTCGTACTTACACTGTTGGGGTGGGGGTACGCTCCATACGTACGCGGGTGTGGGTACGGGTCATACTTACACTGTTGGGGTGGGTGTATGCTCCATACATATGCGGGTGGGTACGGGTCGTACTTACACTGTTGGGGTGGGGGTACGCTCCATGCATACGGGGTGAGGGTACGAGTCGTACTTACACTGTTGGGGTGGGGGTACGCTCCATGCATACGCGGGTGAGGGTACGAGTCGTACATACACTGGTGGGGTGGGGGTAGGCTCCATGCATACGCGGGTGAGGGTACGAGTCGTACTTACACTGGTGGGGTGGGGGTACGGTCCGTACGTGCGCGGGTGAGGGTACGAGTCGTACTTACACTGTTGGGGTGGGGGTACGCTCCATGCATACGCGGGTGAGGGTACGAGTCGTACATACACTGGTGGGGTGGGGGTAGGCTCCATGCATACGCGGGTGAGGGTACGAGTCGTACTTACACTGGTGGGGTGGGGGTACGGTCTGTACGTGCGCGGGTGAGGGTACGAGTCGTACTTACACTGTTGGGGTGGGGGTAGGCTCCATGCATACGCGGGTGAGGGTACGAGTCGTACTTACACTGTTGGGGTGGGGCTACGCTCCATGCATTCGAGGTGGGGGTACGTGTCGTACTTACACTGTTGGGGTGGGGGTACGCTCCATGCATACGCGGGTGAGGGTACGAGTCGTACTTACACTGTTGGGGTGGGGCTACGCTCCATGCATTCGAGGTGGGGGTACGTGTCGTACTTACACTGTTGGGGTGGGGGTACGCTCCATACGTACGCGGGTGGGTACGGGTCGTACTTACACTGTTGGGGTGGGGGTACGCTCCATACGTACGCGGGTGTGGGTACGGGTCGTACTTACACTGTTGGGGTGGGGGTATGCTCCATACGTATGCGGGTGGGTACGGGTCGTACTTACACTGTTGGGGTGGGGGTACGCTCCATGCATACGGGGTGAGGGTACGAGTCGTACTTACACTGTTGGGGTGGGGCTACGCTCCATGCATTCGAGGTGGGGGTACGTGTCGTACTTACACTGTTGGGGTGGGGGTACGCTCCATACGTACGCGGGTGGGTACGGGTCGTACTTACACTGTTGGGGTGGGGGTACACTCCATACGTACGCGGGTGTGGGTACGGGTCGTACTTACACTGTTGGGGTGGGGGTACGCTCCATACGTATGCGGGTGGGTACGGGTCGTACTTACACTGTTGGGGTGGGGGTACGCTCCATGCATACGGGGTGAGGGTACGAGTCGTACTTACACTGTTGGGGTGGGGGTACGCTCCATGCATACGGGGGTGGGGGTACGTGTCGTACTTACACTGGTGGGGGTGGGGGTACGCTCCATACGTACGCGGGTGGGGGTAGGGTCCGTACATATCCGTCCCCACGCTATGTGATGCTTGTGCAGGCCGTACCCAGGCCTTTGCCACGTGGGTACGATCCGTCCCGCCATTGTTGGGGTGACGTGGGTGTGGGCGGGGTACGTCTCGTACCCACGCTCTTCAGGCGTGGGTACGGGACGTACCGGTCTGGTTGTGTTGCCGGTTCGCGTGGTGACGGACTTCCGTTGTGGCGGTCGCTGGCTTAGCTGGACACGCCCCCACCCCCTCGTAGTGACCAGGGCATGGGTGTCAGGTATGTCCTGGGCATGTGTGGTGTGTGACTTTGGTGGGGGTTTTGTGGCCTGCCCTGGTCCTGCCACCCCCACCCCACCCCACTTTCCCCCCTCCCTTAGTTATTCTGACCTTCTGCGGCATCTGCGTCGGGAACCTGTAGAGGAGGTCGACTGCTATGAGGGCCGGGATGACACGTAGGTTCGGGTCCATGTCTGTCCGTCGCGTACAGGTCCTCCTTGTTTGCGTCGTCCTGTGTGTCCGTCGCGTACTGGTCCTCCTTGATCGCGTCGTCCTGTCTGTCCGTCGCGTACTGGTCCTCCTTGTTCGCGTCGTCCTGTCGCGTACCGGTCCTCCTTGTTTGCGTCGTCCTGTCTGTCCGTCGCGTACTGGTGGTCCTTGTTCGCGTCGTCCTGCTTTCCCGGCAGTTTTTGGCAGCCGGAAAATATTCACCGTGCGGGATGACGTCGGTGCGAATCGTAATTCCTGGGTCGTGAATGGCTGGCTGCGAGCGTCCCGACGTCAGTTCGGCGCTTTCCCGGATCGCATTTGTAGGTTTATTTTGTTCGGTCGGGCTTTTTTACGAATCGTACGGAAATGGTGTTCCCGTGCGATTCGTAATTCCTTGTTTGTAAATTTTGACGACCGGGTACGCGTCGGACGGAGAATATGCTCCGTCCGACGGTTCGTGCCCGGGTTTTACAGGATCGTAATCGGCACCCTATTGTAGAATGGTGCACCATTCACACACATATCGAGATTTATGATTTCTGATAAATCTAGACATGTGCTTTGTTCTATGAGTATTAAGTGCAATCATGCACAACAACACTTATAGAACACCCTTTCAACACAAAGTGGTCTAAATGATGAGGTTGTATTTACATGGAGTATAAAAAGGGCACAGAGTGCCTTTTCCTCTCTTTGTAAATATAAAAGAGTTTCTTGCACAATAACTATGTTCCAAAAAGTGACATATTTCCGTTTTTAAATTTCCTTGCGAATGATAAAAGTAAGCACAGATTTTTGTCTGCAAAGATGTTCAAAGAAGAATGATTGAAATGATTTCGGTCCTTCAACAGCTAAAAACGTGAAATATATTATGAACCCCTCAAATCTCGTTTTTTGCAGGTCACATGATATCTGATTATGGTCAGATTTCAAAACTACATAAACAGAGTGGTTTTAGAAACGTGTTTCAACTTTGTAGCTTCTTGCAGGCCTCTTCATTCTGTATATTGAGACTTAGTTAAACTTACCTTCACAGTAATAGGATTAAAAAATGGTATTCATTTTTTGCTGTTTTTCATTCAAATAAAAATTGTTAAAAATTGCTTATTTTAAAATTTGGATCTGTGAAAGAAAAAAAAAAATTATAACATATAATAATACATTTTTTACAACACAACATAATTTCCACAAAGTAATTTGTTTGCCTTTTTTGCTCTTCTCAGAATATATGGAATTTCACTAGAAATAGTGATTTCAATGGTACTCATCACTTAACAGCGGGCAAAAAAACAAAAAAAACAATCAGAAAGATTGTTAGAAAAAAATCAACATACTATTCTCAGTAAAATACCAGAAAATACAAATCATACATATATGAAATGCTTACAGATTACAACATTTTATAACTTTAACTTATAAAAACTGTAAATGTTGCCGCATTAAAATAATCACCGAATAAATGACCACCAAAAAGTCCATAATTCAAAAATATACCTTTCCTTGAGGCCAAATGGTATTTTTGCACTTCTTCTTTATGTAAATTGTCCAATGGTAGTCCTATTAAATTATAATAATAAATTCCTCAGAGACTGAATTATCTTCCTAAAACTTTGGCTTTAAAAATATTAGGTAGGGATTTTGTAATTCCCTAGGCAAACGTGGTTTGAAAACCAACTGGGCATCATTACAAAGTGGCCAGCCTTTGTCACATTTTAGATAGGCAGTATAATGTCCAGATGTGGTGAAAGGACCATCATGGAAAATTATTGCAATTGCTACAAAAGTCCTTCCTGATATTGATACTTGTGTTGCTACAAACTGCTTTATTAAAGTATCCAATTTTCTTCCATCAGCTGTACAACGTTGCATCATTAAAATTATGTATTTTCCATATTTTGTTAAGAATAATGTGGATAACATTTCTGATTTACATTGGCTACACTCCATGTTTTGAATTGCACCTTTCACTAATTTATTGAAAGACACTGATTTACAGTCTGGTAATGTTAAATACAGAAATCTCTCAGTGTCTACATTGGTGCTACATGTATACATGCAATTTTCACAATAATGTTCCCATCTGTAAGAAAGGCCAAAAATATTTTCTATTTCTACACCTTCATTTTCAAAAATGGTAAGCATATACATTAAAAATTCCTGAGCATCTTGTTGGATATTTTGTGTAAATTCTGTAGAACCAGAACACACATCCAAAAGATTACGAACATCTGAAACAGATTGTATTTTACTTCTATCTATTGTCAATTTTTCATAAACAGAATGCAACAGAGAACAAAATCTTTTTTCCCGATTCTACATAATTTGTTCTTGAAAACCTTCAAGATAAAAAACAACATTGACCACTACATTAGCATAGCAGTTGACACCAGAACTATTTTCAAACTGATAACCAACAATCTCTTCAACAGTGTCCAATTTCTTTTTACCTGCAATCGCAACATTATCTTGTTCTTTTCCCTTCTTGACATCTTCAGTACAGATATTCTCTAACCTTCTTTTTCGACTAACCATACGCTTTTCAAATACAGGATATTGACCTAAATTTGGAGCATACACCCTTCTTAACCTATTATACTCTTTTACACAGTTTGCATCTGCAGTAACCTTTGTCTCATCAAAATCAATCAAAAACAAACCAGATAATGTTCTGACTCGCGACAAAGCAACATATGCCATACCCTCTTTAAATACAATAGATCCAATGTTCACCAATACACTGTCTACACTTAATCCTTGAGATTTATGAATAGTCACTGCATATGCCAGAGAAAATGGAAATTGTTTCCTACGGACATATAAATCTTTAATAAGCAAAAAACGAACTGAACAACGACCAATTTCTTTAACTTCATCAATCTGATCAAATTTAATTTAAAAAAATTTAATTCCTTCTTTTTTCTGATAATTCACAAAATCCACCACTTTTCCCATTGCACCATTAACTAAACCTTTCTCTACATCCAAATTACGCCTTAAAATTACCCGACAGTTTACACACACATACAGTGTCTTTTCCAAACCAGCAGTTTTAGATCTTTTTTTTTCTAAACAATCTAGTTTTGATCTCAACTTACCCGTCAAAATAATAGTGATTCCTTCATGTAGTATTTTATCGATGACTTCCATTTTAACAATTTCTTCATTTTCCAATTTTAATAATTCTTCGTTAAATTTTGAACACTCACGCAGTGTCGGCATTAAGCAAATCACTGACTTATTTTTAGCAATTTCCACGTACACTTTTGCAGCAACTGCATTTTCATTTGGAAAGACATTGCAAAGTAATCGACTCTCCAAAGCTTCTTTCCCTTTTTTTGAAAGAATTCCAATTCTTATATCTTGAAGAATACTTCCATATTCAGCATCATTTGCCTGTCGCATATTTGTTGTCAGTTCTTTGTATTCAAAATTACTCCAAATGTTCACATTACCAACACTGCCAAGAGACTTTCTGGTATCTTCATGGGCAAGTGTTTTAAATACCGGTTGTCCTTTTACCGGTGTCAGTTGCAGTAGATCTCCAAAAACTATGACGTGTTTTCCTCCAAATAACATGTCATACTCTGTTTTAAGAATTTGCCGCATTCTTAAATGCACAAAGGCAAGCATCAAGTTTGAAACCATGCTCACCTCATCAATAATGAGAAGTTTCAATTTCTTCAGCACTCTTGAAACTTCACAACAAGCTTCTCCAGATAGCTTGTGGTATTCCAATTTGTTCTCATGCTCTACTGGCAGCATTAGTAAACGATGTAAAGTAATTCCTTTAATGTTATGTGCTGCCAACCCAGTTGGAGCAGTGACAACACAAGACAAATGCGACTCAGTTGTTTTTTGCAGATAACTTGTAATTACTTTAATTAAGAAACTCTTTCCTGTTCCAGCTTGACCACTCACATACATTTAGATAGGTTGAAATGATGTACATGAGCACCCTTTCTTTTTATGAAGTAATCCATGGTCAATCTGCTCTTTTACTTGCTGATATATTTGTTTCTGTTCAACATTTAGTTGCTCTTCCAAGTTTCCTAACTGTATTGCATCTTCTTGTGCTTGATACATTGCTGTTTCCACCTCATTCATTGCAATCGCTGCTTCATTTTCAACAATTGGTTGTCCTAGTGGATCTTGACTCAGTGCAGCAGAACTTTGACTGTCTTGAGAACTGTCTCTAGCAATCTCAGCTGCAATTGTAGCTTCTTGATCAATTTCATCATTCAACATTTTCACATAATTTGCGAAAGCACTGCATTGTATGTTATCTTTACAAGCATTAAATGAATCTTCATAGCTGGGAAAATCTCCAAGTAATTCCAGTTCAGAACGCCATGGTTTGAACATTTACAAAAGGGCTAAATAGTAAAATTTCCTTTTGTCAGCAGTGTCGCAACTCAGTTTTCTGTGATTAATTAAATTTCCTTTCCTTTGTTTCACCAGACATCCTTCAGAACCAATCATTCCATATTTTCCATCGTTGATGTTCTCTGTAATATTCTGTTTAAAAGTGTAGTTTTGCAGCACTTCATAGAGACACGTGTTCTCAAGATGATGACTTCTCTTTGGATAGTATGTGTCCAACATATTGGTTTTCAAAATATCTGTACTTTCAGGGTCATTTTCTGCTAAATATTCAATTTCTTGAACAGATTTCAGTACCCGACTTCGCATTCCTGCAAGACCTAGACTCACCCAAATGATTCTTCTACTTTTGGAATATAGACTTGCAGATGATAACCGATCTGAACATTCATGTGCTCCAATTTCACGATGCGATAACATCTTCAAACTGAAACGGTATAATTTCTTACTCTTCTCGTGAGAAATCTCTTCCCACATTTCTTTCAATTCAGTCTTTTCTGATTTAGTAATGTAAGACGTTACATATCGAGCAACAGCAATGGAATTGTCCGCAACATACTGAATATCCATGTTAGTGTTCAACATGGATAAAATAACTGGATTGTAGTCATTTATGTATTTCGATTCTTCGCTTCTTCTTAAGTTGTAGGTGTTTTCGGAGACTTTCTTGTGATGGTATGTCGTACAGCTGACATAAAACTGTTCACTCTTCCTTTGGCTAATACAGGACGTGGAAATCCAAATCGACATTTGGTATAGAACTTATCCTTTGACTTGTACTTTCGTCGACAGTATTTTCCACACCTGTGGCTTTGAAATCGTTGGACTTGTTGTTTCAAGATTTTCTCTTCTCTGCTATTTGGAAGAGCACATGTAGCATAATATTCAATGAAAGACAAAACAGTTTCATCTGAATCTGTTCCAAATTTGGGGGTGTCCTTGACCCATAACAACATATGTATGTGAGGAGCACCTCTTGCTTGATACTCCTTTCTCCAAAAGAAATCCACAACTTCTCCAAGAGGAGGATTCTTTTTATTGCAGATGAAAGACATCATAGCTTCAAATCTATGATTGAAATATCTGCATACATTGACAGGATCCAAGGAGCACAATTCTCCAGGTGTCTTGTATTCAATATTTTTTATATTGGAATTTGCCTCTCGAAGAAATTCAAGTAAATCATCCCAAGCGTACTCAGCACAGCTTAGGGTAAGAAACCACGTAGGAGTTCCCAAGTTCCGTACCATACATTTCAGTTCTCCATGTCGACGGTACCAATATTCATTAGTCCCACGCTTACATGCCATCAGATTAATCAACTGAGATTCTAAATGATCATCTCTCTGATGCACTTTATCCATAAAATCCTTTGCAGTTACATTTTGCAGATGCATTCCAGTTTTTAAAATGTGATTTACTGCATATGAAAGTCCAGACAAGTCACTTTCAAACAAAAGATGAAACATATAAGGGATACATTGTCGAAATCTTGGATCTTCTTCATATAATCTTGTTGTCCGATATTCAGATGCAGGAATCTGCACAGGACGTTCATCATATCGTCCACCTTTTCCTGTTGGAAACAACTGCGGGAAACAACGAGCTTCCAAGCTCTCTTCCCATACACTCATCGGACTTCCTGTTGCTTTTTTCATTTGAAACAACTCAATTGTATTCCCCATCACCTCTTTGGAATGAAGTGGATGTACACTGTAATGTTCATAGATCTCTTCACATCTTGACATGTCCATTTTTTCAATTTGTCCACTTAATGTTTCACTATCTTCTGCTAAATCTATTTATTCTTCTCCAACAAACACATTTCTATAGTACTCATTATTTTTTATCAGATACAATGCTGCCTTTTGCACTTTTCTAACATCCACTAACTCTTGCCAGATTTTCTTATTCTTAGTAGGAACACCATTAACTAGAATGACTAGTGGCTCATTTTCTGCATGATCTACACCAATAGTTTCAACATTTTTCCTTAAATCTAATGGTAAATACACAACTCTTCCTTTCAATCCTCTTTGCAACTCTGATGGAGGTAATTTACTTGTTTTGGGCTCCATACGAACAATAGCCTGAAACAGGTGAACACATTGTATCAGAATAGACTCATACGTATTTAAATCAATCAGCTCTGGAGGAATAGCAACCAACTCTAGATTATTATGAACAGCTCTAGCAGGCATTTTATTCTCATCTAATTTTATTATAACAATATTGCAAATACGCTGCTCACATCCCAAATCAAAACAATCCTCTACCAACAAATAAGTTGCAAATTCCATCCACTTATCATTATCTTCTAGTTCACTTTTTAAATACAGATTGACACCCTTAGTCTGATTTTTATAGTGATTTCGCCGACAACAAATACAAGAAACATTTGGTCTTTCACCCGAAATTACCTTAAACTTTGTGATTTCATCCTTAAATTTTTCTGTAATTACAGGTTCTACATTGTCTTCAACATTTTGTTCTACTAATGTGTCAGTTTCTTTACTCTCTTGCTGAGGCCCAAAGTAACAAAACTCAATATCCTCACAAACCTGCTTCACATCTGAAACTGACCCACGTAAAAGAGCACTGTTCAACTCACTTAACTTTACTGCTGGACTTTTTGCATAATACAACCTTCTCACTAACTTCCGCATTTGAGTCTGATGTACTGCCAGCATTCTGAAATGGTGAAAAACACTTTCACAAACTTTCCTAGAAAGACAAGCCAGAGAATGACCTTGCAAACCAGTATGTTTTCTCACTCTGCAAGGGTCTAGTCCTTGCAACAGCTTAATCTTTTGTTTTACACATTTTTTAGTATAGACTCGTAAAAAACTACATAATTTTTCAATAGATTTCTGTCGTACACTACAAACACTACTGCAATCCCAAGTGTACACAGGGTTTTTAGCACATCTCCCTAAAACTTCATCAGCTATCACTTCTTCTGCATTTCTTTCAATAATTTTTCTTTCTCCATTGGACAACCATCACTAACCTCATAACCTCTATCACTGGTGTCAACTGCATACAATAATTTTTCACTTAGTGAATAACTCTCTTCATTAAAAAAAGGCTCTGAACTAGAACTGTGTTTCCATTCTCCCAAAAAAACATCACAATTTTTTTTTTAATTAATAACTCTTTTCCTCCTACTTTTGGCCTTCATTACAAATATTGGTTTATCTAGTGATCGAATTCTGTTTAACAGTAAAATAAACCGTTTCCTTTTTACTTCAAAAGCCTTTTCCACAAAGCTTTCAATATGCTTCTTCTTTTTATAAAATAAAGCTCTCTTTTTATATTTCTTCACATCTTTCAGCAAATTATGCACTACTCTCTTGTAAAATATTTTTTTGCGTAATTCCTTATACTGATTTTGTCTTCTTTAACCATACTTTATCTCCTTTGACTGAACATTTCCTTTTCTACTTTTCCTCTTATTTTGATTTTTTTTCTTACTTAAAAAATGTTCTGAAGTTGCAGCATTCTCTACATTCTGTTTGCTCCTACAAATATTTTTAATAAATTGCTTCGTGATCTTACCAGAATTATTTTTCCTTTTAGCCACATTATCTTGTTCATTCAATACTTGTGGTTGATGTTTCTTCAAATAATCCTCCTGTCTCGGTTCTTTTCTTTTTCTTTTTTTTTTCTGGCATAATTTCTCAATTTTAACGTTGAAAAACAGTATCTGCAAAAAAGAATCACAAATAAATGTATATTAATAACTTTCAAATTTACAGTATTCCATTACTGTACAAACACATTTTATATAAAAACAGACTAAGAAACTATACCCTGAACCACAAGTGTGACGATGATTAAAACACTACATACATAGTGCATACTACTTTGAAGCAGTTCATGCCCTAAAGCCTGCCTCACTAAAAGACTACATGCTAAGTGACTGAATGATTACACTACTAAAAGGAGACACACTGGGTGAGTACCAGGGTGTTTGCTAGAAGTATATGAATACTCACTGGGGAATTGAAGATGCAAAAGACAACTGTGTAGCTGATTAGAGAACTGAATGCATACTGCATACGCATTTAAAGAAGTCCATGTGCTAAGGCCCGGCTCACTGCATGAGTACTTCGGTACTGACTGAATGATTAGACTACAGCAAGGAGACTGCCTGGATGAATTTATAAGTGGTTGGGTTTTCGCACAGGGAATGGATTAGTACTTGGTACTGAATGGGTCACTAGAAGAGTGCAAAGGGAGTGACAGGATGTTTGCTGGACTATATGGATACTGACTAGAGAATTGAAAGTGTAAAAGACAAGTCTGTAGGTGGTTAGAAAACTACATGCATAGGGCATAGGGGTTTGAAGCACTCCATGTGCTAAGGCCTGGTTCAGTGCATGAATACTTAGACAGTGACTGAATCATTACAGTACTGTAAACAGAGTGTCTTAGTGAATTCATAAATGTTTGCGTTTTGGCACAGTCAATGGATTACTACATTGTGCTGAATGGGTCACTAGAAGACTGCAAAGGGACTGACAGGGTGTTTCCTAGAAGTGTATGGATACTGACTAGGGAATTGAAGGTGTGAAAACAACTGTATAGGTGGTTAGAGAACAACATGCATACTGCATAGACATTTGAAGCAGTCTATTTGGTAATGGTTGGTTCACAACATAAGTACTTAGAAACTGACTAAATCATCAGACTACTTCTAGGACAGTGCCTGGGTAAACATTTTAAATTTTCAGCTCTGGTGCAGTGAAGACAATACTACATGGTACTGCACTTTGGTGTCAAATCATGACTCATTTTATCAACACATAAGCAAAGACTGGCTTCTAATGCTACTAAAAGTTGACAACATGACAGGTTTTATAACAGTTATCTGTCAGCAAATACACGATCCAACCAAACGCTTCTCTCACAGTGATTCCCAAATGCACACAGACTCACAGTGTGATTCTAGACAAGCACCACTATCCCTAGGAGTTTACCAAAACTCATTCACTACACTGGAAGTGGTAAGGGAACTGCACACAATCTTCATATTTCACGACTACACTTTACTGTCAATACCTGACTCATTTAATGAAACCATAAGCCATAACTGTCTTCTAATGCTACTAAAACTTCACAACATGACATGTTTTAAAACAGTTATCTGTCAGCAAATACACAATGTTACCAAACGCTTCTCTCACAGTGGTTCCCAAATGTACACAGACTCACAGTGTGATTCTAGACAAGCACCACTATCCCTAGGAGTTTACCAAACTCATTCACTACAGTGGAAGAGATAAGGGAACTGCACACAATCTACATATTTCACGAATGCACTTTAGTGTCAATGCCTGACTCATTTAATCAACATATAAGTAAAGACTGGCTTCTAATGCTACTAAAACTTGAGAACATGACATGTTTTAAAAGAGTTATCTGTCAGCAAATACACGATGTTACCGAACGCTTCTCTCACAGTGGTTCCCAAATGTACACAGACTCACAGTGTGATTCTAGACAAGCACCACTATCCCTATGAGTTTACCAAAACTCATTCACTACACTGGAAGTGGTAAGGGAACTGCACACAATCTACATATTTCACAACTACACTTTACTGTCAATACCTAACTCATTTAATGGAAGCATAAGCCATAACTGTCTTCTAATGCTACTAAAACTTGACAACATGACATGTTTTAAAACAGTTATCTGTCAGCAAATACACGATGTTACCAAACGCTTCTCTCACAGTGGTTCCCAAATGTACACAGACTCACAGTGTGATTCTAGACAAGCACCACTATCCCTAAGAGTTTACCAAAACTCATTCACTACAGTGGAAGAGATAAGGGAACTGCACACAATCTACATATTTCACGACTGCACTTTAGTGTCAATGCCTGACTCATTTAATCAACGCATAAGCAAAGACTGGCTTCTAATGCTACTAAAACTTGAGAACATGACATGTTTTAAAACAGTTATCTCTCAGCAAATACACGATGTTACTGAACGCTTCTCTCACAGTGGTTCCCAAATGTACACAGACTCAGAGTGATTCTAGACAAGCACCATTATCCCTAGGAGTTTACCAAAACTCATTCACTACACTGAAAGTGGTAAGGGAACTGCACACAATCTACATATTTCACGACTACACTTTACTGTCAATACCTAACTCATTTAATGGCAGCATAACCCATAACTGTCTTCTAATGCTACTAAAACTTGAGAACATGAAATGTTTTAAAACAGTTATCTGTCAGCAAATACACGATGTTACCAAACGCTTCTCTCACGGTGGTTCCCAAATGTACACAGACTCACAGTGTGATTCTAGACAAGCACCACTATGCCTAAGAGTTTACCAAAACTCATTCACTACAGTGGAAGAGATAAGGGAACTGCACACAATCTACATATTTCACGACTGTACTTTAGTGTCAATGCCTGACTCATTTAATCAACGCATAAGCAAAGACTGGCTTCTAATGCTACTAAAACTTGAGAACATGACATGTTTTAAAACAGTTTTCTGTCAGCAAATACACGATGTTACCGAACGCTTCTCTCACAGTGGTTCCTAAATGCACACAGACTCACAGTGTGATTCTAGACAAGCACCACTATCCCTAGGACTTTACCAAAACTCATTCACTACAGTGGAAGTGGTAAACGAACTACACACAATCTACATATTTCACGACTGCATTTTAATGTCAATGCCTGACTAATTTAATCAACGCATATGCAAAGACTGACTTCTAATGCTACTAAAACTTGACAACATGACATGTTTTTAAAAAGATATCTGTCAGCAAATACACAATGTTACCAAACGCTTCTCTCACAGTGGTTCCCAAATGCACACAGACTCACAGTGTGATTCTAGACAAGCACCACTATCCCTAGGAGTTTACCAAAACTCATTCACTACACTGGAAGTGGTAAGAGAACTGCACACAATGTGCATATTTCAAAAGTGCACTTTAGTGTCAATGCCTGACTCATTTAATCAACGCATAAGCAAAGACTAGCTTCTAATGCTACTAAAACTTGACAACATGACAGATTTTAAAAGAATTATCTGTCAGCAAATGCACGATGTTACCAAATGCTTCTCTCACAGTGGTTCCCAAATGCACATAGACTCACAGTGTGATTCTAGACAAACAACACTATCCCTTGCACTATACCAAAACCCATTTCTTCATCTACAAGGAGTACTACATTTTACTGCAGAAACATAACTCATTTCACAAATTCATAAACAATGACTGGTTTCTAATTCTACCAAAATATAAAAACTGCATAGTTATCTGTCTACAAACAAATGAAAAAAACAAATCCTTATCACAAAATGGTTTCTACATGCACACACACTGTCAATAACATTGTAGAGAAAAAAAAGTAATCCCTACACTTTAGCAGAAGAAATACATTAGTCTGATTAAAATAAAAATAGTCTACATATATCCCCTCACAATTAAACAACTCACCTTTCAAGTTGTTTTGTAGATTAAGAAGTATATCAGTCACACACACCAGATTTTCTTATACAGAATCTCTGCACTGTGCACCTGTCAGCAGAACCAAAGAATGGCAAAGTTTCCCTCTCATTTTCCACACATATACATGTAAAAATCAAATCACATTCCTTCCCACATAAATTCAAAAGCAAACACACATTTCTATTGGTTAAACATTTCAACCCTTTCCAAATGACATAAACTTCAACCCTTCCCCCAATCTGCCTTCTGCCCGTTACCATAGAAACAGGTCATGGAACACTGTACTGAGCACACAGGTCACAAGTTCAGCACACACAATGTTGCTAATCAAAACAGCAAGTGTGCTTGACTTCTCAACATATCAGCTTATCATATATAATGTTCCTTACAATCAGTTTTTGTTAACCAATAAGAATCATGCGTTTAAAAAACAGAAATATGCACCCTACCTTTCAGTGTAGAAGGTTGTCAAACAACCAATGATTTCTTGTCTTTTTTCAAAATTGCATCCTAGCCACCATTTTAGAAACATCTTACTTTCCAAACTGCCATTTCATTTTGAGAGACCATCTGAGTGCATCCAGACCTCCTTACAAGATGCTTACAGTGTGGATTGTGTGACACAGCTACATTTTCTGGAGCCAAAGGTATGCAGAAAACAAAGGCATTCACAAAGACCTAGGTTTGCCAAATGTAGACATTAAATGGATTGGACAGAGAGGGTTAAAGTGGCACCAATTGATGCCATTGGTGAAATCCTTCATGCAAATCCAACACCCTGACCTTATAATAGTGCACTGTGGTGGCAATGACCTAGGCACTTTGACTGGGGTAGGTCTGGAAATGCTTATGAAGGACACCTTTGCACAACTGATTTCACTTTTCCCTAAAACTGCCTTTGTGTACTCTAACATATGCCAAAGGCAGAAATGGAACTGGTCCGATCATTTTTGTCCACAGATTGAGAAAGCTAGGAAACATGTGAATAAATCTGTTTCTGCTTTTCTCCGAGACTACAGAATGGGGTCCATTTACAATAACAATCTGCGCTTTCATATGCAAGAGATGTATAGGAGAGATGGAGTACACTTTACTGATGAAGGAAACAGAGTCTTCCTCAACAACTTTAGACTCGGTATAGGTACTTACTTATAAGTACCAAAAACTCTCAATGAACACAATGGCTCTTTTTAGAGCCACTCAAGAACAAAACACTTAAGCTAAATCTTTATCTCCCAACAATTTCATTTTTTTTCCCTTGGATCCGCGAACCCACCGCAAGAGGATAGGTGCATCCAACGCGATAGGATGCGCGCACCGTGCGCACATTTTGCCGTTTAAAAAAAAAAAAAAGGGGGGCCCCAGGGGGTCCTTCTGGGACCCCCTAAGCACCTCTAGAGGGTCAGAGTATTTCCACTCTGCCCCCTTTATATGTTTTACACACTTATTCCCCTTACTTAATCAGCCTCGCTTCTACCGAGGCAGAAAATGGCTGCCAACAGTTCCTAGTTTCGAATGTAGAGAGACACTTGACAGCCAATTAGCATTCAGCGCGCGATCGGGAGGGTGCGCGCTCGGTTCGGGGAGGGTGCGCTTACGGTGCGGGTACGGTCCGCGGATCCTCCGCGGCCATAGATATCACTAACTTTTTTACTCTAATTTTCTCAGGAACGACTGAACAGATTCACACCATATATGCAAAAGGCAAGAGTCTGAACTGAGGACTACCTCTTTGCCAAATTTGGTGTCATTCCGTTCAGCGGTTCGGGCTGTAGCTGCGACAACAGATCCTATGGGAAATTGCATGGGGAAAACGCGTTTTGGGACCCCCTTTTTTCTCGGCCCCCGCTTGACGAATCACTGTGAAACTTTCAGGGTAGGAGCGGACTGGAGCTGGCCAAAAGTTTGGAAAATTTTGCAAAGATTCGTCAATTGGCGCCAAAGATATTCCCAATAGAATGTTGCAGATTTCCTATGGAAAATAGGTCCTAACTATAACTATCTACTGGCGACCGCCAGTAGATAATATATATATATATATATATATATATATATATATATATTAGCTCCGCTCCTACCTTGAAAGTCTCGGGGTGATTCGTCAAGGGGGGCCGAGAAAAAAGGGGGTCCCAAAACGGGTTTTCCCCATGCATTTTTCCATAGGACCTTTAGTCGAAGGTACAGCCTAAACAGAATTACTTGAAATTTGGCAGAGAGGTAGTCCTCAGGTCAGGGAAGTGCCTTTTGCAGGTCTGGTGTCAATCTGTTCAGTATTTCCTGAGAAAATAGCATTTAAAAGCATATAAATATCTATACGCGCGCACTGTGCGCGCACGGTGCCGTGCGCGAGCGAAATTCTGATTGGTTGATAGATGTCAGTAAACATTCGAATCGGTCGAAATCAGGAAGTGTCGGCCGCCATTTCGTCTGTCGCAATGAAAAGGAAAGGTGGAAAAAAGGTGGAAAACGTGAAAAGGGGGCAGGGAAGAGAGTTCCTGTCCCCCTAGCCTTTGTCAGGGGGTCACAGAAGGACCCCCAAGGGTTAAAAAAACATTTTATTATTTTTGAAAAAAACTGCAGGGTGCGCGCACCGTGCGCCCAAAGCGCGCGCACCGTGCGTGCTTTTTCACCGTGCGCGCACCGTGCGAGCACGGTGAAAAACCTTGAAAAAAAAATACATTAATAAATACATAACTTAGCATTTAAAAAACCGTACAAATTCACTTAAAAAACCATAGGTTTCACACATATTATAGTTAGAAATTAGCATTTAAAAAACCTTGCAAATTCACTTAAAAATCTATAGGTTTCACACGTTATAGTTAGCTGGACATTTCACTCGTAAAAAACCAATGAAATTCCCCCGTTATAGTTAGTTCAGATAACTATAACTCGCGCGACCGCCACTCTATCACAAGGATGATGTCATGAGTGATGCCACTGACCATGTCATGAGTGATGTAATATGTGACGTCATGAGCAGTGGATTGCGGGCGTGCGAGTTATAGTTATCTGAACTAACTATAACGGGGGAATTTCATTGGTTTTTTACGAGTGAGGGACTGAAACCTGTAATATCAGACTTGCTGCAACAACGAAGTCACAAGTAGCCTATGTAATAGCCGCATTCTACTTTTGGTTAAAAGTGATGATGGAACAGGACAGGTCAAATATAGGATGGTTGTTGATTTACGAGCCATTAATAAAATAGTGAAACCTCAATACCCTGTTGTACCTGACATTACTGCAATGTTTTCTTCTGTACCACCTTCAGCCCAGTGGTTCACTGTAATTGATCTAAAAAATGCCTTCCTCAGTATTCCCTTACACCCAGATAGCCAATATTTGTTCAGTTTCAGTTTCCAAGGAAGTTCGTACCAATTCTGTCGAGCTCCCCAGGGGTATGCAGAAAGTCCTAGCATCTATATCCAGGCATTAAAGAGACAACTAGATAATTGTGTTATGCCACCTGGTACGGTATTACTGCAATATGTGGACGACTTACTGATCACAACTGAAACAGAAGACATCTGTAAGCAGGCTACGCATGCTGTTTTAACATTTCTCATTTTGCATTGACATAAGGTTTCTCCAGCTAAGCTACAGTATTGTCAATAGGAGGTAACCTATTTAGGTCATCTCCTGTCGAAAGGCGGGAGGAGATTATCATCTGACAGAATACAAACAGTCCAGAACATTCCCAGACCTAGAACCCAAAAAGATGTGCATGCATTTCTGGGAATGGTCTCCTTTTGTAGGCAATGGGTGCCGAATTTTACTTACCTGGCTAAGCTATTACTGTCCTTAACACACAAAGACGTGGAAGATCCCGTCCCTTTGGAGAAAGAACATCACGATAGCTTTATGGCTTTAAAGACTGCTTTATGCAACGCACCTGCTTTGGGCACACCAGACTACACTAAAGACTTTGCATTGTTCGTACATGAAAGAGAAGGGTGAGCAATGGCTGTACTAATACAGAAAAATGGAGAGAAGAATAGACCATGTGCCTATTTTTCCTCAACATTGGATCCGGTAGCAAGAGGCCTACCAAACTGCCTCAAAAACATTGCTGCGGTGGCTCCTGCAGTAAAACAGGCAGACTCTATTGTCCTTGGACATCCAGTTATGGTTTACGTACCTCATTCAGTGGACATACTATTAAACAAAACCAAAACGCAGCATTTAACTAATGCCAGGTTGACTCATTATGAGCTAATACTAATGGCTACTAATGTGACCTTACAAAGGTGTAACACAATAAACCCAGCTACTCTGATGCCTCTCCCTTCGGAGCAGGATGAAGTACAACACGATTGCGTGATTGTTACTGAAACTGAAACGAAAGGTCAAGTAGATTTGGTAGATGTACCTATGCCTAAGGTTGATGGGACATTATTTGTGGATGAGTCTTGTCTAAATAGACCAGACGGAACTACCTCTGCAGCCTATGCAATAACGACCAACAAAATAGTTGTTGAAACATGTAAAATACAACAGATGTCTGCTCAGGCAGCCGAGCTAATTGCTCTAACTAGAGCATGTGAGCTTTCAGAGAAGTTATTAGTAAACATCTACACCGACAGCCAGTATGCCTGGGGGGTGGCTCACCACTTCGGAAGATTATGGCCCGAGAGAGGGTTCATTACATCTGGAGGTGCCAAACTACAGCATGGCACATTGATTACAAGACTATTAAATGCTCTTGCATTGCCAACCAAGTTAGCTATTATGAAGTGTAGTGCACACAAGAAAATCACAGACCATGTAGGACAGGGAAATGCCTTTGCCGACGAAACAGCAAGGCATATTGCATTGAATGAGTACACCTTAACCTATGTAGTGTCAAGTGCAGATGAGGAGAAGAATGACATTGATACATACAAAGAGGTAAAAGAGATTCAGGGATTTGCAAGTGAAGAAGAAAGAAAGCAATGGGTAAAGGAAGGATATTATTTTAACACACACCTTGGGGCTTGGATGAATACACTTGGGACAAAGTGGGTCTTGCCCGATAGTTTCCTCCTACCCATGCTTCAGATGGTTGATGGTCCTGCACACCTGGGGGCTGATGGGAATTGTATGACATGCGCTCTTCATAATGTGGGGAAAGGGATACAAGTACCACCTGGTCATTTCAGATTGCCAGAATACCCCTTTGAATGCCGACAGATGGATTACATAGAAATGCCCCCTGCCAATGGCAAAAGATATGTTTTGTTCATTATATGTACTTTTAGTAATTGGGTGGAGGCATTCCCTTTGAAAGATAACACCGCATTAAGCACAGCCAAGATGTTGTTAAAAGAGTACTTCCCCCGCTACGCTTGCCCAGAAGTCTGTGGAGTGATAACGGGGTACATTTTTAAAATAAAATAATGGACTTGGTATGCCAAGTATTGGGGCTCAAACGAAAATTCCATTCAGTTTATCATCCAAAAGCGGCGGGGCTTGTAGAGCGCTGCAACGCTACATTAAAAAATAAACTGCAAAAAATATGTGCATCAAGCACTCTCAGTTAGGTAGATGCTTTACCCTTAGCCTTGTTCTCCATGAGAACAACTGTTACGTCCAAAAACAGACACTCTCCATATGAACTTGTGATGGGGAAACCAGCAAATGTATATGGTTTTGCCTCTCCACCAAAGTTGCAAGAATTGACGCATTCTGCTTTATTGGATTATTGTAAAGAACTAACTTCTGCCCTGTCTACCATTCGCCAACAGGTCAGAGACACTTGGTCCCCGCCTCTGGAAGGAGACGTACATGACATCAAGCCTGGGGACTGGGTCCTGACCAAAAACTTTGTGAGGAAAAACAGCTTACAACCCAGATGGAAGGAGCCATCTCAAGTTTTGTTAGTCACACAGACAGCAGTTCGATGCGATGGACACAAAAACTGGATTAATTTATCAAACGTGAAGAGAGCACCACCATTCTGGCCAAAATTGCCCCCGGAAGAGGACCGTTCTGACCGAAGGACTGGTGACTGCACTCCTGCAAAGATAGACAATCAGCGAACTGTATCAGGATACAATCTACGCCCAAGGAAATTGAAGAGTGCTTAGGACGGAGCAAGCACCAACTGCTGCGCACTGAACAGTGCCATCTTTAAAGGAGTAACATGTTCAGTGAGGTTAGTAAAATAAGGACACTGCCGATAAAGATTTGACAGGAGAATAAAGGAATACCTCCCAAGCCCAAAGACCCATAGGAGGAGACGGCGCAAGGTCGAATTTTATCAAATAATATCAATTGCAGAGCCTGTAACAGTGAGGCCTATAACGAACACTGTTGAACTGCAACACATGTGAGATAGTATATCTCGGATGGTATTTCTATTTGGAAAAACAACTAAACACATTCCTTTGCTAGACATGGAGGATACATATTCCACCCTTACATTGACTAAGAAAGGGCATTGGTACTCCAAACTATGTATATTATGTCTGTTATTCTGTATAATGTCTTTGGTCATCGGCTTAGTATATCTTCTAGAGCTCTACCATCCTATAGCAAAAACAGCCCCGCTTCCCTCTGAGCTTTCCTCTGATATTGTCCCTTCAGTTACAGTAGCACCGAGGATATGGATCAAAGGGAGGAAATGCGTCATAACTCCTTTCTTACCCTAATTCATCAGAGCGATCAAGTAATTGATAAAAATAATTGCTGGATCTGCATGCAATTTCCAGCCTATGTAGACGAAGGAATACCCCATCTCCAAGTACCCCTGCCATTCGAAGCATCCTGTTATGCATTACACATTGTAGTGCTGAAAAATGAGCTAATAGCGGGCCTCTTCAACTTGGTCACGTCCCGTTCTACCACTAGAACATCAACTGTCTCCCTGTACAACAGTTATCAAAATGAGATGCTCCAGCCAGGGAATTGCACTGAAGTTATCTTGGGAGTATATGTATTAGAAGTAACGGTACTGCCAACATGGGGAATAGTACCAATTGCAATATGACTTTTGAGGTGGCTTCTCAAGAAATATCTGTTCCACTTTATGTCGGTGATTAAGTTTATTTCATTTGTGGTTCCAGGGCCTATACTTGGTTACCAGTGAATTGGGGTGGCTGTTGTCATCTAGGACTTGTAACACCAGCTATGTCTGTCAAAAGTACAAAGGAAGTAAATAGAGCCTCCAAAACTCTAAGGGGTAGGAGGAGTGTTGGTCAAGGAGATACAGTATCTGAGATAGCTGGTGATGTGCTGACAGCCTTTGTTCCATGGTATGGCCCTGCCATAAATTCCAGAAATATTCGCAGGTTATCCCGTCTCTTGGAAGCAACTGTAGAGGAGACAGCAGGGATTATTGATAACATCACAGTGAAGCTCAAGGCTGTCAGATTAGTTTCCCTTCAGAACCGGATGGTTCTAGACATGATGTTGGCAGAACGGGGTGGAGTCTGTAGGGTGATCGGGGCCTCCTGCTGCATTTATATACCTGACTCCTCCACGTCAGTTAGGGAAGCTGTCAAGAGACTGTATGATATAGGAGCCCAGGTCCATAGCGATGTTGGCTTATGGGATCCTACAGGTTCCTTTTGGAACACTTTATCTGCATGGGGCTGGAAAATAGGGATGTTCCTAGTGGCTATCTTCCTTGTAGTGATTAGGGGCTGTGTTCTCATTAATTGCCTACCCATGTGCTGTCAGTGTTTAGGACGACTGTTGAAACCAACCCCAATGCCCCCAGTGACACTAACTAACGTTCTTATAATGAGGGATATTGTAACACAGCAATTAATGGATATTGATGTTTCGGATAACACCCCCCCAAGCGCTAATACAGTTGATTACGTCAATGAGCGCAATGAGGCCCACTATAGTAACAGCCGGCCTATTTATGAGCATGTGCGCTAAAGACGCAGCAAAATGTTGGATCTTGCGTCCAAATGGTCGATTGTGGAAATACAGTTTTTGAATGGACGAAAACTCCTCCATTTTGTATTTTTCAGTCACCATTTTGTGTTAGCCTTTTCTAGCCAGCCACCTCAGCACAGAATGTGTCCGCTCCATCTGCTCAAGGAATGTTGATATATCAAATGACCCCAGAGCATATGTTTGTTCTTCACTTGTTAGCGTGCAAGTCCAGCAGAGCGCATTGACAGAAGGTCAATGACTCATTTGTTTAACTTTCCTGTCAACTGATATCAACTGTATTTCTGCTAACAAAAGACTGCTGATGGTAACAAATTATTGTTGACACAAGAGATGTGACCTTTTGTTCCATACCCAGATGATTAATGAAGTGAGCGCCTGACTCTGTAACCACAGGCGTGACTATGTTTATATTTCTGGCACAAGTTATACACAGTTCTGCTTTATTTCTGTTGACCACGGAATTACTGATGACTGATGGATTTTAGTGAGTAATCTTATATTTGTGCTCTGCATACCACATACACTCATCTGCAGAGGAACTGGTCCTGATACTATCCCGGGATCATTAATCATCTTTGGCAGTTGCTAATTCTTCACACCTACTCCCACCTACGCTTTTTCCAGCACAACCATATATAAGGCCACCTGTGACTGTGTAAGTTGTCCACTTCTCTCATAGCCACATGGAGCTGTGAGGTGGTGTACCCGCTTGAGCGCAATAAATCTTTTTATGTTTCAGAGTTCCACTTCCTCAACCCCCAACACTACCAAAACACCCCTGCATTACCCTAAACCCTAAATCTACCCCCAGTGTGACCTCCTACACTACACAAACACCACTGCACTACCCTAAACCCTAAAACACTACCCCAGCACGAACCCCTACACTACTCAAACACAACTGCACTACCCTACCCTACTGCACTACCCTAAACCCTAAAACAATACCCCCAGCATGACCCCCTACACTACAAAACCAATACTGTACTATCCTTAACCCTAAAATACTACCCCAGCACGACCCCCTGCACTACCCAAACACGACTGCACTACCCAAAACCCTAAAGCAATACCCCCAGCACGACCCCCTACACTACACAAACACCACTGCACTACCCTAAACCCTAAATCTACCCCCAGCATGACCCCTGCACTACCCAAACAAAACTGCACTACCCTAAACACTAAAACACTACCCCCAGCATAACCCCCTACAATACCCACACACCACTTCACTGCCCTAAACCCTAAAACAATACCCCTGGCACGACCCCCTACACTACACAAACACCACTGCACTACCATAAACCCTAAAACACTACCCCCAGCACGGCCCCCTACACTACCAAAACACCACTGCACTACCCTAAACCTTAAAACACTACCCCAGCACGACCCCCTTCACTACCCAAACACAACTGCACTACCCTAAACCCAAAAACACTACCCCCAGCACAACCCCCTACAGTACCCAAACACCACGACACCCTATACTACACAAACACCACTGCAATACCCTAAACCCTAAAACACTACCACCAGCACGACTCCCTACACAACCCAAACACAACTACACAACCCTAAACCCAAAAACACTACCCCCAGCATGGCCCCTTACACTACCCAAACACCACTGCACTACCCTAAACCCTAAAACACTACCCCCAGCAGTACCCCCTACACTACCCAAGCACAACTGCACTACCCTACCCTACTGCACTACCCTAAACCCTAAAACACTACCCCCAACATGACCCCCTACACTACCCAAACGATACTGTACTACCCTAAACACTACCCCAAACACGACCCCCTACACTTTCCAAACACCACTGCACTACCCTAAATCCTAAATCTACCCCCAGCACGACCCCCTACACTACACAAACACCACTTCACTACCCTAAACCCTAAAACACTACCCCCAGCACGACCCCCTACACTACCCAAACACCGCTGTACTGCCTTAAACCCTAAAACACTACCCCTAGCATGATCCCCCTACACTACCTAAACACCACTGCACTGCCCTAAACCCAAAAACACTACCTCCAGCACGACCCACTACACTTTCCAAACACAACTGCAATACCCTAAATCGACCCCCAGCACGACCCCCTACACTACACAAACCCCACTGCACTACCCTAAACCCTAAATTTACCCCAGCACGACCCCCTACACTACACAAACACCACTTCACTACCCTAAACCCTAAAACATTACCCCCAGTGGGACCCCCTCCACTACCCAAACACCAATGTGAGAAGTTGGCCTGGCATATGCTGTCTCCTAGTTATAGGGGACACCTTGCACCAGTCCAATTCGACTCTTATTGATGATAGGTTTAAGACAACCTTTAAAGAAAGCTATCCTAGTGGTAGCTGTGGAGAGCAGCCTTCAGGCTAAGTCTTGAAGGAGTGTTAAGCTTATTGTTTTACCATAGATAACCTCTTGAATGACCAAATGAAAGATTAGTCCACACAGGTATATATATAAAATATATGTATTTATTCTAGACAGAATCCCACACGTCTCTTTATGGGGCTGAGGCAAAGTTACAATTCAAACAAGCATTGATAGATAAAATAAATAGCACTGGAATCATAGGGCCCCAGGGGGGGACCAAACCATATATTAAAAAAGTGGTATAAGAACCACGACAATTCTACAGACAATGCCTAGGGCATTTAGGATCGCTGGCCCCTTAAGAATCCACCCCAGGTTATGAGGAAGGGTACCCACGGGAGGCGCGTGCAGTGGAAATAGCTGCTATTGGGATCTCTATTAAAGCCTATGGAGAATGTCGCGGTTTGATTTAAACAGATTAAAGTCACTTCTAGCAGGAGTTCAAAGTTAAAAACTTAGAGTTAAGCTTTTGAGGAGCCCATTACCACGGGAGTACCGAGGTACCACTGTTACCTGCCCCAGGGAAGCCGGGTGCATAGGTCGTTTTCGATGTCGGGTCGCGGGCTGATTTTCAATGGGAAAATGTACAAAACTGCTGCTAGCCAAAAGCGTTGATGATGCCGTGAAGATTGAATTTGTAGATCTTGTAGAGAAGAACCTGAAAGCAGAGGGGACAGAGTCTGGGTCACGGCACAGTGACCAGGGAGCTAAAAGGAAAGAGCCCTTCAATGTCGGGTGCTTCAAGTGGAAAGAGGTGTAGCTTGGATCTGCAGCCACGGGCTCCGGGAGGCTTCAAGGAAGGCCAAATTCGGGAGAGCAACTGTCCCTCGTCGGATGAGGGTTGCTGCGGTGGTAGTGTCCGGATTGGATCCACTAAGCCTTGGCAACTGCAACCCACGCAAGATGAATAATTCAGCTACTGGTGCAGACCCACGAGGTTTGTGAGAGGTCTCCTTTGGAGAGACTGTAGAGCAGGCTTGGAGCAACCAGGAGAATTCTTGGAAGTTGAGATTTTCCTCTGCTAAGGCCCACAAGTCGAGAGACAAGGGACCGCGGAAAGCAGAAAAATGGAGTGCGTAAAAGGGAGCCCACGGGCCACCGGAGGGGGCTAGGGTGCTGATCTTTGGCACAATTGCTGCTTTTTGGTTGGCTCAAAAATGGGCCAAAGCACAACTTACCAACTGGTAAGGGTTGTGTGCTATGCAAGAGGTGGCCGGTGTCCTGGGGTATTGAGAATCTCGGCACCCACGCGGTCCACGGTGCTAAGACTTGCTGTGCACACTCACTAGCCTCTGGGATGCTGAGGAAACCCACCTCAAGGTTGCTGGGAGTCGACGAAGTCCATAGGAGCAGTGAAGTTCCAACCGGGTCACTTGCAGTGTTTCAGGTGCCTGCCAATCAGGCGGGTAAATCCTTTACCCCAAGGGAGATTTCTTCAGTCAGCTGGGCAGCAGCTTGTCGAAGGTCAAGTCTGTGAAGTCCAAGATTAATCTGAGGCTCTGGGGCCACGTTATTCACCTTTATTCCCAAGATTAGGGGAGTGTCCAGAGTAGTGTCCACCAATGAGAGGTGAGGCGGGAAAGGGTGGCTACACCCTCTCCCCTTTGTGTGTTTCCCACCTGGGCGAGGGGCAGGATGCCCCTGAACCGGTTCCAGGCGGTGTATGCAGAATGTAGGCGCTGTAGCAGCCTACGTGCAACTCTGAAAGGCAACATATGGTGCACCCACCCAGTTCCAATCCACATATCCTGTCTGGGGAGGTGCTAGCACCTCCCTGCCACAGGAGCCCTATTGTCCAGCTGGCGAGGCTGGGATTTTCCCCAGCAACAGCCAGCCAGAGTCGTGTGGGTGGCGGGTAGTAGCCATTTTGTACTACGTGTGCACTTTTAAATTGATGTCTAAATTCTGCCGCTTTTCCCATATCGCCCCTCTAGCAGGGGGGAATCGTGCCCTCATGCCCATGACTGGACTGGGGGTAGGATTCCTACATGTTTGAAACCAAACACGATATGGTTCTGTGTAGCCATTCTCAAGTTATCACGCTATTGCGACAGACTTATAATGCGGTTAAGAGTATATGGTATGGCTACACTACAAACAACCCAGCAATGATTTTACGAAGGTTGCAGAGAGCCCCTACTCAGGTAGGGCTCCCCCCTCAGACATACCTCAGCACCCTGCCTTGTAGGATTAGCAAGGCCTGCTATAGGGGTGACCTATGAGAGTTTATGTGTTGTAATGGGGTGGGATATAGGGTACATATATCCCTGTAAGGGGTGCTAGCACCACCTTACCCAGACTACAGTAGTGGTCTGGTGGTGTCAGTTTGTATGGCTGTCCCAGGGTGGCACAATAAGTGCTGCAGCCCTGGTAGGCCTACTGAGGGACCCATGCCCTGGGTACCTAGGGTACCATCTACAAGGGACTGTCAGGGCATCCTCAGTATCCAATTGGTTTGTACCTAGGGTACTCACATCGTTTAAGAGAGGAAACAGATAGGCTGGGGTCCTGGATAGCAGGGCCACAGCCTGGCTAGAGTCATAAAACAGTCAAAACATCAGCAAAAAGTTGGGGGCAACTATGCAGTCGATGCCACTCTCCTACATAACCCCCCCCCCCAAACGCAGGGACATTAAACTAACCTTGACCAGTTGAGTCTTCATGTTCTAAGCGGAAATATCTGGAGAGGCCCTCTGCATTGGCATGGTTGCTCCCAGGTCTATGTTCCACTGTATAGTCCATCCCCTGTAGGGAAATGGACCACCTGAGTAGTTTGGGGTTTTCACCCTTCATCTATTTTAGCCATAGGAGGGGCTTATGGTCTGTTTGAACAAGGAAGTGAGTGCCAAACAAGTATGGTCTCAGCTTCTCCAAGGCCCAGACCACAGCAAAGGCCTCCCTCTCTATAGCTGACCAACTTTTCTCTCTGGGGGTCAACCTTCTGCTAATAAAAGCTACTGGTTGATCCTGGCCCTCCTCATTCAGTTGTGATAACACAGCACCTACCCCCACCTCTGAAGCATCAGTTTGAACTATGAATTCTATGGAGTAGTTGGGGCTTTGGAGCACTGGAGCAGAGCACATTGCCTGTTTTAGGTCATCAAAAGCTTTCTGACAGCTGACAGTCCACTGAACATTTTTGGGCATTCTCTTAGAGGTAAGGTCATTCAAGGGGGTCACAATGGATCCATATCCCTTCACAAACCTCCTATAATAACCAGTCAGGCCCAAGAATGCTCAGACCTGAGTCTGGGTGGTTGGAGCAACCCAGTCCATGATGGTCTGGATTTTGCTCTGAAGTGGTTGAACCTGGCCTCCACCTACAAGGTGACCCAGGTACACAACCTGACTCTGCCCTATCTGGCACTTAGTAGCCTTGATAGTGAGCCCAGCCTTTTGCAGGGCTTCCAAAACTTCCCTCAGGTGGATCAGGTGATCTTCCCAGGTGGAGCTGAAGACAGCAATATCATCTAGATATGCTGCACTAAAGTCTTCCAGGCCTGAGAGGACTTGGTTCACCAACCTTTGAAAAGTGGCAGGTGCATTTTTCAAACCAAAGGGCATCACAATAAATTGATAATGCCCACCAAGGGTAGAAAATGCAGTTTTGGCTTTTGCAGACTCAGCTAACCTTATCTGCCAGTAGCCAGCTGTCAGATTAAATGTGCTCAGATACTTGGCTGAGGCCAATCTATCTATGAGCTCATCTGCTCTGGGAATTGGGTGAGCATCAGTCTTAGTGACTGCATTGAGTCCCCTGTAGTCAACACAGAACCTCATCTCTCTCTTACCATCCTGGGTGTGAGGTTTTGGTACAAGGACTACTGGGCTAGCCCAAGGGCTCTCTGGGGGCTCAATCACTCCTAATTCCAACATCTTTTGGACTTCTGTCCTTATGCAGTCACTGACATGGTCAGGTTGCCTGTAGATTTTATTCTTGACAGGCAGACTGTCCCCAGTGTCCACTTCATGAGTGCACTAGGGGGTCTGACTTGGAGTCAGAGAAAACATATGTCTGTAAGACTGAAGAACTTGTCTACAGTCTGCTTGCTGCTGGTCAGTGAGGCTGCCTGCCAAGGCTACTCCATCCACTGACCCATCGTCAGGGTTGTGAGAGAGCAGGTCTGGGGGAGGGTCACTCTCTTCCTCCTGTCCCTCATCTGTTGCCATGAGCAAGCCCATGTCAGCCCTGTCCACATATGCTTTCAGTCTATTAACATGAAGTACCCTGTGGGGACTTCTGGGAGTGCCAAGGTCCACCAAATAGGTGACCTCTCCCTTTTTCTCCAAAATGGTATGGGGTCCACTCCACTTATCTTGGAGAGCTGCTGGGGCCACTGGCTCCAACACCCACACCTTCTGTCCTGGCTGGTACACCACCAGTACGGCCTTTTGGTCATGCCAGGCTTTCTGTAATTCCTGACTTGCCTCCAGGTTTTTAGTTGCCTTCTTCATATACTCAGCCATCCGGGAGCGGAGACCAAGTACATAGTCCACAATATCCTGTTTAGGAGGTTTCAGAGGTAACTCCCATCCCTCCTTCACTAGACAGAGTGGCCCTCTAACAGGATGGCCAAACAAAAGTTCAAAAGGGCTGTAGCCAACCCCCTTCTGTGGCACCTCTCTGTATGCAAAGAGAAGGCAGGGCAGAAGAACATCCCATTTTCGCCTAAGCTTTTCTGGGAGCCCTTTGATCATACCCTTTAAGGTCTTGTTGAATCTCTCAACAAGGCCATTGCATTGAGGATGGTAAGGGGTGGTGAACTTATAGTTAACCCCACACTCCTTCCACATTGCCTTGAGGTAGCTACTCATGAAGTTTGTACCTCTGTCAGACAATACCTCCTTAGGAAAACCCACCCTGGAAAAGACTCCCAGGAGGGCCCTTGCCACCACAGGTGCTGTGATGGTCCTAAGTGGAATAGCTTCTGGGTATCTAGTGGCATGATCCACTACCACTAGAATGAACCTGTGCCCAGATGCTGTTGGTGGGTCTAGGGGACCAACAATGTCAATCCCCAACCGTTCAAAGGGCACCCCCACCACAGGCAATGGTATCAGGGGGACCTTTGTGGATTTACCTGCCTTGCCACTGGCTTGACAGGTAGTGCAAGAGCTGCACAAGCTCTTACAGTCCTCACTCATTTGGGGCCAATGAAAGTGAGGGACAATTCTGTCCCAAGTCTTGTTTTGGCCCAGGTGTCCTGCTAAGGGAATATCATGGGCCAGTGTGAGCAGGAAGCCCCTAAACTTTTGAGGTATGACCAACCTCCTGGCTGCACCAGGCTAGGGGTCTCGACCCTCAGAGTAAAGGAGCCCATCATCCCAATATATCTTATGGGTCCCACTGGCATTCCCTGCAGCCTCAGCAGCAGCTTGCGGTCTGAGGGTTTCAAGAGTGGGGCAGCTCTGCTGCTCCAGGCTCAAGTCTGCCCTAGAAGGTCCCCCTGCCCCCAAGAACTCAACCTGATCAGGTTCCAGTTTATCTGGGGCAGTTCCTTCTTCAGGAGCTAGATCCTCTTCTGCTAAAAGAGTATCTACAGACTGATCCTCGGGGGAAGGCTCTGCCTTACCCCTGCTACTCCTCCTCTTAGAAGGTCCTTGGTCCATTTTTCCAGGATCCAAGGCCTGTTCAGTTCCTGTCAGCTTTGCTTTTGACCTTGCTAGGGCAAACATTTCTGCTGGTATACCCAACATTGCTGCATGGGTACTTAGCTCCACCTCAGCCCATGCTGAGGTCTCCAAATCATTCCCTAGTAAACATTCAACAGCTGAGGTCTCCAAATCATTCCCTAGTAAACATTCAACAGGTAGGTCTGCACTCACCACAACTTTCTTGAGGCCAGTTACCCCTCCCCAGGAGAAGTTCACAACTGCTAGAGCATGGTTAGTACTAACGTTGCTTGCATTGGTCACTTGGTAAGTTTCCCCTAGTATGATCTGGTTAAGGTCCACAAGGTCCTTAGTCACCATTGTGACACTGGCTCCTGTGTCCCTGTAAGCTAAGGACTCCCTTCCATTTATTTTAGGCTGTTGTTTGTATTTGCCCAGACCACTGGGGCTCACAAACAGGGACAGGTCCCCGTCACAAACTAGTATAGCCTGAGTAGGAATTCTGACTAGGCCAGAGTCCTCTCCAGATCCCAGGGTCAACCCTACTATGCCCTTGTCCTGGGTACCACCACCTATAGCTGGACTAGGGGGAACAGGTGCCTTAGGGGCAGGTGGGGTACTGGTGGAGTCTTTGGCCTTATTACAATCTGAAGTCCAATGGGTTTTTTGTTTACAGAATTTACACCATGGCTTCCTTGGCTGTTTAGCCTTGTTGGACTGGGTATACTCAGATGCTGCTTTTTGGGGGCCTGTTGAAGACTGCTGGTCTTTTCCTTTTCCCCACCCTTCTCAGAGTTCTTGGCATCTTCCTTTTTAGTTGCACCCCCCAAGGGCTGGACCTTCTGCTTAATCCTGGTTCTGACCCATTTGTCTGCCTTCTTTCCACTTCTTGGGGAGAATTCAGATCTGAGTCCACCAGGTGCTGATGTAAGAGCTGATTATGACAATTATTAAGGATCTGCTCCCTCATGATGAGATTATACAATCCTTGGTAATCATTTACTTTACTGCCAGTTAACCAACCTTCCAGTGCCTTGGTAGCACAATCAACAAAGTCTACCCAATCTTGATTCTGTGCTTTCTGGGTATCTCTGAACTGAAGTCTGTACTGATCAGTGGTTAAGCCAAACCCATCTATTAAAGCATCTCTCAAGATATAGTAATCATCTGCATCCTCTTCTCTTACAGAGAAGAGCTTGTCTCTTCCTTTGTCTGTAAAGGAGAGCCACAGGATTGCTGCCCACTGCTCTACTGGGACCCTTTGTACTTTACAGGCCCTCTCAAGAGCAGAGATCCATTTGTGGATGTCATCCCCTGCATGATAGGGGGGCACAATCTTGTGGAGGTTCCTATTGTCAGGGACTTTCTGTCTAACTCTGGGTTTTCATTAATGCCACCAGGGGTCTCTAGACCCCTCTTTCTTGAAGCTCCAGGGACTCCCTGTCTAATGCTAACTGTTCTCTCCTGAGCGAAGCTTTGCCTGCTCAAACTGGAGCAATCTGCATTTCCCCTCTTGGGAGGATTCTCTCCTCTGAGGAGAGGCAGAGGTCCTTTTGGATCTCCTAGAATGGTTGGACCCCGCTGATGGGGATCTGTTCCTTCTATTTGGATCCACCACCCTCCCATTTGGAATGGAGAGAGTGCCTCTTGGGCCATCACCTCCATGTTGTGAGTGGTCTGTTTCTTCCAGGTCAGGATCATTTTCCTCTTCCTAGTCCTCACCAGAGTCCACTCTGGGAGTGTCCTCTTCTGAGGGATGCCCACCCGACCTGCCTACCCCATCAGACACTAGAGTCTGCTTAAAGTCTGCTATGAGCATGATTTCCCTGAGGCGTTGGGTGTTGGCACCTTTGGTTGTCTTTAGTTTTCTAGTGGTTCACATCTCCCTAAGCTCAGCAAAGGAGAGATCATCATATTTGTTGACTGCGATCCTTGGGGATCCTTCCAAAGCTTTATGGGCACCTCCATTTAAAGACATTTTCTAGTGTAGTGGGACTGGTGTATCTACCTACACTAGGTGTGGCCTACTGAACCCTTTCTTGAGTTGTAGTCAAGGTGTGCTAAACCCTCTACACACAACTCCTAAGTTCAGTATAACTTATTATATTCTAAGCTTGAATTTATATGTACCTTTGGTACCAAGTGGCTTTCACTTTAGAAATTCAATTTGTTATCTGGTAAGACAATGGCAAGCTTGAATCCAACCGCTGCACACCAATGTGAGAAGTTGGCCTGGCATATGCTGTCTCCTAGTTATAGGGGACACCTTGCACCAGTCCAATTCGACTCTTATTGATGATAGGTTTAAGACAACCTTTAAAGAAAGCTATCCTAGTGGTAGCTGTGGAGAGCAGCCTTCAGGCTAAGTCTTGAAGGAGTGTTAAGGTGATTGTTTTACCATAGATAACCATTTGAATGACCAAATGAAAGAGTAGTCCACACAGGTATATATATAAAATATATGTATTTATTCTAGACAGAATCCCACAAGTCTCTTTATGAGGCTGAGGCAAAGTTACAATTCAAACAAGCATTGATAGATACAATAAATAGCACTGGAATCATAGGGCCCGGGGGGGGGGACCAAACCATATATTAAAAAAGTGGTATAAGAACCATGACAATTCTACAGACAATGCCTAGGGCTTTTAGGATCGCTGGCCCCTTAAGAATCCACCCCAGGTTATGAGGAAGGGGACCCACGGGTGGCGCGTGCAGTGGAAATAGCTGCTATTGGGATCTCTATTAAAGCCTTTGGAGAATGTCGCGGTTTGATTTAAACAGATTAAAGTCACTTCTAGCAGGAGTTCAAAGTTAAAAACTTAGAGTTAAGCTTTTGAGGAGCCCACTACCACGGGAGTACTGAGGTACCACTGTTACCTGCCCCAGGGAAGCCGGGTGCATAGGTCGTTTTCGATGTCGGGTTGCGGGCTGATTTTCAATGGGAAAATGTACAAAACTGCTGCTAGCCAAAAGCGTTGATGATGCCGTGAAGATTGAATTTGTAGATCGTGTAGAGAAGAACCTGAAAGCAGAGGGGACAGAGTGTGGGTCACGGCACAGTGACCAGGGAGCTAAAAGGAAAGAGCCCTTCAATGTCGGGTGCTTCATGTGGAAAGAGGTGTAGCTTGGATCTGCAGCCACAGGCTCCAGGAGGCTTCAAGGAAGGCCAGCTTCAGGAGGGCGACTGTCCCTTGCTGGATGAGGGTCGCTGCGGTATTAGTGTCCGGATTGGATCCATTAAGCCTTGGCAACTGCAACCCATGCAAGATGAACAAATCAGCTACTGGTGCAGACCCACGAGGTCTGTGAGAGGTCTCTTTTGGAGAGACTGTAGAGCAGGCCTGGAGCAACCAGGGGAACTCTTGGAAGTTGAGATTGTCCTCCGCTAGGGCCCAAAAGTTGAGAGACAAGGGACCGCGGAAATCAGCAAAATGGAGTGCGTAAAAGGGAGCCCACGGGCCACCAGAGGGGGTTAGGGTACTGATCTTTGGCACAATTACTTCTTGGTGGTTGGCTCAAAAATGGGCCAAAGCACAACTTCCCCACTCATCAGGGTCGTGTTCTATGCAAGAGGTGGCTGGTGTCCTGGGGTATTGGGAATCTCAGCACCCACGCAGTCCACGGTGCTCAGACTTGCTGTGCACACTCACTAGCCTCTGGGATGCTTAGGAAACCCACCTCAAGGTTGCTGGGAGTCGACGAAGTCCGTAGGAGCAGCGAAGTACCAACCGGGTCACTTGCAGTGTTTCAGGTGCCTGCCAAGCAGGGGGGTAAATCCTTTACCCCAAGGGAGATTTCTTCAGTCAGCTGGGCAGTAGCTCGTTGAAGGTCAAGTCTGTGAAGTCCAAGATTAATCTGAGGCTCTGGGGCCACGTTATTCACCTTTATCCCCAAGATTAGGGGAGTGTCCAGAGTAGTGTTCACCAATGAGAGGTGAGGCGGGAAAGGGTGGCTACACCCTCTCCCCTTTGAGTGTTTCCCACCTGGGCGAGGGGCAGGATGCCCCTGAACCGGTTCCAGGCGGTGTATGCAGAATGTAGGCGCTGTAGCAGCCTACGTGCAACTCTGAAAGGCAATATATGGTGCACCCACTAAGTTCCAATCCACATATCCTGTCTGGGGAGGTGCTAGGACCTCCCTGCCACAGGAGCCCTATTGTCCAGCCGGCGAGGCTGGGATTTTCCCCAGCAACAGCCAGCCAGAGTCGTGTGGGTGACGGGTAGTAGCCATTTTGTAATACGTGTGCACTTTTAAATTGGTATCTAAATTCTGCCGCTTTTCCCATATCGCCCCTCTAGCAGGGGGGAATCGTGCCCTCATGCCCATGACTGGACTGGGGGTAGGATTCCTACATGTTTGACACCAAACACGATATGGTTCTGTGTAGCCATTCTCAAGTTATCACGCTATTGCGATAGACTTATAATACGGTTAAGAGTATATGGTATGGCTAAACTACAAACAACCCAGCAATGATTTTACGAAGGTTGCAGAGAGGCCCTACTCAGGTAGGGGTCCCCCCTCACACATACCTCAGCACCCTGCCTTGTAGGATTAGCAAGGCCTGCTATAGGGGTGACCTATGAGAGTATATGTGTTGTAATGGGGTGGGATATAGGGTACCTATATCCCTGTAAGGGGTGCTAGCACCACCTTACCCAGACTACAGTAGTGGTCTGGTGGTGTCAGTTTGTATGGCTGTCCCAGGGTGGCACAATAAGTGCTGCAGCCCTGGTAGGCCTACTGAGGGACCCATGCCCTGGGTACCTAGGGTACCATCTACAAGGGACTGTCAGGGCATCCTCAGTATCCAATTGGTTTGTACCTAGGGTACTCACATCGTTTAAGAGAGGAAGCAGATAGGCTGGGGTCCTGGATAGCAGGGCCACAGCCTGGCTAAAGTCATAAAACAGTCAAAACATCAGCAAAAAGTTGGGGGCAACTATGCAGTCGATGCCACTCTCCTACATAACCCCCCCCCCCAACGCAGGGACATTAAACTAACCATGACCAGTTGAGTCTTCATGTTCTAAGCGGAAATATCTGGAGAGGCCATCTGCATTGGCATGGTTGCTCCCAGGTCTATGTTCCACTGTATAGTCCATCCCCTGTAGGGAAATGGACCACCTGAGTAGTTTGGGGGTTTCACCCTTCATCTGTTTTAGCCATAGGAGGGGCTTATGGTCTGTTTGAACAAGGAAGTGAGTGCCAAACAAGTATGGTCTCAGCTTCTTCAAGGCCCAGACCACAGCAAAGGCCTCCCTCTCTATAGCTGACCAACGTTTCTCTCTGGAGGTCAACCTTCTGCTAATAAAAGCTACTGGTTGATCCTGGCCCTCCTCATTCAGTGGTGATAACATAGCACCTACCCCCACCTCTGAAGCATCAGTTTGAACTATGAATTCTTTGGAGTAGTTGGGGCTTTGGAGCACTGGAGCAGAGCACATTGCCTGTTTTAGGTCATCAAAAGCTTTCTGACAGCTGACAGTCCACTGAAACTTTTTGGGCATCCTCTTAGAGGTGAAGTCATTCAAGGAGGTCATAATGGATCCATATCCCTTTACAAACCTCCTATAATAACCAGTCAGGCCCAAGAAAGCTCGGACCTGAGTCTGGGTGGTTGGAGCAACCCAGTCCATGATGGTCTGGATTTTGCTCTGAAGTGGTTGAACCTGGCCTCCACCTACAAGGTGACCCAGGTACACAACCTGACTCTGCCCTATCTGGCACTTAGTAGCCTTGATAGTGAGCCCAGCCTTTTGCAGGGCTTCCAAAACTTTCCTCAGGTGGATCAGGTGATCTTCCCAGGTGGAGCTGACGACAGCAATATCATTTAGATATGCTGCACTAAAGTCTTCCAGGCCTGAGAGGACTTGGTTCACCAACCTTTGAAAAGTGGCAGGTGCATTTTTCAAACCAAAGGGCATTACAATAAATTGATAATGCCCACCAAGGGTAGAAAATACAGTTTTGGCTTTTGCAGACTCAGCTAACCCTATCTGCCAGTAGCCAGCTGTCAGATCAAATGTGCTCAGATACTTGGCTGAGGCCAATCAATCTATGAGCTCATCTGCTCTGGGAATTGGGTGAGCATCAGTCTTAGTGACTGCATTGAGTCCCCTGTAGTCAACACAGAACCTCATCTCTCTCTTACCATCCTGGGTGTGAGGTTTTGGTACAAGGACTACTGGGCTAGCCCAAGGGCTCTCTGAGGGCTCAATCACTCCTAATTCCAACATCTTTTGGACTTCTGTCCTTATGCAGTCCCTGACATGGTCAGGTTGCGTGTAGATTTTATTCTTGACAGGCAGACTGCCCCCAGTGTCCACTTCATGAGTGCACCAGGGGGTCTGACTTGGAGTCAGAGAAAACATATGTCTGTAAGACTGAAGAACTTGTCTACAGTCTGCTTGCTGCTGGTCAGTGAGGCTGCCTGCCAAGGCTACTCCATCCACTGACCCATCGTCAGGGTTGTGAGAGAGCAGGTCTGGGAGAGGGTCACTCTCTTCCTCCTGTCCCTCATCTGTTGCCATGAGCAAGCCCATGTCAGCCCTGTCCACATATGCTTTCAGTCTATTAACATGAAGTACCCTGTGGGGACTTCTGGGAGTGCCAAGGTCCACCAAACAGGTGACCTCTCCCTTTTTTTCCAAAATGGTATGGGGTCCACTCCACTTATCTTGGAGAGCTGCTGGGGCCACTGGCTCCAAAACCCACACCTTCTGTCCTGGCTGGTACACCACCAGTACAGCCTTTTGATCATGCCAGGCTTTCTGTAATTCCTGGCTTGCCTCCAGGTTTTTAGTTGCCTTCTTCATATACTCAGCCATCCGTGAGCGGAGACCAAGTACATAGTCCACAATATCCTGTTTAGGAGGTTTGAGAGGTAACTCCCATCCCTCCTTCACTAGACAGAGTGGCCCTCTAACAGGATGGCCAAACAAAAGTTCAAAAGGGCTGTAGCCAACCCCCTTCTGTGGCACCTCTCTGTATGCAAAGAGAAGGCAGGGCAGAAGAACATCCCATTTTCGCCTAAGCTTTTCTGGGAGCCCTTTGATCATACCCTTTAAGGTCTTGTTGAATCTCTCAACAAGGCCATTGCATTGAGGATGGTAAGGGGTGGTGAACTTATAGTTAACCCCACACTCCTTCCACATTGCCTTGAGGTAGCTACTCATGAAGTTTGTACCTCTGTCAGACAATACCTCCTTAGGAAAACCCACCCTGGAAAAGACTCCCAGGAGGGCCCTTGCCACCACAGGTGCTGTGATGGTCCTAAGTGGAATAGCTTCTGGGTATCTAGTGGCATGATCCACTACCACTAGAATGAACCTGTGCCCAGATGCTGTTGGTGGGTCTAGGGGACCAACAATGTCAATCCCCAACCGTTCAAAGGGCACCCCCACCACAGGCAATGGTATCAGGGGGGCTTTTGTGGATTTACCTGCCTTGCCACTGGCTTGACAGGTAGTGCAAGAGCTGCAAAAGCTCTTACAGTCCTCACTCATTTGGGGCCAATGAAAGTGAGGGACAATTCTGTCCCAAGTCTTGTTTTGGCCCAGGTGTCAAGCTAAGGGAATATCATGGGCCAGTGTGAGCAGGAAGCCCCTAAACTTTTGAGGTATGACCAACCTCCTGGCTGCACCAGGCTTGGGGTCTCGACCCTCAGAGTAAAGGAGCCCATCATCCCAACATATCTTATGGGTCCCACTGGCATTCCCTGCAGCCTCAGCAGCAGCTTGCGGTCTGAGGGTTTCAAGAGTGGGGCAGCTCTGCTGCTCCAGGCTCAAGTCTGCCCTAGAAGGTCCCCCTGCCCCCAAGAACTCAACCTGATCAGGTTCCAGTTCATCTGGGGCAGTTCCTTCTTCAGGAGCTAGATCCTCTTCTGCTAAAAGAGTCTCTACAGACTCATCCTGGGGGGAAGGCTCTGCCTTACCCCTGCTACTCCTCCTCTTGGAAGGTCCTTGGTCCATTTTTCCAGGATCCAAGGCCTGTTCAGTTCCTGTCAGCTTTGCTTTTGACCTTGCTAGGGCAAACACTTCTGCTGGTATACCCAACATTGCTGCATGGGTACTTAGCTCCACCTCAGCCCATGCTGAGGTCTCCAAATCATTCCCTAGTAAACATTCAACAGGTAGGTCTGCACTCACCACAACTTTCTTGAGGCCAGTTACCCCTCCCCAGGAGAAGTTCACAACTGCTAGAGCATGGTTAGTACTAACGTTGCTTGCATTGGTCACTTGGTAAGTTTCCCCTAGTATGATCTGGTTAAGGTCCACAAGGTCCTTAGTCACCATTGTGACACTGGCTCCTGTGTCCCTGTAAGCTAAGGACTCCCTTCCATTTATTTTAGGCTGTTGTTTGTATTTGCCCAGACCACTGGGGCTCACAAACAGGGACAGGTCCCCGTCACAAACTAGTACAGCCTGAGTAGGAATTCTGACTAGGCCAGAGTCCTCTCCAGATCCCAGGGTCAACCCTACTATGCCCTTGTCCTGGGTACCACCACCTATAGCTGGACTAGGGGGAACAGGTGCCTTAGGGGCAGGTGGGGTACTGGTGGAGTCTTTGGCCTTATTACAATCTGAAGTCCAATGGGTTTTTTGTTTACAGAATTTACACCATGGCTTCCTTGGCTGTTTAGCCTTGTTGGACTGGGTATACTCAGATGCTGCTTTTTGGGGGCCTGTTGAAGACTGCTGGTCTTTTCCCTTTTCCCCACCCTTCTCAGAGTTCTTGGCATCTTCCTTTTTAGTTGCACCCCCCAAGGGCTGGACCTTCTGCTTAATCCTGGTTCTGACCCATTTGTCTGCCTTCTTTCCCACTTCTTGGGGAGAATTCAGATCTGAGTCCACCAGGTGCTGATGTAAGAGCTGATTATGACAATTATTAAGGATCTGCTCCCTCATGATGAGATTATACAATCCTTGGTAATCATTTACTTTACTGCCAGTTAACCAACCTTCCAGTGCCTTGGTAGCACAATCAACAAAGTCTACCCAATCTTGATTCTGTGCTTTCTGGGTATCTCTGAACTGAAGTCTGTACTGATCAGTGGTTAAGCCAAACCCATCTATTAAAGCATCTCTCAAGATATAGTAATCATCTGCATCCTCTTCTCTTACAGAGAAGAGCTTGTCTCTTCCTTTGTCTGCAAAGGAGAGCCACAGGATTGCTGCCCACTGCTCTACTGGGACCCTTTGTACTTTACAGGCCCTCTCAAGAGCAGAGATCCATTTGTGGATGTCATCCCCTGCATGATAGGGGGGCACAATCTTGTGGAGGTTCCTATTGTCAGGGACTTTCTGTCTAACTCTAGGGGTTTCATTAATGCCACCAGGGGTCTCTAGACCCCTCTTTCTTGAAGCTCCAGGGACTCCCTGTCTAATGCTAACTGTTCTCTCCTGAGCTGAAGCTTTGCCTGCTCAAACTGGAGCAATCTGCATTTCCCCTCTTGGGAGGATTCTCTCCTCTGAGGAGAGGCAGAGGTCCTTTTGGATCTCCTAGAATGGTTGGACCCCGCTGATGGGGATCTGTTCCTTCTATTTGGATCCACCACCCTCCCATTTGGAATGGAGAGAGTGCCTCTTGGGCCATCACCTCCATGTTGTGAGTGGTCTGTTTCTTCCAGGTCAGGATCATTTTCCTCTTCCTAGTCCTCACCAGAGTCCACTCTGGGAGTGTCCTCTTCTGAGGGATGCCCACCCGACCTGCCTACCCCATCAGACACTAGAGTCTGCTTAAAGTCTGCTATGAGCATGATTTCCCTGAGGCGTTGGGTGTTGGCACCTTTGGTTGTCTTTAGTTTTCTAGTGGTTCACATCTCCCTAAGCTCAGCAAAGGAGAGATCATCATATTTGTTGACTGCGATCCTTGGGGATCCTTCCAAAGCTTTATGGGCACCTCCATTTAAAGACATTTTCTAGTGTAGTGGGACTGGTGTATCTACCTACACTAGGTGTGGCCTACTGAACCCTTTCTTGAGTTGTAGTCAAGGTGTGCTAAACCCTCTACACACAACTCCTAAGTTCAGTATAACTTATTATATTCTAAGCTTGAATTTATATGTACCTTTGGTACCAAGTGGCTTTCACTTTAGAAATTCAATTTGTTATCTGGTAAGACAATGGCAAGCTTGAATCCAACCGCTGCACACCAATGTGAGAAGTTGGCCTGGCATATGCTGTCTCCTAGTTATAGGGGACACCTTGCACCAGTCCAATTCGACTCTTATTGATGATAGGTTTAAGACAACCTTTAAAGAAAGCTATCCTAGTGGTAGCTGTGGAGAGCAGCCTTCAGGCTAAGTCTTGAAGGAGTGTTAAGGTGATTGTTTTACCATAGATAACCATTTGAATGACCAAATGAAAGAGTAGTCCACACAGGTATATATATAAAATATATGTATTTATTCTAGACAGAATCCCACAAGTCTCTTTATGAGGCTGAGGCAAAGTTACAATTCAAACAAGCATTGATAGATACAATAAATAGCACTGGAATCATAGGGCCCGGGGGGGGGGGACCAAACCATATATTAAAAAAGTGGTATAAGAACCATGACAATTCTACAGACAATGCCTAGGGCTTTTAGGATCGCTGGCCCCTTAAGAATCCACCCCAGGTTATGAGGAAGGGGACCCACGGGTGGCGCGTGCAGTGGAAATAGCTGCTATTGGGATCTCTATTAAAGCCTTTGGAGAATGTCGCGGTTTGATTTAAACAGATTAAAGTCACTTCTAGCAGGAGTTCAAAGTTAAAAACTTAGAGTTAAGCTTTTGAGGAGCCCACTACCACGGGAGTACTGAGGTACCACTGTTACCTGCCCCAGGGAAGCCGGGTGCATAGGTCGTTTTCGATGTCGGGTTGCGGGCTGATTTTCAATGGGAAAATGTACAAAACTGCTGCTAGCCAAAAGCGTTGATGATGCCGTGAAGATTGAATTTGTAGATCGTGTAGAGAAGAACCTGAAAGCAGAGGGGACAGAGTGTGGGTCACGGCACAGTGACCAGGGAGCTAAAAGGAAAGAGCCCTTCAATGTCGGGTGCTTCATGTGGAAAGAGGTGTAGCTTGGATCTGCAGCCACAGGCTCCAGGAGGCTTCAAGGAAGGCCAGCTTCAGGAGGGCGACTGTCCCTTGCTGGATGAGGGTCGCTGCGGTATTAGTGTCCGGATTGGATCCATTAAGCCTTGGCAACTGCAACCCATGCAAGATGAACAAATCAGCTACTGGTGCAGACCCACGAGGTCTGTGAGAGGTCTCTTTTGGAGAGACTGTAGAGCAGGCCTGGAGCAACCAGGGGAACTCTTGGAAGTTGAGATTGTCCTCCGCTAGGGCCCAAAAGTTGAGAGACAAGGGACCGCGGAAATCAGCAAAATGGAGTGCGTAAAAGGGAGCCCACGGGCCACCAGAGGGGGTTAGGGTACTGATCTTTGGCACAATTACTTCTTGGTGGTTGGCTCAAAAATGGGCCAAAGCACAACTTCCCCACTCATCAGGGTCGTGTTCTATGCAAGAGGTGGCTGGTGTCCTGGGGTATTGGGAATCTCAGCACCCACGCAGTCCACGGTGCTCAGACTTGCTGTGCACACTCACTAGCCTCTGGGATGCTTAGGAAACCCACCTAAAGGTTGTTGGGAGTCGACGAAGTCCGTAGGAGCAGCGAAGTACCAACCGGGTCACTTGCAGTGTTTCAGGTGCCTGCCAAGCAGGGGGGTAAATCCTTTACCCCAAGGGAGATTTCTTCAGTCAGCTGGGCAGTAGCTCGTTGAAGGTCAAGTCTGTGAAGTCCAAGATTAATCTGAGGCTCTGGGGCCACGTTATTCACCTTTATCCCCAAGATTAGGGGAGTGTCCAGAGTAGTGTTCACCAATGAGAGGTGAGGCGGGAAAGGGTGGCTACACCCTCTCCCCTTTGAGTGTTTCCCACCTGGGCGAGGGGCAGGATGCCCCTGAACCGGTTCCAGGCGGTGTATGCAGAATGTAGGCGCTGTAGCAGCCTACGTGCAACTCTGAAAGGCAATATATGGTGCACCCACTAAGTTCCAATCCACATATCCTGTCTGGGGAGGTGCTAGGACCTCCCTGCCACAGGAGCCCTATTGTCCAGCCGGCGAGGCTGGGATTTTCCCCAGCAACAGCCAGCCAGAGTCGTGTGGGTGGCGGGTAGTAGCCATTTTGTAATACGTGTGCACTTTTAAATTGGTATCTAAATTCTGCCGCTTTTCCCATATCGCCCCTCTAGCAGGGGGGAATCGTGCCCTCATGCCCATGACTGGACTGGGGGTAGGATTCCTACATGTTTGACACCAAACACGATATGGTTCTGTGTAGCCATTCTCAAGTTATCACGCTATTGCGATAGACTTATAATACGGTTAAGAGTATATGGTATGGCTAAACTACAAACAACCCAGCAATGATTTTACGAAGGTTGCAGAGAGGCCCTACTCAGGTAGGGGTCCCCCCTCACACATACCTCAGCACCCTGCCTTGTAGGATTAGCAAGGCCTGCTATAGGGGTGACCTATGAGAGTATATGTGTTGTAATGGGGTGGGATATAGGGTACCTATATCCCTGTAAGGGGTGCTAGCACCACCTTACCCAGACTACAGTAGTGGTCTGGTGGTGTCAGTTTGTATGGCTGTCCCAGGGTGGCACAATAAGTGCTGCAGCCCTGGTAGGCCTACTGAGGGACCCATGCCCTGGGTACCTAGGGTACCATCTACAAGGGACTGTCAGGGCATCCTCAGTATCCAATTGGTTTGTACCTAGGGTACTCACATCGTTTAAGAGAGGAAGCAGATAGGCTGGGGTCCTGGATAGCAGGGCCACAGCCTGGCTAAAGTCATAAAACAGTCAAAACATCAGCAAAAAGTTGGGGGCAACTATGCAGTCGATGCCACTCTCCTACATAACCCCCCCCCCCAACGCAGGGACATTAAACTAACCATGACCAGTTGAGTCTTCATGTTCTAAGCGGAAATATCTGGAGAGGCCATCTGCATTGGCATGGTTGCTCCCAGGTCTATGTTCCACTGTATAGTCCATCCCCTGTAGGGAAATGGACCACCTGAGTAGTTTGGGGGTTTCACCCTTCATCTGTTTTAGCCATAGGAGGGGCTTATGGTCTGTTTGAACAAGGAAGTGAGTGCCAAACAAGTATGGTCTCAGCTTCTTCAAGGCCCAGACCACAGCAAAGGCCTCCCTCTCTATAGCTGACCAACGTTTCTCTCTGGAGGTCAACCTTCTGCTAATAAAAGCTACTGGTTGATCCTGGCCCTCCTCATTCAGTGGTGATAACATAGCACCTACCCCCACCTCTGAAGCATCAGTTTGAACTATGAATTCTTTGGAGTAGTTGGGGCTTTGGAGCACTGGAGCAGAGCACATTGCCTGTTTTAGGTCATCAAAAGCTTTCTGACAGCTGACAGTCCACTGAAACTTTTTGGGCATCCTCTTAGAGGTGAAGTCATTCAAGGAGGTCATAATGGATCCATATCCCTTTACAAACCTCCTATAATAACCAGTCAGGCCCAAGAAAGCTCGGACCTGAGTCTGGGTGGTTGGAGCAACCCAGTCCATGATGGTCTGGATTTTGCTCTGAAGTGGTTGAACCTGGCCTCCACCTACAAGGTGACCCAGGTACACAACCTGACTCTGCCCTATCTGGCACTTAGTAGCCTTGATAGTGAGCCCAGCCTTTTGCAGGGCTTCCAAAACTTTCCTCAGGTGGATCAGGTGATCTTCCCAGGTGGAGCTGACGACAGCAATATCATTTAGATATGCTGCACTAAAGTCTTCCAGGCCTGAGAGGACTTGGTTCACCAACCTTTGAAAAGTGGCAGGTGCATTTTTCAAACCAAAGGGCATTACAATAAATTGATAATGCCCACCAAGGGTAGAAAATACAGTTTTGGCTTTTGCAGACTCAGCTAACCCTATCTGCCAGTAGCCAGCTGTCAGATCAAATGTGCTCAGATACTTGGCTGAGGCCAATCAATCTATGAGCTCATCTGCTCTGGGAATTGGGTGAGCATCAGTCTTAGTGACTGCATTGAGTCCCCTGTAGTCAACACAGAACCTCATCTCTCTCTTACCATCCTGGGTGTGAGGTTTTGGTACAAGGACTACTGGGCTAGCCCAAGGGCTCTCTGAGGGCTCAATCACTCCTAATTCCAACATCTTTTGGACTTCTGTCCTTATGCAGTCCCTGACATGGTCAGGTTGCGTGTAGATTTTATTCTTGACAGGCAGACTGCCCCCAGTGTCCACTTCATGAGTGCACCAGGGGGTCTGACTTGGAGTCAGAGAAAACATATGTCTGTAAGACTGAAGAACTTGTCTACAGTCTGCTTGCTGCTGGTCAGTGAGGCTGCCTGCCAAGGCTACTCCATCCACTGACCCATCGTCAGGGTTGTGAGAGAGCAGGTCTGGGAGAGGGTCACTCTCTTCCTCCTGTCCCTCATCTGTTGCCATGAGCAAGCCCATGTCAGCCCTGTCCACATATGCTTTCAGTCTATTAACATGAAGTACCCTGTGGGGACTTCTGGGAGTGCCAAGGTCCACCAAACAGGTGACCTCTCCCTTTTTTTCCAAAATGGTATGGGGTCCACTCCACTTATCTTGGAGAGCTGCTGGGGCCACTGGCTCCAAAACCCACACCTTCTGTCCTGGCTGGTACACCACCAGTACAGCCTTTTGGTCATGCCAGGCTTTCTGTAATTCCTGGCTTGCCTCCAGGTTTTTAGTTGCCTTCTTCATATACTCAGCCATCCGTGAGCGGAGACCAAGTACATAGTCCACAATATCCTGTTTAGGAGGTTTGAGAGGTAACTCCCATCCCTCCTTCACTAGACAGAGTGGCCCTCTAACAGGATGGCCAAACAAAAGTTCAAAAGGGCTGTAGCCAACCCCCTTCTGTGGCACCTCTCTGTATGCAAAGAGAAGGCAGGGCAGAAGAACATCCCATTTTCGCCTAAGCTTTTCTGGGAGCCCTTTGATCATACCCTTTAAGGTCTTGTTGAATCTCTCAACAAGGCCATTGCATTGAGGATGGTAAGGGGTGGTGAACTTATAGTTAACCCCACACTCCTTCCACATTGCCTTGAGGTAGCTACTCATGAAGTTTGTACCTCTGTCAGACAATACCTCCTTAGGAAAACCCACCCTGGAAAAGACTCCCAGGAGGGCCCTTGCCACCACAGGTGCTGTGATGGTCCTAAGTGGAATAGCTTCTGGGTATCTAGTGGCATGATCCACTACCACTAGAATGAACCTGTGCCCAGATGCTGTTGGTGGGTCTAGGGGACCAACAATGTCAATCCCCAACCGTTCAAAGGGCACCCCCACCACAGGCAATGGTATCAGGGGGGCTTTTGTGGATTTACCTGCCTTGCCACTGGCTTGACAGGTAGTGCAAGAGCTGCAAAAGCTCTTACAGTCCTCACTCATTTGGGGCCAATGAAAGTGAGGGACAATTCTGTCCCAAGTCTTGTTTTGGCCCAGGTGTCAAGCTAAGGGAATATCATGGGCCAGTGTGAGCAGGAAGCCCCTAAACTTTTGAGGTATGACCAACCTCCTGGCTGCACCAGGCTTGGGGTCTCGACCCTCAGAGTAAAGGAGCCCATCATCCCAACATATCTTATGGGTCCCACTGGCATTCCCTGCAGCCTCAGCAGCAGCTTGCGGTCTGAGGGTTTCAAGAGTGGGGCAGCTCTGCTGCTCCAGGCTCAAGTCTGCCCTAGAAGGTCCCCCTGCCCCCAAGAACTCAACCTGATCAGGTTCCAGTTCATCTGGGGCAGTTCCTTCTTCAGGAGCTAGATCCTCTTCTGCTAAAAGAGTCTCTACAGACTCATCCTGGGGGGAAGGCTCTGCCTTACCCCTGCTACTCCTCCTCTTGGAAGGTCCTTGGTCCATTTTTCCAGGATCCAAGGCCTGTTCAGTTCCTGTCAGCTTTGCTTTTGACCTTGCTAGGGCAAACACTTCTGCTGGTATACCCAACATTGCTGCATGGGTACTTAGCTCCACCTCAGCCCATGCTGAGGTCTCCAAATCATTCCCTAGTAAACATTCAACAGGTAGGTCTGCACTCACCACAACTTTCTTGAGGCCAGTTACCCCTCCCCAGGAGAAGTTCACAACTGCTAGAGCATGGTTAGTACTAACGTTGCTTGCATTGGTCACTTGGTAAGTTTCCCCTAGTATGATCTGGTTAAGGTCCACAAGGTCCTTAGTCACCATTGTGACACTGGCTCCTGTGTCCCTGTAAGCTAAGGACTCCCTTCCATTTATTTTAGGCTGTTGTTTGTATTTGCCCAGACCACTGGGGCTCACAAACAGGGACAGGTCCCCGTCACAAACTAGTACAGCCTGAGTAGGAATTCTGACTAGGCCAGAGTCCTCTCCAGATCCCAGGGTCAACCCTACTATGCCCTTGTCCTGGGTACCACCACCTATAGCTGGACTAGGGGGAACAGGTGCCTTAGGGGCAGGTGGGGTACTGGTGGAGTCTTTGGCCTTATTACAATCTGAAGTCCAATGGGTTTTTTGTTTACAGAATTTACACCATGGCTTCCTTGGCTGTTTAGCCTTGTTGGACTGGGTATACTCAGATGCTGCTTTTTGGGGGCCTGTTGAAGACTGCTGGTCTTTTCCCTTTTCCCCACCCTTCTCAGAGTTCTTGGCATCTTCCTTTTTAGTTGCACCCCCCAAGGGCTGGACCTTCTGCTTAATCCTGGTTCTGACCCATTTGTCTGCCTTCTTTCCCACTTCTTGGGGAGAATTCAGATCTGAGTCCACCAGGTGCTGATGTAAGAGCTGATTATGACAATTATTAAGGATCTGCTCCCTCATGATGAGATTATACAATCCTTGGTAATCATTTACTTTACTGCCAGTTAACCAACCTTCCAGTGCCTTGGTAGCACAATCAACAAAGTCTACCCAATCTTGATTCTGTGCTTTCTGGGTATCTCTGAACTGAAGTCTGTACTGATCAGTGGTTAAGCCAAACCCATCTATTAAAGCATCTCTCAAGATATAGTAATCATCTGCATCCTCTTCTCTTACAGAGAAGAGCTTGTCTCTTCCTTTGTCTGCAAAGGAGAGCCACAGGATTGCTGCCCACTGCTCTACTGGGACCCTTTGTACTTTACAGGCCCTCTCAAGAGCAGAGATCCATTTGTGGATGTCATCCCCTGCATGATAGGGGGGCACAATCTTGTGGAGGTTCCTATTGTCAGGGACTTTCTGTCTAACTCTAGGGGTTTCATTAATGCCACCAGGGGTCTCTAGACCCCTCTTTCTTGAAGCTCCAGGGACTCCCTGTCTAATGCTAACTGTTCTCTCCTGAGCTGAAGCTTTGCCTGCTCAAACTGGAGCAATCTGCATTTCCCCTCTTGGGAGGATTCTCTCCTCTGAGGAGAGAGAGAGGTCCTTTTGGATCTCCTAGAATGGTTGGACCCCGCTGATGGGGATCTGTTCCTTCTATTTGGATCCACCACCCTCCCATTTGGAATGGAGAGAGTGCCTCTTGGGCCATCACCTCCATGTTGTGAGTGGTCTGTTTCTTCCAGGTCAGGATCATTTTCCTCTTCCTAGTCCTCACCAGAGTCCACTCTGGGAGTGTCCTCTTCTGAGGGATGCCCACCCGACCTGCCTACCCCATCAGACACTAGAGTCTGCTTAAAGTCTGCTATGAGCATGATTTCCCTGAGGCGTTGGGTGTTGGCACCTTTGGTTGTCTTTAGTTTTCTAGTGGTTCACATCTCCCTAAGCTCAGCAAAGGAGAGATCATCATATTTGTTGACTGCGATCCTTGGGGATCCTTCCAAAGCTTTATGGGCACCTCCATTTAAAGACATTTTCTAGTGTAGTGGGACTGGTGTATCTACCTACACTAGGTGTGGCCTACTGAACCATTTCTTGAGTTGTAGTCAAGGTGTGCTAAACCCTCTACACACAACTCCTAAGTTCAGTATAACTTATTATATTCTAAGCTTGAATTTATATGTACCTTTGGTACCAAGTGGCTTTCACTTTAGAAATTCAATTTGTTATCTGGTAAGACAATGGCAAGCTTGAATCCAACCGCTGCACACCAATGTGAGAAGTTGGCCTGGCATATGCTGTCTCCTAGTTATAGGGGACACCTTGCACCAGTCCAATTCGACTCTTATTGATGATAGGTTTAAGACAACCTTTAAAGAAAGCTATCCTAGTGGTAGCTGTGGAGAGCAGCCTTCAGGCTAAGTCTTGAAGGAGTGTTAAGGTGATTGTTTTACCATAGATAACCATTTGAATGACCAAATGAAAGAGTAGTCCACACAGGTATATATATAAAATATATGTATTTATTCTAGACAGAATCCCACAAGTCTCTTTATGAGGCTGAGGCAAAGTTACAATTCAAACAAGCATTGATAGATACAATAAATAGCACTGGAATCATAGGGCCCGGGGGGGGGGGGACCAAACCATATATTAAAAAAGTGGTATAAGAACCATGACAATTCTACAGACAATGCCTAGGGCTTTTAGGATCGCTGGCCCCTTAAGAATCCACCCCAGGTTATGAGGAAGGGGACCCACGGGTGGCGCGTGCAGTGGAAATAGCTGCTATTGGGATCTCTATTAAAGCCTTTGGAGAATGTCGCGGTTTGATTTAAACAGATTAAAGTCACTTCTAGCAGGAGTTCAAAGTTAAAAACTTAGAGTTAAGCTTTTGAGGAGCCCACTACCACTGGAGTACTGAGGTACCACTGTTACCTGCCCCAGGGAAGCCGGGTGCATAGGTCGTTTTCGATGTCGGGTTGCGGGCTGATTTTCAATGGGAAAATGTACAAAACTGCTGCTAGCCAAAAGCGTTGATGATGCCGTGAAGATTGAATTTGTAGATCGTGTAGAGAAGAACCTGAAAGCAGAGGGGACAGAGTGTGGGTCACGGCACAGTGACCAGGGAGCTAAAAGGAAAGAGCCCTTCAATGTCGGGTGCTTCATGTGGAAAGAGGTGTAGCTTGGATCTGCAGCCACAGGCTCCAGGAGGCTTCAAGGAAGGCCAGCTTCAGGAGGGCGACTGTCCCTTGCTGGATGAGGGTCGCTGCGGTATTAGTGTCCGGATTGGATCCATTAAGCCTTGGCAACTGCAACCCATGCAAGATGAACAAATCAGCTACTGGTGCAGACCCACGAGGTCTGTGAGAGGTCTCTTTTGGAGAGACTGTAGAGCAGGCCTGGAGCAACCAGGGGAACTCTTGGAAGTTGAGATTGTCCTCCGCTAGGGCCCAAAAGTTGAGAGACAAGGGACCGCGGAAATCAGCAAAATGGAGTGCGTAAAAGGGAGCCCACGGGCCACCAGAGGGGGTTAGGGTACTGATCTTTGGCACAATTACTTCTTGGTGGTTGGCTCAAAAATGGGCCAAAGCACAACTTCCCCACTCATCAGGGTCGTGTAATATGCAAGAGGTGGCTGGTGTCCTGGGGTATTGGGAATCTCAGCACCCACGCAGTCCACGGTGCTCAGACTTGCTGTGCACACTCACTAGCCTCTGGGATGCTTAGGAAACCCACCTCAAGGTTGCTGGGAGTCGACGAAGTCCGTAGGAGCAGCGAAGTACCAACCGGGTCACTTGCAGTGTTTCAGGTGCCTGCCAAGCAGGGGGGTAAATCCTTTACCCCAAGGGAGATTTCTTCAGTCAGCTGGGCAGTAGCTCGTTGAAGGTCAAGTCTGTGAAGTCCAAGATTAATCTGAGGCTCTGGGGCCACGTTATTCACCTTTATCCCCAAGATTAGGGGAGTGTCCAGAGTAGTGTTCACCAATGAGAGGTGAGGCGGGAAAGGGTGGCTACACCCTCTCCCCTTTGAGTGTTTCCCACCTGGGCGAGGGGCAGGATGCCCCTGAACCGGTTCCAGGCGGTGTATGCAGAATGTAGGCGCTGTAGCAGCCTACGTGCAACTCTGAAAGGCAATATATGGTGCACCCACTAAGTTCCAATCCACATATCCTGTCTGGGGAGGTGCTAGGACCTCCCTGCCACAGGAGCCCTATTGTCCAGCCGGCGAGGCTGGGATTTTCCCCAGCAACAGCCAGCCAGAGTCGTGTGGGTGGCGGGTAGTAGCCATTTTGTAATACGTGTGCACTTTTAAATTGGTATCTAAATTCTGCCGCTTTTCCCATATCGCCCCTCTAGCAGGGGGGAATCGTGCCCTCATGCCCATGACTGGACTGGGGGTAGGATTCCTACATGTTTGACACCAAACACGATATGGTTCTGTGTAGCCATTCTCAAGTTATCACGCTATTGCGATAGACTTATAATACGGTTAAGAGTATATGGTATGGCTAAACTACAAACAACCCAGCAATGATTTTACGAAGGTTGCAGAGAGGCCCTACTCAGGTAGGGGTCCCCCCTCACACATACCTCAGCACCCTGCCTTGTAGGATTAGCAAGGCCTGCTATAGGGGTGACCTATGAGAGTATATGTGTTGTAATGGGGTGGGATATAGGGTACCTATATCCCTGTAAGGGGTGCTAGCACCACCTTACCCAGACTACAGTAGTGGTCTGGTGGTGTCAGTTTGTATGGCTGTCCCAGGGTGGCACAATAAGTGCTGCAGCCCTGGTAGGCCTACTGAGGGACCCATGCCCTGGGTACCTAGGGTACCATCTACAAGGGACTGTCAGGGCATCCTCAGTATCCAATTGGTTTGTACCTAGGGTACTCACATCGTTTAAGAGAGGAAGCAGATAGGCTGGGGTCCTGGATAGCAGGGCCACAGCCTGGCTAAAGTCATAAAACAGTCAAAACATCAGCAAAAAGTTGGGGGCAACTATGCAGTCGATGCCACTCTCCTACATAACCCCCCCCCCCCAACGCAGGGACATTAAACTAACCATGACCAGTTGAGTCTTCATGTTCTAAGCGGAAATATCTGGAGAGGCCATCTGCATTGGCATGGTTGCTCCCAGGTCTATGTTCCACTGTATAGTCCATCCCCTGTAGGGAAATGGACCACCTGAGTAGTTTGGGGGTTTCACCCTTCATCTGTTTTAGCCATAGGAGGGGCTTATGGTCTGTTTGAACAAGGAAGTGAGTGCCAAACAAGTATGGTCTCAGCTTCTTCAAGGCCCAGACCACAGCAAAGGCCTCCCTCTCTATAGCTGACCAACGTTTCTCTCTGGAGGTCAACCTTCTGCTAATAAAAGCTACTGGTTGATCCTGGCCCTCCTCATTCAGTGGTGATAACATAGCACCTACCCCCACCTCTGAAGCATCAGTTTGAACTATGAATTCTTTGGAGTAGTTGGGGCTTTGGAGCACTGGAGCAGAGCACATTGCCTGTTTTAGGTCATCAAAAGCTTTCTGACAGCTGACAGTCCACTGAAACTTTTTGGGCATCCTCTTAGAGGTGAAGTCATTCAAGGAGGTCATAATGGATCCATATCCCTTTACAAACCTCCTATAATAACCAGTCAGGCCCAAGAAAGCTCGGACCTGAGTCTGGGTGGTTGGAGCAACCCAGTCCATGATGGTCTGGATTTTGCTCTGAAGTGGTTGAACCTGGCCTCCACCTACAAGGTGACCCAGGTACACAACCTGACTCTGCCCTATCTGGCACTTAGTAGCCTTGATAGTGAGCCCAGCCTTTTGCAGGGCTTCCAAAACTTTCCTCAGGTGGATCAGGTGATCTTCCCAGGTGGAGCTGACGACAGCAATATCATTTAGATATGCTGCACTAAAGTCTTCCAGGCCTGAGAGGACTTAGTTCACCAACCTTTGAAAAGTGGCAGGTGCATTTTTCAAACCAAAGGGCATTACAATAAATTGATAATGCCCACCAAGGGTAGAAAATACAGTTTTGGCTTTTGCAGACTCAGCTAACCCTATCTGCCAGTAGCCAGCTGTCAGATCAAATGTGCTCAGATACTTGGCTGAGGCCAATCAATCTATGAGCTCATCTGCTCTGGGAATTGGGTGAGCATCAGTCTTAGTGACTGCATTGAGTCCCCTGTAGTCAACACAGAACCTCATCTCTCTCTTACCATCCTGGGTGTGAGGTTTTGGTACAAGGACTACTGGGCTAGCCCAAGGGCTCTCTGAGGGCTCAATCACTCCTAATTCCAACATCTTTTGGACTTCTGTCCTTATGCAGTCCCTGACATGGTCAGGTTGCGTGTAGATTTTATTCTTGACAGGCAGACTGCCCCCAGTGTCCACTTCATGAGTGCACCAGGGGGTCTGACTTGGAGTCAGAGAAAACATATGTCTGTAAGACTGAAGAACTTGTCTACAGTCTGCTTGCTGCTGGTCAGTGAGGCTGCCTGCCAAGGCTACTCCATCCACTGACCCATCGTCAGGGTTGTGAGAGAGCAGGTCTGGGAGAGGGTCACTCTCTTCCTCCTGTCCCTCATCTGTTGCCATGAGCAAGCCCATGTCAGCCCTGTCCACATATGCTTTCAGTCTATTAACATGAAGTACCCTGTGGGGACTTCTGGGAGTGCCAAGGTCCACCAAACAGGTGACCTCTCCCTTTTTTTCCAAAATGGTATGGGGTCCACTCCACTTATCTTGGAGAGCTGCTGGGGCCACTGGCTCCAAAACCCACACCTTCTGTCCTGGCTGGTACACCACCAGTACAGCCTTTTGGTCATGCCAGGTTTTCTGTAATTCCTGGCTTGCCTCCAGGTTTTTAGTTGCCTTCTTCATATACTCAGCCATCCGTGAGCGGAGACCAAGTACATAGTCCACAATATCCTGTTTAGGAGGTTTGAGAGGTAACTCCCATCCCTCCTTCACTAGACAGAGTGGCCCTCTAACAGGATGGCCAAACAAAAGTTCAAAAGGGCTGTAGCCAACCCCCTTCTGTGGCACCTCTCTGTATGCAAAGAGAAGGCAGGGCAGAAGAACATCCCATTTTCGCCTAAGCTTTTCTGGGAGCCCTTTGATCATACCCTTTAAGGTCTTGTTGAATCTCTCAACAAGGCCATTGCATTGAGGATGGTAAGGGGTGGTGAACTTATAGTTAACCCCACACTCCTTCCACATTGCCTTGAGGTAGCTACTCATGAAGTTTGTACCTCTGTCGGACAATACCTCCTTAGGAAAACCCACCCTGGAAAAGACTCCCAGGAGGGCCCTTGCCACCACAGGTGCTGTGATGGTCCTAAGTGGAATAGCTTCTGGGTATCTAGTGGCATGATCCACTACCACTAGAATGAACCTGTGCCCAGATGCTGTTGGTGGGTCTAGGGGACCAACAATGTCAATCCCCAACCGTTCAAAGGGCACCCCCACCACAGGCAATGGTATCAGGGGGGCTTTTGTGGATTTACCTGCCTTGCCACTGGCTTGACAGGTAGTGCAAGAGCTGCAAAAGCTCTTACAGTCCTCACTCATTTGGGGCCAATGAAAGTGAGGGACAATTCTGTCCCAAGTCTTGTTTTGGCCCAGGTGTCAAGCTAAGGGAATATCATGGGCCAGTGTGAGCAGGAAGCCCCTAAACTTTTGAGGTATGACCAACCTCCTGGCTGCACCAGGCTTGGGGTCTCGACCCTCAGAGTAAAGGAGCCCATCATCCCAACATATCTTATGGGTCCCACTGGCATTCCCTGCAGCCTCAGCAGCAGCTTGCGGTCTGAGGGTTTCAAGAGTGGGGCAGCTCTGCTGCTCCAGGCTCAAGTCTGCCCTAGAAGGTCCCCCTGCCCCCAAGAACTCAACCTGATCAGGTTCCAGTTCATCTGGGGCAGTTCCTTCTTCAGGAGCTAGATCCTCTTCTGCTAAAAGAGTCTCTACAGACTCATCCTGGGGGGAAGGCTCTGCCTTACCCCTGCTACTCCTCCTCTTGGAAGGTCCTTGGTCCATTTTTCCAGGATCCAAGGCCTGTTCAGTTCCTGTCAGCTTTGCTTTTGACCTTGCTAGGGCAAACACTTCTGCTGGTATACCCAACATTGCTGCATGGGTACTTAGCTCCACCTCAGCCCATGCTGAGGTCTCCAAATCATTCCCTAGTAAACATTCAACAGGTAGGTCTGCACTCACCACAACTTTCTTGAGGCCAGTTACCCCTCCCCAGGAGAAGTTCACAACTGCTAGAGCATGGTTAGTACTAACGTTGCTTGCATTGGTCACTTGGTAAGTTTCCCCTAGTATGATCTGGTTAAGGTCCACAAGGTCCTTAGTCACCATTGTGACACTGGCTCCTGTGTCCCTGTAAGCTAAGGACTCCCTTCCATTTATTTTAGGCTGTTGTTTGTATTTGCCCAGACCACTGGGGCTCACAAACAGGGACAGGTCCCCGTCACAAACTAGTACAGCCTGAGTAGGAATTCTGACTAGGCCAGAGTCCTCTCCAGATCCCAGGGTCAACCCTACTATGCCCTTGTCCTGGGTACCACCACCTATAGCTGGACTAGGGGGAACAGGTGCCTTAGGGGCAGGTGGGGTACTGGTGGAGTCTTTGGCCTTATTACAATCTGAAGTCCAATGGGTTTTTTGTTTACAGAATTTACACCATGGCTTCCTTGGCTGTTTAGCCTTGTTGGACTGGGTATACTCAGATGCTGCTTTTTGGGGGCCTGTTGAAGACTGCTGGTCTTTTCCCTTTTCCCCACCCTTCTCAGAGTTCTTGGCATCTTCCTTTTTAGTTGCACCCCCCAAGGGCTGGACCTTCTGCTTAATCCTGGTTCTGACCCATTTGTCTGCCTTCTTTCCCACTTCTTGGGGAGAATTCAGATCTGAGTCCACCAGGTGCTGATGTAAGAGCTGATTATGACAATTATTAAGGATCTGCTCCCTCATGATGAGATTATACAATCCTTGGTAATCATTTACTTTACTGCCAGTTAACCAACCTTCCAGTGCCTTGGTAGCACAATCAACAAAGTCTACCCAATCTTGATTCTGTGCTTTCTGGGTATCTCTGAACTGAAGTCTGTACTGATCAGTGGTTAAGCCAAACCCATCTATTAAAGCATCTCTCAAGATATAGTAATCATCTGCATCCTCTTCTCTTACAGAGAAGAGCTTGTCTCTTCCTTTGTCTGCAAAGGAGAGCCACAGGATTGCTGCCCACTGCTCTACTGGGACCCTTTGTACTTTACAGGCCCTCTCAAGAGCAGAGATCCATTTGTGGATGTCATCCCCTGCATGATAGGGGGGCACAATCTTGTGGAGGTTCCTATTGTCAGGGACTTTCTGTCTAACTCTAGGGGTTTCATTAATGCCACCAGGGGTCTCTAGACCCCTCTTTCTTGAAGCTCCAGGGACTCCCTGTCTAATGCTAACTGTTCTCTCCTGAGCTGAAGCTTTGCCTGCTCAAACTGGAGCAATCTGCATTTCCTCTCTTGGGAGGATTCTCTCCTCTGAGGAGAGGCAGAGGTCCTTTTGGATCTCCTAGAATGGTTGGACCCCGCTGATGGGGATCTGTTCCTTCTATTTGGATCCACCACCCTCCCATTAGGAATGGAGAGAGTGCCTCTTGGGCCATCACCTCCATGTTGTAAGTGTTCTGTTTATTCCAGGTCAGGATCATTTTCCTCTTCCTGGTCCTCATCAGAGTCCAATCTGGGAGTGTCCTCTTCTGAGGGATGCCCACCCGACCTGCCTATCCCATCAGACACTAGCTAAAGTCTGCTTAAAGTCTGCTATGAGCATGATTTCCCTGAGGTGTTGGGTGTTGGCACCTTTGGTTGTCTTTAGTTTCCTAGTGGTTCACATCTCCCTAAGCTCAGCAAAGGAGAGATCATCATATTTGTTGACTGGGATCCTTGGGGATCCTTCCAAAGCCTTATGGGCACCTCCATTTAAAGACATTTTCTAGTGTAGTGGTACTGGTGTATCTACCTACACTAGGTGTGCCCTTCTGAACCCTTTCTTGAGTTGTAGTCAAGGTGTGCTAAACCCTCTACACACAACTCCTAAGTTCAGTAGAACTTATTATATTCTAAGCTTGAATTTATGTGTACCTTTGGTACCAAGTGGCTTTCACTTTAGAAATTCAATTTGTTATCTGGTAAAACAATGGCAAGCTTGAATCCAACCACTGCACACCAATGTGAGAAGTTGGCCTGGCATATGCTGTCTCCTAGTTATAGGGGACACCTTGCACCAGTCCAATTCGACTCTTATTGATGATAGGTTTAAGACAACCTTTAAAGAAAGCTATCCTAGTGGTAGCTGTGGAGAGCAGCCTTCAGGCAAAGTGTTGAAGGAGTGTTAAGCTTATTGTTTTACCATAGATAACCTCTTGAATGACCAAATGAAAGAGTAGTCCACACAGGTATATATATAAAATATATGTATTTATTCTAGACAGAATCCCACAAGTCTCTTTATGAGGCTGAGGCAAAGTTACAATTCAAACAAGCATTGATAGATACAATAAATAGCACTGGAATCATAGGGCCCCGGGGGGGACCAAACCATATAATAAAAAAGTGGTATAAGAACCACGACAATTCAACAGACAATGCCTAGGGCATTTAGGATCGCTGGCCCCTTAAGAATCCACCCCAGGTTATGAGGAAGGGGACCCACGGGAGGCACGTGCAGTGGAAATAGCTGCTATTGGGATCTCTATTAAAGCCTATGGAGAATGTCGCAGTTTGATTTAAACAGATTAAAGACACTTCTAGCAGGAGTTCAAAGTTAAAAACTTAGAGTTAAGCTTTTGAGGAGCCCACTACCACGGGAGTACTGAGGTACCACTGTTACCTGCCCCAGGGAAGCCGGGTGCATAGGTCGTTTTCGATGTCGGGTCGCGGGCTGATTTTCAATGGGAAAATGTACAAAACTGCTGCTAGCCAAAAGCATCGATGATGCCGTGAAGATTGAAGTTGTAGGTCTTGTAGAGAAGAACCTGAAAGCAGAGGGGTCAGAGTCTGGGTCACGGCACAGTGACCAGGGAGCTCAAAGGAAAGAGCCCTTCAATGTCGGGTGCTTCAAGTGGAAAGAGGTGTAGTTTGGATCTGCAGCCAGGGGCTCCAGGAGGCTTCAAGGAAGGCCAGCTTCAGGAGGGCAACTGTTCCATGTCAGATGAGGGTCGCTGTGGTGTTAGTGTCCGGATTGGATCCACTAAGCCTTGGCAACCGCAAACCACGCAAGAAAAACAAATCAGCTACTGGTGCAGACCCACGAGGTCTGTGAGAGGTCTCCTTTGGAGAGACTGTAGATCAGGCCTGGAGCAACCAGGGGAACTCTTGGAAGTTGAGATTGTCCTCAGCTAGGGCCCACAAGTCGAGAGACAAGGGACTGCAGAAGGCAGCAAAAATGGAGTGTGTAAAAGGGAGCCCACGGGCCACCGGAGGGGGCTAGGGCACTGATCTTTGGCACAATTGCTGCTTTGTGGTTGGCTCAAAATTGGGCCAAAGCACAACTTCCCCACTGGTCAGGGTCGTGTGCTATGCAAGAGGTGGTTGGTGTCCTGGGGTATTAGGAATCTCGGCACCCACGCGGTCCACGGTGCTCAGACTTGCTATGCAAACTCACTGGCCTCTGGGATGCTTAGGGAACCCACCTCAAGGTTGCTGGGAGTCGACGAAGTCCGTAGGAGCAGCGAAGTTCCAACCGGGTAACTTGCAATGTTTCAGGTGCCTGCCAAGCAGGGGGGTAACTCCTTTACCCCAAGGGACATTTCTTCAGTCAGCTGGGCAGCAGCTCGTCGAAGGTCAAGTCTGTGAAGACCAAGAAATAATCTAAGGCTCTGGGGCCACGTTATTCACGTTTATCCCCAAGATTAGGGGAGTGTCCAGAGTAGTGTCCACCAATGAGAGGTGAGGCGGGAGAGGGTGACTACACCCTCTCCCCTTTGTGTGTTTCCCGCCTGGGCGAGGGGCAGGATGCCCCTGAACCAGTTCCAGGCGGTGTATGCAGAATGTAGGCGCTGTAGCAGCCTACGTGCAACTCTGAAAGGCAACATATGGTGCACCCACCCAGTTCCAATCCACATATCCTGTCTGGGGAGGTGCTAGCACCTCCCGGCCACAGGAGCCCTATTGTCCAGCTGGCGAGGCTGAGATTTTCCCCAGCAACAACCAGCCAGAGTCGTGTGGGTGGCGGGTAGTAGCCATTTTGTACCACGTGTGCACTTTTAAATTGGTGTCTAAATTCTGCCGCTTTTCCCATATCGCCCCTCTAGCAGGGGGGAATCATGCCCTCATGCCCATGACTGGACTGGGGGTAGGATTCCTACATGTTTGACACCAAACACGATATGGTTCTGTGTAGCCATTCTCAAGTTATCATGCTATTGCGATAGACTTATAATGCGGTTAAGAGTATATGGTATGGCTACACTACAAACAACCCAGCAATGTTTTTCGAAGGTTGCAGAGAGGCCCTACTCAGGTAGGGGTCCCCCCTCACACATACCTCAGCACCCTGCCTTGTAGGATTAGCAAGGCCTGCTATAGGGGTGACCTATGAGAGTATATGTGTTGTAATGGGGTGGGATATAGGGTACCCATATCCCTGTAAGGGGTGCTAGCACCACCTTTCCCAGACTACAGTAGTGGTCTGGTGGTGTCAGTTTGTATGGCTGTCCCAGGGTGGCACAATAAGCAGCCCTGGTAGGCCTACTGAGGGACCCATGCCCTGGGTACCTAGGGTACCCTCTACAAGGGACTGTCAGGGCATCCTCAGTTTCCAATTGGTTTGTACCTAGGGTACTCACATCGTTTAAGAGAGGAAGCAGATAGGCTGGGGTCCTGGATAGCAGGGCCACAGCCTGGCTAGAGTCATAAAACAGTCAAAACATCAGCAAAAAGTTGGGGGCAACTATGCAGTCGATGCCACTCTCCTACACCACTGCACTGCCCTAAACCCTAAAACATGACCCCCTACACTACACAAACAACACTGCACTAAACTAAACACGAAAACACTACCCCCAGCACAACTCCCTACACTACGCAAACACCACTGCCCTAACCTAATTCTAAACCACTACCCCCAGCTTGACCCCCTACACTACCCAAACACCACTGCACTACCCTAAACCCTACAACACTACCCACACTTGTACCCCCTACACTACCCAAACACAACTGCACTACCCTACCCTACTGCACTACCCTAAACCCTAAAACACTACCTCCAGCATGACCCCCTACACTCCCCAAACACCACTGCACTACCCTAAACCCTAAAACATGACCCCCTGCATTGCACAAACACCACTGCACTACCCTAAACCCTAAATATACCCCCAGCACAATCCCCTACACTACACAAACACCACTGCACTAACCTAAACCCTAAACCACTATCCCCAGCTTGACCCCTACACTACACAAACACCACTGCACTACCCTAAACCCTAAAACACTACCCCCAGCAAGACCCCCTACACTACACAAACAAGACTGCACTACCCTAATCGCTAAAACAATACCCCCAGCACGACCCCCAACACTACCAAAACACCACTGCATTACCCTAAACCCTAAATCTACCCCATCACGACCCCTACACTACACAACCACCACTGCACTACCCTAAACTCTAAAACACTACCCCCAACGTGACCCCCTACAATACACAAACACTACTGCAATACCCTAAACCCAAAATCACTACCCCTACACTACACAAACACCACTGCACTACCATAAACCCTAAAACACTACCCCCAGCCTGACCCCCTACACTACCAAAACAACACTGCACTACACTAAACCCTAAAACACTACCTCAGCACGAACCCCTACACTACACAAACAGCACTGCACTACCCTAAACCCTAAAACACTACCCCAAACACGACCCCTACACTACACAAACACCACTGTACTGTCCTAAACCCTAAAACACTACCCCAGCACGACCCCCTTCACTACCCAAACACAACTGAACTACCCTAAACCCAAAAACACTACCCCCAGCATGACCCCCTACAGTACCCAAACACCACTGCACTACCCTAAACCCTAAAACACCACCCCCTACACTACACAAACCCACTGCAATACCCTAAACCCTAAAACACTACCCCCAGCGTGACCCCCTACACTACCCAAACACAACTGCACAACCCTAAACCCAAAAACACTACCCCCAGCATGACCCCCTACACTACCCAAACACCACTGCACTACCCTAAACCCTAAAACACTACCCCCAGTAGTACCCTCTACACTACCCAAACACAACTGCACTACCCTACCCTACTGCACTACCCTAAACCCTAAAACACTACCCCCAGCATGACCCCCTACACTCCCCAAACAATACTGTACACCCTAAACCCTAAAACACTACCCCAGCATGAACCCCTATACTACACAAACACCACTGCACTACCCTAAACCCTTAACACTAACCCCAGCATGAACCCCTACACTACATAAACACCGCTGCACTACCCTAAACCCTAAAACACTACCCCAAGCACGAACCCTTACACTACACAAACAAGACTGTACTACTCTAAAACCTAAACTACTACCCCCAGCACGACCCCCTTCACTACCCAAACACAACTGCACTACCCTAAACCCAAAAACACTATCCCCAGCACAACACCCTACACTACCCAAACACTACTGCACTACCCTAAACCCTAAAACACGACCCCCTACACTACACCTACCACTGCACTACCCTAATCCCTGAAACACTACACCCAGCACAACCCCCTACAGTACCCAAACACAACAGCACTACTCTAAACCCAAAAACACTACCCCAGCACGATCCCCCTACACTACCCAAAAACCACTGCACTGCACTGCCCTAAACCCAAAAACGCTACCCCCAGCACGACCCACTACACTTTCCAAACACCACTGCACTACCCTAAACCCTAAATCTACCCCCAGCACGACCCCCTACACTACACAAACACCACTGCACAACCCTAAATCCTAAATCTACCCCCAGCGCGACCCCCTGCACTACCCAAACACCACTGCACTACCCTAAACCCTAAAACATGACCCCCTACTCCACACAAACAACACTGCACTAAGCTTAACACTAAAACACTACCCCCAGCACAACCCCCTACACTACCCAAACACCACTGCACTACCCTAAACCCTAAACACGACCCCCTACACTGCACAAACACCACTGCACTACCCTAAACCCTAAATCTACCCCCAGCATAACCCCCTACTCTAAGCAAACACCACTGCACTAACCTAAACCCTAAACCACTACCCCAAGCTTGACCCCCTACACTACACAAACATCACTGCACTACCCTAAACCCTAAAACACTACCCCCAGCAACACCCCCTACACTACACAAACAAGACTGCACTACCCTAATCCCTAAAACACTACCCCAACACGACCCACAACACTACCAAAACACCACTGCATTACCCTAAATCTACCCCCAGCACGACCCCCTACACTACACAAACACCACTCCACTACCCTAAACCCTAAAACACTACCCCCAGAGTGACTTATACAATACACAAAAACCACTGCAATACCCTAAACCCTAAAACACTACCCCAGCAAGACCCCTACACTACACAAACACCACTGCACTACCATAAACCCTAAAACACTACCCCCAGCACGACCCCCTACAATACCAAAACACCACTGCACTACCCTAAAACTTAAAACACTACCCCACCACAAAGCCTTATACTACACAAACACCACTGCACTACTCTAAACCCTAAAACACTACCCCCAGCATATACCCCTACACTACACAAACACCACTGCACTACCCTAAAACACTACCCCAAGCACGACCCCTACACTACACAAACACCACTGTACTACCCTAAACCCTAAAACACTACCACAGCACGACCCCCTTCACTACGCAAACACAACTGAACTACCCTAAAACACCACCCCATACACTACACAAACCCACTGCAATACCCTAAACCCTAAAACACTACCCCCAGCATGACCCCCTACACTACCCAAACACAACTGCACAACCCTAAACCCAAAAACACTACCCCCAGCATGACCCCCTACACTACCCAAACACCACTGCACTACCCTAAACCCTAAAACACTACCCCAGTAGTACCCCCTACACTACCCAAACACAACTGCACTACCCTACCCTACTGCACTACCCTAAACCCTAAAACACTACCCCCAGCATGACCCCCTACACTCTCCAAACAATTCTGTACTACCCTAAACCCTAAAACACTACCCCAGCACGAACCCCTATACTACACAAACACCACTGCACTACCCTAAACCCTAAACACTACCCCCAGCATGAACCCCTACACTACTTAAACACCACTGCACTACCCTAAACCCTAAAACAGTACCCCAAGCACGAACCTTTACACTACACAAACAACACTGTACTACTCTAAACCCTAAACTACTACCCCCAGCACGACCCCCTTCACTACCCAAACACAATTGCACTACCCTAAACCCAAAAACACTATCCCAGCACAACACCCTACACTACCCAAACACTACTGCACTACCCTAAACCCAAAAACACGACCCCATACACTACACACACCACTGCACTACTCTAATCCATGAAACACTACCCCCAGCACAACCCCCTACAGTACCCAAACACAACAGCACTACCCTAAACCCAAAAACACTACCCCTAGCATGATCCCCTACACAACCTAAACACCACTGCACTGCCCTAAACCCAAAGACACTTCCCCCAGCACGACCCCCTAAACTACCCAAACACCACTGTACTGCCCTAAACCCTAAAACACTACCCCTAGCATGATCCCCCTACACAACCTAAACACCACTGCACTGCCCTAAACCCAAAGACACTTCCCCCAGCACGACCCAATACACTTTCCAAACACAACTGCAATTCCCTAAACCCTAAATCTACCCCAGCACGACCCCTACACTACACACACACCACTGCACTACCCTAAACCCTACATTTACCCCCAGCACGACCCCTTACACTACACAAACATCACTTCACTACCCTAAACCCTAAAACACTACCCCCAGCGCGACCCCCTACACTACCCAAACACCTACTGCACTACCCTAAACCCTAAAACACGACCCCCTACACTGCACAAACAACACTGCACTACCCTAAACCCTAAATCTACCCCAGCACGACCCCCTACACTACGCACACACCACTGCACTAACCTAAACCACTTCCCCCAGCGTGACCCCCTACACTACACAAACACCACTGCAGTACCCTAAACCCTAAAACACTACCCCCAGCAAGACCCCCTACACTACACAAACAAGACTGCACTACCCTAATCCCCAAAACACTACCCCCTGTGGAAATACAGTTTTTGAATGGACGAAAACTCCTCCATTTTGTATTTTTCAGTCACCATTTTGCGTTAGCCTTTTCTAGTCTGCCACCTCAGCACAGAATGTGTCCTCTCCATCTTCTCAAGGAATGTTGATATATCAAATGACCCCAGAGCATATGTTTGTTCTTCACTTGTTAGCGTGCAAGTCCGGCAGAGTGCATTGACAGAAGGTCAATGACTCATTTGTTTAACTTTCCTGTCAACTGATATCAACTGTATTTCTGCTAACAAAAGACTGCTGATGGTAACAAATTATTGTTGACACAAGAGATGTGACCTTTTGTTCCATACCCAGATGATTAATGAAGTGAGCGCCTGACTCTGTAACCACAGGCGTGTCTATGTTTATATTTCTGGCACAAGTTATACACAGTTCTGCTTTATTTCTGCTGACCACGGAATTACTGATGACTGATGGATTTTAGTGAGTAATCTTATATTTGTGCTCTGCATGCCACATATACACATCTGCAGATGAACTGGTCCTGACCAGTACATGATACTGTCCCGGGATCATTAATCATCTTTGGCAGTTGCTAATCCTTCATACCTACTCCCACCTACGCTTTTTCCAGCACAACCATATATAAGGCCACCTGTGACTGTGTAAGTTGTCCACTTCTCTCATAGCCACATGGAGCTGTGAGGTGGTGTACCCGCTTGAGCGCAATAAACCTTTTTATGTTTCAGTTACCTCAGACTGCTGGTCTTCCTTGTTGTAAGCATACCTGGGCGTGGTAGGAAAAGATCCACTTCCTCAAATTGGCGACTTTTGTGGGACCTCTCCGTGGGACATCCAACGGCTAGCTGAGTCCGTGGTTGAGAGGTGTGACCAAGGACCGAATGATCGTGGGGGCCCCTGCACGAAGGAGACAGCGTTTCTCCGCAGCAGATGCCATCTGAAGTCCCGACAGGCCTCTTGACACAGGGTTCCCCGGCAGAGGTCCACGAGCTGATCCCTTCTGAAACAGACGTGTTGTCCAAAAACCAACAGTCGGACGATTCAAGAACCGCAAGGAACACCACAGATTGGTGAGATTGTTCTGTTGCATGTTTTTGTTAATTAAGTTTGGTCAATTAAGTCCGTTGAAGATTGTGGTAAAAGAATATTTATAACTAAAATTATAGGAACAATGAAGAAATGCATTTCTAAAACGTTCTGTTGTATAAGTTCAGGTTATCGGTTGGACGAAAGTGTCCCCACTCCTGTTGAAAAAAGTCCTGGTTGGATATTAATGATAAAGAAAGGAGTGAATGTGAACTTATATAATAGAATATGGCATGAGTACACAAAAAGGATAAGGAATTACAGTTTCCTATTGATGGTACCTTTGATTTAGCTAAATTACAGTATTTACAACAATGTATGATGGAACGAAAGGTTCGACCTGCTATGTTTGAGGTTTTTCAAACATGGGAGAAATCTGCCAGAACGCAGAATATGAAACAAAAAAAAGATAGGGAAAGAGAATAGAATAAAACAACTATGGCCAAGGTAGCAGAATATAATAATATGAAGATAAATGAAAATATCGAACAGCATGACAGAGAATTTAGGATGAAAACAGAAAAATGCTTTGTTACGATAGAAAAAAGAAAGTGCCCCCCTGTCGATGAAGTATTGGAGGATTTGTTAGACAAGCCATCCCCGTATAATATTGTCCAAATACCTGCACCCCCGGGTCCAGGGGCTGCGGGTCAACAGGCTAATGTTGTTGCTCAGCAAGCTCAGCAGGTGATCCCTCCTGTTGTGCAGGCTCAACAGGTAGCCACACCTGTTGTACAAGCTCAACAGATAGTCACTCCTGTTAATAATTTTCAGGGTGCACATGGATCAGTAGGAAACACCCCGACCATACCATCTGCTCCAGCATCCTCCAGCACAACGCCTCCCATGTTAATGACACCATTTACCACGCAAAGTGATTCCCCCGCAGTAAATACACGAAGAACACACAACTGGATGAATTCCTCTTACTCTTGGTCACCAACAGGGGATAGTTTATCACAAAATAAATACATCAGACAACCCCGACTAGGCCACGAAGAAAAATATACCATAAGGAAAATGACAAAAAAATGGATGGACCTAGGAGACATAACTAAAATGGAAGCCTGTGAGACGTTTGAAGGAATGCAAGAATTAAGAGTTAAAAATGTTGTCATTAATAGTATGGCGGCACAACTGTTTGATCACTGTCATCTCTTACTAGAGGACAGTACCATTCGTTTCAACTCGCCAGAATGGTTGAATAAATTATGGTGGGATAGTGACAACTCCATATTAACAATTGCACAATGTAAAGATGCATTTGATGACTGGTATCAACTCCAAAAGGAGCTAAATAGCATTGTACGTAAAGCCACACAAAAGAATATCCACCAACATTATGGCCCAGAAGTTAATTATGATACCTCAGCTTTCCCTATGAGAGAGGTACATCCAATTGCAAATCCTAGAGGTGGAAACCATCCACCTATTTCCCAATATGTTCATACACCTTGGACTAGGGCTGATTTATTGGCTATAAAAAAGAGTTACCTGATCCTAGACAAAATCCAAGGATCTATTATGAGCAACTTGAATCCGCTATTAATTTAACACCCATGATACTAAAAGATATTGATTTTTTGTTTGATTTCTTGGTACCTCAAGATGTATGGCGTCAGGTCAGGGATAATAATTGCACAACTATTAATTGGCCAAATATAGTACAAGATGATACCGGTAGATTAGCAGGAGGGGCCGTGCCCCAGTCCTTAAAAGATTTGCCAGGGCATATTATAACACGAATGCAGGAAATTTTGCCCAGAGAAAAGGTGGATTGGGATAAATTGACTGCATGTCGACAGAAGGAGGGAGAGGAAGTGACTGATTTTTTCAGAAGAATAGAAGAGGTTTTTAAAGGATATAGTGGACAAGATATACAGACTGTACAAGGAAAGCACTAATCAGTTTGTTCATAACCTCCTACCCGACTTATCAGATAGTATAAAGACCTATGAAAGTACATGGACTGCTAAAGTTCCAGCTGAATTATTAACATTGGCCTGCTATTATGAGAATAAAAGAAATGCAGAGAAAGGAAAAAAGGATAAGCATATGAAGGAGTTAAAAACAAAAGCATTGTTGCAGCAAGCTTTTCCTGACAGAGGAAGGTCAAGAGGACGTACACATTTTCAGAGGGGGGGTGGACGTAGTCGAGGGGTTGGTTGAGCTGCTTCAGCTCCGACGCAGCAAAGAGCAGGGTTAGGGTACAATACCTGTGCCAATTGCTACCAGGAAGGACATTGGAAGAATGAGTGCCCTTTGTTACAGGGCCAGGGTCAAACTATGAGAAATAATGCAATTACTTTCAGTGGGAATACAACTCCCCATACGGACAGAGGGTGAGGTAGGGGACAACAGAGAAATTATGACCACGCCGAACAGACAAATTATTTTGATCAAAGAAATAATGCGGATTTTACACAGGATTATGCACAGGATGATGACCTTCAGGGTTGGACACAATAGGGATGCCCAGGAGAGGACATGGAGCGAGTGCAGATACCAGTGGATCCTTTAGGGCCATATGTAAAAATGGTAGTTGAAGGGGAAGAGACGGTATTTCTTCTACATACTGGTGCCACTAATATATCCATTTCCCACCGCTTGCTCCCCCATGCACCTCTCTCGGGAAAGTTAGATAAGTCGGTGGGATTTTCTAATGCCGTTGTCACAAGCCCCATTTCGCGACCATTGGACTTCACAATAGGTCCCATAACAGGGAGTATGACATTTGTAATAACAGAGAAATGTTCACTTCATTTACTAGGTCTGAAGGCTTTGAAAATGATGCATGCTACTATATACTGTACACAAAACAACAATTACCTCCGACACCATCAATTGATTTTTCCTTTTACCTCAGATGGCTTTTTTAATTAGCCTTGAGCTGTAAATATATACATATCTCAATTACACATTTAGTTTAACATACATTCCTATCATGGAACAAGCTAGAAATAAACCTTCTCATGTAGCTTCTATATATCAAACTTGTGAAAAATACAGATATATACAACATTGACAGTACATATAAATATATACATCAGACAAAAAGATTATACCCGACAAATTACAAATATACAAACATGTATTAGTCCTACTATTTTTTCATATATACAATGTGTAGGGACTCTTATATCATTTATCCTCAAAATACAATAGTCCTTAGCTGAAAGAAACACGTTAGTTAGATTCCTCACCTTAGAATATCCCCAGGAAAGATTTTTGTAGCAATACCCCTTGTGCGTCGCTAGGCGTCGTCTGCGGGTACGCGTCCGTCGTCGGCGTCGTGCGCCGGAATGACGTCGTCGGAGTACTTAGACGCCGCCCTCGCGCGCTGACGTCAGTTCTTCTTTTTTCCGCGCCAGTAAGCGCCGATCCGGGAAGAGCTTACCCCTAGTCATTTTTTTACTATCTTTTTTGACTTTTTTGGTCTATCGACTCGACTCTGGTGCCGGTAGGATGCCTGGTTTCAAAGCCTGTGATGCCTGTCATCGGCTGATGTCGGTGACGGATCACCATCGCCGGTGCCTTTATTGCCTGGGGGCCAACCATGACTCGGTGTCGTGCCTCAATTGCCAGGCCTTGACGTCGAAAGCTAGGCGGGAGCGGTCCCGTAAGCTTCTCGAGCTTCGGCACTCGGCTCCGCGCCGCTCTCGGTCCCGGTCCAGGAGGAGGTCCAAGGACCGATCGCGGAGCCGCAGCCATCATCATCGCTCGTCGGGGTCTTCGGGTAAGTCGGAGCACACCAAGAAGTCCAAGAAACGACATCGCTCTTCGGACTCCCCTCGCCGGTCGCGCGACTCGGCTGATGGTGAGGGTGGTCCCACCCCCGCGGCTCCGTTGGAGCCGCAGGAGCCGCGTCCGTCCCCATACCCGCCGGTCCCTGGGACTGACGCGACTCCGGCAGAGGTCAGTGCCTTCCTCTCGGCCATGAGGGGCCTGGCTCTGCCGTCGACACCTTTCGGGGCGCCTTCGGGCCCCGCAGGTTCGACTGGGTGACAATCCGTGCCGGCGGCTCCAGCCCCGGTGCCGTCGACGGCTCCGACTCCGACGCCGCAAGTCCCAGAGGAATCCAGGCCTGGATCTCAGTTGCCACCGGTCGACCTCACGACGCCTCCTCCGCCGACACCGGTTCCACTCCCGGCGCCGTCTCCGGACGACGTCGTTCCCCAGTTTAGCCCCGGTCCGGGCCCGACGCCGGCGCGGCGCCGCCCGTGAACGCGTCATCTACTGCCCGGCTCCGATCATTCCTCCTGTTTATCGGGAATCGGATGACAAGGGCGACTGGGAGGGGTCTGAAGACCATATGGCCGCTCAGGCCCAACTTTCTCAGGACTGGGCAGAGGAATTGGGGGATGCCAGCGGTCTGGATACCTCCCCGGATGCTGGTTTCATCTCTCCTCCAACTGTGGCCTCGGAGGAGGGTGCAGCCTATTCAGTGGTGCTGCGCAAGGCGGCCGAAGCCCTAGGGCTGGAGTTGCCTGCTGTGGCCGTGAGGACTAACGTCCTCACAGAGGTCCTTCAACCGACAGCAAGCTCCACTGAGCCTCTTCTGCAGTTTAATGAGGCCCTCATTGACGTTCTGCAGGGCACTTGGTCCAAGCCCTCCACAATCCCTCCTGTGGACCGGAACGTTGCCCGGCGCCACCGCCCTGCTTCGGGCGACCCCAGTTTCCTCTCCCAACACCCCACCCCCGAGAGTCTGGTTATCCAGGCCTCAACCTCCCAATCCTCCTTCCCGTCCGCTCCTCCGGATCGGGAATCCAAGAGGTTGGAACAGTTTGGCAAGAAACTGTTCTCGTCCCTGAGTTTGGGGCTGCGGTCTTTAAATACCGCTTGCCTTTTGGACCCACTCTCTGTGGGATAAGGTGGAGGACGTGCTGCCCTTGTGTCCAGTGGAGGCCCGGACACGACTCCGTCAAGCACTTGCTGACGGTCGAGATGCAGCACGGCACTCTATACGGTGTGGACTTGACACCACGGACTCACTGGGTCGGGTGATTTCCACCACGGTGGCGCTTCGGCGTCACGCCTGGCTGAGGTCCACGTCATTTTTGGGGGACGTCCAGAGTTCCCTCATGGACATGCCCTTTGATGTCACTCGCCTTTTTGGTGAGAAGGCGGACAGTGCGCTGGCTCGGTTCAAGGACTCCCGGGCCACGGCCAAGTCCTTGGTTCTTTCGGCCCCCGCGGCCGCAAACTTCCGCCTTTCGTCCCTTTTGTGGCCAAGGAAGGGGCGCCTCCTCACGTCCGCCCAGCCACCGGCCGCAGAACCAACCTACACGCGGTCGCTGACGTGGATTCCGCCGAGGCGGTAGTGGAGGTCAACGTGCCGTTCAGTCCACATCCACTCCGGCAGCATCCGCCTCAAAGCCTTCCTAGTCCGAGCTTTCAAGCCCATTCAACGCCAGTGGGCGGCAGGGTTCGCGATCACCTGCTCCATGGGTGCTCCATCACGTCGGACAGGTGGGTGCTGCAAATCGTCCGAAGGGGCTACTCCCTCCCCTTCGAGACGACCCCTCCAGCCATGCCACCGCTGAACCACCGTATGTCGGGGGATCATTTGCATCTTCTACGCGAGGAAGTTTTGGCCCTCTTGGCCAAAGAGGCTGTCGAGTGCGTTCCTGGTCCAGAAGTAGGTCGTGGTTGTTATTCCCACTACTTTCTGGTTCCCAAGAAGGGCAAAGGGGGCCTACGCCTGATCTTGGACCTCAGGAGCGTCAACGCCTTCCTCCGGAAGGACCGGTTCAAGATGCTCACTTTAGCTCAGGTTCTGGCTGCCCTAGACCCTGGAGACTGGATGGTAGCGTTAGACTTGCAGGACGCTTATTTCCACATCCCTGTCCTGCCGGCCCACCGGCGTTACCTGAGGTTCACGGTGGGTCAGGAGCACTTTCAGTTCACCGTGCTCCCCTTCGGCCTCACCAGTGCCCCTCGGGTGTTGATGGCGGTGGTCGCAGCTCATCTGCGCCGATCAGGGGTTCCAGTCTTCCCCTATCTCGACGACTGGCTGTTGAAGGCAGGCTCGCCCCAGCAAGTCGTCTCCCACCTCCAGACTACGGCCGACCTCCTGCACTCGCTGGGGTTCTCCATCAATGTGCCGAAGTCGCACCTGAGTCCCTCCCAGAAGCTCCTTTTCATTGGAGCGGTTCTCGATTCGGCGCAGTTCCGGATCTATCCGCCGGAACAGCGGGTCCGGGACATTCAGGCACTGATTTTCATCTTCCGGCCTCTGTCCTGGGTTTCGGTCAGGTTGGTGCTGCGGCTTCTGGGGCTGATGGCCTCCTGCATCCTGGTGGCGGATGCGGGCTCTGCAATGGGACCTGAAGTTTCAGTGGGCCCAGCATCGAGGCAACCTGTCCGACCATGTCTTGATCTCGGAGGGCACTGCGAACCAGCTGCAGTGGTGGCTCACGAATCGCGATTGGGTCAGAGGCAGATCCCTCTCCCTACCCCAACCGGAGCATGTCGTAGTGACGGATGCGTCCCTCCTGGGATGGGGGGGCCATATGGGAGAGGCAGAGATCAGAGGACTCTGGTCTCCGGCGGAGACTCAGCTCCAGTTCAACCTATTGGAGCTGAGGGTGATCCGACTTGCACTAAAAGCCTTCCTTCCCTCTGTCCGGGGAAGTGTCGTGCAGGTGTCCAATGACAACACCACCGCCATGTGGTATTGCAACAAACAGGGCGGGGTGGGGTCGTGGACCCTTTGTCAGGAGGCTCTGTGCCTCTGGACATTGCTGGATCATCAGGGCATCACCCTGGTGGTTCAATATCTGGCGGACTCTCTGAACGCCAGAGCAGACGAACTCAGCCACCGGTGCATGATGGATCACGAATGGCGTCTGAACTCGGACGTGGCGCAAGGTCTCTTTCGGCAGTGGGGAGAGCCTTGGTTAGATCTATTCGCCACCGAAGAGAACGCGCAATGTCAGCAGTTCTGTGCGTTGGAATTTCCAAGGCGGCACTCGCTCGGAGACGCTTTTCGTCGCGAGTGGAGTTGCGGTCTGTTGTACGCCTTTCCGCCTATACCACTTCTGCCCAGAGTGCTAAAGAAGATCAGGCGTGACCGGGCCCAAGTCATCTTGGTGGCTCTGGATTGGGCACGAAGGTACTGGTATCCCGAGCTACTCAGTCTGTCAATCGATCCCCCGATACGACTGCCTTTTCAGGAGGACCTTCTGTCGCAGCAACAGGGGACGGTCCTCCACCCGAACCTGTCCAGCCTCCACCTCCATGCGTGGAGATTGAGCGGCGACAGTTGATGCCATTTGACTTGCCTCCTGAAGTCTGTGATGTCATTCTGGCAGCCAGGCGTCCCTCCACAAAGACGGTATACGCCTGCCGGTGGAACAAATTTGTGGCATGGTGCACAGCAAAGGCTGTGGATCCCCTTTCTGCCCCTCTTTCTGAGGTTCTTCTCTTTCTTCTTTCTTTGGCCCAGCAGGGCTCTGCTCTGGGTACCTTGAAGGGTTATCTTGCTGCAATCTCTGCTTTCTTAAGGCTTCCTGATCAGCCTTCTCTTTTCAAGTCCCCTGTTGTCTCACGTTTTCTCAAGGGCATTACTCATATGTTCCCTCCTGTTCCATTCGTAATGCCTCAGTGGGACTTGAACCTTGTTCTCACTTTTCTGATGTGCGCTCCCTTTGAGCCCCTTCACAACTGTCCCATTTGTCTACTGACTCTGAAAACTGCCTTCCTGGTGGCTGTCACCTCCGCTAGGCGGGTGAGTGAGCTCCAGGCTCTGTCAGCTAAGCCTCCCTTCCTTTCGGTTCATCCAGATAAGGTTGTCCTCCGGACACGTCCTTCTTTTCTTCTTAAAGTCGTGACTCCCTTTCACATCGGGCAATCTGTCATGCTGCCCACCTTCTTTCCGCCTCCTTCAAAAGATGAAGAGAGGCTCCACCGTCTGGACCCAAAACGTGCGCTGTCATTTTATTTGGACCGCACAAAACAGTTCCGGGTGGATGACCAACTTTTTGTTGGATATGTAGGTCCGAAGAAGGGTAAAGCTGTGCACAAGCGCACCATCTCGCGATGGGTCGTGTTGTGTATTAAACTCTGCTATTCCTTGGCGAAAAAGGTCCCTCCTGTTGGGCTGCGAGCCCATTCCACCCGGGCCACAGCGGCGACAACTGCCCTGGGACGGGGAGTCCCCTTGCAGGACATCTGTCAGGCGGCGACGTGGGCTTCACTGCACACGTTCGCCAAGCACTATTGCCTGGACAGCCAAGTCCGGAGAGATGGCCACTTTGGCCGTTCTGTTCTCCAGGACATTCTGGTGTGATCTTGGTTCGCAGGCCCACCTCCGGGGTTGGTATTGCTGGGGTATCTATTCTAAGGTGAGGAATCTAACTAACGTGTTTCTTTCAGATGAACAAGTTACTTACCTTCGGTAACGATGTATCTGTAAGAAACATTAGTTAGTTAGATTTCACACCGACCCACCCAGCCTCCCTGTTCTGCGAACCGACATCTAGGGTTAAGGTTCTCCCTTTCAGGACCCTAGATTTTTTGGCACCAGTGTCGGTCTCTTGCATGGCTCAGCGTCCCTGGCGCGGAAAGCTATGTATAAGAACTGACGTCAGCGCGCGAGGGCGGCGTCTAAGTACTCTGATGACGTCATTTCGGCGCACGACGCCGACGACGGCCGCGGAGCCGCAGGCGACGCCTAGCGACGCGCAAGGGGTATTGCTACAAAAATCTTTCTGGATCCAGCCTGACGCCTGGGGATATTCTAAGGTGAGGAATCTAACTAACTAATATTTCTTACAGATACATCGTTACCGAAGGTAAGTAACTTGTTCTTTAGGCCACAGGGAGGACGAACCAGGTTATAGAACTCGATGAGTAAACCCAACTAATCGGGATTTATTTTCTGTCCATATAGTAGGAGCAAACGTATATTCGGTTCTATATAGGGCCTCTCCCAAAGAAGTTAGAACCAACGAGTTTTGACCTTCTAAGGGGCACGTTTTCATACGAAGGTGTTCATCAGGGTGTAACTTTTTTCCAGGAAGAATTAGATAGCTTCCAGACCTGCTTCTTGGGGAATATTCGTATATAGACTGACAATGTCTAATGTAACTAAATATTCCTTCTCTTCTTCGAATGGTTGTCCTTCTAACAGTGTAATGGCCTGCATGGTGTCTTTTATAAAACTAGTGGTGTCACTTACTAGAGGTTTTAGAAAAGTGTCAATGTACTTCGCCGGTCTTTCTAGTATGGAATTAACTCCTGAAATAATTGGTCTACCAGGAAGATTTTGTATATCCTTGTGGATTTTTGGTAAAACATATACCAATGACGTCCTTTGATTTTCATTGATCAGGTACTGTGCCTCTTTTTTCGACAACCAGCCTTCCATTTCTCCATTTTGTATTAGATGGTTCAATTTATCCCTAATCAGTTTTGTGTAATCTTCATTAGATTTTCGATAGTGTTCCATATTTGACAGCTGGCGAACTACTTCAGACTCATATTTGTCACGTTTCAGAATAACAATCGCACCACCCTTATCTGCGGGCTTGATTATGATTTTGTCATTATCAATTAGTTTCTCCAGTGCTGTTTTCTAATTTTTTGGTAAATTCCATTTTGTATAGATTTTCTTATTATCAAGTGCATTGAGGTCTCTCATTAAATTTTTTTCAAAAGTGAGTACTTCAATTGGCATTGAATTAGAAGATGGAAAGAAAGTAGAAGGATTCTTTAATCCCGAAAAGTTTTTTGGCATCATTTCCGGTTGATCGACCAAAAACATTTTTAGCCTAATTTTTCTGAAAAGTTGCATCATCTCTAATTTAGTTTGACCGATGTCTAGTTTAACAGTGGGTATAAAAGATAAACCTTTATGGAGTAATTTTATTTCCTCATGTGATAGGTCATAATAGGACAAATTGTAGATTAAATTCTTTGTCTCGTCTACCATTGGTAAACCCTCCTCCGAGTCGTTATTTCTCCTTGATACTGTTGCGGAGGTGGACGGTTGTACCACTGTCTTGGTCTTGTTCTTCCAGTCGGGCGTCTGGTTCCTCTGTCTAAAAAAATACCAGGTTGGAAAAACTGTCTGGATTTATTATTACTACTGCTGGTAGTGGGTTCAGAATCACTCGAGCCGTGTGAATAAGACGAAGCGTCAGAAAAGGTAATGTATTGTCTTCTGCTTCTTCCGCCGTAGGTTCTGAGCATACCAATGTTTGCTGGTTATTTGTAGTATTCCTTGTCTAAGTAAGGATAAGTCTTCTTTTCAGAGAAGTTACCGATATCCTTTTGGAGCTTTGATCTTTTAGCATCCTCTGTATTCTTTCTGAAAATTTCGTTCTCTTTTTCCAATTTAGCCAAGAGTGCTTGAGCGTTCTCTACAGCTAAATTACTTAGAAATGGCTCTTCAAGTTCCTTTATTAACTCGAGTTCTTTCAAACTTAGACGTTCGGCTGTCTTAATTGAATGGAACATCCAGTCGCGTGAACATTTGGTTCCTATATGACTGAACCCATCTAAATATTCAGGTTGATCTGTAAAGATTACAGGTACGTTTTTTACCTGCAGGCCAGTTGGTATAGTTCCTGCTCTGAGATGTTCCAACAGTACTTCACCATGTAGGGCTGTACGAAAAAAGTGTAATTTTTAAGGGTGAATCCTGGCATGGTGTGCACTTCAGCGAATAGAATAATGATAAATAGTGAAGTAAGAGAGAGGAATATTCTAGCTATAGAATGTTCACTATGACGGGAAATACCTGTTCTTAAGAAAAAGATGTAGCACAGGGATGTCCAATATCCCTGTGGAAGTGCCTATACAAGATTTTTTATCAAAAGCTTCCCTCGTAGGCCTGTTGCCTACTCAACAAGCGAGTAAAAAACAGGGGAATGATTCAGTTTTGGGGTTCAAGAGGTGGAAATCCTATTAGATACACAAAACAACAATTACCTCCGACACCATCAATTGAGTTTTCCTTTTACCTCAGATGGCTTTTTTAATTAGCCCTGAGCTGTAAATATATACATATCTCAATTACACATTTAGTTTAGCAAAAACAGATATTCCTATCACGGAACAAGCTAGAAATGAACCTTCTCATGTAGCTTCTATATATCAAACTTGTGAAAATACAGATATATACAACATTGACAGTACATATAAATATATACATCAGACAAAAAGAATATATCCGACATTACAAATATACAAACATGTATTGGTCCTACTATTTTTCATATATACAACGTGTAGGGACTCTTATATCATTTATCCTCAAAATACAATAGTCCTTTTTAGGCCACAGGGAGGGCGAACCAGGTTATAGAACTCGATGAGTAAACCCAACTAATCGGGCTTTATTTTCTGTCCATATAGTAGGAGCAAACGTATATTCGGTTCTATATAGGGCCTCTCCCAAAGAAGTTAGAACCAACGCGTTTCGACATTCTAAGGGGCACGTTTTCATACGAAGGTCTTCATCAGGGTGTAACTTTTTTCAAGGGTAGGACTTGTAATGCCTGTCTGAATTAAAAAAAGTAGGAACTAGTGAAAGGCTGAATAAACGTGCACTATTTACATGATTTTTGGTAATTATCTACCGTAAACCATACCGTATTATAGTTTGCATGTAGCAAGAAGATATAATTTCTTGATGTGGAGGACAGAAGTCTTATGTAGAGTTTCTCTGAGCTGGGATGGCTGGAAAAAAAAAAAAATATATATATATATATATATATATATATATATATATATATATAGTACTTAATTTTTGATGGCTCTAAGAGCGAATTAGTTATATTAATACAGATAAGTATATTGATCTTTTAGTGACTTGTGGGAGGCAGGGGAAAAGAGGGGAAAATTATCGGTGTGAGGGACCATCTCTTAATTAGTGCGCACCTCTTATTTGTGATATTAGTCGAGTGTCCATTATTAAATCAACCTGTTTCTTTGTTTTACCGATGTCACCACTTAGCGAGACCGTGACCTCACGTGTCTGTTTTAGTTCACTCGTAATATAAAAAGTACCTTCTTTCTTTGTATCTTTATTGGCCATCATGCGCTACACTTCCAAAGCGTTTCCGTCTATCTTGGCGATTACTCCCGGTTTTGGTCGAGTCAGAACCCACGTCGATTTAGCTTCCAAACACTCGGTACTACTTCCGTCTATTTGAAAGAGCCGATCATGATCGTGGCATCTGGTTGCAATTCAGCCAATCGGGACAGAGCATACAAGTCTCCTGGCACAAATGTTGCTAAATAACGTACTTACGTTGCCGGACTTCCGTTTTCTGAGCAGTAATGGATTGTGCCTGACCTTGTCTCCTCGGTAGTCTTGACAACCTGCCTGACCATGCGAAACTTTATCACGATTCTAATTACGGTTCAAGACTCGGAAATGCCTCCTGTTTTTTAGTGTTTTGGAAGTTTGAGAAACAGAGCAAAAAATAAATTATCATAAGCAACTATTCATAGTTGTGATGGCCCTTCAGTCTCCTCAAAAATCTCAATGTTTTTATCTCTTCGCCAGAAAACAATCAGGAAAGGATTACGGAAAGGAAAGAAGATCCGTTGTTTAATGCTTCATGTAATATCATACCCAATGATTGATCTCGCTCATTTTATTGAGCCCATTGTCGATAGTGTTTAAGTACATAATGGTTTTTGCCTCAAATCTCGATAGCCGAGTGTCAATATTATTGCCAGATACGTGTTTTAAAATGGTCCATTTTATATCGTCAGGCCGTGATTTTTTTTAAATGCAGTGTGGTACTAATGGTGCACTTGTGATTCTGCACCGTATTCTGGACCGATGTTGTGTTATTCGCTTCTTCACCGCTTGAGTAGTCTTGCCGATGTAAGCTTTAGGACAAGGGCACATAACACAATATATCACGTTGTGAGTATTGCAATTCGTAAATTCCTCGTGTTTCACAAACTTCTTACCATGTGAATATGGATCCTTCTATTGTGCTGGCACACAACGAGCAGTTGCCACATCTTCTGTGCCCTTTTATCGGAGGGAGTGAGAACAAGGAGCGAATTGGCTGAGTATTCTTCTTTTTGACGGTATTAGCACGTACTAGCCTGTCTTTTAGGCTTCTGTTTTTTGTTTTTTGCTACTATATACTGTACACCAGATGGTGTCCACCTGACTTGCAAGAAAATAGTACTACCTAAGCAATCAGCACTATCTAGACAATACATGGTTTCAGACAAAAATAACATACCACCTGAACTTCATGATATTGATCCCAAATTATGGGCACATGGACCAAATGATGTAGGAAAAATAGATATTGACCCAGTACATATTAAAGTAAAACAAAATGTTAAATTGCCTCGTATTGCCCAATATAAAACCTCAAAAGAAGGTGAGGAGGGACTGAAACCTGTAATATCAGACTTGCTGCAACGACGAAGTCACAAGTAGCCTATGTAATAGCCGCATTCAACCTGTGGTTAAAAGTAATGATGGAACAGGACAGGTCAAATATAGGATGGTTGTTGATTTACGAGCCATTAATAAAATAGTGGAACCCCAATACCCTGTTGTACCCGACATTACTGCAATGTTTTCTTCTGTACCACCTTCAGCCCAGTGGTTCACTGTAATTGATCTCAAAAATGCCTTCCTCAGTATTCCCCTACACCCAGATAGCCAATATTTGTTCAGTTTCAGTTTCCAAGGAAGTTCGTACCAATTCTGTCGAGCTCCCCAGGGGTATACAGAAAGTCCTAGCATCTATAGCCAGGCATTAAAGAGACAACTAGATAATTGTGTTATGCCTCCTGGTACGGTATTACTGCAATATGTGGACGACTTACTGATCACAACTGAAACAGAAGACATCTGTAAGCAGGCTACGCATGCTGTTTTAACATTTCTCGCTTTGCATGGACATAAGGTTTCTCCAGCTAAGCTACAGTATTGTCAATAGGAGGTAACCTATTTAGGTCATCTCCTGTCGAAAGGCGGGAGGAGATTATCATCTGACAGAATACAAACAGTCCAGAACATTCCCAGACCTAGAACCCAAAAAGATGTGCGTGCATTTCTGGGAATGGTCTCCCTTTGTAGGCAATGGGTGCCACATTTTTCTTACCTGGATAGCTTTATGGCTTTAAAGACTGCTTTATGCAACACACCTGCTTTGGGCACACCAGACTACACTAAAGACTTTGCATTGTTCGTACATGAAAGAGAAGGGTGAGCAATGGCTGTACTAACACAGAAAAATGGAGCGAAGAATAGACCATGTGCCTATTTTTCCTCAACATTGGATCCGGTAGCAAGAGGCCTAACAAACTGCCTCAAAAACATTGCTGCAGTGGCTTCTGCAGTAAAACAGGCAGACTCTATTGTCCTTGGACATCCAGTTATGGTTTACGTACCTCATTCAGTGGACATACTATTAAACGAAACCAAAACGCAGCATTTAACTAATGCTAGGTTGACTCATTATGAGCTAATACTAATGGCCACTAATGTGACCTTACAACGGTGTAACACAATAAACCCAGCTACTCTGATGCCTCTCCCTTCGGAGCAGGATGAAGTACAACACGATTGCATGATTGTTACTGAAACGAAAGGTCGAGTAGATTTGGTAGATGTACCTATGCCTAAGGTTGATGGGACACTATTTGTGGATGAGTCTTGTCTAAAGAGACCAGACGGAACTACCTCTGCAGCCTATGCAATAACGACCAACAAAACAGTTGTTGAAACATGTAAAATACAACAGATGTCTGCTCAGGCAGCCGAGCTAATTGCTCTAACTAGAGCATGTGAGCTTTCAGAGAAGTTAGTAGTAAACATCTACACCGACAGCCAGTATGCCTGGGGGGTGGCTCACCACTCCGGAAGATTATGGCCCAAGAGAGGGTTCATTACATCTGGAGGTGCCAAAATACAGCATGGCACATTGATTACAAGACTATTAAATGCTCTTGCATTGCCAACCAAGTTAGCTATTATAAAGTGTAGTGCACACAAGAAAATCACAGACCATGTAGGACAGGGAAATGCCTTTGCCGACGAAACAGCAAGGCATACTGCATTGAATGAGTACACCTTAACCTATGTAGTGTCAAGTGCAGATGAGGAGAAGAATGAAATTGATACTTACAAAGAGGGAAAAGAGATTCAGGGATTTGCAAGTGAAGAAGAAAGAAAGCAATGGGTAAAGGAAGGATATTATATTAACACACACCTTGGGGCTTGGATGAATACACTTGGGACAAAGTGGGTCTTGCCCGATAGTTTCCTCCTACCCATGCTTCAGATGGTTCATGGTCCTGCACACCTGGGGGCTGATGGGATGACAAATACAATTGAAAAGATATGGGAAAACAAAAATATAAGAAAGACAGCTGTAAAACTTTCTAAGAATTGTATGACCTGTGCTCTTCATAATGTGGGGAAAGGGATACAAGTACCACCTGGTCATTTCAGATTGCCAGAATACCCCTTTGAATGCCTTCAGATGGATTACACAGAAATGCCCCCTGCCATTGGCAAAATATATGTTTTGGTCATTATATGTAGTTTTAGTAATTTGGTGGAGGCATTCCCTTTGAAAGATAACACCGCATTAAGCACAGCCAAGATGTTGTTAAAAGAGTACTTCCCCCGCTACGGCCTGCCCAGAAGTCTGTGGAGTGATAACGGGGTACATTTTTCAAATAAAATAATGGACCTGGCATGTCAAACATTTATTCAGTTTATCATCCAAAAGCGGCGGGGCTTGTAGTGCGCTGCAACGCTACATTAAAAAATAAACTTCAAAAAATATGTGCATCGAGCACTCTCAGCTGGGTAGATGCTTTACCCTTAGCCTTGTTCTCCATGTGAACAACTGTTACGTCCAAAAACAGACTCTCTCCATATGAGCTTGTTATGGGAAAACCATCAAATGTATATGGGTTTGCCTGTCCACCAAAGTTGCAGGAATTGACGCATTTTGCTTTATTGGATTATTGTAAAGAACTAACTTCTGCCCTGTCTACCATTCGCCAACAGGTCAGAGACACTTGGTCCCCGCCTCTGGAAGGAGACGTACATGACATCAAGCCTGGGGACTGGGTCCTGACCAAAAACTTTGTGAGGAAGAACAGCTTACAGCCCAGATGGAAGGAGCCACCTCAAGTTTTGTTAGTCACACAGACAGCAGTTCGATGTGATGGACACAAAAACTGGATTCATTTATCAAATGTGAAGAGAGCACCACCATTCTGGCCAAAATTGCCCCCGGAAGAGGACCGTTCTGACCGAAGGACTGGTGACTGCACTCCTGCAAACATCAACAATAAACGAACTGTATCAGGATAGAATCTACGCCCAAGGAAACTGAAGAGTGCTTAGGACGGAGCAAGCACCAACTGCCACGCACTGAACAGTGCCATCTTTAAAGGACTAACTTGTAAGTGGGGTTAGTAAAATAAGGACACTGCCGATAAAGATCTGAAAGGAGAATAAAGGAATATCTCCCAAGCCCAAAGACCCATAGGAGGAGAGGGCGCGAGGTCGAATTTTGTCAAATAATACCAATTGCATAGCCTGTAACAGTGAGGCCTGTAACGAACACTGTTGAACTGCCACACATGTGAGATTGTATATTTCGAATGGTATTGCTATTTGGAAAAACAACTAAACACATTCCTTTGCTAGAAATGAAGGATACATATTCCACCCTTAAATTGAATAAGAAAGGGCATTGGTAGTTCAAACTATGCATATTATGTCTGTTATTCTGTATAATGTCTTTGGTCATCGGTTTATTATATTTTCTAGAGCTCTACCATCCTATAGCAAAAACAGCCCCGCTTCCCTCTGAGCTTCCCTCTGACATTGTCCCCTCAGTTACGGTAGTACCCGAGGATAGGGATAACATGGAGGAAATGCGTCATAACTCTTTTCTTACCCTACTTCATCAGACCCATCAAGTAATTGATAAAAATAATTGCTGGATCTGCATGCAATTTCCAGCCTATGTAGACGAAGGAATACCCGTTCTCCAAGTACCCCTGCCATTCGAAGCGTCCTGTTATGCATTACACATTGTAGTGCTGAAAATTGAGCTAATAGGGGTCCTCAGCAACTTGGTCACATCCCGTTCTACCACCAGAACATTGACCGTTTCCCTGTACAACTGTTATCAAAATGACATCCTCCAGACAGGGAATTGCACTGAAGTTGTCTTGCCTAATGCAACGTTCACCTTTTCTAATATATTCACCCCACTATTTTTGGTAAACAATGACAGTACACCTCCGCTTGATAGAGACACCAGGAAAATACCCTTTTTGAAAATAAGGCAGCGTAGTGTGCTTGGGAGTATATGTATTAGAAGTAACGGTACTGCCAACATGGAGAATAGTACCAATTGCAATATGACTTTTGAGGTAGCTTCTCAGGAAATATCTGTTCTACTTTATGTCGGTGACTCAGTTTATTTCATTTGTGGTTCCAGGGCCTATACTTGGCTACCAGTGAATTGGGGTGGCTGTTGTCATCTAGGACTTGTAACACCAGCTATGTCTGTCAAAAGTACAAAGGAAGTAAATAGTGCCTCTAAGACTCTAAGGGGTAGGAGAAGTGTTGATCAAGGAGATACAGTATCTGAGATAGCTGGTGATGTGCTGACGGCCTTTGTTCCATGGTATGGCCCTGCCATAAATTCTAGAAATATTCACAGGTTACCACGTCTATTGGAAGCAACTGTAGAGGAAACAGCAGGGATCATTGAGAACATCACAGTGGAGCTCAAGGCTGTCAGATTGGTTTCTCTTCAGAACCGGATGGTTCTAGACATGATGTTGGCAGAACGGGGTGGAGTCTGTAGGGTGATCGGGGCCTCCTGCTGCACGTATATACCTGACTCCTCCACGTCAGTTAGGGAAGCTGTCAAGAGACTGTATGATATAGTATCCCAGGCCCATAGGGATGTTGGCTTATGGGATCCTGCAGGTTCCTTTTGGAAGACTTTACCTGCATGGGGCTGGAAAATAGGGATGTTCTTAGTGGCTATCTTCCTTGTAGTGATTGGGTGCTGTGTTCTCATTAATTGCCTACCCATGTGCTGTCAGTGTTTAGGACGACTGTTGAAACCACCCCCAATGCCCCCAGTGACACTAACTAACGCTCTTATAATGAGGGATATTGTAACACAGCAATTGATGGATATTGATGTTTCAGATAACGCCCCCTCAAGCGCAAATACAGTTGATTACGTCAATGAGCGCAATGAGGCCCACTATAGTAACAGCCGGCCAATTTATGAACATGTGCACTAAAAACACCACTAAAGGTTGGATCTTGCGTCCAAAGGGTCGATTGTGGAAATACAGTTTTTGAATGGACGAAAGCTCCTCCATTTTGTATTTTTCAGTCACCATTTTGTGTTAGCCTTTTCTAGCCTGCCTCCTCAGCACATATAATGTATCCGCTCCATCTGCACAAGGAAATGTTGATATATCAAATGACCCCAGAGCATATGTTTGTTCTTTACTTGATAGCATGCAAGTAGAGCAGGGCACATTGACAAAAGGTCAATGACTCATTTGTTTAACTTTCCTATTAACTATTTCCTATTTCCTATTAACAAAAGACTGCTGATGGTAACAAATTATTGTTGACACAAGAGATGCAACCTTTTGTTCTATATCCAGATGATTAATGAAGTGCGTGCCTGACTCTGTAACCACAGGCGTGTCTATGTTTATATTTCTGGCACAAGTTATACACAGTTCTGCTTTATTTCTGTTGACCACAGAATTACTGATGATTGATGGAATTTAGTGAGTAATCTTTATATTTGTGTTCTATATGCCACATATACACTTCTGCAGAGGAACTGGTCCTGACCAGTACAAGATACCTTCCTGGGATCATTAATCATCTTTGGCAGTTGCTAATTCTTCATACCTACTCCCACCTATGCTTTTTCCAGCACAACCATATATAAGGCCACCTGTGACTGTGTAAGTTGTCCACTTCTCTCATAGCCACATGGAGCTGTGAGGTGGTGTACCCGCTTGAGCGCAATAAGTCTTTTTATGTTTCAGTTACCTCCGACTGCTGGTCTTCCTTGTTGTGAGCATACCTGGGCGAGGCAGGAAAAGATCCACTTCCTCAAGATGCACTAATGTAAACCCATCAACGTTACTGCCTGATGCTGCGAATGTCGAAGTGAAGGATAATGTTGATCATGATTGTCTGGAAGTGCTTGATTTTTGCACCAAACCGCGTCCTGATATAAAGGACATGCCTTTGAAAGAGTCTGACTATGTGATGTTTGTAGATGGGTCATGCCTGAGAACTGAAGAAGGAATTTTGAGTGCTGCATATGCTGTATGCACTGTTGCAACCGTCTTGGAAGCATCTTGTTTGAAAGGCGTATGATCTGCTCAAGTTGCCGCGTTGTTTGCACTGATTAGAGCAAGCAAGCTGGGAAAGAATTTGCGAGTCACTGTAGATACCGACAGCCAATATGGGTTTGGAGTGGTGCATGACTTGGGCAGATTTGGTCCGAAAGAGGTTTCTTGATGTCGAGTGGAACTCCAATTAGAAATGCAGAAATAGTTGGCAAGTTACTTAAGGCGATACAGCTGCCTAAAGAAATAGCTGTCGTAAAATGTATAGCACACAAGAAAGGAACAGATTATGTGTCAGCTGGTAATGAATTTGCAAATGACATAGCCCAATACTGTGCTCGAAATCAGACCTCATTGAATCGTAACAGGGAAAATGAAATGGATTTATGTCCCTTGCTTTTTACTAACACAGTAAGTACATGGGATGAAGTGAGACAGTTACAGGAAGCAGCAGAAGAAGAAGAGAAAAAACAATGGATAAAATCAGGATGCACACAACGGGAGGTGGACAGAGTTTGGGTTCACAGAGATGGAAGACCAGTAATGCCTAATAGCATGATCTCTACCATGGCACGGATGTACCATGGGCAAGCACACATTGGAAGGGATGCCATGATTAGACTTCTCAAACAAACCTGGTATAATGCAAAATTCCGTCTTATAGCTGAAAGCCTTTGCCAGAGATGTCTCATATTCCAGCAATTTAATCCAGGAAGAAAAACTGTGGTGAGCTTGGGAACCATAGGACGGAAGGGAGGTCTTTTCACTTGTATGCAGCTTGATTTCATTGAACTGCCCTCATGCAGCAGTTTAAGATATGTACTGGTGATTGTTTGTCTGTTTTCTCGTTGGGTTGAGGCTCACCCGGCCAGAAGAAAAGATGGAGCTACTGTAGCGAAACTCCTACTGAGAGATTTCATTCCTAGGTTTGGTTTCCCAGTAACGATTGAAACAGATAGAGGAAAACATTTTCAAAATGAAATTATAAAACTGATTTGTGAAGCATTAAAAGTACAGCAAAAATTGCATTGTTCCTACCGACCAGAGGCTTCTGGAGTGGTGGAACAAATGAATGGCACCATGAAGAACAGTTTGGGAAAAATGTGTTTGGCCACAGGTCTCAAATGGCCAGATGTCTTGCCTCTTGTCTTAATGAGCATTAGATCAATTCTTGATAGGCAGAGCAATGAGACATGTTTTCATTCCTGTCAACGAACTGCTGCCTATATTTGATGACTTTGTCTTGGACTATTCTAAAGGATTGGCTGATATGGTACATACTGTGTTTCATCAGGTTGGACCAGATGCGACCACTCTTGAAAGGAAGCCAGCTCATGATCTGAGTCCTGGAGATTGGGTCCGCACAAAAGTACACCGAAGAAGAAATTGTCTGGTTCCACGCTGGGGAAAACCACGGCAAGTGAGTCTGACAACGACAACTGCTGTGAAGTGTGCAGGGGTGAAGAACTGGATTCATGCCAGTCACACTCTTCGAGTCCCAAATCCGGAAGATCAATCTGAAAGACAACTTCGGGAGGTATCAGATGCCAGTTCGGAATCAGAATCAGAAGAAACAAAAACAAGACAAGAACCAGAAGCAGATGAACAAGGTCAAAGTCAAATTATTGGTCAGGAAAATGTACCACTAAGACGACGGCTTGAAATTTCTGATACTAGTTCTGAATCTTAGACAGAGCAAGCAGGAATACGAGAAAGAACTAATCATGAAAGTGGAGAAACTGAACAAGTAATCTTTGACCAAGAAATCCCGAGTACAAGTACAAGAGAAATTCCTCCAGAAATTGTAGAGATAGAAGGAGAGGAATTAGAAACAGAGAGTGAGGGTGAAGTGATTGCGGAAGAACCCCAAGGAGGTTTAGGGACACAACCTAAACAGGTAAAAAAGGGTCAGATAGTCAGCAGGAAGATTGTATGGAAGAAACACGAGGAGGGATAGATTAAGACAGTGAACCGGAAATATTGAGAATAAAATTAAAAGAAAGTGATATCCAAACAGAGACAGAATCTGAAGAAAGTGAAACAGAAAATAAAGGGGAAAGAAATTTGAGAAAAAGGGCTTGGAAAACCGAACGAGATGAGAAAGGATCTAAATTGAAAAGGCCATTGAAAGAAGATGCTTGGCCCAACAAAATCAAGAAACTGAGATACAGATTGACAAGAATAAAGCATGATAATGCAGAACAAGTGAATGAAGTGTCCAGTCATGAAAAACAAGAGGGACAGCAGTGGTGTGGGAGGAACATGGCGGCGGGCTGACGCCGGTCGCGGGAGCTCCCGGCACAGTGAGGCAAAACATCGGCAGAAACGATGAAGTGTACGGCAATGGCATTACCCACAACTGTATGTAAGATTTCTCGGGGTAAATAAGATAATGTGTATACTCTAAGGTTAATCTTTTTTTCCATCTTGGATATTCCCGTTCTTTTTTTTTTTGGTTTCCCACCCGGTTCCCTCCGTACTTTTATACTATGAGCTGAGCTGCTGGAATCTCTTCCCGGCATCTCGACGTGTCGACGCCGTATGGGGCAGGACGAGCTAGCGGCCTACGACGGATTCGGAGGACGCCGAACGAAGCTTTGGTGGAGGGCTCAGGCGGCTGCCGTCAGGATTGGGTACGGGGCGGCGGAAGGTAGAGCCAGCACAGTATTCCAGCGGTATCCAAGTGAGGAAGGCCTTGCTGCACAGATTCCACCCAACTCAGCGTCAGACGCGGCAAGACGGGTGTTTGGGGGGAAGTCGATGGAAAAGAAGTTTGTTTCCTCCCGCCCGGATCCTCCTGATGTTCCCCTTGTGTTCCAATCTGCAAAAGAGGCTGAAAGTCAGGGGGCGAATACTTTACCAGTGACTATTTTGGTGAAACCTGCCCAAGAGTTCCTGGTGGGGGCAAGTGACTTTTTGATCACTCAGCACATTAAAGGAGGTCAGTTCCTCCCCCCAGAAATAGATATCAGTTGCGTTCTCATTTTGAGTTAAAAAACAAGGAAAAACCAGTTGTGGAGGATGGAATTTTTGAGGGACTGCTCCCAATTACCCCAAGAAAAAAAAAACGACAAAATCTGCTGATACAAAAAAAGGGAGAGACGCTAAGTCATCTCGCCCATTGGTTAAGATAACCCCTTCATTGAAATCTTATTTTAAAATAATGGAGCAGGCGGTTATATCTAAGGGGCACCTGCCAGGTCTTCAGCAGAGTTCTTCCCCCCTCCTATTGGAAAATCGGTTTGCCTTATTAACGACAGATATTGGAGTGGAGAGGGAGGTCTGCCAAGACAATATGACAGAAACACCCAGGGTTGAAAATACCCCGTCTCCAACGGGTCCGTCCTCTACAACAGCTCAGTCCTTTACAACAGCTCAGTCCTCTAGTATGTCAAATCCGCCCCCAAACATACAATTAACATCAAAGGCGCATATATCGGATGGTAATCTCCCCTCGGCCAGACTAAGTACTGATACTTCTAGTAGGGGCGCAACAGGCGGGTCACAACTAGAGTTAATGCTCTTAAGTTTAAGGGGTGATTTACTCATGAAGTTCGAGATCGCCGAGGCCAATCAGAAAGGGATACACAAGAAATGTGTGTTATTAGAAGGGAAAATGGATGATATCTTTTTACGAACTGAAATTCTTGAATCTGAAGTTAAGTCCCTCTCAGAAGCTGTCCAAGAGAACACCAAAGACTTAGTGGATTTAAAAGCCCAAAATAAATAATAAGAGGACTTGAAAGGTTGGAAATGCAGGCCAGAAGAAACAACTTAAGAGTCCTTAAGATACCGGAAGGCGCAGAGGGAGGAGATATTAAGGCATTCATATGTAAACTCTTAAGAGAAGGAATTTTGAAAGATAGATTGGATATAGACCTCGATAAAGAAATCCAGAGAGTGCACAGAGATCCCTTCAAGCTGCACCCGGGTAGAAAAGCCCCTAGAAGGATCTTAATTAACTTTCATACTTATGCGGTTAAAGAATTGGTTCTGGGGAGAGCCTTAAAAGAGCAGGCATTTCAGTTTGAATTAGTGAACTACCAAATTAGATCTGACCTAGGTAAGCAAACAGCACAAAGACAATGGGATCTTGGATCTAGGATGCCTGAGCTGAGGAGTCAGGGCGCCCAGGTCCAAATGAAATTTCCAGCCTTACTGAAGGTCATGTGGAAAAACAAAATACACAATTTAGGTTCCCCAGAGGAAGTAGATACTTTTTTGGTTCAAATGAAGAAGTAAGTTAGCCTATGATAGGTATTACGAGGCTGGGGAGGGAAAAATGGAAAAATGAAAAAATAGAAAATGGAAAGTGGGAGGGAGAAAATAGTAAGAAGAAAGGGGAAAGGAAACATATGGGAAAAAGTGGAGAAAGGAAGAGGGGTATATAATGAATTTTGGATTTAGGAAGGACGGAAGTAGGAAAGTGGTATAGTAAGAGGGAGGGGAGGTGGAGGAGAGAAAGATAGGAGGGGAAAGAAGCTCGAAAAACCTTAAAGTTGTTTTTTTTTGTACCCTATTAATGAAACATAGAGGGTGCGCCTCTTTTTTGTTTGTTTTGCCTCAGCTGCTAAGGGAGGGTCCCGAATTGCCAAGGAAATGATAGGAGGGTTCCTCATGGGTGGGAGTAGGGGAGGGAGCACAGGATGTTGGGAGCAAGGGGGAAAAACCAAAAAATATAGTCCTCATATGAGTTTTAAAATATTAGAGCTGCGAAAGAAGAGCTCAGGGATTTGTGGTAATGGTCAGTTTAAATAAAGTTAAGTTAATAACTTGGAATGTCAATGGCCTGAGGGGTAGGATGAAGATGTCCAGGGTTATCGAATTTCTCAACAACAGTGAGGCTCATATCTGCTTTTTAGAGGAAACTCATCTAGAGGCCCATGAGTGTAAACTGGGTTTCAGTAAGGTTAGATGGATACAGGATGTGCATTGCTCAGAGCAAAGGGGAAGCACTAGGGGAGTCGCCTTAGTTATTAAAGGTAATGCAGGCATAGAAGTTGTGAAATATGACACAGGTCAGTCAGGGAGATGGTTGGCGGCCACCCTGATAGTTATAGGAATGCAACTAGTTTGTGCAGCATATTATGGGCCAAATGATGATAACCCAGGAGCACTCTTGGAGTTAGAGGCCAGTCTGTTGAACATCACTGCACCGATTATAATAGGGGGAGATTTTAATTTAATATTGAATTAGGAGCTTGATCATACTTCCAAAGCAAAATATAATACCCCATTAAGAATGTCTACGGTGTTAAAAAATATGATCAAGGATTTTAACCTGCTTGATATTTGGAGATGTAAGAAGGGGAGAGATAGGGATTTCACCTTCTATAGTAAGAGACATAAACACCATTCAAGAATAGACTATTTTCTTGTGGATCAGGGGTTGTCATCTGTAGATGAGTCAATACTGCATATCCCTGCAATTTTATCAGATCATTCAGCTGTAGAGATGATTTTGGGGTTCAAGCAAAAAGAGGCCCAAAGAAGGTGGACCCTTGATAGGACCACACTATTGGACGAACAAGTGATGTTGGAATTGGGGGAAAAAATAGATGAATATTTTAAGTTTAACATCGGTACAGCAAATGTCCAGATAGTCTGGGAGGCTTTTAAAGCCTATTTAAGAGGGCTATTCTCCTCTATTATGATCAGTAAAAGGAAAAGTATGAAAAAAGGAGAAGAGGAGTTGATGAGGAAGATAAAGGAAAAAGAGTTGAACCTACAGAAGGCGTCCCAGGTGTCCCAGGATTTGGTCTCATATTTGGAAAAGGAGCTGGAAGGCTTACAGGCAGAATATTAGGCAAATTTGGACAAGAAACTTATTAATAGGTGGAAAGTTAGCAAGCTCCAACATTTCGCATATGGCAAGAAATGTAGTCCCCTTTTAGCATGGAAGGCTAGGACAGATAGGGCAAGGAGTCTGATAAAGAACCTAACCCATAGAAGGACAGGGGTATTGCTTTATGAGGAGGATGAATTTCGGGAAGAGGCAAGATATTTTATGAACGATTTATATAAGGAAGATATTGAATCAGGCCCTGAGGGAGCTAAGGCATGGTTAAATCAAATAACTCTCCCTCAACTGACTGAAGATTATAGATCATTTCTGCAAGCAAATATAACAGAGGAAGAGGTTAGGGTTCAATGTAAAAAAAATGGCCAGGGGTAAAGCAGCTGGCCCAGATGGGCTTCCTATCGAGGTATATTTAGGATTGTTGGTTTTAAAAAATCTCTTCAATAAAATATATCTGGAAGGGGAATGCACTCCAAGTTCTTTGGCAGAGGCGACAGTGACCCTGATCTTAAAACCCAATAAGGATCCTCAGAAGATTGAGTCCTATAGGCCAATATCCCTGTTAAATTCAGATCATAAGATCTTTGCAGGTATCTTAGCAACAAGAGTAGCTAAATATATTAAGACTATAGTTCATCCTGATCAGAGAGGGTTCTTACTGGGGAGACAGTTGAATGAGCTCACTTTCCAGGTAATGGGTGCAATGGATATAGCTGAAGTAAAGAAGCTCCCCCTCACAATTGTGGCAATAGATGCTGCAAAGGCCTTCGATCAGGTGAACTGGGCATATCTTTGGGAGACACTACATAATTTTGGTTTTCCCAATAATTTTGTTCAGGCTGTGAAGTCTCTGTATTCCAATCCGAAAGCTAAAATTTTGTTGAATGGCGTACTGACAGACTGGTTTAATATTACAAGAGGTGCCCCCTGTCACCACTCCTGTTTAATCTATATATTGAGCCGTTTGTATGTTGGCTTAGGGCAGATGCAAGCATCCATCCTTTTAAAATCGCAGAGCTAGAGTTAAAACTGGCCCTTTATACAGATGACCTGCTTATGTTTACACCAAACCCTGCAGAAGCCATACCCAGGCTATTTGAAAAAGCTGAAGTGTTTGGAGGAGTTTCAGGTTATAAAATAAATAAAGAAAAGACAGAAATAATGGAATGGAATCAAGCTAAAGGTAGTCGAGGAACTAAGAGCCAATTAGTTCAGAACCTGGAAGAAATCCCCAAAGTCAACTGGAAGAGGGTTTCTAAAGAGGTGGTAAGTTTACTTACACGGTGGGCTAACCTCCCTTTAAACATCTCTGGGAGGGTTAACCTTGTAAAAATGATAATCTTGCCGAAGATCACCTTTTTATTTAACTCTATCCCATTATCTTTTAAGGTAGAGGATATCGCTAAATTACAGGGGAAAATTGGTTCCTTCATTTGGGCCACAAAAAGCCCCAGGATAGCGTGGAAAAAGTTAAGACGAGGTCTCACTGTTGGTGGATTAGCGCTACCCGACTTACTCACTTACTGCTATGCTTTTCATTTTCAAAATTTCAGAATACTGGCCAACAAAACGGATTCTTCATCATTAGGTTTATTGTTTGAGGCAATGTTAAAGGATGTAGAGCATGGACAGGAGTTTTTTCTTTATAAGTATGGAGATCCAAAGTTCTATAAAAAAAGTCAGATTAAAGATACTGGGAGCGGCATTAAAGACTTGGATGCAAATCAGGAGAAGAATGAGAATATCTATACTTTGCAGCACAGGCTCCAATCTGGGACTCTCCAGGTACACCAGAATGCCTCCGAGATCAACTTTGCCAACCGTTAAAAAGGGCAGATATAAGACATTGGGGAGACCTGCAAGTGGATTCGAAATTATTAAGCTGGGAGGCGTTAAGTAGTCTAACTCGTGGGACGCTGACCAGGTTTACGTTTTATCAGTTGTCCTCCTGGTGGGCAACACAGATCTGGGGCAAAGATGAAACAAACTGAAAGTTTGATTTAGTTTCCAGAACAAGTATATGGAAAAGAGAATTTTCCTTTTGGTATTGGGCCCTCTTGGAATCTGGCTAGGATGTGGAACATGAGATTAGAAAAATCTGGGGCAAAGAAGCTAGAGGTGTAGAAAATGAAATTTTAAAAGTATGGTCGGATTCTTTTACTATGTTGCAGGCAATAGTTAAACCAGCCGCACTTAGAAGAAATCACCTCTATACTGCCTATAGAGTTTATTGGTCTCCCAAAAAATGATCTAAGGCTACGGGAAAGGAATATATCTGCGCCCGGTGTAAATGCCCTGCAGCTGATGATATCCACATGTTTATGGAATGCCCAAGAATCAAACTGTATTGGACTGAGGTATGCGCTTTTCTAGAAGATGTATTGAATCAACAGATGGAAGTAAGCCTTAATATGATTTTTTTGGGCTTACCATATGGATATTCTATGAATACATCTGCTTCCATGTTTGTGTTTTATGTGGTAATCCTCGCGCGGAGGGAAATATGTAGAGCATGGAAATTTTGTCGATTGCTTAAAGAACATCATTCATACCAGCGAATTAGATGTGGCTTGAGACCAAAATAGTGAAAATAAGATTTGGGCTGCTCTGTTGGATTGGAGGGAAAAGTAAAAACTCGGTCCTATGATTAAGCCAAGGTACCATTGGTCCTGTCTTCCTGAGTAACATTGGGTTTTCCATGAAATGCAAACAGGAGAGGGAATAGGAAATGTTAATATCTTGAAGGGAAAGATCTCTCTTCGCTCCATATGCCTTACCCCAAGGGCCAGTTACAGTTACGGTTGGCTTGGATAGATCGGAGGAATCCCATCAAGTGCTTACTTTTTGATATTATGAGGACATTTAAAAAAAAACAAAAAAACGAGGACACAGATCAGAAGCACTTGCAACGTGCAAAGAGAATAAAAAGGCCTAACCAGAAGTACAAGTCACCGGAATGGACATATGTGGCACTTCCTGATATACAAGAGGAAGTTGATAGCCAAGAAGGTCTGAGAGTGATTGTGCAGCAAGTGGACAAGGAAGAAGAAGGCTCAGAAATTCTGAGAGTAATATTATCTGACATTAGAGAAGAAACTGATGACCAAGAACTTCTGAATGAAGACTGTGAGCCAATGGATAAGGATGATACACACATGAATTAAGAGGCAAAGAACTCTGAAAGGAATTGAAAGCCTGGATAAAACAAATGACTAGAAAGAACCAAGTAGGCAGCTAAAGCCTTAGGTTTAGACAAAGAAAATTTTGAAGAAAGAGGCTAAGTCAAAAGACACTGATTAGTGACAACATGGCAAACACTGAGAATAGAAATCCAACATGTGGATTTTTCCGAAGATGGTGTAGAATGTGTTTTTGTTGTACTAGATGATTAATGCTTGTTTGGATTATATTAGCCATAACTATTTCATTTAGATTAACATTTGAAAATGTAGACAGACACTCAATGAATGGAACCATTAGCCAAAACTCTGATGACAGTCATATCATAAAACTGGTAGATAGAACAGAACTTCATAAAGATAAATCTATAAACGATTTTTCTAAGAATGTTTTCGCAAAGCTATTATACGAATATGTAGAAATAATGGATGTTAGAGATTGTTACGTTGTATGCAGTTGCCTGCATCTGTATCTGAAGGTGTCACTTATCATCACCTTCCTTTGACATATGGGATGACTTGTAGTGTCCTAGCAAGTATGTTTTATAAAACAGGCAAATTAGAATGTTATTACACGTACATAGATAATATTTTCTCACAAATTCCTGTAGTTCCTGAATTAAACAAGGTGAAGCCTGGTAAAACTCTTGGCAAATTTTTCCTAGAAACAAGAAAACTAACTTTAGAAGAAGTGTTTAAGAACAACCTTACTTATAGTTTAAGAAAAGAAGAGAAAACTTTCCTGAATATGGTAGAGGAGAGGAGAATCAAAATGCAAAAGAAAGTGACTGGGGAAAAGATGGAAACACCATTTTGGGATGTCTGGAAGGAAAATCATTTCAAAGGAGAAACAAACCCGGCAATGGCTTTAAATTGGCCCCAGAAAGGGAAATTATGCATAAGTAGAGATAATACTGTATATGACAATAATTTTGTAGGTGCAAGTGAGTACCAGGAATTATACAAAATCTTGGGAGGACGGGGATTTAAAGAGGAAAAGATCCAGTATTCTCTGGAATATACTACATTTGTGGAAACAAAGCTTATTATAGGTTGCCGGACCATTGGTACGGAACTTGCTACTGAGGCCTGGTCTTTCCAAAAATATTTCATGTGGAAAGGGGAGAAAATGGATTGCATGAAATAGGTAGACAGCTAACACGTAGAAGACGGGAGAGTTGGTCAGAAATTATTGGTGATATTTTTGAAGCACTGATACCAGCAGTTAGAATATCTTTGAATGCACATCAAATTAGAAAATTGTCTACAGTTGTGGATCGTTTATCAACAAACACAGCTGGAGGGTTCGTAATGGTAAATACCGAAATGGTTGCCATGAGAGCTATGGTAATGCAAAATCGACTTGCCCTTGACATTATATTGGCAAAAGAGGGAGGAGTCTGTGGAATGCTGAAAGTACAACATTGCTGTACTTACTTTCCTGACAAAAGTCAGAATATAAGGAAATATATTAAAAATATAACTGAATTGCATGAAGAAATAGTTCCTATGGAAACTGAAGGTGTATGGGCGAAACTTGGTAAAGTTTTTCCTTTATTAAGAATTTATTAACAAAATTAGGTAGCTCTTTTGTGGGCAAAATACTAATACCTGTGACTTTTGTGATTATTCTAGTGTTAATATTGAGATTAGGATGTCTGTGCATAAAAAGAAGAAAACTACAAAATAAGATAAAAAGAAAACAAGAAAAATAAAGAGAAAGAAATAAGGGAAATAGAGGAAATAGAATTAGAAGAGTTTAAAGAAAATGTGTACAAGAAAACAAAAGAGAACAGTGTGGAGAACACTATTGTTTAAACTAACAAATGCAAGTGGATTTGTATAAAACCATTTCCTTAGTTAGATTTAGTGAAACTAGGCAGTAGTGGTGATGTTTAAAATCACCAAAGGGGGGATTGATGGAGCAGGTAAAACAAGATTTTGTATACCTCCTCTAATTTGCATGAAATTAATTACGTAATCATTCTAAAATTAAGTTACATAACATGTTTGAAGTGGAAGTGGTACTAATCAATATTTACACCTTGATAAACATAAATACACGTGGGATTAAATTGCTAATTGCATGGCAAAGTTAAATAATTAACAATGGTACGCAAACTAACCTTAGCTTGTGTTAAAATATTAAAATTGCATGGTTTATAATGCTTCGTGATTGTATTGTGGCTTAAAGTTATCGTATGGTAAGTATTATCGCTTTAAATATTGCTGCAGCTAGGAAGATACTAATATATATTGGGATTAGTGTGGGTTTGAACATTAGAACTTTCATTTCTATATTTTAATTGCTGCTATGTCTATTTTTGCTTAGTTAACATTCGGGCCTACTAGGCCGCAGTACTCAAGATGGCGTTCTCTGAAGCAGATGCCACCATGTGCGCACAGTGATTTCTGCGCATGCCCAGATAGCTCTGGAGATCAGGAGGTGAAATGAATTCTTGACACTGTGTTCCCTGCCAAGGTCGATGTGTTGGGGACTTGACCGCAAGCCAGTAGATGACTGTATGAGAACCACGGAAGAGACAAAGAATTAACCTGTCAATAGGACCCTTTTGCATTGAAAATATACATTTGCTGTTCCCCGCATGGGAATCGGAAGGACCATGTGCCAAGTCACTATGCAGAACCAGTTTGCACTGGGAAGAATGCAATGAACTATTGATAACCCCGAACTGTCCAATCAGAACATTTGGTCTGCCCCTAAAGTTGCCATATTTTGTATGAAGTAAGGCAAGAAAAGGTATAATAACCCCTCATATGTCATTACGGGTGTGGGTTCAGGAGGGGTTCGAGAGTTGCAGTTGGAGTTGCGGTTGCATTTGTCTTTGGGTTATTCTTTGAGAGGGAGTTCTTGTTGGGTGGTTGTTCCTCTTTCAAATTTTCCGACTTTCCTATTTTCATCAAGTTCAATGCTGCCAGTCTGGGTCTGGAGTTAATCCATGCTGTGGATTGATGTATGGACATTGCAGAGATATTGTGTTGTATCCTATATTTTGGCCTGACGGTTTGATCACTTGGTGAGGGTCAGACTGCCTGTCTAAGGGAGTCTTTTCCTAAGAATGCGGATATCTCCTTGTTCGATCTGAAGCTATCGTCGCCTGTTCATTGGTAAATGATTTACTGCATTTTTTTCCTTCATTTATGTTTAAATGAAATTTCTAAATGTTTAATTACTCTTTAATAAATCTGAGTTTCAAATTATGAGCTGTAGTATGTAAATGCAAGATTAAAAGGATTGATTAATGATTTAGATAAACAAATTGAAACAACAAGAAACAAGTTTTGTGGTTCTTAAATTAATCACTGAAGATATCAAATGTTTTCCTAGACTTTAATTGTGTTTTAGCTGGTTCTAATTCACCATCAACCAGTCCAACTAGTTGGTCCATCGGCCAAACAGTGGCGTGCCTTGATGATAAAGTCAGGATTCAGAAAGTGTATATAGAATGTATATATAAGGTAGTAAGAAAAGTAAATCCTGATAGATAATAAGGTACCCACATGTCCAGCAACCCCTTCTCCTGTGTACAGATTTGAGTAAGTTTTCGTGAATGTGAAGTGTGTTGGTATTATGGGCCCCACCAATGAATGTATGAATAAACCTTTGTGAATAAGAATCTGTGACATAAAGAGAATATGTAAAATGTTGTCCCTTGCGCTGGATCAATGATTTTCAATGTCCGTGATGCTCACTGTGCTTTAGAATGTGACTATAGCCCCTGAACAGCCAGACGGCCCCTAAAGTTGGAAACCAGGTAATTCCATGTCACCACGGACACCATGTTCCTTTCGCGAGATTTCCTATTCCATATCTGTTTTCAGGTGTGTTAGCTCAATTGGTGCATAAAACGTGAAACAGGACGTCAACTCCCACAAAGCAATAGGCTCTAAAAGAAGCCCCAGGACTGGAAATGTGTGTCCATGTTCACATGAGGTCATCTGGTTACCCTATTATTTATAAAGAACTGCAATTCCCAGAAGGCAAAGACACTAGCACTGCCGTGTTAAAAGAAGCATCTTTGAGAGTGTGTGAGCGAGCGTGAAGATTTGTTTTATAAAGCGCTACAGTCTGCTCAGGTCAATCAAAGCGCCAGAAAAGCAGGGAAAACATGATAATGAATTGTCCACCTAGAGAAATGCACACCAGCCAAGAAGACGTAGAGATGAGCGAGCCAAAAAATAAACAGAGAGAGCAGAGCCGAGCCAAGGGTCTGGCTCGACTCTTGGAGCTTGTGCACCAGCAGAGCCCTGAAAATTTTATACAACAATCATTACCTACAATAGAATAAATTATCTTCAAAATTCCGAAAGTGTACTTCTCCAGTATTGGGGTTTCTTTCATAGATTCACATGCCTGAATCATTCCCTGTCGTCGGAGTGGGAGTCCCACGGTACATAAAAAAGCAATAATTATACACATAATAACCATAACATAGGTAACCTAGAACCAGGAAGTAAAGTAGTCCTAAACTACAAGGAAAAAAACTTCCACATCTACGACTTGTCCAAGTCATTATATATAGTCCAAACTGCAGCCAATCAGGCGACAGCACCCTCTAGAATGCTCTCCTCAGAGGGTGAGGCTCTCAGATTTTCTACCGCACGTCGTGTGAAGGGAGTCTCCCTGAGCTCAGATCAGTACTCTTCTATTCTTCTGCAATTTCTTCTTTCAAGATGTCATCTTCAAAGAAATCTCTCTTTAGCCCTTGTGACTCTTGTGGTAAGCTCCGGCTGTTTTTGGGAAGTATTGTCTCTGGCTCATCTATGTCCTCTAGGAAGAGGATGGCTGAGGAGGATCTGTCTTCTCCTGGGGCTAAGGTGTTGAGACAAACGCAACCCTCTAAGGGTTCTGATTTGCCTTCCACCTCAAAATAGGCTCCTCCGCCTTCTAAGGGTAAGCCTCTGCCTACTACACCCCCTAGAAAGACTGTGAAGTCTCTGACTTCAAAACGACTTCCTGGGAAGGATTTACCTCAGAGAAAAATCCCATCGTCGACGGCGTCGTCGACGGCTCCTCCGTGGACGAAAATCGCCATCGACGCGACTTCGACGTCGACTGTTACCTTCTCGTCGCCAATACCAAAAATGATCATGTCATCAGCTTCATCTCTGTCGATGCTGGTCTCTGTCTCTGTGAAGCCCATCTCGTCGACGAAGGACATTATATCTAACGCACCGTCGACGGCGAAGGCTAGAAAGAGCTTGTCGACGATTGCCTCGTCGACGGTCGCCTCGTCGTCAAAGACTGCCTCGTCGACGGCCGCCTCGTCGTCGAAGACTGCCTTGTCGTCGACGACATCCTCGTCGACAAAGACTACCTCGTCATCGACGCCCACCTCATCGACGAAGATTGCCTCGTCGGCGAAGAATGCCTCGTCGAAGATTACTGCCTCGTCGACGGTTACTTCCTCGACGGCAGTACAATCGACGACGATACCGTCGACAGCCCCCTCGTCGACGCTTCAATTGTCCTCTTGCACAGAATTGCAAGTTTGGTCTGCATCTATGCCCACGGCCTCTTCTGCACCGTCTACGACAGCATCTTCTTTGCTACAGAGACGTGGTTCTTCATTGGAGGCTTTCTCTCCATTGCATATCTCCCCTACCAAGGTGCCTATTGAGGTACCAGAGCAATTACTGGACTCAGGGGAGGATGAGGAGGAGTCCGAAGAGGATGACAGATTCCGCACTGCCAGGAGCCCTTCTGAATTCTTTATTAATTATCAAGAGGATGACCAGGAGGAGGATCCTTTCCCGGAGCCTGTAGCTCCAGCTCCTGAGACGATACCTACAGCGCAGATGCCTCTAGCTCTGCTAAACAATCTACAATACATGTTGGACGATTATTATCGTCGGTTTCTTCCATCTGAATCGGCGGAGTCCTTTACGTCGACACCTATGCCTCAACCTTCTGGCTCTTCTTTAAGGTCTCCCAGACCACCTTCTCCAGTACAGTCTCACCATTCCCATGATGTTAACACCACTGATGATGATAGGGAAGAAGGAGAAGTGGACGATAAATCTCTTCATACGGAGTGGGACGGCTACCAGATTCAAACTCCGTCCCCTTCAACTCCAGCTTCCATTGACTCTCCTCCAGTCGATATCGGAAACTTTCATCTCCTTATGGAAAGGGCAACACAAAGGTTCCTTCTGCCGATGGAGACAAAGAAGGATGAGTGCTTCCTCTACGATTTTAAGGATCAGCCAAGAAAACAGATACGGACCATTCCCCTTATTGATTTCATTTGGAAGGAAGGACTGAAGGTCATGACAGCGCCTGCTTCTATTCCTGCTGTCTTGCCTCGGCTAGACAAGAAGTATAAGGCACCAGATAACTCACCTGCTTGCCTCATAGGCCAGCCGAAAGCTGACTCTTGTTATTGCCCAAGCAGCACAAAGACGAGCTAGAAACCCCTCCTCTCCAATTACAGCTCCTCCAGACAGGGACAGCAGACGACTGGATGCTATTGGGAAGAAGGTTTCCACCATGGCAGCGATGACCGTCCATGCTGCTAATTCACTGGCCATATTAGGGCGGTACGATAGACAGATGTGGTCGGACATCTCTCCCTACATCAACATGTTGCCAGAACCATCAAAGTCTGAGGCCTTAAATATCTTGCAAGAAGGGGAGCGTATCTCTGCTGAGATAATAGATTCGTCCATGGATGTTGCATCCACAGGATTTCGGCAGCTATTGGGTGCTGCAGTTCTGTGAAGGCAAGGCTGGCTAAAGTCGACATCTTTTCTCCATGAGGTTCAGGCAAAGATTATTGACATGCCGTTTGATGGAGAATCACTATTTGGCCAGCATGTCGAAGAGGCCCTTCAGGGCATTAAAAAAGATACAGACAGCAAGATCTCTCGGTACTCTTCAATTTCGCAAGCCGCAAATGGACGCGGATCCTTTTCCAATAGAGGAGGCTACAACCAACAAAGGTCATACCAGTCCTTTCAAAGCAATCAGAGATATCAGTCCCAAAGACAACAGTCATATGGACAGCGAAATACCTCCTATTCGCAAAACAAAAGAAGGCCCTCCTACCGTGGACGGGATTCAACTAAAAAGCAATGAAAACCGCCACCTGCCACCACTTCTACCGCCCACCACTTTAAGAGTTGGAGGAAGAATCTCCCCATATTACTCGAACTGGTTCGCTATCACATCCGAGAAGTAGGTCCTGGACATCGTGGCCAGAGGCCATGTTCTAGAGTTCATAAAGATTCCTCCAAATTCTCCTCCCAAGGGCCCACCTTCGGCTCATCTCAAGGAGCTTTTTTCCCAAATAAATTTGATGATTTGAAAGGGAGCGATCGAAAGGGTCCCTCATTTACATAGAGGAACATGATTTTATTCGAGATTTTTCCTGATAATGATAAAGTCGGGAGAATGGCGCCCCATCCTCGATCTTCGCTCCCTCAACAAATACCTGAAAAAATTATCCTTCAGAATGTTGACACTTCAAGAAATCCTTCAGCTCCTCTCGGCGGGGGATTACATGGCCACCCTCGACCTCCAAGATGCCTACTTCCATGTGCCAATTCTACCCAGACACAGAAAATTCTCACGGTTCTGAGAGTCTGGCAGGGACTTTCAGTTCAAAGTCCTTCCTTTCGGACTGCGTTCAGCACCCCATGTATTTACCAAGGTTCTGGCACCAGTGGCCGCACACCTTTGTCTGGAAGGGATTCAAATCTTTCCATACCTGGACGACTGCCTTATCAAGGCAAATTCTTTTCCAACCGCAAACACACACATTCAAAGATGTCTGTCACTTTTCCAATCTCTAGGTCTCTCCATCAACCTCGACAAGTCTCATCTTGTTCCATCACAAAGAAAGACCTTCTTGGGAGCCACGTTAGACACTCAGCTTACCCAGGCATTTGTCTCAAACGAAAGACAACACAAAATCTGCAAGCTAGCCCACCTTTTACGATCAACAAGGTGCGTTTCAGTCTGGCTGTTCAAGTCTTTTTTAGGGATGATCTCTTCCTGCATCCCTTTGATACCCAACTGCCGTCTCAGAATGAGGCCCCTGCAAGAGGAGCTCAACCACCAATGGTTACAGATTTCGGGGTCGTTCGACGACATCATTCGCATCACTCCTCGAATGCGAGAAGCCTTACTCTGGTGGACTCTAATAAAGAACGTGGAAAAAGGGTGTGCATATCTGGTAGAAGCCCCAAATTTCACCATCACCACAGATGCATCCCTCGAGGGATGGGGAGCACACCTTCAAGGGATGACGGTCAACGGCAAGTGGAACGTCCAGCAAAGAACGTGGCATATCAACCTTCTAGAGTTAAGAGCCATCTTTTTAGCCCTAAAATCCTTTCGAACCATCATCCTGGGATCTTCAGTACTAATTCGGACAGACAACACTACAAGTATGCACAAACAAGGAGGAACAAGGTCTCCCCTTCTCTCTCTTCAAGCCCAAGAAATATGGGACTGGGCGATACGGTACAGAATCAGCCTATCAGCGATCCATGTTCCAGGAGTCTCCAATGTCCTAGCGGATTCCCTCAGCAGATCGACAGTCTCCAATCACGAATGGGAGTTACATCAGCCAACATTGAATCGGGTCTTTCAGGAGTGGGGTCGTCCCAACCTGGACCTGTTTGCGACCAATCAGAACCGCAAATGCCCATTCTTTGCAAGTTGGCTACCCCACAAGGGGTCACGTGGGAATGCGTTTAAGATGATTTGGTCGCAGATATATGCTTACGCCTTTCCTCCGATACCGTTGGTTTCCAGAGTCCTCCGGAAGATGAAGAGAGAATCTTGTCGCCTAATTCTCATCGCTCCCAGACGGCCTCGCCAGTTCTGGTTTACCGAACTTCTCCTTCTATCAGAATGCGATCCCATTCAGTTTCGACCAATACCAAACCTCCTATCCATCCAGAACGGACAGATCTGCCACCCGGACCCTGCTTCTCTGAAGTTAGCAGCCTGGCGCCTGAACACCTTGAATTCGCACATCTGAACATTCCTATGGATTGTAAGGAAGTGTTAGCCAGTGCTCGAGAGCCTGCCACTGTTAAGACGTACAGGCTTAAATGGAAGAGATTTTGCATATGGTGTCAATCTGCCAATATTCACCCAATTCATGCAAAACCGGAACAGATTTTACCGTTCTTTTTACACTTGGCAAGATCAAGCCTATCCCATTCTACTCTGAAAGTATTTTTGGCAGCTATTTCAAGGTTTAGGCAAGATTGTTCCAATTCTCTCTATTCAGCTAGGATCACTCAGCAGTTCTTCAAAGGATTGTTTCGGATGTTTCCTCCTATCCGACGCCCACCTCCATCCTGGCATCTTAATGTGGTCACTTTTACAAAGCTCCAACTGTCTTGCCTGAAATGCCCTTGTGTGTTTTGTAATGTTGTTGTTCCCACGGGATACAGGACTGTGTCCCACTTGAATTTTGTTCCTATATATGTTCATTTACTTATTATAATATTAAACCGTTTGTCCGGCTGGACATCCAGAATATAGTATTGATTCCGAACTATATTTATCTGACTATCATTTCAATCGTTTGAGGACCACTGTTTTTGTACTTAACTACTACCCAAGGTCCTTGATTACCTTCTGGGTCCCCTTGTTTCTCATAACATGTTAAGCGCAATCGCTGGATTGCAAGGGTAGGATACCCATCCCCTTACTATTAAGTGGGCTTTTCCTTGTTCCCCTCTCACTCTTCCTTCCCCCTCCATTTTTGCCCCCCCTTCCATTTCCCCCTTGTTATGTCTGACCACGCACCTTTGTATTCCGACGATTACATTAAAAAAATATGTGAGGGCCGTTCCCTGTTCTCTGACTCTGCAGATGCTCCCTCCTCCACCAACATATCATCAGCTGACCAACTAGAAAAATGCAAAAAGAAACAAGTACGTCTTCAACTCATGATCCTTATGCTCACTGAGTATCTTAAAGCAGATACCATTCCTGTTGGGTTACAAGTACGCAATATTACTGGAATCTTTACTGATAACCCTAAGCATATCAATAATTTTAGCTACATAGGCCCAAACGGCTCCAGACATTGGTTGGTGCTCGGCATCGACACTGCCGCAGAAGCACTTAAAAAACTAGCAGAAGAAATTGAAGAGATTGAAAAACAGATTAGGGAATCGTGCCCTATCCCCGACAGTAAGAAATTACTAGAACAAATACAAAAAACAGTCAATGGCTTCTATAGAACAGAGCAAAATAAAAAATCAGTCAAAGTAAAAAAAGACATAAAAACATACAATACAGAACGTACTTACCCATATTTGAAAAAGGATTTTTACACCAATCGAGTATATTCCAACCCACAAAACAGCAGACCCTGGGGCCGTTTTAACAGACGGAACAATTTAGTGGGTTTCTCAGACACCTCAGCTGAGTCCTCAGACAACTTCGATACAGGTGAAGGTACTAGTACATCCAACCGGATCCCTGGCTCTAATTTTTCAGGCCAGAATAGTAATTTTTTAGGACGAGGCCAGAGCGAACCCCCCAAGCGAGGCTGTGTAAAGCAGGCCCAAAGATGGTACAACCCACCAGGAGAGCGCCAAACGCGTCAGAAATTTTGCCAATGGTAACTGATGACAATTTGCAACAAATACCCATTTTTAATCTCTCACAGCACAAACTTTCAGATCCTGAACTATCTCTACTCAGTAAAGGACTATCCTTCGTCCCCACCACCCATCCCAATTTTCTTGAACTCCACACCGAACTGTTCAGATTCTTCAGACGACTACGTCTACATGCATTTTTTCTTTTGAACCCATCCCCTTCATCCATTTCTAATACTCCCTTCAGACCTCCATCCACATTTTCTCCCTCCACCAACATGATTCCTGGCAAAATAGCCACTTTTGAGAAACTCATATTGAATGATCTATCCATTTTGGAATCCAAAAAGCGATTCATTCCCTACAACATCACCCTCCCAGAAAAGAAAGCCATTAACTCTCTAAAAATGAATGATTCGCTAGTCATAAAATCGGCAGATAAGGGTGGTGGCATTGTGCTTCAAGAAAAGGTTACATATAAAGCAGAAATCCAGCGCCAATTATCCAACACAGATCATTATTGTAGACTACCTACGAATCCCACAAAAGAACTACAGACACTTATCTTACAAATCACTACTGAGGCTAAATCGGATGGTTTCCTCAGCCAGAAAGAATATCTCTTCTTAAATGTAAAATCCCCTCGCACCCCAGTCATTTACACCTTGCCAAAGGTCCACAAAAACCAGACCAACCCCCCAGGACGACCAATAGTCTCTGGATGTGGCTCCATTTTAGAGCCATTGGGCCAATATATTGACCACTTCATTAAGGATTTCGTACCATTGACCCATTGCTATGTCAGAGACAGCATGGCCATGATTAACTTGGTTGAACACCATCCCTTTGACCCCACCCAGGATATACTTTGCACTATGGATGTGGAATCCCTTTACACTAATATTCCACAAATCCCGGCACTAATTGTGATTCAAGGGGTCCTTGACTCTCGACCTCGCCCCCACCCTGTCCCCACACTCTTTATTATCCAATTGCTAGAACTGTCTGACCCGGAATTTTTTTAGTTTTGAGAATGAGTACTACCAACAAGTTAAGGGCACTTCAATGGGTGCTGTCTTTGCGCCTAATCTAGCCATTCTCTATATGGATCACCTAGAAATGACCTCTATCCTCTCCACCACTAACCCATTCCTCTCCGGTATCACTATGTGGCGCCGTTACATAGATGATATTTTTTTGATATGGCATCAAAATGAGGCTACACTTTGCCAATTCTTACACTGGCTCAATAATAACTGTTCTGGTCTCAACTTCACAAGTACACATGACAGATCACATATCCCATTCCTTGACTTAACTATATACCACTCCAATGGAGAACTACTCACCAAACTATACAGAAAAAGCACAGAGAGAAATACATTACTCAGGTATGAAAGTCACCACCCCCGAGCACTCAGGGATTCTTTACCTTACTCGCAATTTCTCCGCATTAGGCATAATTGTTTTTCTAAGGATGATTATTTTGTTGAAGCCTCCACTCTAACCAAGAAACTCAGAGCCCATGGTTACCCCAAAAGACTAGTACGGAATGCACAGAAACGAGCTTGGTATTGCCCTAGGGAAGTTCTTCTCTCCCCCAAACTGAAAACCAACACCAACCGTATAGTTTGTGTCACCACTTTTTCCCCCGCCTCAAACCAAATTCGTAAATCCATTTTGAAACATTGGCCTGTTTTGAATGCTGGCAACCTCACAATAGAGCGGCCTATGTTTGCCTTGTGAAAGAACCGGAACCTAAAGGATCATCTAGTACGGGCTGCCTTGTCTTCCTCTAGACCAGCGCTGACCCTTGATGCTCACTGGGGGCTAGAGCCTCTTACCGGACATGCCAAATGTGGTAATTGTAATGTTTGTAGCACTACCATGGAAGGTAAAGATTTTGTATTCAACAATGTTTCCATTACCTTGAATTCCTTTTCCAATTGCAATACAAGCAATGTTATTTATTTGATCTCATGCCCATGCAACAAAATCTACATCGGCCAGACCACACAAAAAGTTAAATTGCGTATCGGCCAACACAGAAGCAGAGTGCGATGTTAAACCCCAAATGCCCCTCTTGTTGAACATTTCACTGAAATGGGGCACAAAGAGGACGACATCAAATGGACTGTAATCAAAACCATTAAACAACCGCCGAGAGGTGGAGACATTGCTAAAGTCCTTAACAAAGAAGAACTCAGAATGATCATTCGCACCAACAGTATCAGGCATGGCCAAAATCGCAATGAGGACTGGACAAACCTCATTTGATATATTGCATTATCGTCACTGAATTGCTGTATCACATTTTTCCTTATTCTTGCCCTAGTACTCTCTGTAAGATGCCATTTTTCAAGCATAATTGTGTTTATTTTTTTCCCCCTCCTAATTGTAATCTACATTGCCAATTGCTCAATGCATCACGCTCTTGCGTTGTACCACTCTAATTGAGCACGCACTGTTGTTCTCTTTTCATTTTAATTAGGCATGTGTTTGTCTGCATTGAACTGCTCTCTGCCGCATGACATGTATTACGCTCAACTATGTGTTAGTTTTTCCTCCTTAGTCTTTTCCATCATTGCTATTTGCCCATTGCATCAATTTCATGTGTAGGTTCGCCGTAAATTAGCAACTATTGTTACTTCATATCTATGCTTGTAACTGTCTCCTAAGAAATGATTGGTCTGCATTGCAACAGTTTGTTCATTGTAATCTTCCTACCCCCGTTTCCCTTCACCTCTAATTCCCAAGTCTATCTTCCCTTTCTATATTACTCATCTAAGATGGCTTCGTCCACACACGTATCACGTTTTAGTTTCGAGCATTTAAACGCCTAGAGCGAACCTCCGCTCTGTCACTTGGCTATTTACAACAGAGGACTCAGCAGGAAATCGGTAAGCGCTGGTAACAAACCCCCCACCCCCCTTTTTTTCACAGTTCTAATCCTATAGGGACTGTCTTCTGATCCATCTAATGCCTGGCAATACTACCCTTAGTGTATTGTCACGCCGCCCAAGATTTTCAATTCATTGAAACACTCACTGGACCATTAACGTGTTGGAACCTTGCACTGACTTCTTCTTCAGTAGGTGAGATGTTGACTCCAATAAGCGCTGGCACACCCCGCCTCACCTTATATCGTTTTTATCCCACAATTGATCAACCTAACGCTTGATATTATTACCCTTAGTGTACTGTCACGTCGTCGAAGAATCGCGCTTCATTGATACACTCGCTGGACCATTGCTAGTACGAATCCAGCACGTATTTCTACCTTAGTAGGTGAGATGTTGTCTCCTAATTTGTAGCCACTCCTACCCCTGACAGCTGCTATAACACGACTTTAGCCTGTTTATTTATTTTAATTTTTTTTGCCAGTTGCCCCCGATCTCCGAAACCCCCCACACACCGTGGACACGGAACTCTCACCTCTTCCTAACCTTGCCAAGGTGAGCGCCACTTCTCTTTCCCTTGTCTTAGCTCGAACCGCGGATGGTACCTTAGGACGCGACACCCTAGGTTTCGTTTTTGGCTGTTGTCAATTGTCGAAGCGGTCTTAATTATCGCCAGTCACAATCACGTTGATCGCTACTGATACCTTATCACTTATTGCTAGCATTAATACCCATGGCACGTCCTTGCAACAGCCTGCCACTACCTTTTGCCTTATTCGATATGTTCTCACGAACTACGAGCTAGACGCATGCTCACACACTTAGCATGCTTCTTGGTTACTACACCCGCACTATATGTGTCATTCATGTGAGATTTCACCACGCTACCAATGGATCGTCCTAATCTTCTCTTTCTATACCCCCTTTACCTACCGCTTACCCCTCCCTCTCTTCATACCACCCCCGTTTTTTCTCACAGGCAATTTCTGTTATAATCAGGCATGCACCTATCTATGTCCTGATGATGATCCTACTACCCTCGTGAAAGGATCGAAACATCGTCGACCCAAACAAAACAGCGTGCACATTAATCCATTGTGTTAAAAAAGTGCATTTACTGTTTTTCAGAAGCTTGAGACACCGGATATTTTACAAAGCTCCAACTGTCTTGCCTGAAATGCCCTTTTGTGTTTTGTAATGTTGTTGTTCCCACGGAATACAGGACTGTGTCCCACTTGAATTTTGTTCCTATATATGTTCATTTACTTATTATAATATTAAACCGTTTGTCCGGCTGGACATCCAGAATATAGTATTGATTCCGAACTATATTTATCTGACTATCATTTCAATCGTTTGAGGACCACTGTTTTTGTACTTAACTACTACCCAAGGTCCTTGATTACCTTCTGGGTCCCCTTGTTTCTCACAACATGCACAACTCATGCGGCACCCCTTTGAGCCTATTCATAAAGTGGATTTGAAATTTCTATTGTGGAAAGTGTCTCTGCTATTGGCCTTAACATCAGCTAGGAGAGTTAGAAACATTCAAGCTTTTACTGTTAATTCACCTCGAACTCAGTAGTGCTACGCACTAACCCCAGTTTTCTGCCCAAAGTACCTTTGGACTTCCATCTTAACGAGTCTATAATTTTACATACTTTCTTTCCCAATCCTCAATCACATGCGGAAAGAACTTTGCATTCCCTTGACATTAGAAGATGCCTCAAGTTCTATTTACAACGGACTTCTACAATCCGTAAATCTGACCAGCTATTTGTAGCCTACGGAAGGATGTGGCTGGAACATTCAGTATCCAAGTAGACTATAGCTCATTGGATTTCTGCCGCAATTTGCCTCTGCTTGCTGGAAGACCATTGCAAACAACTCCAAGAGCACATTCTACAAGAGCTATCTCCTCTTCTACTGCTCTCTTTGCGGGTGTGCCTCTTCATCAAATTTGCAGAGCTGCAACTTGGTCCAGCAGACACACTTTGACCAAGCACTACTGTTTGGAGCCTGCCAGTGATGCAGATACGTCCGTGGGACAAGCGGTTCTCCGTAATCTTTTTAAATAAGGTGAGCCTCTGTTCTTCCCTCCTCCTCTGTACTATTTCTCAGACGCATTTCAGAAATGATTATTATATATCATAGCATTGCCCTGTATAACCATATATACATGTATTTATGCATAGTATAGCATTCTAGTTATGTTATTGCATAATGTCTTTTGTACATTTGTTTATGTTACAAATAGCGTCTTACGAGCATTATTGGCATACTGCTTTCTATTCTGATTCAGGCATGTGAATCTATGAAAGATATCCCAATACTGGAAAAGAACAATAGTTACTTACCTGTAATCTGTGGTTCTCTAGTATTGGTGTCTTTCATAGATTCACATGCAAACCACCCACCTCCCCTCAGAGGCTGGTTTATGCTCTTATCACTTGGTTCAGTCTTGTGCTAGAAAATCTGAGAGCCTCAGCCTCTGAGGAGAGCATTCTAGAGGGTGCTGTTGCCTGATTGGCTTCAGTTTGGACTATATATAATGACTTGGACAAGTCGTAGATGTGTACGTTTTTTTCCTTGTAGTTTATGACTACTTTACTTCCTGGTTCTAGGTTACCTATGTTATGGTTATTATGTGCATAATTATTGCTTTTTTATGTACCGTGGGACTCCCACTCCGACGACGGAGAATGATTCAGGCATGTGAATCTATGAAAGACACCAATACTGGAGAACCACAGATTACAGGTAAGTAACTATTGTTCTTCTTTAACATGTGAAAGTCTGGTTTCAGAATTGGATGGACACAAGGTGTCCAAACATCATGGAGCGAGGTGGCAGCCTTACAAAACCCCTCTTCCTGACTAAGTTTTATTTTGAAAGGTGGGGCACTAGAATACACCAATTAATCGATTTTAAATACTGTGGAGAAATATACTTCGAAACAATAGGTACAATAGGTTTCTGAGCAGCATTATATAACAAGCATTGGCATAGCCAATAGGTCTCGCCTTTGAGACCTTATAAGTGTTTAGCCATGCAACAGTTGCATAACTAAATACTTATAAGGTCCCAAAAGCGAGACCTATTGGCTATGCCAAGCGGCCGTGAAAGTGATCGCGATCAAACATCAAAGCGGCCGCAAAAGTGAAAGTAACCGCGGTAAAGCGCAGCGCGCGCGCCCGCGCACATGCACTGTAGCTCTAGGCTGGCCTGGTAGCACTTTTTGGAGCCCTCTCAATAGGTCTCGCCAGACCAGCGCATGCGCTGGGTCAGGCGAGACCTAAAAACAACTAATAGAGGAATAAATACATTTTGGCAGAAGTTAGGTAAGGGTTCCAGGGTTAGCCCAGCTGCTCTTACGTTAAGATGTAGACAATGAAGCTGTTAAAAAACATGTCTCTGTGTCTACGCTAATCTGATCCTTTAGGCAGAGGGTGCCGTCACTCCATATCTTCAGATTCCAAACTCTTCCTTCTGCTATGATGGTGGCATCTAAGAACAGAGGAAGCATTCATAGATCCACTGACTCCAGGATCTAATCAGCAATTGATGGACTCAGAAAGGTAATCCAACTCAAAATTACACTCTTCCGTTAGAATACATTTAGATCTCTGCCTATATTTTCCCATTCTGAGGGAGGAGGTATAATGGGTCACTATTCATTTTGTGGGTCTCATTTCATACTAAACATGTAACTCGGTCCACATTCTCCTGCCTTTACCCTTGCTCCTTGCCTCTTGCAGTCCGTTCTGCACTGTTGGTGAATCCAGACTCTGTCTCAGACTTAGTGGATGCAGAGTGCAGGCTTTTCACTTGCGAGGGTTGACTCCCCTCCTGACTCCAAACTTAATCTTAAACGAACCATGATCTGCTTCTTCAGGTCTCTATCCCTTTGCAATTCATTCTCTGAGGAAGGCTCGCCTGCAACGAATGTGGTCTGGTCCTATTTGGAAGAATTTCAGCCTTACCTGGAAAGCCCAAATCTGGATCACCTGGTGGCAGTTCTTCAATTGTTGACTCCTATCTTGGCTATCTAGGTTGCACAATTGATTAATGCCAGCTAAGAATGTTGAAGAGTGCCTGCTCCTTGGAACCCCAGGGTGGTAATCACTCTCCAGAAAACGACAATTTAAAAAAGGTGACCCCTTCAATTTCCACTAACTACCACCAATTACAGTTCCACCTGCATTGAGTAAAAAACATTGTTAACCACTGAAAGTAACATTGTTGGGATTTAGGCTATGTCTTGTAAATTGGTGAGCACTTTGATTGATGGCATTTTAATACTTATTTTATTATCGATTTATATAATGTATCAATAACTAGGTAATTCATCGATGTAGTGTTTGGCTGGTGGGCAAAGGTCTACAAAGGCCAGGGAACATGGGGTTGCAGCTTGTTTGCCCCTCAGACACCTTCTGGAACTTGTGCTGATTGCCCTGATAGACTCAACTGCCCAACCTAATTAGCTTTACAGGGGAGGAAAGGTTGTGAAAGTACTTTGGTTATGCTGTTACTGATACAAGTGGCATTATTGTGAAATTCTCTGTTTTGTAATTTCTTCTTTGGTCATAGAATAGTGGCATGGGTAGGATTGTTGCTCTTGGGGGACTTTACATCTCACTGTTTAGCACGTTAGTTAGTTCCTTTCATAAGCATTTTTTCACCCCATTGTGGGCCACGGAGGGAGATGGAAGTTTATAGGGCGCACGATAAGGTGTTGTGTGTAGATTTAGATTCCGTATATAGGTTTCCCGATTTATGCCCTAATATAGGTACAATTCACATTGCCCTTATTTGGGCATAGAAATCCTGCCCTTATTTAGACATTGTCCGTACAAACCAAATGCAGGCATGGCCACCTACATCCGTCCATCCACGTCACATCGAATTCTTGGAAAACCAGACCCTTAAGCCTTTAGAAATTTCCCTGAGCTTGAATATTGATTTCTCCAAGAACTCATTAAGTATGCATGAACATCTATTCCTTAGGGGTTCATTCATGACGTTCCTCTGCCCGACTTTTACGTCAATACTGGCATTCCTAGACAACTTCAAGGTATAAATATACCAGCACTTGCCCTGGCAAATTGCGGTTCCCGGAGGATTCGATCCAACCCAGACTACGCGGTTCGCCACGGCAAGTTCTGAAGGAGATCGAGTTCCAACCTGATGCACTGACCTGACGCTGCCATCCTCCTCGCAGAGAATTCAGCTCCAGTGCTCTCTGACTTTCCTTGTGGGGGGTTAGACTATCGAGTCTGGAAAAGAGATTCCAACCTCTCTCATTCTAAGATATGGAGCTGACTAGAACTTAGAGAAGTGTTTGCCAACTCTTGGCTAAACTAAAATATAGCTAGCTATGCTTTAGAAATGGCATCTACTTCAAACCTCGTACAGCACTTAGGTTAGGTACACTGGGGTAGAACAATTAAGAAGCATCAGATGAATATCACATTTTAGCTTATGTTATTTATGTATGTATTTTGATTAATATGTCATAGCTACAAACCATGCTATTGCAGTAATATTTTATCTTACTGCTAACCTCGTACATAGTGTACTTTGCAGTCTTACGATTGTAGCAATTCATATCTCTTGCATGAGAAATAAGACTGTTCAATAAACCCTTTTATTGAAACGCCCGTTTCTCTATTTCTGTGCAACTCTGTAGAAACGAAGCATGCACGATTGACTGAAACTGTTATCTATTGTTTCCAGGATTCTGAGACTGTTCCGATTCTAAAAGGAAACAAAGTTGTCATGTTTATGCGGTTGTCAGAGACTAATCCCTTCTTGTATATTCGAGAAGTTTCTAGTGACCTCTGAGTTAGCTGGCACACACAAGTAATTAAGTTTAATACACTCGATAGAGACATACTGATCTTAGTCCTATGTCAAATCTATAGTATATGTTATTCCGATGCGCAGAGTCTATCAGGGATATAGGAACTACACTACATGGTGCCCAACGGTTTGGTAAGGCATTAATTTAACGCTAGATACTGAAGTAACTCAGTCGTGCTTTTCTCAGAGACCCTCTACTCATAAAACTCCATAAGACGTCTGGATGGGTAGGGATAATATCTGCCATAGCTGAGTAGGACAGAAGTCCTATGTATTAGCTGTTTGGTTTTGTGCAACGTTGAAGGATACAGTGTTCCAAAATATTGTGCACCCTATCTTTGTTTCCTTGAAACTTGCTCTGCAACTTTCATTAAACAATGTCGGAGAACGACGATCCTATCGTCAACAACGGTCAAGCTGCGGCTGACCTTACAGGTCTTAATGAAGACGAGGTGGGTGTTATACACATCCCACCAAATTTAAGGAGAGCCATCACTCTAAAACTTATAAAACATGGTCTGACACCAAGAGGTGATAGAGCAGTTTTCGTGATAGAGGCACATGAATCTCACCAGACAGAGGTATTTTATTCATGGATAGTATTCCGAGAATCAATTCCAGTAACACATGTGTTTCTCTTCTACAAAGAAGATGAACCACCTGAGGAATATATTCCTTTCGAGGATATTGAAATTCCACTCACATACCAGGAGCATGAGCTCTGGTTTAAAGGCGCCCTGAAACATTACAATCACATTACAAGGCTCGGTCCACTAGGTAGACCAGGGGCAACATGGCCGATTTTAGCCGGCTATACACCTCATCCTGACATTGAAACTATGTCAAACGTAGATTTACTTGCTCAACTCAAGGAGTTAATCAAGATATATAGACAATTGGTTCAATATGTCGTGCAGACTTTCACAGTCCAACAACCATTAACAATTTAAAATCCAGCCCCTCATCAGGGGAATACATTAAAAATTTACTCCACAGACTTTACACTCAGTCATGGGTAAATTACCTGCAAAATGTGAACAAATTCCATTCTGGTTAGCTCAAAATATTACTCACATCGAAGCAGTATTTCCTAATACTACCTCTTTTGAAAAACACAGAATTTTAACAATATGTATACCAATGGGGATCACACCACATCTGGAAGACTGCACCTCTTGGGGCACAGTCTTTCCTGCTATCTACACAAAAACACATGGTGTTCCGTCAATGACGGTAATACCTCATGTCCTGAAACAGATTCGAAATGAATACGGGGCAGAGCCTGCTCTGAATTTAGGTATGAAATTACTTAAAAATTTCAACCAGGTGTCAGCAATCATATTATCTAATATTAAAGGAGAAGCAGCATCAGTGGCCATCTGCCAGAAACTAAGGGGATTTGATGTAACAGAACAACCTCAAGAACTAGCCAGAATAAATAAAAAATCCTATGAGGAATTAGGAAGAGACAGTCTGGGAGGGAAACCAGTAAGACCACAACTGTCTGAAAGTCCTGATAAGGTCTTTCCTAAAAACATTCCTACCTCTTCTAAAGAGAAGTGGGAGAATAACAATCAGAATTCCAAAGAGCAGCGTTCTCATTCCCGAGGCAGGTCTCCTCCACAGAAGGAGCCCTCTGAAAGAAGGTACAACCTCAGGAATAGGGATAATTTGAGAAAACCTGACAGATATCAAGATAATGATACACGTCCCTCTCGTACCTTTCAGATATCGTCACAGACATCCGAAAGAAGAGGACGGTCAGAAAACAAGGAAGAACGCGTGAAGTCCAAAGATGATCAACACATTCAGAAAAATCAAGCAAAACCTAAATTCTCCAAGAAAAAGGTAGCAGGTCTGAAGATCAGACATGCCGAGAATACTGAGAACACAACTCAAGAACGGATAATGGGACCAGACCATGCTGGACAGTGCAGCAGATGTTACAATAGCTCACCAGAACCTGAAGGGACTTCTGGAGACAGTGGACTTGAATGAAGACATACAAGTTGAGACTGTAGACACCAGGATTAGTTCTCCACATAGGTTATGTAAAATAACACTTCGGATGGAGGGAGACATACCAAGAAAAGTGAAAGCACTCTTTTGGGAACATCTTTCAAAGGATTATGATATACTTCTAGCAGAACAGGACTGGCCACCAGAATGTGTCTGGGAGTGCCCACATGGCGAGGACATCATTATGCCTGCCTTCTCCAACCATGTTCCAGTTCATTTAAAATATACATTAGCCAGGAAATGGGCAGTAGCCCAAGACCCAGCACTGTATAAAAATCATGTAGGATGGGATGAGGACTCACCTCACCATACAATCCAGATACAAAATCAACCGACTGCACAAAGGCAGTACCCAGTTAAGCAAGAAGCTAAAAAACAGGTCAGGGAGATTTTAGATCAACTTGAATATCAGGGGGTGATTGAAACATGCACCTCATCAATGAATAATCCTTTGTTTCCTGTCTCCAAATTAGACAATACATATCGTCTAGTTTTGGATTACAGACACTTAAATTCGTGTTGCAAAACATTTGCAGTGCAAAATGCACATGGTATAGCATTAATGAATAACATTGTGCGTAAAAAATATAAAACCACATTAAGCATTTCAAATGGTTTCTTATGCCAAAATATTGCACCAGAAAGCAGATATTTGATCGCTTTCTCAATAATGGGGACCCAGGGTCAATTTTGTCGACTGCCCAAGGGATTCAAAAACAGCCCGGGGTTATTCTCAGCAAGGGTAACAGAGTTACTACAAACTTATGATGACAAGGCATTGTCATATGTCGATGATATATATCTAACAGACGATGACCTGGAGAGGCACTTGAAAAGGGTGAGGACCATAATATTGAGCTTCGCCTCATAGGGTTACAAATTAAAATTTAAAAAGTAAAGAATTGCCCAACTCAACGTCCTTTTCCTAGGATATGAATTATCAAGTGAAGGCAAAAGCCTGGCAGCCACCTTTTTAGAAAAGTGTGCGCTGCTCCAACCGCCAAAAATGCTGAAAAATTTACAGACGATTCTAGGTTTCCTGAATTTTGGAAGAACTTACATTTTAAATTACGCAGAAAGGGTTAAGCCTCTCTACGAATTAATCAAACCTGATTTTAAAATCACACATTGGACACAAAAACACACAGAAATTTTGCATTCACTCAAAACAGACATGTTAGCAACGAAATACTTGCAAACATGCGTAAACATACGCAACTTAGTGATCCGAATAATTCCGGGTCAATGCAGAATTACCTACTTAACTTTTATCGAAGGTGAAAAAGTACCAATTGCATACAAATCCCACTTGTATACACAAGCAGAAATGAAATTCACTTCTACAGAAAAAATTCTGACAGCAGTTCAAACCGCTGTAGCAAAAGAAAGAGCGCTAGCACAGGGGAAACGCATTATGATAGTGACTCCTGTACCAGCCCTAGAGGCAGTTACAAAGGCTAGCATTCCAAATGCAAAAGCTTTACATCCAAGATGGATACAATGGGTTAATTCTCTTGCTCCAATTGATGTTGAATACGTTTGTTATCCATTTTTAAAAACGCATGCATTCCTGCAGTATGAACACGAATGTCTTCTGCCTATTGAAATTCTCCCTCTTGACCAGTACAAATTTATAATTTATACTGACGGATCTCCACAGCCCGCTACGGGGAGTAAACAAGCTTACAGTGCACCGTGTGCTATTGTTAAAGGTTGCATGCGAGATGGCAAATTCAGACCAATGGTCACAAAAACCCAATCTCTAGGAGATTGTACAGCTCAGCGAGCTGAACTACAAGCATTTAAGATGGCACGTGAAAATACAGATCGCGAATTCCCCACACTGATAGTGTGCGATTCTTTTTACTGTGTTCAATCTAACAATGAATATTTACAGAATTGGATTAAAAATGGTTTCAAAGATGCAAAAGGTGGCTGATGAAGCCGCGAAAGGTGCTGGGCAAACGGCTTCCGTAGCTGCAATCACTTGTTCAAAAACAAAAATAGACAGCGAAATAATGCTGGCTGTCAATGCATCAAGCAAAGGCAGCGGTGCGGCATTACCTAAAAAGTTTCCACTCAAAAACTCATATATAATTGATGCGAATGGCGTTCCTTTTGCTCGAATCCCTGGAGTGGGGGATAGAGTAATTCCAAACAGGGAACGTAGAGCAGCTTTGATTTACGAAGCGCATCTGGGAGAGGGTCTGATACATCAGGGGATCTCAAAGACAATTTAAGAGTTAAAAGAGATGTACTGGTGGCCAGGGATGAATACTCTCATTCACATCTTCATTAATAACTGTATAGCATGCAATAGAGATCGCAGTACAGACCGCCACCAAACACCTGACTACAATGTAGCCAGCCCAGTTCAGACACCATTGTTAGATAGCATCAGACTAACGATATACATGCGTCCTCATGGACAAATGCAATCCCAGAAACACTAAGTCTAGGTTCCTATGGATGTGGCCTCAGCGCTCGGCTGACACTCGAACTGTTATAAAAGATTTGCGAGTCTTTATCGGCACACACGCAATAGGCACACTACGTTTAGCTCTAGGGTTTACTAAGAAGCCATAGCCAGTCGGGCGTAGCATTGCGGTATTCTTCTCCATTCCATCATGCGGGAAATTCTGTTGTGGTGTGAAAAAACCGGGACATAAAGCAGTCTATAACATCTAGGGTATTAGGTTCGGGTGATGGGTGGGTCAAACATTTAAATGGGGTCCAGCGCGCAATAAACAACTTGCCAAGAAGTTCTCTAGGGGGTGTCACTCCATATGAGGTCCTGTTTGGCACTAGAATGTTGGTTCCGGACTTAGATATGAATGGCACAGTGGTGGAAAACAAACAATTTGATATCAAAGATCGTTTGGCTGTTTTACAGGACTTAAATGAACTAAAAACGCAACAAAGCAACGTGGTCCTGAAGCCAACCACCACTGAGAAAAATCTGGCCGTCCCAGCAAGGCCTGTCTGGATCCCAAAGCTTGGGCATCTAGTCAGAGAAAAGATTGCGGATAAGAAGGAATATGGGCCTTCATACAGACAACCAGTACCTGTTCTAGCAATCCACGGATCAAGAAAAGTACTTTTGCCGCCCCTTGCTGGTAAAAGGGAGAAAAGATTTGTGTCCATCGACCAGATCAAACCACACTATGTGGCCGATACTGAACAGTAGGCCAAGTGGACTCCGCCAATGTAGCAGACCCACTCCTCTAGCTACAATTCAAGAGGTTCAAACTGAGAGACTCATCACCTTTGAAGATTCAACAGTAAGAAATAGAGGACTAAGCAACAATGCTATGGACCTTGTACCTCTTGAGACCCAAATAACAGTTCGTCCAGATACACCTGTTTACAACAAAGTAACAAGTGATCAACTGGTTCCAGCAATTTCATTAAATACGGATGCAATTCCAACCATTGACAGAACTGCTTCTGGCTATTTCATGAACTTTGATACGTTTTCAGATGCTCCCAGTGAGCCTGAAACGACGCCAGTACAAAGAATTTTCAAAGAACAAGCAACAGACTTTTTTCATCTACTGGAAAAAACGTATCTGGTTTCACCATGGATTAAAGTATGGATTGTTTTGGGAATATTCTTCTTTCTACTTTGGTTAGCTCTGGTAATAACTGGGTATGCTGATTAATGGAATATATATTCAAATGGACACAGCAAGTAAAAGAGTAAACTTACTTCTCCAGCCACACAAATCATCCCATCGTGAAGCAAGAGACTTGTCAGCAGTGAACATCACAGCGATTCCTAAACCTGATGGTATAGTTTGGGACAAAACCAAATATGACATTTTTGGCCCGTCGGAGCTTTTGAAGACTCCACATTTATTTAAAATTTCATTAAGTGACTTTATTACCTCCAGTACCTTTTCTGATGATTGGGACTTCGAGACCGTTAATAATATGATGTCTGATCTGGAGATGTCAACTGCATTCACTAATAATGAATATTTACAAGGTTCATCAGACTATGAACAACTGTATTGTTATAACCACTAGGGTCATCATTTCTCGCATAAATCTGCAACACCTAGAAATGTATTTATGTATAACCAATGGGAACATTGTCCTATGCCACCAAAGTGTAGCTCAAAAACATTTGCAATGAAATTTCCATATTTTTCAGGGTTTAATATCTCGAATGCAGAGACATTTTACTTTAAGAATATCAATAAAATAGGAATTAAAACTATGTTAACGAATACCAAACAGATTTTTTCTACAGCCTTTATTGCCCAACTGTCTAGACAGGGTTACGACTTTTGGAAAGACAACATTGAGATGAAAACTGTCTAGGGTACTAAAGATTGGCAAGTACAGGGAATAGAAGCTTTGTTTAAAGCCTGTATCATCCCTGAGCAAATTATGTTTTTGAACGACACTGTCCAACAAACATCATGCCTTGGAATAGCCAAGATAAAAGACATGAACACTCCGTCTATACCTGCACCTACAAGTGAAAGCACTACACAGGGGGAGGTTGATGTGCATACTATTTTGAATAATAACAGATCAGATCCTGAATGGAAAAAAATTTTGCTCTGGCCCTTAGACAGAAACAACTGTCAAGATAGATTCCTGAACAAAACACAAGGTTTTACCTTTCATAGGCCAGACCTACGTTATGTCCAAAGACAGCATCCGGGGGTAGTAACAACTTACAGTGTAGGGAAACTTTGCCTTGATTGGCTACAGAAAGCTACACTAGAAGATGTAAAACAGCACTTAACTTTACTTCAAGAAGGCGCAGATCTTAGGGAATTCTTGCTAGGAACAAGAAAACCGCGTCAGAAACGTTTCATATATGCCGGTACCTACGCTGCTTATAATGAAGCATGGAAGGTCACCCAAGCAGAGATTGCAGAACAAATACGAGAAATTGATCGTATTAATTTAGAGAATTCTCTCTCTGTAGTAGACAATGGGTTAACGACTCTGTCGTCCAGGATACATTCTTTGGACAGCATTGTATCCTCTGTCATAGACATCAAGGAACATGACTTGGTTATGTTGCAACATGGTCAGTCGCAGCTACGTTCTATCATGCTATTAGGCTGGACACTTCAAAACCTGTGTTCTGACTATGTGCCTTGGCGTTTAATCAATACTACGTCACTGTTTGCAGAAATCAATCTCACTGATAGACAGATCAAACTGGCACAAAGGGGAGCAGACTATACGGTGCTGAGCATTGAAAATCTGGAGAAATGACCATTCACAGTGGCAGAAAAACCAGCTACTGAGTGGATCATACATGGTAAGATTACTCTGCCTGTTACGACTTTCCATTTTCAGTATTGCCTAAAAAATATACCAGCAGGCAAATATGAAAGGTTGGGTAAAGGATACATCAAGACATCCTGGGATTTACCTTACACACACAGATGTTGGAGTGGGGACATGAAGTGTTTCTTAGCGGTGAAAACTGTGAAAACGCACTAAGTGGTTCTCTCCTTTGTCAGGGTATTAATTTACACGGGTCTGTGACGGTTCCACTACAAACATATCTTGCCACCTGCACGGTTCACCGGCAGCAGTGATTAATCCAATCTTTGGTCAACTTTGAAATGGGAGTTACATTATGTTGAATGATCACAGCTGCTGTGGCATGCTGTCAGGTATCCCATATCTAGTAACGGTTACATCCAGGGTCACTTGCTGTATGCAGGTCTTGTTTCCCCAAATAGACATAGTCAGGGAGTCGCCTTTATAGCCTTCACTGAATATCTCTTCTATACGAATTGATACTCTAAGCAGAATTAAAGCCATTCTTTTACAAAAAAACTGTGCCTTTGACCTCTGCCAAAGAAACCTATGATCTCCAAGTCGCAAGGACTTCTGCAGAGATACATACCCTTTTGAATACAAACTGCCCTGTGCATTTCTCAGAAATATTAGGTTGTATCTTAAACATGTCTGATACGAGCGGTATTGTACATGTATTTAAGAACGTGTGTGCAGGACTGTTAGCACCTTTTCAAGCAGTCCTCGGAATGTTTCCAAACTTCGTGCACTCTGTGTTTGGCGGACTGCCGCTTCTTTTAGCACTCGTTGCAGGGATACTATTTTTGCTCCTACTGCTACGATATGGCAAGCCAAATCACCAGCGACACTCAGTTCACCATGGAAAGAACTCTATTGAAGATGAAGTGTCGTGAGTGCATCGTCCAAATTCTGGGTTTACCTTGTCTACAAGAATTAAACACCACTTGGTTTCTGTCATTCAGACCAATCTGGCAAGATTGCATCTTACCTGTTCTACGCTGCCTGCTATGCGGTGAAGAATGCATACTGGACATTTGTCTGACACTCCCATCAGTCATGCCTACGGATATCAATACTCTGCCGGACCCGATAACGGCCCATGCTATGTGTTGTCCCCAGCGGCTACCAATCCTGACGGCTGCATTCATTGAGATCTCACAGACGCAACATGCTACTGCTGAGGTACGAGAGGAAACACCAGGCGCGCAGGTAACATCCAATCCGGACATTGCTGATGCTTCCCATGCCGAAGGCGATAGTTCGCATCTATGTGCTGTTGATCTTCTACACGAGGTATTCCAATTCTCACCCACAACGGTAGACGACTTGTTGTCTACAGGATTAGAACATTTTATGTTTTCTCCATCCCCACACACTGACTTTTGATTCAAGCACACAGTGTTCCGGAGAGACTCTGAATTTGGCCTTCATTCTTTTTCAAACGTGATACTGACTTTGGAACTTTTTCTATGATTATATATATTTTTTTCATCCCGTCCCAAAATTGTATTTTTCATTTTTTGACACAATAATCTGCTTATAGTAGAACTATTCATAGAGAACATATTTCTTTGATAACACTTCCAGGGACAGTATGCCGCATTGTCATGAATAACAAATTGACTTGTGTAACCTGATATGAAATGGTTTCAGCCCCTTTTTCGTTCAGTATTTACGAGCCATTTTATCACATGTATGTATTTTGGTTCATTCATTTAGCATTCCAATGGGATCCTATGTTTAGAATGGAACATTGCCTTTAATATCTACAACACTTTATGCATAGCAATGGTTTTGTAATGTATTTTTAGGACATATGTTTTAGATATGTTTTTAGCTTATTTTACCAAACCCATGCGATACTCTGTTTTAAGATCTATGTTTAGAACGTTTAGGATTTAGTAATATCGTTCATACGAAACTGGAGTGGGTGTTGTGTGCAGATTTAGATTCCATATATAGGTTTCCTGATTTATGCCCTTATATATTGATGCTGGAAGTAAATTCTTTGGGCCTCTTTGGGCCTCTTTCCCACAACTTAATTTGTCCCTCTGCACAGCCAATTCAACTGCTAGCAAGGCTTTTCTCCCATTAAGAGTAGCAAAGAATTCTGCTCTCAGTTAAGAGATGCATGGTAAGACAGAGACATCTAGTATTATGGGACCAGTGTTAGAAATTGTAGTATCTCATTCTATGATCTGCAATAGATTATGTTAGGATGCTCTCTTTAAACATTTCAGAGCACAGAAATCTAAGCTTCTTGAAGCATCACAAATCCACATGCAGAGAATAGTTCTGGATGGAGGGGTGGATGTGTACATGCGTGGGTGCTTTTACATAGCTGAATGAATGCACTTGTGGACAGGTGGATGCATGTTTGGTTGCATGTATCTAACAGACGATAACCTGGAGAGGCACTAGAACAGGGTGAGCACCATAATATTGGGCTTCGCCTCATAGGGTTACAAATTAAAATTTAAAAAGTAAAGAATTGCCCAACTCAACGTCCTTTTCCTAGGATATGAACTATCAAGTGAAGGCAAAAGCCCGGCAGCCACCTTTTTAGAAAAGTGTGCGCTGCTCCAACCGCCAAAAATGCTGAAAAATTTACAGTCGATTCTAGGTTTCCTGAATTTTGGAAGAACTTACATTTTAAATAACGCAGAAAGGGTTAAGCCTCTCTACGAATTAATCAAACCTGATTTTAAAATCACACATTGGACACAAAAACACACAGAAATTTTGCATTCACTCCAAACAGACATGTTAGCAACGAAATACTTGCAAACATGCGTAAACATACGCAACTTAGTGATCCGAATAATTCCGGGTCAATGCGGATTTACCTACTTAACTTTTAACGAAGGTGAAAAAGTACCAATTGCATACAAATCCCACTTGTATACACAAGCAGAAATGAAATTCACTTCTACAGAAAAAATTCTGACAGCAGTTCAAACCGCTGTAGCAAAAGAAAGAGCCCTAGCACAGGGGAAACGCATTATGATAGTGACTCCTGTGCCAGCACTGGAGACAGTTACAAAGGCTAGCATTCCAAATGCAAAAAGCTTTACATCCAAGATGGGTACAATGGGTTAATTCTCTTGCTCCAATTGATGTTGAATACGTTTTTTATCCATTTTTAAAAACGCAAGCATTCCTGCAATATTATCACGAATGTCCTCTGCCTACTGAAATTCTCCCTCTTGACCAGTACAAATTTATAATTTATACTGACGGATCTCCACAGCCCGCTACAGGGAGTAAACAAGTTTACAGTGCAGCTTGTGCTATTGTTAAAGGTTGCATGCGAGATGGCAAATTCAGACCAATGGTCACAAAAACCCAATCTCTAGGAGATTGTACAGCTCAGCGAGCTGAACTACAAGCATTTAAGATGGCACGTGAAAATACAGATCGCGAATTCCCCACACTGATAGTGTGCGATTCTTTTTACTGTGTTCAATCTAACAATGAATATTTACAGAATTGGATTAAAAATGGTTTCAAAGATGCAAAAGGTGGCTGATGAAGCCGCGAAAGGTGCTGGGCTTCCGTAGCTGCAATCACTTGTTCAAAAACAAAAATAGACAGCGAAATAATGCTGGCTGTCAATGCATCAAGCAAAGGCAGCGGTGCGGCATTACCTAAAAAGTTTCCACTCAAAAACTCATATATAATTGATGCGAATGGCGTTCCTTTTGCTCGAATCCCTGGAGTGGGGGATAGAGTAATTCCAAACAGGGAACGTAGAGCAGCTTTGATTTACGAAGCGCATCTGGGAGAGGGTCTGATACATCAGGGGATCTCAAAGACAATTTAAGAGTTAAAAGAGATGTACTGGTGGCCAGGGATGAATACTCTCATTCACATCTTCATTAATAACTGTATAGCATGCAATAGAGATCGCAGTACAGACCGCCACCAAACACCTGGCTACAATGTAGCCAGCCCAGTTCAGACACCATTGTTAGATAGCATCAGACTAACGATATACATGCGTCCTCATGGACAAATGCAATCCCAGAAACACTAAGTCTAGGTTCCTATGGATGTGGCCTCAGCGCTCGGCTGACGCTCGAACTGTTATAAAAGATTTGCGAGTCTTTATCGGCACACATGCAATAGGCACTCTACGTTTAGCTCTAGGGTTTACTAAGAAGCCATGGCCAGTCGGGCATAGCATTGCGGTATTCTTCTCCATTCCATCATGAGGGAAATTCTGTTGTGGAAAGAAAAAACCGGGACATAAAGCAGTCTATAACATCTAGGGTATTAGGTTCGGGTGATGGGTGGGTCAAACATTTAAATGGGGTCCAGCGCGCAATAAACAACTTGCCAAGAAGTTCTCTAGGGGGTGTCACTCCATATGAGGTCCTGTTTGGGACTAGAATGTTGGTTCCGGACTTAGATATGAATGGCACAGTGGTGGAAAACAAACAATTTGATATCAAAGATCGTTTGGCTGTTTTACAGGACTTAAATGAACTAAAAACGCAACAAAGCAACGTGGTCCTGAAGCCAACCACCACTGAGGAAAATCCAGCCGTCCCAGCAAGGCCTGTCTGGATCCCAAAGCTTGGGCATCTAGTCAGAGAAAAGATCGCGGATAAGAAGGAATTTGGGCCTTCATACAGACAACCAGTACCTGTCCTAGCAGTCCACGGATCAAGAAAAGTACTTTTGCCGCCCCTTGCTGGTAAAAGGGAGAAAAGATTTGTGTCCATTGACCAGATCAAACCACACTATGTGGCCGATACTGAACAGTAGGCCAAGTGGACTCCGCCAATGTAGCAGACACACTCCTCTAGCTACAATTCAAGAGGTTCAAACTGAGAGACTCATCACCTTTGAAGATTCAACAGTAAGAAATAGAGGACTAAGCAACAATGCTATGGACCTTGTACCTCTTGAGACCCAAATAACAGTTCGTCCAGATACACCTGTTTACAACGAAGTAACAAGTGATCAACTGGTTCCAGCAATTTCATTAAATACGGATGCAATTCCAACCATTGACAGAACTGCTTCTGGCTATTTCATGAACTTTGATAAGTTTTCAGATGATCCCAGTGAGCCTGAAACGACGCCAGTACAAAGAACTTTCAAAGAACAAGCAACAGACTTTTTTCATCTACTGGAAAAAACTTATCTGGTTTCACCATGGATTAAAGTATGGATTGTTTTGGGAATATTCTTCTTTCTACTTTGGTGAGCTCTGGTAATAACTCTGGGTATGCTGATTAATGGAATATATATTCAAATGGACACAGCAAGTAAAAAAGTAAACTTACTTCTCCAGCCACACAAATCATCCCATCGTGAAGCAAGAGACTTGTCAGCAGTGAACATCACAGCGATTCCTATACCTGATGGTATAGTTTGGGACAAAACCGAATATGACATTTTTGGCCCGTCGGAGCTTTTGAAGACTCCACATTTATTTAAAATTTCATTAAGTGACTTTATTACCTCCAGTACCTTTTCTGATGATTGGGACTTCGAGACCGTTAATAATATGATGTCTGATCTGGAGATGTCAACTGCATTCACTAATAATGAATATTTACAAGGTTCATCAGACTATGAACAACTGTATTGTTATAACCACTAGGGTCATCATTTGTTGCATAAATATGCAACACCTAGAAATGTATTTATGTATAACCAATTGGAACCTTGTCCTACGCCACCAAAGTGTAGCTCGAAAACATTTGCAATGAAATTTCCATATTTTTCAGGGTTTAATATCTCGAATGCAGAGACATTTTACTTTAAGAATATCAATAAGACAGGAATTAAAACTATGTTAACGAATACCAAACAGATTTATTCTACAGCCTTTATTGCCCAACTGTCTAGACAGGGTTACGACTTTTGGAAAGACAACATTGAGATGAAAACTGTCTAGGGTACTAAAGATTGGCAAGTACAGGGAATAGAAGCTTTGTTTAAAGCCTGTATCATCCCTGAGCAGATTATGTTTTTGAACGACACTGTCCAACAAACATCATGCCTTGGAATAGCCAAGATAAAAAACATGAACACTCCGTCTATACCTGCACCTACAAGTGAAAGCACTACACAGGGGGAGGTCGATGTGCATACTATTTTGAATAATAACAGATCAGATCCTGAATGGAAAAAATGTTTGCTCTGGCCCTTAGACAGAAACAACTGTCAAGATAGATTCCTGAACAAAACACAAGGTTTTACCTCTCTCTGTAGTAGACAATGGGTTAACGACTCTGTCGTCCAGGATACATTCTTTGGACAGCATTGTATCCTCTGTCATAGACATCATGGAACATGACTTGGTTATGTTGCAACATGGTCAGTCGCAGCTACGTTCTATCATGCTATTAGGCTGGAGACTTCAAAACCTGTGTTCTGACTATGTGCCTTGGCGTTTAATCAATACTACGTCACTGTTTACAGAAATCAATCTCACTGATAGACAGATCAAACTGGCACAAAGGGGAGCAGACTATACGGTGCTGAGCATTGAAAAACTGGAGAAATGACCATTCACAGTGGCAGAAAAAACAGCTACTGAGTGGATCATACATGGTAAGATTACTCTGCCTGTTACGACTTTCCATTTTCAGTATTGCCTAAAAAATATACCAGCAGGCAAATATGAAAGGTTGGGTAAAGGATACATCAAGACATCCTGGGATTTACCTGACACACACAGATGTTGGAGTGGGGACGTGAAGTGTTTCTTAGCGGTGAAAACTGTGAACACGCACTAAGCGGTTCTCTCCTTTGTCAGGGTATTAATTTACACGGGGCCTGTGACGGTTCCACTACAAACTTATCCTGCCAGCTACACGGTTCACCGGCAGCAGTGATTAATCCAATCTTTGGTCAACTTTGAAATGGGAGTTACATTATGTTGAATGATCACAGCTGCTGTGGCATGCTGCCAGGTATCCCATATCTAGTAACGGTTACATCCAGGGTCACTTGCTGTATGAAGGTCTTGTTTCCCCAAATAGACATAGTCAGGGAGTCGCCTTTATGGCCTTCACTGAATATCTCTTCTATACGAATTGATACTCTAAGCAGAATGAAAGCCATTCTTTTACAAAAAACTGTGCCTTTGACCTCTGCCAAATAAACCTATGATCTCCAAGTCGCAAGGACTTCTGCAGAGATACATACCCTTTTGTATACAAACTGCCCTGTGCATTTCTCAGAGATGTTAGGTTGTATCTTAAACATGTCTGATACGAGCGGTATTGTACATGTATTTAAGAACATGTGTGCAGGACTGTTAGCACCTTTTCAAGCAGTCCTCGGAATGTTTCCAAACTTCGTGCACTCTGTGTTTGGCGGACTGCCGCTTCTTTTAGCACTCGTTGCAGGGATACTATTTTTGCTCCTACTGCTACGATATGGCAAGCCAAATCACCAGCGACACCCAGTTCACCATGGAAAGAACTCTATTGAAGATGAAGTGTCGTGAGCGCATCGTCCAAATTCTGGGTTTACCTTGTCTACAAGAATTAAACACCACTTGGTTTCTGTCATTCAGACCAATCTGGCAAGATTGCATGTTACCTGTTCTACACTGCCTGCTATGCGGTGAAGAATGCATGCTGGACATTTGTCTGACACTCCCATCAGTCATGCCTACGGATATCGATACTCTGCCGGACCCGATAACGGCCCATGCTATGTGTTGTCCCCAGCGGCTACCAATCCTGATGGCTGCATTCATTGAGATCTCACAGACGCAACATGCTACTGCTGAGGTACGAGAGGAAACACCAGGCACGCAGGTAACATCCAATCCGGACATTGCTGATGCTTCCCATGCCGAAGGCGATAGTTCGCATCTATGTGCTGTTGATCTTCTACACAAGGTATTCCAATTCTCACCCACAACGGTAGACGACTTGTTGTCTACAGGATTAGAACATTTTATGTTTTCTCCATCCCCACACACTGACTTTTGATTCAAGCACACAGTGTTCCGGAGAGACTCTGAATTTGGCCTTCATTCTTTTTCAAACGTGATACTGACTTTGGAACTTTTTCTATGATTATATATATTTTTTTCATCCCGTCCCAAAATTGTATTTTTCATTTTTTGATACAATAATCTGCTTATAGTAGAACTATTCATAGAGAACATAATTCTTTGATAACACTTCCAGGGACAGTATGCCGCCTTGTCATGAATAACAAATTGACTTGTGTAACCTGATATGAAATGGTTTCAGCCCCTTTTTCGTTCAGTGTTTACGAGCCATTTTATCACATGTATATATTTTGGTTCATTCATTTAGCATTCCAATGTGATCCTATGCTTAGAATGGAACATTGCCTTTAATATGTACAACACTTTATGCATAGCAATGGTTTTGTAATGTATTTTTAGGACATATGTTTTAGATATGTTTTTAGCTTATTTTACCAAACCCATGCGATACTCTGTTTTAAGATCTATGTTTAGAACGTTTAGGATTTAGTAATATCGTTCATACGAAACTGGAGTGGGTGTTGTGTGCAGCTTTAGATTCCGTATATAGGTTTCCTGATTTATGCCCTTATATAGGTACAATTCACATTGCCCTTATTTGGACATAGAATTCCTGCCCTTATTTAGACATTGTCTGTACAAACCAAATACAGGCATGGCCACCTACATCCGTCCATCCACGTCACAACAAATTCTTGGAAAACCAGACCCTTAAGCCTTTAGGAATTTCCCTCAGCTTGAATATTGATTTCTCCAAGAACTCATTAAGTATGCATGAACATCTATTCCTTAGGGGTTCATTCGTGACGTTCCTCTGCCCGACTTTTACGTCAATACTGGCATTCCTAGACACCTTCAAGGTATAAATGTACCAGCACTTGCCCTGGCAAATTGAGGTTCCTGGAGGATTCGATCCAACCCAGACTACGCGGTTCGCCACGGCAAGTTCGGAAGGAGATCAAGTTCCAGCCTGATGCACTGACCTGACGCTGCCATTCTCCTCGCAGAGAATCCAGCTCCAGTGCTCTCTGACTTCCCTTGCGGGGGGTTAGACTATCGAGTCCAGAAATGAGATTCCAACCTCTCTCATTCTAAGGTATGGAGCTGACTAGAACTTAGAGAAACTTTTGGCACCTCTTGGCTAAACTAAAATATAGCTAGATATACTTTAGAAATGGCACCTACTTCAAACCTCGTACTGCACTTAGGTTAGGTACACTGGGGTAGAACAATTTAGAAGCATCAGATGAGTATCACATTTTAGCTTATGTTATTTATGTATGTATTTTGATTAATATATGTCATAGCTACAAACCGTGCTATTGCAGTATTATTTTAGCTTACTGCTAACCTCGTACACATCGTACTTTGCATGAGAAATAAGACTGTTCAATAAACCCTTTTATTGAAACGCCCGTCTCTCTATTTCTGTGCAACTCTGTAGAAACGAATCATGCACGATTGACTGAGTGAAACTGTTATCTATTGCTTCCAGGATTCTGAGACTGTTCCGATTCTAAAAGGAAACAAAGTTGTCATGTTTATGCGGTTGTCAGAGACTAATCCCTTCTTGTATATTCGAGACCTCTGAGTTAGCTGGCACACACAAGTAATTAAGTATAATGGACTCGATAGAGACATACTGACCTTAGTCCTATGCCAAATCTATAGTGTATGTTATTCCAATGCGCAGAGCCTATCGGGGATATAGGAACTACACTACAAAGGGGCAAAAGCTTCTGACCCCTGTGTCTCCATGGAGTGAAAGAGTGGAAAGTGGACATGTGGGTTTTTGGGTCATTCAGGAACAATAAAAAGTTTTGTGTCAAAGTCAATTAAATTTGACAGTTTATGCAAGTAGTTTCGAGCAGTTAAGTAACCCTGTGTTCCCACAAATAGCTGTGAGATGTGATTTTGGACCTGCTCAACAATAACTTTGAATTGTTGTGTATTAATACATTTCCTATAAATATTGGAAGTTTTTTCAAGATGTTTTGTTTATTGCTTAACCACTGTAGATTCCTTTTTTCAGCATTGCTGTGGTTAATGTGAAAGAAAATGTTTTTGAAAATGTAACCTAAGTCTTTAAAAAAAAGAATGGGTTGTGAGGAAGTGTTCACAGTCTTTATGGTACACAGCTTATGAGTAAGTGGTGCCAGGAAAGGGTACTGAATGTCACACATAAAACTCTGCTGGGTGGCTTGGGCATTGTACCCAGTTGTAGGTCAGAGAGAAGGAGTTTGCCCTGCTCTTCTTACCTCGGCGTGACATTAACCACTGCAAACAATGAAGGTGAAACTCAACATTCTGGCCTTGCTGCTTGCATTTGCAAGTGAGGAGGACATCTTGGATAATGCACCCAGGGAAATCATCTCGTGGGCATCAGCTGAGAAAAGCATTGGCAGTAAAAAAAAAAGTCTGTGTGCAGCTGGCAGCATAAACTTGCTTCTCACTCAACTTAATTTTCACCTTCACTCCCATGTGTAGAGTGCTGTGTACACTATCTTGGCCATTGCCAGCTATTGTCTGCTTTAGTAAAGCATCAACCACCGCATTGTGCAGCAGTTGACATCATCCACATTTCCCTGTGTCTGTATCAGCCGTGTTTGGTGGCAGTCATGTTCATGTAGGTGATGCTGGAAGTAAATTCTTTGGGCCTCTTTCCCACAACTTAATTTGTCCCTCTGCACAGCCAATTCAACTGCTAGCAAGGCTTTTCCCCCATTAAGAGTAGCAAAGAATTCTGCTCTCAGTTAAGAGACGCATGGTAAGACAGAGACATCTAGTATTATGGGACCAGTGTTAGAAATTGTAGTATCTCATTCTATGATCTGCAATAGATTCTGTTAGGATGCTCTCTTTAAACATTTCAGAGCACAGAAATCTAAGCTTCTTGAAGCATCACAAATCCACATGCAGAGAATAGTTCTGGATGGAGGGGTGGATGTGTACATGCGTGGGTGCTTTTACATAGCTGAATGAATGCACTTGTGGACAGGTGGATGCATGTTTGGTTGCATGTTGATGGACGAATGGTTGGGTGTTGGTAGATGACTGAATATGTGGGAGGCGTGGATGATGACTGCATGAAGATGTGTGTAAGTGGGGAAAAAGTCAAATTAAGAATAAGAGTAGGAGTGAGCAGGAGTAAGAGTAGGTGTGCATCAGAGAAAGTAGGAGTGAAACTACCTAGCGGTAAGTAGAAGTAAAGGTAGAAGTAAAAGTCGATTAGACTATCAGTAAGTAGGAGTAAGTGTGTGCATAATTAAGAGTAGGGGTAAGAGTAGTAGGGTTACATTTGGAGTAGGAGTGTCTAGGAGTGGGACTAGTACATAATAAGTCAGCAGGAGAATGAAGAAGTAAGTAGACATTTGTAGCACTTACGTGGTTTCTTTAGCAGTTTTTATTTATTTTATTTGTATTTCACTGCCAGTAGAATTAACGTAGTTACAATGTGCATAGCATTATTCAAAAAATCGAACTCCGATATTTGATTCAGAGTTTATTGCGGTGACTGCCGTGAGGAGTGTGGAGTAAATATTTCCTGTGTTTCATTCCAGTGTTTCATATGTGACTTGGAAGGCAGAGATATAAATGTCATTTTGACGCCAGACCTTCCACCTCTTACTATCCTTCTAGTTTCTTTTTGGCTAACCTATTGCAACTACAAGCGTAAACTCCTTATAGGGTGATCTACGATAAGGCTATAAACAGAAAAGTTAAAGTTTGCTGAAGATACTTGTAGGAGAGTAGGGTCTGCTATCCTATGGTCATCCCAAATTTTTGCTTTTTGCTTCACTGGTTTTTGACATATTGAGGCTGTGGGCCTGCCAATCAGACCCCCAGCCTGCTGTTCGCTCTACTAAATTTACACTATGCACCCTAGGTGCATAACCAATTGGAAGTGGATCACCCTGTCAGCCCCTGTACCAGTGTACACTAGGTACCCAGGGCATTGGTGTACCCAAGGCCTGCCAGGGGCTGAAGCATGTATTATGCCACCCCAGGCTTGGCCTAACAAATTTGACACAACTGGCTGATCACTCAGCTGGGGTAAGTTGGTGTAACCACCTCTTACTTAAGTGTAGGATACCTATACCTAACCTTAGATGGGACACATGTTAACCTATAAGTCACTCCTATGGCAGGCCATAACAATCCTGAAGGCAGAGTGCTTGGTTCCATGTGAGATGGTGCTCTGGCATGAGCTGAGCCTGTCTGCAGTGGTCGGAACAACTTCCTTCTACTGTTTCCAGATATCGTCATACCATATACTCTTAAGTGCATTATGAACCTCGCGGTTAAATGCTAACTTTGGTTTGGCTTTATCAAAACATGTCGAGTAAGGTGTCATACGAATTGGAATACTAACCCCTCGCCAATTCTGGCGACGGGGTTAGCATTCCACCCTTCTAGAGGGACACGACATGTACAGTACCTGAAACCCGGGTAAAATCAGACATAGCCTCAGCTCCACAAAATGGATGCTGCCACCACAGACACAAGTCTGCCCTCCTGCTGCTGGGAGTCCTTCCAGCTTGGGAGGTGTGGACAAAGGGTTTCCTGCCAGGGGAGGTGCATGCACCACCCCAGACAGGATTTTGTGTATTGGTCAGGTAGGGCTTGAAAGAAACCAGACATGCCTGTGGCTCACAAGGAGCCTCGATGCATATGCCAGTTCAAACCGGTCCTGGGGCACATCAGTCCCGGGGCGAGCTGGACAAAGGATTGGGGGTGTAACCACCCCCCTTCCTGGTCCCACCCATAGGGAGGGACCTAGCAGGTAGTCCGGCCCCTAGAATCCGCTTAAAGGTAGGAGCTGTGTCCTAAGACTTCAGACATCCTGGAATCAACTTGAAACTAAGAAGAAGACGGGAACTTCGACATTCTGCTGCACAGAAGACTGAAGGAAATCTCCCCTGTGGTCAGGGAGTGACCACCTTGCTAACGCAAGCACCATCCAGCGAATCAACGTCTGCTTTGCCGCCGCCTCCCGCCGGAGCCCGAGCCCAGAGACTGACAAGACCTGGACCTCCAGACCTCTCACCGCCCGATCCACAGTCCCTGAAAAGAGGAGACCCGTGGAGGCACCGAGACACATGGAGCCAGCCATCTTGGAACGACGACGACAAGCTGCAAGCGCAACAACCAAGGCTCCCTCCAAGTTGTGCTTTGGGATCTGAGAAGCCCAACCCTCGAGCAGCATCTGCACCAAAGGTGAGCCCTCCAGCATCTCCACGATCTGCGTGGGGCCCTTCTGCATTTTGCCACTCGACGCGCCTAACCGGTTGCTGGCCCGCTGGCTAGTGGCCATCTTGGCGACGAACTTCAAGAAATACACCGCTGGTCTGGTTGCTCCAGACTGGCCCTTGCTCCCCTCCAAAGGAGCAGTCCCTCTAACCTTGCTGGTCAGAACCATCAGCTTATCTTGTTCTCCACAACAATTGCTTTTGCCAAGGCTTGTTTGCTTCGATCAAGTCGCCGACACCGCCGACAGCGAGAGCCTGCATGGGACAGCTCGTGAACCGACTCCTGGACGTCGTCCACCTCCAGGGACCACGTGGCTGCAGAGACAAGCTACACCTTCCTTCCTGTTTGCACCCGACATTGCCTGGTACCCACCTGGTGCCACGCTGGTCACCGGCTAGTGACTGTGAACACTGTCCCCTCTGCTTACAGGTCTTCTACAACTCCGATCCACTCTTGGATCCACCGCATCTCTCCCGGACCGACCGCCTGCAGCATCTTTGTCCACAGGCTCCACGGAACAGATAGAAGAAACCCGACGCACTTCGAGGCCTATGCACCCGCTTCCTGTGGGTGAGGTAAAGCTGGCACTCCTGTGCCCAAGTGTAGTATTACATCTCTAGTGCCTGTGTTCCAAATCTTGAGTTCCTAGTCCATCCGGAAGATCCTCTTTGCAGTAACTTTGTACTTTTTACGCACCCATTGAAACCTATGGGAGCACGCGTGTGACTATTTGCTCTGCACACGCCACCCGTGGACCTCCTGGTCACTAACTGAAGTTAGCTCCTTGTAGGCCCAGCGATTCTAGATGCCCTAGGCCTTTTCCCTTTTCTGTTCGTGGTACTTATACCACTATTTTAGTATATGGTTTGAGCGGCCACCAGGGCCTATCCATATAAAGTGCAACTTCTGTGTATTCTACTGTAATCTTGTTTGACGATTTGTGCTCCTGTGCTCATAAAGAGACTAGGGGTTACTTTGAGAAATAAATACATATATTTTGAATATATATCTGTGTGGTGTCCTTTCATTGGTATAAAAGGGGGTTGCATTTGGTAAAACAGCTGGCTTAACACGCTTCACGAGTTTAGCCTCAAAGACTGCTTAGCCTACGCTACCACTAGGGCAGCTAGTCCGAAAAGGTTGACTTACAACCACACCATAAGGGTTGCTTGGCATGGTACAAGGTGGTCACTTTAACTAGTGAACATCATATACCAGGCCAACTTCTCACATTGGTGAGCAGCGGTTGGATTTGAGCTTGCTGTGTTTTACCATTGTAATCTCTTGGTTACCAATTGAAAGATCACATAGGTACCTGTAGGTACATATAAAACAAGATTAGATATACATAAGTTCTACTGAACTTAGTTGTTGTAGAGCAAAGGGAGTAGCACACCCTGACTACGACTACTAGATAGGTTTAGTAGGTAAACCCAAGTGTAGGTAGATTGCAACACATCCACCCACACTTAAGAGCAATGGCTGGGGCAGAGGGGTCCACTGTACCCATCTCTGTTGAGAGTGACCCCAAGAGGGCACCATCCATCTTTGCTACCCTAAATCAGAATGAGCTCAGGCATTTGGCAACTCTTAGAGGCCTTAAACAGCCCAAGAACCCTACATCTGCTGAGCTCAGAGAACTCTTACAGAATGATGAAAATCAGAAAGAGCTTGAGAAAGCTTCCCAGTTAGCCCCCTTAGGGACAGGAACAGGAGGCCCCCCTTCTGAAGATGCTACAGAAGTACCCAGTTCCAATAGTCACCCCTTAGATGGCAATAATACCACAGAGGATGAGAGTGATAAAGGTACTGATACAGAAAGTAGTGAGGATGAAGGGAGAACTAGCCCAGTGCCAAGTGTTATACTTGGCCCAGCTAAACTAAGGCTATTGGGGACTGACAATGGGATCATCCCATTGGATCTCCCCAGTGGACTTAACCAGGGGCTTGGGAGGCAAAGGAATCGCTCAGGTGACTCTAATGCTTCTCATGCCTCTAGAGGCTCTCAAGGTCACTCCAGGAAAAGGATGACCACCCCTCAGAGGAGGGAACATGAGGCCAGAATGCAGGAAGCCCAGCTGAGGATCAGGAAGCAGGAGCTAGAAGTAGCCCTGATGGAAGAGAAACTGAGTAAGGCTAGGCAACCTAGAGAGAGTGGGTCTATACCCACTGGTGGCAGCATTGTCCCTAAGGACAAAGATAGGGTATTTGATAATAGGAACCTGTCTAAGGTTGTGCCCCCCTACAAAAGTGGGGATGATATCCACAAATGGATAACTGCTCTTGAGAGAGCCTGCAAAGTACAGCAGGTTCCTGAAGACCAGTGGGCAGCAATCCTCTGGCTCTCCTTTGAAGGAAGAGGCAGAGACAGACTCCTCACTGTTAGGGAGGAGGATGTCAGAAACTACAGAGTCCTGAAGAGTGTTCTGGTTGATGGGTTAGGCTTAACCACTGAACAGTACAGGTTAATGTTCAGAGACACTCAAAAGACACAGACTCAGGACTGGTCTGAATACATTGAATGTGCCACTAAGGCTTTGGAGGGTTGGTTGCTGGGAAGTAAGGTATCTGATTTTACAGGATTGTATAATTTGATGATGAGAGAACAGATTTTAAATAACTGTCAAAACCAGCAACTGCATCAACACTTGGTTGACTCTGATCTGACCTCTCCCCAAGAATTGGGAAAGAAGGCAGACAAATGGGTCAGAACCAGGGTTAAGCAAAAGAACCAGAACCAGGGCCAAGGGGGTGATCAGAAGAAAACAGACCAAAAGGGTGGAGATCAGAAATCTAAAGACCAGAAGTCTTCAACAGGGCCCCAAACTACTGCTAAGGAGGGTGGGTCCCAACAGCAATCCAAGGGAAAGAAGAAAGAAGGTCAAAAGAAACCCTGGTGCAATCATTGCAAGAATACAACTCACTGGACTAGTGATTGTAAGAAGGGTGGAGCCCCCAACACTGTTGCCCCTAAGGCACCTGCTCCCAGTACTACTGTTAGCAGTGTTGGTCCCCAGACAAAGGGTGTAGTGGGAATCACTATGGGAACTGAAGGAGATTCTGACTTAGACAGAACCCTGACACAGGCAGTCTTGATCTGTGATGGAGACATTGATGTGTCCCTGACTGTGAGCCCCAGTAACCTGGGCAAGTACAGACAGACTCCTTTAATTAACGAAAAAGTGGCTCAAGCCTACAGGGACACATGTGCCAGTGTCACTATGGTGACACCAGGCTTTGTGGACCCTGGACAGTACATACCAGGTGAGAATTACCTGGTGACCAATGCCAGCAATGCCACTACTTCACATAGTGTGGCAGTTGTTAACTTCTCATGGGGAGGGGTAACTGGCCTCAAAAGGGTTGTGGTTAGTGCAGACCTCCCAGTAGAATGTTTGTTGGGCAATGACCTAGAGAGTTCTCTATGGTCAGAAGTGGAGTACAGGACTCATGCAGAGATGTTAGGTATATCATCACATGTCCTTGCTGTGACCAGGTCACAGGCCAAAAAGTGCCTCACTGAACCTCAGGTCTTGGATCCTGGAACAATGGACCAAGCACCTACCAAGAAGAAGAACAGGAGGGTCAAGGCTGTGCCTTCCCCCCTGCCTCAGAGTGATGATCAGCCTTCATAGGAAGCTGATCTAGAGGACCCTGAAGGAACTGTCCCTTAAGAGCTTGAACCTGATCAGGTTGAGTTTCTGGGGACAGGGGGACCTTCAAGGGCTGACTTGAGGCAGGCTCAGTTATCCTGTCCCTCTCTTGAACCCCTCAGACAGCTGGCTGCTGCTGAGGCTGCTGGGAATGCTCAAGGTACCCATAAAGTGTATTGGGATGAAGGGCTCCTTTATTCAGAGGCTAGAGACCCCAAGCCTGGTGCTACCAGGAGGTTGGTTATACCTCTGCAATTTAGGGGCTTCCTTCTTACCTTGGCCCATGATATTCCTTTAGCAGGACACTTAGGCCAGAACAAGACTTGGGACAGGCTTGTCCCTCACTTTCACTGGCCTCACATGAATGAAGATACAAAGGAGTTTTGTCGCTCCTGTGTGACCTGCCAAGCCAGTGGCAAATCAGGTGGCACAACAAAGGCCCCCCTAATACCACTACCTGTGGTGGGGGTCCCCTTTGAAAGAGTGGGAATAGATATAGTGGGTCCCATGGATCCTCCCACTGCATCTGGGCACAGATTTATACTGGTGGTAGTGGATCATGCCACCAGGTATCCAGAGGCAATTCCCCTTAGGACCACTACAGCACCTGTTGTGGCCAGGGCCCTGCTGGGAGTATTCTCCAGAGTGGGGTTTCCTAAGGAGGTAGTTTCTGACAGAGGTACCAACTTCATGTCAAGATACTTGACAGCTATGTGGAAGGAATGTGGTGTCAACTACAAGTTCACCACCCCTTATCACCCACAATGCAATGGGCTTGTTGAGAGATTCAACAAGACCCTAAAGGGTATGATCAAAGGATTACCTGAAAAGCTCAGGCGAAGATGGGACATCCTTCTACCCTGCCTTCTGTTTGCTTACAGAGAGGTCCCACAAAAAGGAGTTGGCTACAGCCCCTTTGAATTGTTGTTTGGGCACCCTGTAAGAGGCCCACTGTGTTTGGTGAAGGAAGGATGGGAGTTACCTCTCAAAAAGCCTAAGCAAGACATAGTGGACTATGTACTTGGTCTCCGCTCCAGGATGGCTGAGTATATGGAGAAGGCATCCAAAAATCTTGAGGCAAGCCAGGCCTTACAGAAAGCTTGGCATGACCAAAAGGCTGTCTTGGTTGAGTTTCAGCCATGACAGAAGGTATGGGTGTTGGAGCCAGTGGCCCCAGCAGCACTCCAAGACAAATGGTCTGGACCCCATACAATCCTGGAAAAGAAGGGAGAGGTCACCTACTTGGTAGACCTAGGAACTCCCAGGAGTCCCCACAGGGTACTCCATGTTAACAGGTTAAAAGCATATGTTGACAGGACAGACATGGGCTTGCTCATGGCTACAGATGAGGGACAGGAGGAAGAGAGTGACCCTCTCCCAGACCTGTTGTCTCAGAACCCTGAAGATGGCTCAGTTGAAGGAGTGACCCTTGGAGGCAACCTCACTGCCCATCAGCAGACTGAATGTAGACAAGTTCTACAATCATTTCAACATCTGTTTTCCCTAATACCTAGCCAAACTGACTGGTGTACCCATGTGGTGGACACTGGTGAAAGTCTGCCTGTAAAGAACAAGCTCTACAGACAACCTGACCACGTCAGGGACTGTATAAAGGCTGAGGTACATGAAATGCTGGAATTAGGTGTCATTGAACCCTCAGAGAGCCCCTGGGCTAGCCCAGTGGTTCTGGTCCCCAAACCTCACACCAAAGATAGCAAGAGAGAGATGAGGTTCTGTGTGGACTACAGGGGTCTCAATGCTGTCACCAGGACAGATGCACACCCTATTCCAAGGGCAGATGAGCTCATAGACAAACTAGCTTCTGCACAGTTTTTGAGCACATTTGACTTGACAGCTGGCTATTGGCAAATCAGATTAGCTGAGGAGTCTAAGGCCAAAACAGCATTCTCAACCACAGGTGGGCACTACCAGTTTGTGGTGATGCCCTTTGGTCTGAAGAATGCACCTGCCACCTTCCAAAGGCTGGTGAACCAAGTCCTTACTGGGTTGGATGACTTATGTGCAGCATATCTTGATGACATTGCTGTCTTTAGCTCCACCTGGGAGGATCACCTGATCCACCTGAAGAAGGCTCTTGAGGCTCTGCAAAGGGCAGGCCTCACTATCAAGGCTACTAAGTGCCAGATAGGGCAGAGTAAGGTTGTATATTTGGGCCACCTTGTAGGTGGAGGCCAAGTTCAACCACTGGAGAGTAAGATACAATCCATCAAGGACTGGTCCCCTCCAACCACCCAGACTCAAGTTCGAGCTTTCTTGGGCTTGACTGGGTACTACAGGAAGTTTGTTAAGAACGATGGGTCCATTGTGACTCCTCTTAATGATCTGACATCCAAGAAGATGCCCAAAAAGGTTCAGTGGACAGTAAGCTGTCAAAAGGCATTTGATGACCTGAAGGAGGCCATGTGCTCTGCACCTATCCTGAAAAGTCCTGACTACTCCAAAGAGTTTATTGTCCAAACAGATGCTTCTGAGTTGGGTGTGGGAGCTGTGCTGTCACAACTTAATGTAGATGGTCAAGACCAACCCATTGCTTTTATTAGCAGAAGGTTGACCCCCAGAGAGAAGAATTGGTCAGCTATTGAGAGGGAGGCCTTTGCTGTGGTGTGGGCCCTGAAGAAGCTGAGGCCATACTTGTTTGGCACTCACTTCAAGATTCAGACCGACCATAAGCCCCTCTTGTGGCTAAATCAGATGAAGGGTGAAAACCCCAAACTGCTTAGGTGGTCCATTTCCCTACAGGGGATGGACTTTACAGTGGAGCACCGGCCAGGTACTGACCATGGGAATGCAGATGGTCTCTCCAGGTACTTCCACTTAGGACATGAAGACGAGACTGGTCAAGTCTAGTTTAATGTCCCAGCATTTGGGGGGGGGGTTGTGTAGGAGTAGGAGAGTAGGGTCTGCTATCCTATGGTCACCCCAAATTTTTGCTTTTTGCTTCACTGGTTTTTGACATATTGAGGCTATGGGCCTGCCAATCAGACCCCCAGCCTGCTGTTCTCTCTACTAAATTTACACTATGCACCCTAGGTGCATAACCAATTGGAAGTGGATCACCCTGTCAGCCCCTGTACCAGTGTACACTAGGTACCCAGGGCATTGGTGTACCCAAGGCCTGCCAGGGGCTGAGGCATGTATTATGCCACCCCAGGCTTGGCCTAACAAATTTGACACAACTGGCTGATCACTCAGCTGGGGTAAGTTGGTGTAACCACCTCTTACTTAGGTGTAGGATACCTATACCTAACCTTAGATGGGACACATGTTAACCTATAAGTCATTCCTATGGCAGGCCTTAACAATCCTGAAGGCAGAGTGCTTGGTTCCATGTGAGATGGTGCTCTGGCATGAGCTGAGCCTGTCTGCAGTGGTCGGAACAACTTCCTTCTACTGTTTCCAGATATCGTCATACCATATACTCTTAAGTGCATTATGATCCTCGCGGTTAAATGCTAACTTTGGTTTGGCTTTATCAAAACATGTCGAGTAAGGTGTCATACGAATTGGAATACTAACCCCTCGCCAATTCTGGCGACGGGGTTAGCATTCCACCCTTCTAGAGGGACACGACATGTACAGTACCTGAAACCCGGGTAAAATCAGACATAGCCTCAGCTGAGCTCCACAAAATGGATGCTGCCAACACAGACACAAGTCTGCCCTCCTGCTGCTGGGAGTCCTTCCAGCTTGGGAGGTGTGGACAAAGGGTTTCCTGCCAGGGGAGGTGCATGCACCACCCCAGACAGGATTTTGTGTATTGGTCAGGTAGGGCTTGAAAGAAACCAGACATGCCTGTGGCTCACAAGGAGCCTCGGTGCATATGCCAGTTCAAACCGGTCCTGGGGCACACCAGTCCCGGGCCTGGGGCGAGCTGGACAAAGGATTGGGGGTGTAACCACCCCCCTTCCTGGTCCCACCCATAGGGAGGGACCTAGCAGGTAGTCCGGCCCCTAGAATCCGCTTAAAGGTAGGAGCTGTGTCCTAAGACTTCAGACATCCTGGAATCAACTTGAAACTAAGAAGAAGACGGGAACTTCGACATTCTGCTGCACAGAATACTGAAGGAAATCTCCCCTGTGGTCAGGGAGTGACCACCTTGCTAACGCAAGCACCATCCAGCGAATCAACGTCTGCTTTGCCGCCGCCTCCCGCCGGAGCCCGAGCCCAGAGACTGACAAGACCTGGACCTCCAGACCTCTCACCGCCCGATCCACAGTCCCTGAAAAGAGGAGACCCGTGGAGGCACGGAGACACGTGGAGCCAGCCATCTTGGAACGACGACGACAAGCTGCAAGCGCAACAACCGAGGCTCCCTCCAAGTTGTGCTTTGGGATCTGAGAAGCCCAACCCTCGAGCAGCATCTGCACCAAAGGTGAGCCCTCCAGCATCTCCACGATCTGCGTGGGGCCCTTCTGCATTTTGCCACTCGACGCGCCTAACCGGTTGCTGGCCCGCTGGCTAGTGGCCATCTTGGCAACGAACTTCAAGAAATACACTGCTGGTCTGGTTGCTCTAGACTGGCCCTTGCTCTCCTCCAAAGGAGCAGTCCCTCTGACCTTGCTGGTCAGAACCATCAGCTTATCTTGTTCTCCACAACAATTGCTTTTGCCAAGGCTTGTTTGCTTCGATCAAGTTGCCGACACCGCCGACAGCGAGAGCCTGCGTGGGACAGCTCGTGAACCGACTCCTGGACGTCGTCGACCTCCAGGGACCACGTGGCTGCAGAGACAAGCTACACCTTCCTTCCTGTTTGCACCCGACATTGCCTGGTACCCACCTGGTGCCACGCTGGTCACCGGCTAGTGACTGTGAACACTGTCTCCTCTGCTTACAGGTCTTCTACAACTCCAATCCACTCTTGGATCCACCGCATCTCTCCCGGACCGACCGCCTGCAGTATCTTTGTCCACAGGCTCCACGGAACAGATAGAAGAAACCCGACGCACTTCGAGGCCTATGCACCCGCTTCCTGTGGGTGAGGTAAAGCTGGCACTCCTGTGCCCAAGTGTAGTATTACATCTCTAGTGCCTGTGTTCCAAATCTTGAGTTCCTAGTCCATCCGGAAGATCCTCTTTGCAGTAACTTTGTACTTTTTACGCACCCATTGAAACCTATGGGAGCACGCGTGTGACTATTTGCTCTGCACACGCCACCCGTGGACCTCCTGGTCACTAACTGAAGTTAGCTCCTTGTAGGCCCAGCGATTCTAGAGGCCCTAGGCCTTTTCCCTTTTCTGTTTGTGGTACTTATACCACTATTTTAGTATATGGTTTGAGCGGCCACCAGGGCCTATCCATATAAAGTGCAACTTCTGTGTATTCTACTGTAATCTTGTTTGACGATTTGTGCTCCTGTGCTCATAAAGAGACTAGGGGTTACTTTGAGAAATAAATACATATATTTTGTATATATGTATCTGTGTGGTGTCCTTTCATTGGTATAAAAGGGGGTTGCATTTGGTAAAACAGCTGGCTTAATACGCTTCACGAGTTTAGCCTCAAAGACTGCTTAGCCTACGCTACCACTAGGGCAGCTAGTCCGAAAAGGTTGACTTACAACCACACCATAAGGGCTGCTTGGCATGGTACAAGGTGGTCACTTTAAGTAGTGAACATCATATACCAGGCCAACTTCTCACAGTACTTGACTCTGAGATGAGATACTGGCCTTCAAGAACCAGGATGTTTTTGCCTTGATATTGTCACTGAACCTCTCATGCACCATTGTTACTCTAAATCAACTCTATCTATAGAAGCCTATTCCTATATTCCTTTATAACCATATACTTATATGGATGTCCCCCTCTTATTATACTGTCATCTATCTAATAGGGCAAGGTTCTCCAAAGTCGGCCCTGGAGGGCTGGATACATCGCAGATTTCTAAGATAACTACATTTATCTAAATGGGGATATGCTAAAAATCTGGCATGGACAGACTTTGGAGAACCCTGTAATAGCATAACTAGTTAATAAAATAATGTTAGTGACAGGGGAATTCCGAGTCTGTGGAAGCAGGTTTCACAACTAATAATTCTGTACTTTAATTACCATAAGAGAGACTCAAGTGTAATGTTGACAGAACAAAGTTCTTAAAGTTGACATGAATGGGCCTGGTCAATCAATCAGGTGTTTGTTAAGCATGACTACTCACTCGTAAGGGTCTCAAGGGGCTGGGGGGTGGGGGGGGGGTCGCATATTCCAGTCCATCAAGGAGGGGGTCTGTCGAAGAGCCAGGTTTTGAGGTTTCTTGCGAAGATGGGGAGCGAGGTTGTCTGTCTGAGGTGGAGCGGAAGGTCGTTCTAGGCTCTGGCCGCACGGAAGGAGAAGGAGCGGGCTCCCGATCTAGTCTTTCTGGTGCGGGGGACCATGGAGTAGGAGAGCTGGGGTGATCATAGGGCCCTTTGGGGTGCGTGGAATTTTAGTCGGCTGTTCAGGTATGCTGGTCCGGTGTCGTGGAGGGCCTTGTGAGCGTGGGTTAGCATCTTGAATGTGACTCTATTTTTGATAGGGAGGCAGTGGAGTGTGAGCAGGTGCTGGGAGATGTAGGAGTGTCTTGGCAGGTTGAGGACCAGACTTGCGGCGGCGTTTTGGATTGTCTGTAGCTTGCGGGTGAGGTTTTTGTTTATTCCGACATAGAGTGCATTGCCGTAGTCGAGCCTGCTGGTGACCAGGGCGTGAGTGACGGTCTTTCTGTGTTCGAGGGGGGTCCATTTGAAGGTCTTACGTAGGAGGCGGAGGGTGTGGAAGCAGGAGGACGAGACAGAGTTGATCTGGCGGTCCATTTTGAGTTCTGAGTCCAGGATGATTCCCAGGTTGCGTGCGTGGTCCGTGGGGGTGGGCGGGCTTCCGAGGGTGGGGGGCCACCAGGTGTCGTTCCAGGTGTCAGGGTTTGGGCCCATGATAAGTACTACCATTTTGTTGGTGTTTAGTTGTAGGCAGCTGTTTTTCATCCATTTGGTGACGGCTTCCATGCCTTCTCGAAAGTTGTGTCTGGCAGTGTTGGGTTCGTTGGATAGGGAGAGGATGAGTTGGGTGTCATCTGCGTATGACTCAATGTTGAGTCCGTAGGTTCCGACGTTGGGGGTGAGCGGAGCCATGTAAACGTTGAAGAGCGTAGGGCTGAGGGAGGACCCTTTGGGGACTCCGCAGGTGGTAAGTGTAGGGTCCGAGAGGAAAGGGGGGAGTCTGACCCGCTGCGTTCTGCCGGAGAGGAAGGAGCGGATCCAGTCGAGGGCCTTGTCTTGGATCCCTGCATCATGGAGTCTGCATATTAGGGTGCGATGAGAGACTGTGTCGAACGCCGCTGAGAGGTCGAGGAGTATGAGGGCTGCTGTTTCTCCTTTGTCCAGTAAGGTGCGGATGTCGTCTGTTGCGGCGAGGAGGGCGGTTTCCGTACTGTGTTTTTCTCCGAAGTCGGATTGGGAGGAGTCGAGGATGTTGTGCTTTTCGATGAATGTGTCGAGTTGACTGTTGATGGCTTTCTCGATGACTTTAGCTGGGAACGGGAGCAGGGAGATGGGTCTGTAGTTTTTGAGGTCAGTGGGGTCCACCGAGGGTTTCTTCAGGAGGGGGTTGATCTCAGCGTGTTTCCAGTTGTCGGGGAACGAGGCAGTTGCCAGGGAGCGGTTGATGGTGTGGTAGAGCATGGGTGCGATGCTGTCGGCGGCTCGGTTGAAAATGTGGTGGGGGCAGGAGTCCGTGGGGGCCCCAGAGTGGATTGACTTCATCGTCTTCAGTGTGTCTTCGCTGGTGAGGGCTGTCCAGTTGTCGATCGCTGGCTTCAGGGTGTCGGGGTGGTTGGTGAGGGTTCAGTGCGTTGGTTGTCTTCATCGAAGTTGTCGTAGATGCTCTTGATGTTGTGGTGGAAAAGGCGCTGAGGTTGTCGCAGAGGTCTTGTGAGGGAGGGATGTCAGTGGACTCGCTGGTGGGTTGGGCGAACTCCTTGATGATGTTGAAGAATTCTTTGCTGTTGTGTGCATGAGTGGAGATTTTGTCTTCAATTGCTTTTTTCCTAGTTTATCTGATGAGTAGGTGGTGGGCGTTGGTGGCAGCTCTGAAGTTGTTGTGGGCTTCTGTGGATTTGGTGTTCCTCCAGGCCTTTTCGAGGCGGCGGCAAGTGCTTCTGGACTCTCGAAGTTCGGTGGTTAACCATCTAGCTTTCTTGGCGTGGGTGTTGTTGTTTTTCTTGAGGGGGGCTATGATGTTGGCGCTGTTGGAGATCCATCTGTGCAGGGTTCGGGCTGCAGTGTTGGGGTCGTCGTTTTCCGCGATGGTTGGGGTGGAGTTGCTGAGTGATGAGGTTAGTTGGTCGTCGGTGATTCTGGTCCAGTTTCTTCATGGGAGCAGGTGCTGGTGTCTGTGGATGGTGGGTGTTCTGAAGGTGAAGTGGACGCATCGATGGTCAGTCCACGGGAGTTCGGTGGTGTGGCTGAAGGTGATGGAGTTTCCTGTTGTGAAGAGGGGGTCGAGGGTGTGTCCTGCTGAGTGCGTGGGATCGTTCACGATCTGGCAGATGTCCAGGAGGGATGTGGTGCTGGGGTCCAGTTGGTTGTTGAGGTGGAAGTTGAGGTCTCCCAGTAGGGTGTAGTTGGTGGACGCGATGGCATGCGGGGAGATGATGTCCGTAATGGAGTTGGTGAAAAGTCGCAGGGTCCAGGGGGTCGGTAGATGAGGGTTCCTCGGAGGGTGGCGGTAGGGCTGGCCAGTATCTTGAAGTGAAGGTGTTCCATCAGGTCTGTGAGCTCATCGGGGAGTGTGCTCAGGCGGAGGGTGGATTTGTGGACGATGGCGATTCCTCCTCCCGGGCGGGTGGGGCAGTCCTTCCTGGAGATCTTGTATCCTTGGGAAATGGCGATGGCGATGTCCGGTCCTGAGGTGGTGTTGGTCCAGGTTTCAGTAAAGAATGCTACATCCAGGGAGGTGCTGCCGAGGAAGTCCCAGATTTCGGTGGCGTGTTTGTGGAGGGATCGGACGTTGAGGAGGATCCATTGCAGGGTCTTCGGTTCGGTTGTGTTCTTGCGGGCAGGTTGCGCTGGGTCCATGGTCTTGGCGGTGCTACAGGTGTGCCGACAGCGGTGACAGCTGAAGGGCCTGTGCGTGTCAGCTGGTGATGCTAGCTTTCAGTTGTTGTTGCAGCCTGGGTTGAGAGCGAGTGCCGCTGGGTCGTAGCGTTGGCAGTGCAGAGATCCAGGGTTCCTGACGCTGGTCGCAGTAGGGTCGCAGGCCGGTGCAGACGGGCTTGCCTTTGGCGCGCCGGCTGCGCGGCCGCGCAGTGGCCGCCATTAAGTAGGGGTCGAGGAGGGCTGGACAGCTTGGAGGCGGGAGTGGGGAGGGGAGCTGGATTAGGCCGGTCTCACTGGTCGTGCTGGGGGGAAGGGCTGCAGGGCAGCAGCGGCGGGGAAAACGGGCTGAAAAAGGCCAAAGGAAAAAGGCAAAAAGAGAGAAAAGTGCAAATAAGGCAGCAAAAGTGCAAGAAAGGGTGGAGGAAAGACACAGAGGACACAGAAGGAGAGTGAAAGGGGGAGATTGAGATGAGGGTAAAAACGAGTGAAAAACGGAGGAAAGACACAGAAGGAGAGTGAAGGGGGGAGCTTGAAATTAGGGGAAAACAACAGAAAATGGAGGAAAGACCCAGAGGGAGAGTGAAGGGGGTAGATAGAAGTGAGGGGAAAAAAGGAGTGAAAAGGGAGAGAAAAAGTGGAGCGAGAGAATGGAGACAGAGGACCACTGGACCACCAGGGATGATGCGCAGGTGAAACCTGCAGGTGGAGGAATGCTTCGAACACCAACACTCGAGAGTGCAGGGGCTCGGGGGAAGGCTTCACTTAATGGTGGAGCTGCGAGGTAGGGAGAGCAATTTCACTGACAATGAGTCAGTGGTCTTGGTCGGGTTTAAATTGCACTTTCAAATACGTGACATGTGCAGAGTAAAACTTTGTCATGATTTCTCTTTCTCTGTCTGTGCACCAAACAGCCTCAAATTGACTTTCAGAGATCTTGTATATATTTTGGATGTGCTTAAGTTTTCTGTGGTGGGGAATAATACAGGATTATTCACTAGATTTAGAGCAAAAGTCACTATTCCATGTGATGAGTTTTCTGTTTAATTATTGGATTGCTTAATGTAACCTTTACACTGTGCCATACTGATTGTACGACTTCTCTGTATAAAACATAATAAAAACTTTCCATTTGGGAAATAAGCCAGGTTCCTTCCTGGTTCCCTCACAGAGCAGACTTCACATTAGTCTGCTTACATGTTTTGAAATAAGCCTATTTTTCATGCTTCTTCTCTCCTATTAAACTGAGTAGTTCCAATGACAGTATGTTCATTGACTCATTATTTGCTCTGTGCTAGACCATATTCGGTTCTGGCTATTGCTCAGATTAGGGCTCAGCTTCCACTGAAAATGCTGGTGTACAATTATTTGCATTTTGAACACATTAACTATTACCTTTTTTGTCATCTGTAATGATTCATCAATTTAATACACCTTCATGGTTTGTACTTTAACTGATTCTTAAAGGGTACAGGATTCCCTTTGGACCCCTTTCCCTTTGAGAATGTTGAAAAAAGTTTCAGGTAGAATAGCAGTGGTCCCAGGGCCACCGACAACTCTCAGTGAAACCTTTTAAAAAAGGATACTGTGTTTAAAATGCAGTCCCATTTCCTGTAAAGAAAATGGGCTGCATAAATAAAATCTTTATTTAAACACAATCATAGACATGGCAGTATGCTGAACCTTGTAAGACACTATCCCTTTGGTTTTAGCCAATTAAGACTTGCCTAATGAAAATTAATTAGGTGTGAATATTAATTAGGTAGGTTTTGCAGCAAGCCTCTGTGATAGTACTGTTGCAAGTGCAACCTATGGGAACCATTCCCAAAGGTAAATTTATCCTATAGTAAATCTACATGTGCAAACTTATACCTTGTAGTAACTTTATTACGTTTTGCTATTCACCATTTCCGAGTGTAAAGTTACTACAATGTATAGACCTATATGTCTCCACCCCCTGTATTCAAGGTGTGTCACCAAATTTATGAGTGTAAAGTTTCTACTAGTATCTTTTAACATGCAGGCAGAGGAGTCCACCACCGGGGCCGGTATGTATAGAATTGTCACCGCTGTCATGGCTCCATTGAGAGCATGCTGGCATATCCGTAACCTGGTGGGTGTGTTCCAGCGCATAGAATATGGTCTGGTTGTTACAGCCGCGTCTTAGCTGTTGGAAGCCCTGACCCCTGGGAGTCCGCAAACCTCGGGGTCATGGTTGTCTGACTGGCCAGAGTACAAAAGCCATGTCTGAGAGCCCCATGGTAGCTGTTATTACTTAATTTTTACAGACCTGTCATACTTACCTGCTGACCTGCTTCATGTACTTGATTTTTGGTTTCAGTTCTTCTTCCTGACGTGTCCTAGAGTCCAGATGCCCATACATTTTCAACTGCTGGCAGCAGTCTTTTCACCTTCTACAAGACTGCACAAGCTGAAGAAAGAAAGAGGTTAGTGCTCAAAAATTAATTTTAATTAATGTAAATATTTAAACAAATAGATACATTTTTTGTATTAAAAAAGGTAATCAAAATAAGTTACAACTTGACATTTAATTTTTATTTTTATATAATTTCTTTAAAAATAATTAAAACTAAATGCATATGTAAAAAACAGAAATAAATAAATGTAGTTTAACATTTGTTCCTGTGAGGTTCTATTTTAAGTCCATGCCTCCATGAGAGGGTGTTGCGGTATCAGAGGTTGGCCATGTGTGGTGCAGGACTTACTACAGGTCAGAGTTGCAGCACACTCAGGACATGTCGTTTTTGTTTGTAGTAACTTTAGAATAGCACTTTGTGAATAGGAATGGGCTTACACTTTTCTGGGGTTGCTCGTCCCTCTAAATTCCTCCTTAATCCTCCATATACCCCTCCCTAAACCCTTCCTTGGTTCTCCCGAATCCCATTCTATTTTGTAGCAAGCATTCCCCATGTTCCAGCTATCCCCTCTCCCTTTACCTCCCACATTTACCAGTAAAACGTAAGTGTACAGGCCAAGAGATCTCCGCCGTCGGGGTGGGTATCTCTGCACGGAGAAGCTAGGAGAGGCGGAGACCTTCGCATATAGGTTAGAGAATAGCATTTTGAAGTTCCTGAATATTACTACTGAAATCTCACACACAAACTTAACAACATATATGAGACAAATTAAAAGGATAAAAGTAGAAAAAAACATGCTGCCCCCTAAATATGGCAGGCATAAGGTTCCAATAACAAATACAACTATAAATAGCAGCAGTTGGCTGTCTTGCAATGGTATTGTAAATGGTGTTTTATTGTTTTGACCTTCCAGCATGGCCAACGTGTTTAGAACGAATGTTCTGGCCATCTTGACAATTACTTTCCATGATGGTGGCGGAGTCTAGAAGCTGTGGTCTTACAGGATGTGGCACACTACATATTAAATGAGTTTCATGCAGCCACGATGCTCTAAAAATAATTAAAATAAAAGAATGAGAAGGAAAACAATTCAAGGAAAGAATGGAAAACTGAAGAACTGGCCCACCTGCCCTGGAAATGAAACTCACTTATCTTCAGGTGGAGATACATGTGATCAGAAAAATGTAATCTGTATATTGTATATATCATGCATTTGTAATTTTTGTTTTGACAAGATCCTGGAAGACTAGTAAACCCGTTAGACGTTCCAAATAGATTTTAACAAGAACCATTAGAGTGCAACTCTTCCATCCTCAATGGTAACATTAATACTGCAGGTAATTCCCCAAACCTCTGCAAACTGCCTTTTTGCTTTAAAGTAATAGTTGCACCACTTTGGGGCATTACTGCTGTGTTTAACATAAACTATTAAATAGGGTCTATAGCAGGGCTTGACACTAATTTTAGGAGGGTGTTAACAGTAGAAATGAGAATTAATCGGATAAACCTTCATTTCGAGCTATTCAAGTTTGCAATAAAACTGAATTATTGCTTTAAAAACACAGTGAGCCTACATTTGAGCATAGAAAATCCATGTCTGTTACTACCAGCAAAAGGCTCAGGAATATTTAGGTGATGGTCTCTGGTTGCAAAGATACTCCAATTTTCAATTGCAGAAATCTGTGTGATGATGGAATGCATACTGTTGTATTTAGCAGATGGGAACCTGCATTGTTATTTGGAGATGGAAAAAATATGTTCACTATTTTGATCCAGAAACCGAAGAAATGTACAGTTATAATTCCATAATGGTAAGAAATGTGCTCCGATGTGTTCAGTAATCTAAAGAACACACATAGTTTTGCTCAAGTAATACAAAATAACTTGTACTGTTTTATTTAGTAAGAGAGATGTATGTGCACGTTATGAGTATGTACTTTTTAGGTCTTTCCTACTAGACAGCTAAAACTGTTGGTGAAAAGACCTATTGTCAGCTATTAATTGGCTTAATGCTGACTGTTGGTTGGCTTTATTAACACTCTCATTTGCTTGCTTTTTAGGTCTCGCCTGGAACAGGGCATGCATTGCATGCACTTTTGCTTGTGAGAGATATTGTACACAACAAGGGGCTGGGAGTCCGCTAATTGCTTAACATTCAAAGGCTTCATTGTAACTCTTATTTTATGCCTTCTAATTTGCTAGCGCCTGCTGTCTTCAATTCCTCCTCTTCCGGTTGGACCATGGTTAAAGTACCGATTGGTTCAGCTTATTTGCTGTCCACCTGCTGATCGGGCTGTGATTGAGGTACTACTTTTATTTTCTCTTCCTCCCTATTGCCCTTTTTAGGTCTCGGCTAGCGAAGGCTGCGCTTGCGCAGTCTTGCTGGCGAGATTTTATGTTTTCCAGTAGTGGGGCTTGAACCCACCCCTCTTCTCCATTGGCTGGCCTCTTAAATGCTGGTCAGCCATTGGAGAAGAGCTTTGTCTGTCAATTCAAGCCCCGTCTTTTTCGGATGCGGGGGTGTGTTTTTTAGCTTCTTTCTCTTTTTTAAGCCCCGTCCCTTTTACACTGGTGGGCGTGTTTTTTTTTTTGTTTTTACAGGGACGTTCTCGTGTTTAATAGGTCTCGGCTACCGAAGGCTGTGCTTGTTGCGTAGAGAGGTTTGTTGAAGGAGCAAGATAGGAAGGGTCGGCCATTTTGTGCGTGGTCGGAACGGAGGACGTAGAGGGGTGTAAGGGGCTCTGTAGAGAAGATTCGCTTTGAAAACAAGAGGAGCTCGTTGTCATTTAGGAGGAAGAGTTCAATAGATAGACGCTAGTGCCACAAATAACATCTTCGCGTCACTTGACTACACCCTGTATTCTGGCACCAATAAGATGAGGGGAAGCTTCGCAGATCAAGACAGAGGCGGGCGTGACCACGGAGGGTAAGGGCTCATGGCCGAGGCTTTTTAGTCGTCCCCCCCGTAGTTCTCCAGTGTCTTTAGTTCGAAAGTCCCATGTTTTAGACTTCCTATTTGCGTGAGTGTATGGTTAAGGTTCATCCCGATCTATGAGAGGGCAAACGAGTGTCGGGGAAAAAAATGCTAAAGCTAATATGACGGTTCTGTCTATGCCTGTTTTTACTCTAAGGGAAGTTAACTCGCGAAAAAAACAGTACATTACCAGTTTTCTTGTTTCCCTTTGACTTGATTGTGGCCCACTAATGATAGCTCTGTAGTATGAGATCCCGGCTGTCGCCATCTTAACATTGTAGTGCACCTAGAACCAACTAAACTAGTTGGTGGGGTTATGTAGTGTTCCTGTAGTTGACAAATGAACAGTGAATCTTAGTTGCATGGAAGTGACCTTTATGCAAGTTATGTTAAGCCTGAGTGAGTAGAAATACATATGCACACTGCCCATTAATATTACTATACTTGTTATTCGTTTTCATAGCCTTTGCTTCGGTTCAAAACGTGGAGCGCCACCACCACCCAAAAAGTTTGGCAATCCTGGAGAGAAATGGGACCTAAGTGAGCTGCCCAAATTTGAGAAGAATTTCTATGTGGAGCACCCTGACGTGGCCCGCATGATGCCTGTGAGTTTAGCTTTATTACTTTAGACGCTGGTTGAGGGTAGGGTGCAGGCTTTGAAATGGCAACGTGATCAACTCAATGTTTACTTTGTCTTGACAGTATTAAGTTGATGAATTGCGTCGAAAAAAAGAGATAACTGTGAGAGGAAAAGAGTGCCCTAAACCAGTCTACAGCTTTCATCACAATAACTTTCCACGTAAGTGTTGCTCATGAATGATTTAAAAGCTGTTGGTGTGGAGTGTAAAGCTACGGCAATAAAAGTGTGGCGTGATTGCGTTGAGGTAGGCTAAGAAGTACGTTTGTGTGCGCCCTTACTGAGTGGCTATTTTTAGACTGGCCTAAGATGGGTGAAAGCAGAACTTTCAGCGAACTTCATTTTGTCGGTCGCGTGTAAGTTCAATCTAATCATTAAATCAAGTAACGTATCAATGACGTAACCGAGTATCTACACCGTAAAGCCCCCCCCACCCCACCCCCTTAGAAATCGCTCCATAGGCATGCACATGGAGTAGGTGGAACTGTAAAAACAACCCCAGAATCTCTCGCAATCAAAGCAACGTCTGTCTGGAGATAATGGGTTTTTGGTGTATTTCTCTTTATAGAATATGTAATGAACACGTTGGTGGAGCTGAACTTCACAGAGCCGACCCCTATCCAGTGCCAGGGGTTCCCAGCGGCACTCAGTGGCCGAGACATGGTGGGCATCGCTCAGACTGGCTCCGGCAAGACCTTAGCGGTGAGTTTCTCCAGTTGGATCGCCCAGTGGCTGTAGCACATTTGTAGAAATGTCGGCTCGGAACACCTATTTATGGACATAGTGTGTGTGTCTTTTGAATACACTGTGGCGTTCTCTATTTTATTTCGGGTGTAGAGTAGAATTGCTGAAGTTAAATGTCTGTCAGTCCACACAACTAGTTGTTAACGGTGATGTTAGTTAATGTACGTCTACTTAATGCGCACTACGAAATCCCCTAATGTTCACCACTTTAAAAAAAAAAATTACAGTATCTCCTTCCAGCTATGGTAAGACCAATCTACGGCGGTGTACCTACCTGGTGCTGGACGAAGCAGACAGAATGCTGGACATGGGCTTCGAGCCTCAGATAAGAAAGATTGTTGACCAGATCCGGGTAATGCTCTAGATGGGTTATTTTTTGTATATAACTTCAAGCCATGTTGCCAAAAAACTGACAAAGCCAAACCGCTCAGAACAGAATGTCCTGCTTCCACATTTCCTTTTTGGTGTCAGCTCTCATTGTAATTAGGAATGTTGTACTGGTGTTGTGAGCACAGAGCGTTGTGTATGTATATGGAAGGGTGTGTGAGCGTGCTATGCTTGGGTGAATGCTTACCAGAAATCGCACACAAAGTCGAATTTTTGTCTAGAAACATTTTGCTTTTAGTCAACAAACTGAGGCTGCTGTTCAAATTAGCTTTCTGAAAGTTCTGTTGTCAAAGTCGCGGGGGGGGGGGAATGGGAAGGTGAAGCAATAGCCACATGTAGGCCAAGTACTTAACATAGATCAATGTCAGCAACAGATCAGTTGATAGACCCAAGACCAACTGCTTTTTTTAAATAAAAAAATAAGGACCAGTCGCTCTCTTAGTCCATTTGCCGTATTAATCAGATGTGACATGGTAATTGTGAAACAATCCCCATCTGAGCATCTTACCAGAAATCAGAGTACTTCTGTTATCTTTCCTCCATTTCCACACCTTTATTAGCATGGTGCCTGCAGGTACTGTTTTTTATAGTGTGATCTTTGATCGCTACTTTGACGACAAAAACATTGAAGTCTTCCATTATTTTTAGTTCTTGCTGACATTTTACCAATCCCCTTTAGGCTGTTTAGTACCTATTTCAGTGTGATTATGCATCCGAGGGGCATTTATACATACACTTATTAGCACACAGACATATTGCCTCTGCCAGTGCCCTTTTTTTTAAATTTACTGCACCAAGTGTCTTGCTATGTCTGCACAGTAAATTTTAAAAACAAAATGGGTACTGCATCATGCCGCATGTGTGTACACATAGTTTGATTTGTGCACATTCATCATGCTTGGCTGCGATTCATGACTTGAATTCCGTTAATTTATTTTTGCTGATGCCGTAAAGCAATAGCACTGCTTAAGCAAAACACATAAACGACGTCAGTATCTCGGAAAGGTGAAACCCATTTGCTTTGCCAATGCTCGTTTTTAGGTCTCGCCTGACTCAGTGCATGCGCTGGTCTGGGGAGAAATGTTGTGAGGGCTCCAAAAAGTGCTACCAGGCCAGCCTAGAGCTACAATGCATGTGTGCGGGCACGCGCGCTTGACCGAGGTTACTTTCACTTTCGCGGCCGCTTTGATGTTTGACCGCGATCACTTTCGCGGCCGCACGGCCGCTTGGCATAGCCAATAGGTCTCGCTTTTGGGACCTTATAAGTATTTAGTTATGCAACTGTTGCATGGCTAAACACTTATAAGGTCCCAAAGGCGAGACCTATTGGCTATGCCAATGCTTGTTGAACATCTTGCCATTTGTAGCTAAGTTATACTATGTCACGCACCCTTCAAAGAAGTCCTCTTCTCCTTTGAAATGTATGTTTATTGTAACGAAAGTTGTTATCTGCTTTTATTATGACAACAGATGTTATGTGCTTCAAAATATATTTTCACGTAGACATAGGCGCAACTGCTTTCTTTATGTTAAAGGATTTTTTGCCAAATGTTTTTTTTATTGTCAGTCATGGGGATATTAACCAATTTGACATTGCATATGCATTGCAGACTTTGGCAATGATTTGTAGCCATGCTGTACAGTATCATGGCTAAAATATTAATAATAATCATAATAAAAGGACTATGATACATCAAGTGTGAATGCACCTAAAAAGAGCACATTTGTCCTGGTTGCATCATAACGCTTTTAAGGTCAAGACTAATTAGTGCTTGCGTTGCCTCTTTGAGGCATGCTGTATATACTTTGTGGGCTGACAGCATGCCCATTGTTTTTTATTTGTTTCTTTCAGTGTCCTTTAAAAATCCTTGCTTCCAAGTGGTTAATCTTTGCTATTCGTCCCTGGTTGTTAACTCCCATGGAGCAGCACCCAAGTACTTGTAGCCTTACACTTGTCCAATTTTAGCAACTGTAAAAGGGACTACTTTTTCCTTTGTCCAAAAGCACTGCACACAGTGCTCAATCTTTTCAGTCACTCTGACCTCCGACTTCCGTTTCTGTAAACCGGGCTGTAAGTCTTTTTTTGCTTGATTTGACCTCTTAACATGAGCCGATTGTGTTGCTCAGAGCTCTGATGGCCCTGTAAATCTTGCGTGCCTTTCTTTTATCACCATGGCGCCTTCTTTCATGTTTCACCATCTCAGCCACATCATTTTAAAGCCCGATCTCTACCCAAAGGAATTGAAGCCCTTTACATGAGTACCAGGACACATTCCTTTTTGGTAGGCATGGGAAGATTAGATACATTTCCCAGAATCACAGGATGTTGAGCCAATGCCGAGACTCGAACCCGGTTCCTTCAAATACAAAGTTGGCAGCTCTGGCCGTTATGTCACACCCTCTCCCCAATTATTACCAGTGGAGACAGTCATTTCAAGGTCAGGCAGATTCTATTGGCAACATATTTTATGGTCTAAGCCCGAGTCTCCATCTCCATTTGGATTTATAAATTTATTGATTTGCCTGACATTAAAATGGCTGCTTCGAAAGTCCTCGATTTCCTGCCTATAGTTTTCACATGCAGCCTTGAACCAAAAACCCAACTGTTTCACTGTAAATCTGTTATGTATGTGTGTCATTTCAAGAATACATGCAGATATATGATTTTCTTTTTAATTCTCGTATTATTTTTCGCCAACGGTTTAAATCCTCTATTAGTAGAGGCTGGGCTTTGGTGATTTGTCTGTTGCCAAGCAGCATCTGTTATCTGCATCTGTGTTTTCTGGTTCTCTCCTTTTTGCATCTGCTAATCCCTTACTCACAGGCATGGAGGCGCTGCCTCTCCGACTCTGTGAGATTGAGGCTGTTAAATTCAGCAGCTTCAAGCTTAAGAATGGCTTCCTCACCCTAACCTACTTTGACCTGTGCAGTATTGTATCTCACCCGACCCTGTGAACCAGGTGTGCAAAAATATGTCTGTATACTTAAAGCAGGTTATTTGTGCACTGTTTATTTTAGAGCATTTTGGCAGAGACCAGAATGAGTGAGTTGAGACTGAGAACCCTTGTACCCTCAAGGTGGGATTGGATGATATGAGATTGGATGCATGCCCGCTAAATGGCACAACTCTTCTTTTGTGACAATTTCAGCTAGTCTTGCTTTCTTAAAACCAAAGACATTTAAGGGTATGTAGGGCAATCAAATTTAAATTCAATCTACAAGTTTCAGGGTGCAATGGCATTCTTTTAAAGGCCATGACGGACTGGATAACTGAAGTGATTTTTATTTTTATTTTCCACCCACTATCCTACAAGGCCAAATTGTCCTCTCTTTACAGCAGGTTGTGCATGTTTCTTTGCCTGTCTCCTGTGTGACCAGATTTTTAGAACCAAAACCAGCGGCTTCCGTAGTCTTTGAAGTAAGTCTACATAAATGGTGGTACTGATGCGAGATGCTGAAGAACTACATTACAGCACCCACAACCAAAAAAGGGCCACGCTACAAAAAAACTGTATTTCATAGGTGGTGCTCTTTGTCGGGGTGAGAAAAACAAAGGGGGGCTGTAAAAACACGAGCGCGAGGGACAATTCCCCTCGCGCCGAGACTACATAAAATGGTTGAGCGCACGCGAATGAAATGCTTGCGCTCGAGCCCACAACGTCTTCACAGATGGACAAGCAAACAAAAGCCCAAATTAGCAAGTAACTAGGCGAAATCGCTCTGCAGACAAAATCACAAGGTGAAGGGGGGGGGCGTTCAAAAGTGAAAACGAGTCATTCAAACATTGAGTCAAAGGTAATATGAATCAGAAAGAGATCAGAAACACTTATTAAAGTATACAATAAGCAAGATTATCAGTTTAAAGGATCACTGACAAGCTAGGCACTCAAACTCCCCTCATTCATCATATTTAAACATTGTGCTAGCACCAAAGACAGCAAAACACAAGCGTGTAAAATAAATGAACTTATCTTGGCTGTGAGCAGCAACAAAGAAGGAAAATGGCTGTCACACAGGTAACTAAGTTGCCTTCCGAACTCTAATAGATTCCTATATTCTGTGTATTGTTACATTGTTGCTGCTGTGGGTTGCAATTAAAGAAATTTGCATAATATTGGCCTCCGTGCCTTGCCATAAAATTGACTGGCCTAGATGCAGTGAAAAGGACCAGTCTGACCTTGACTGGGAATCAAACACCTGCGCATGAAATAATGAACTTAAGTCAGTCATACTTGCCAAATAGACAGCGTGGCTGAAAGCAAAGCTTATTCCCAGAAAGTAAATCACTCTCAGCCACTCGGAGTAGTCACTGCGAAACAATTACGGCAGTGTCAGTAATTAATTTCCTTTTGAATATGATTGAACTGTTTCCCACATAACCAGCCACCTTTCACATGGTCCACTATAACATGGTCCTGTTGAGGCCTTAAAGTACCAGCCGAAACGTGTCAATCATGAGAAGTTAATTGTATATAAGACAATTGGACCTGGTAGATTTATTTGCTTTTCAAAAAGTTTGGGCTTGTAAATCATTGAGCCTCATGGACTTTACTTCTGATTATTTTGAACTACCTCCAGGTGTATTTATGTACATTTAAATGACATGCGTACACCGATAATTTTGTTGTTGTAATTATTGCACCTTATGCACTTGCACTTTCCAAAACAAACAAGTATCATTCGTAGATGATATTTTGCAAAGTAAAACGGAAACAGATATAAATTCTGTAGAAAAAGAAGCTAATCTTCCCCATTTGATTGACATTGTCTCATGTTATTATGAGATACAGTTTATAACACAATCTTAATGCATTTTGGGAACACACAGTAAAAAAGCTAGCCAATTAGAGATTTAAATGAGTAGTCATAAAGTTTAGCCAATAACGATAAAAGCTTTATTGTGCTCAAGTGCCCTGATGCTTAATTAATCCGGTAAGGAACCCTTTGTACATTCAGTGATAAGGCCTATGGCCAGACTGGAGATCCCAGGCACTTGATGATGGGTAACTCTAAGACAATGAATCACTCCTCAAAATAATTTGCTGTTCTGTATGAACGAGGCATGGTAACACACAGAGTGTCGGTCCTCTGCGACTGTCTGGGTAAAACCAGGACTTCTGGTTACCTTACCCTTCCATCTCTCCAATTTGCTTCAGTTGTTGCCTTTCACTGTCTCTACCACTAATAACACTTATTGCCATTGCTATGGTATGTAATTTTCTTCACTTCAGAAGGAGGAAAGGCTGAGTTTGCCCTCTCTGGTATATCAACCGGTCACTTTTCGTTTGCGCATGGTTCTCATTGAAAGGTGGGCTTACAGAAGCAACTGTTATATGGGCATCCATATCGTGTGCTTTGTGCAGGCCCAAGTTTCGTTACTGAAAATATAGCTATTTTAAGGGTTGGATTTTGATAGCACACTAATTAAGGGGAACATGTATGGTTTTATTAGGAATGTGTGTTTTTTAGGTTCTTGGCAAGGCAAGACACTGGGCTCAAAGTGGCAGAGCTTTTTACAGGGCAATGTATAGAAATGAGAGCAAATATTCAACAAGCATTCGCAAAGCTAATAGGTCTCTCTAATGCAAGAGCTATTGGTTTTGCCAATATGATTTAGCAATTTTCTACATCAGCGTGGCAGCTGTTCAGCATGGCAAAAGTTAGTGGGGTAAAGAAGAGTGGCGTGGAGCGGAATTGAGTGTTGTGGAGTGGAGTGTAGTAAAGTGGAGTGTTATGGAGTAGCATGCAGTGGCGTAGAGTGGTGTATAGTAAGAGTTGAGTGGCAGGGAGTGGCGTGGTGTGCAGGGAGGAGACTGTTGTAGAGTGGAAGGGCAAAGAGTGGAGTAAAGTTCAGTGGAGTAGAGTTGAGTGGCGTAGAGTGGAGTGGCGTGTCAGAGTGGAGTAGAATGCAGTGCCATTGAGTGTCATGGAGTGCTGTAGTGGAAAGTGGAGTAGTGTAGTGGGTGTTGCTTAGAATGGAATTGATTGTCATAGAGTGTAGTGGCATAGAGTGTAGTTGTGTAGGAGAGTGGAAAGGCATACAGTGGAGTAGAGTGTTGTAGAGTCAAGTGGCGTAGTGTAGAATGGAGTGCCATTGAGTGTCATAGAGTGGAGTGGCTTAGAGTGTAGGAGTGGAGTAGAGTGGCGTAGTCTGTCATAGAATAGCGTGGAGTAAAGTGGCATGGATGGAATTGAGGGGTTGTGTAGAGCATCATAGAGTGGTATAGTGTTGTAGAGTGGCATTGAGTGGAGTACAGAGTTGTGCGATGTGGAGTGGAGTGGTGTAGAGTGGAGGAGGGTGCCATAGACTGGAGTAGAGTTTAATGGGTAGAACATCATAGAATGGAGTGTTGAAGAGTGTAGTGTGGTAGAGTGTAGTGTCTTACGGAGGAGTGTCTTAGAGTGGAGTAGAGTGGCTTAGAGTGAAGTGGCATAAAGTACAAAGGTGTAGAGTAGATTGGCATAGAGTGCAGTGGCGTAGAGTGCTTTGATTTTGAGTGAAATGGTGTAGAGTGCCTTGGCATAGAGTGCAGTAGCATAGAATACAGTGGCGTGGAGGACAGTGGCATATAGTACAGTGGGGCAGAGTGGAATAGAGTGCAGTGACGTAGAGAGCAGTTATGTAGAGTAGCATGCAGTGGCGTAGCATGCAGTGATGCACAGTAGAGTGGCGTTGACAGTGGCGGAGAGTGCAGTCTTGCAGAGTAGAGTGGCACAGAGCCCAATGGCATAGAGTACAGTGGCGCAGAGCAGAATAGAATGGCGTAGAGTGCAGTGACGTAGAGTGCAATGGTGTAGAGTGGTGTAGGGTGCAGTGGGGTCGATTGTAGTGGTGCAGAGTAGAATGGCGTTAAATTCAATGGTGGAGAGTGTAGTCTTCCAGAGTACAGTGGTGTAGAGTGTAGTGGTGCAGAGTAGAGTGGCAGAGAGTAGAGTGGCACAGAGAGCAGTGGTGTAGAGTACAGTGGGGCAGAGTAGAATAGAGTGGTGTAGCATGCAGTAGAGTGGAGTGCAGTGGAGTGTTGCAAAGTAGAATATAGTGCTGTAGAGTGCAGTGGTGCAGAGCAGTTGGTGTATAATGCAGTGGTGTAGAGTGCATTGGGTTTGAGTGAAGTGGTGTTGAGTGCATTGGCGTAGAGTAGAGTGGCACAGAGTGGAGTAGAGTAGCGTTGAGTGCAGTGGCGTAGAGTAGATTGTTTTAGAGTAGAATGAAGTGGTGCAGGGTAGAGTGCAGTGACATAGAGTAGTGGTGTAGAGTGCAGTGGTGTAGAGTAGAGAGGTGTAAAGTAGAGTAGAGTGGCATCGAGTGCTGGTGCACAGAGTGGAGTGGTGCAGAGTGGAGTAGAGTGGTGTAGCATCCAGTAGCATAGACAAGATTGTTTCGGAGTAGATTGCAGTGTTTTAGAGGGCGGTGTTGCACTGTAGATCAGAGTTGCTTATTTTTCCAGATTGTTTCAGAGTAGAGTGAAGTGGTACAGGTTAGAATGGAGTGGTGCTGGGTAGAGTGAAGTGGCATAGAGTAGTGGTGTAGATTGCTGTGGCATAGAATGCAGAGTAGAGTGACATAGAGAGAAATGGTATAGAGTGCAGTTGCGCACAATAAAGTGGGGCAGAGTACACTATCATACAGTAGAGTGGCGCAAAGTAGAGCGGAGAGTGAAGTGGCGTAGAGTGCAGCTGTGCACAGAAGATTAGAGTGCTTTAGAGTGCAGTGGTGTAAAGTAGTTGGCATAGAGTGCAGTGGCATAGAGGGTATTGGTTTTGAGTAAAGTGGTGCTGAGTGCATCCGCGTAGAGTGCAGTGGTTTTGAGTGGTGTATAGTGCAGTGGCATAATGTGCAGTGGCATAGAGTAGATTGTTTCAATATAGAGTGGAGTGGTGCAGGGTAGAGTGGAGTGGTGCAGGCTAGAGTGGAGGGGTGCACGGTAGAGTGCAGTGGCATAGAGTAGTGGTATAGAGAGCAGTGGCATAGTTTAGAGTGGTGCAGTGTAGAGTAGGGTGGCGTACAATGCAGTGGTGTAGAGTGGGGCAGCGCAGAGTGAAGTAGAGTGGCATAGAGTGCAGTGGTGTATAGTATATTGTTTCAGAGTAGAGTAGAGTGGTGCATGGTAGAGTACAGTGGTGCAGGGTACAGTGCAGTGGCATAGAGTAGTGTGGCATAGAGTGGAGCGACGACTAGTGGAGTAGTGCAGAATAGAGTGAAGTAGCCTAGACTGGAATGGTGTTGAGTGCAGTGGCATAGGGTGCAGTGTTACAGAGTAGAGTGGCATAGAGTGGAGTGGTGTAGAGTGGAGTGGTGTAGAGTAGAGTAGAGTGGAGTTGAGTTGCCTAGACTGGAGTGGTGTAGAGTGAGGTGGTGCATAATAGAGTGGGGTAGAGTGCACTGGCATATAGTAGAGTGATGCAGAGTAGAGTTGTGAGGCGTAGAGTGAAGTGACGTAGAGTGCAGTGTCATAGAGTGCAGTGATGCACAGTAGATTAGAGAGATGTAGAGTGCATTGGCATAGATTGTATTGGCATAGATTGCAGTAGAATGGCATAGAGTAGAGTTGTGCAAAGTAGAGGAGTGGTATAGAGTGCAGTGGCGCACGAGTAGATTGGTGCAGAGTAGAGTGGTGCAGAGTGGAGTGGTGCAGAGTTCAGTGGCAGTCAGTGCAGGGTTGCAGAGTAGAGTGTTGCAGAGTGCAGTGGTGTACAGTAAGAGTGGTGAAGATTGCATTGGTGTAGAGTGCAGTAGTGAAGAATAAAGTGACGTACAGTGGAATGGAGTAGAGTAGCGTAGAGTCCAGTGGCATAGAGTGTTGTAGAGTATAGTGGCCTAAAGTGCAGTGGTGCAGAGTGGATTGGTGTAGAGTGCAGTGGCGTAGAGTGCTTTGGTTTTGAGAAAAGTATTGTAGAGTGCACTGGTATTGAGTCCAGTGGGGTAGAGTGCAGCGGCGTACAACAGAGTGGCGTGAAGTGGCGCAGAGTAGACTACAGTGGTCTGGAGTAGCAAAGAGTGAATTGGCACAGAGTAAAATAGAGTGGCGTAGAGTGCAGTGGCGTAGAGTAGATTGTTTCCAAGTAGAGTGCAGTGTTGTAGAGTGCAGTGGTGCAGAGTAGGTTAGAGTGGGTTACAGTGGATTGGCATAGAGTGCAGTGACAGACAGTGCATTGGTGTAGAGTGCAGTAGAGTGTCGTAGAGTGTAGTGGCATGCAGCGTACTGGTGTAGAGTGAAGTAGAGTGGTACAGAGTGGAGTGCAGCGGTGCAGAGAAGAGTGGCATAGAGTACAGTTATGGAGAGTGCCGTCTTGCAGAGTATAGAGGTGTGGAGTGAACTGGCATGGAGTAGTGCAGGGTAGAGTGTAGTGCTATGGAGTGTAGTGATACAGAGTATAGTGACATAGAATAGAGTGCCGCAAAGTAGAGTGCCGCAGAGTAGAACACAGTGGCAGACAGCGTAATGTTGTGGAGTGGACTGTTGTAGAGTGCAGTGGTGCATAGTAGAGTGGCGTAGAGTGCATTGGCATAGAGTGGTGCAGAGTAGAGTGGCTTAGAGAGCAGTTCATCGAGTAAAGTGATGCAGAGTAGAATAGAGTGGCGTAGATTGCATTGGCGTAGAGTACAATGGCGTAGAGTGCAGTGGCGTGAAGCATTGCAGAGTATCGTGGTGTAGAGGACGGGGGTGCAGAGTAGATTGGCATATAGTGCAGGGGTGTAGAGTGCATTGGCACAGAGTGCAGTGATTCAAAGTAGAGTGTTGTGGTGCAGAGGAGAGTGGAGTGGTGTGGACAGGCACAGAGTGGAGTGGCGAAGAGTAGAGTGGCGTGGAATGGAGTGGAGTGGAGTGGTGCAGATTGGAGTGGCACTGATTGGAGTGGTGCCGAGTTCAGTGGCGCCGAGTTCAGTGGCGTACAGTAGATTGTCTCAGAGAAGAGTGGAGTGGTGCACAGTAGAGTACAGTGGAATAGAGTGCAGTGGTATAGAGTGCAGTGTTGCAGTGTAGAGTGGCACAGAGTAGAGTGGTGTAGAGTGCAGCTGTGAAGAGTGCTGTAGTGCATGGTAGAGTAGTGGGGTAGAGTGCATTGCCATAGAGAAGAGTAGTGTAGAGTAGTGAGGCGGAAAGTGAAGTGGTGTGGAGGGTTGTATGACAGAGGCAAGCATGGCTAAACCATGCGTGCCTCTACAACGTGGCCCAAACAACGAATGCGTCTTAACAATGCATTCCTTTACCATGCATGCTTTTACCACACATGTCTTGCCACGCAATTTCGTGGTAAAGGCATGTTTGGTAAATGAATGTGTGGTAAAGATCACACTCCGGCCCCTACGTGCTGAGCCCCAAAACCCAGCCCCACATACTTAAAACTACCCCGACTCCAGACCCGCCATTGAGCCCTAAAACTGCCACTAGCCCTGAAAACTGTCCCTTCCCCTCTCTGTGCTGAGCCCTAAAACTCGCCCCATGTCCTAAAGACTTCCCTGACCCTGCCCCCCCACCCTGAGCCCTAAAACTGCCCCTAGCCTTGAAAAGTGCCCCTACGCACAGTCCTGAGCCCTACAAACTGACTCCCACGTCTTAAAAAACTACCCTGACCCCAGCCCCCTGCCCTGAGCCCAACAACTGAACCCCACCCCTGAAAACTACCCTGATACCCCCTGCCCTGAGCCCAAAAACCTGCCCCCTGCCCTATAAACAACCCGCCCCCCCCGAGCCCTAAACAATATCTCACACCCCTAAAAACTATCCCCCAAAACCCGGCCTAAGCCCCACTTATCAGACCGCGTCCTCTCCCGATCCTTCATCTTCCTGTGCACGCCCATCTACGCATCTAGACCTGGCACTGCCTTAACCAAACATATGCGTGGTTAAGGTATATGCGTGTTTCAGCTTGCAGGGGGAATGGCACGAGTGGCTCAGCTTGCTTTGTAAAGCCCTTTTCCCGGCATGGAGTGGTGCAGAGTAGAGTGCAGTAAAGCAGTGTGGAGTGGAGTGGCACAGTGTGGAGTGGTGCAAAGTAGAGTGGAGTGGGATAAAGTGGTGTATGCATGATGTGGTAGCACACTACCATTACAGACAATACATCTTCAGTTGAAATGACCTTTACATTTGCACAGACATACAGTTTTATTGATAAAAGTATACAGCTCACAAATTATAATGTGTGAAAATGTCATCACCTAGTTTATGGATTTGTTTTGATCAAATTAAAATATTTGTTTCCACCACACTTCAGAATTACCCAAAAATGTGTTTTGTTTGTGCTTTTCTAATTCTGATATATATTCTGAAATATCAGCACAGTTAATTTACAGGCATTTAAATATTGTGTGCTAGAAAAAAAACATTCTACAACCTTCCTCTAGCACACCCACGGTAGCCAGCATGATTGTCACATAAACCCTCTCATTTTGAAGTTTGAGAAAGAAAAGCAAACACCAAGCTTCCTGGAAGACATAGCCTGACATTTAACCTCTATCTTTGAATGCACAGCAAATTTGACAAGATAAGAACAAGATTTAAAGGCCTGTTTTCAGAAATCCAGTACTGGTGTAAGAATAAAGTGAATAGAGTTAGGGCAATGGAAAGGAAGAACTCAAGCTGGACAGCTGAAAACAAATAGAAAGAGCAAATGTGAGTTACAAACCACAAAGCCAATGGTAAGCAATGGGTGGAATGCATTCCTAAGAAAGCTTCCCGTATGTCCCCAAGATGTTGTTAGCAAACCAGACAGCTGGCTTCAACCTAAAAATAGGACTTCAAAACAGGAGTTTAAGTTTTAGTCTTTAGAGAAATATAGGCGTCCTTGTAGTGCAAGTTTTATGGAGACCAGATACAAAAGGCGACCATGGAGCACCAGAGTCTTTTAGGAACTGCTGGTTAAGGTCCCATTCCTGATTTCATGGTGGAAGACTGTGATTCTGGGAGTATCCAGCCTGAGCAGAGCTTCACTTCTGAGCAATGATGGAATGTGGACTACCATAGTCAGTATTGGAAGTGAGGCGCAGTGTTATTTTCTCCCAAAAACGAATTAGGACGCATAGTTTATTAAGTAATAAAAGGGAATGTGCATTTTTTTCTCGTGAAATATGCAAGAGATCCAATTATTTTGAAGTAATTAAATGAATGTGCACTTGTTTGCACCAGTAATAGAAAGCACTTTACATGGGTTTAGTTGTGTAACAGAGAGAAATGTGCACTTTTGTATTCACTGGTGTAAAAGAATGCGCATTCGGGCGCTAGTGTCTTCTTCTCTCTTCCACGCACAATTTCACAATTCCTCATAATTGATCAATCATTTAACATGTAGTAAGGGAGAGAGACGCAACCAGGAATATGCCCACTTTAAAGATTGAGTTTTCAAACATAGCATTACTGTTATATCAGAAACCGCTGTTAAAATGCTGAATTTGTTCCTGAATCTGTTGGTAACCTCGTGTCCATAGCTGCAAACAAAATTTCTCAAACTTTATTTTCTCGAGTTAATCCCCATTTATAAGAGGAAAAGTATAAATCAATGGGAAATATTGTGGGGTGTCACTATTTTTGCCTAGATTTGTCACAATGTTCTAAGGGACTGATTACAAGTGCTCCAGTAAATTCGGACCCCTGAGCAGACTTCTGTTTGGGGGGGGGGGGGAGAGAGGGGGGCTGCGGAATTATGAGCTGTCCGATTTTACCGCACCTGGACATTTTAAAGTCCACTTCTAATAAATTTTAGAAAGTCAAACACGCTGACGATGAAAAGCTTATGTAAATACGGGCACAATCCGATTTTTGTACAGTAAACCCCACAAACTATGTGTAATGTCTCGTTTTGAGATAGAAATGATCTCACCCCGTAAAGTCCCAACATAGGGTATCGGATTCTTTCGGGTACAATTCATTTACGACTTTAAGACCCCTCTGGTGCACTCCTGATCAGGCACTAAATGGAGACATCAGCATCAGAGAATGCGTGAAAGTGTCCCTGGCGCGTCTATCGCTGAAGTATACGAGACTCGTAATTATGTTTCGGGCAGTTTTGCACCCCTGGGCTTGAACTGTGTGTTGTCACCCTAAGCTCTGCTTGTCCTTCTGACCTGGGATGATTCCAGGGTCAGCAGACTTTTCACTGCGGCCCAACTCTCCAGCAGTGACAGTCGTTAGAAAAGCCACAATTGTCACTTTTTTCTTTGTTTGAAATCTCACTGCGTTTCAGTGGGGGGTGGGGAGGCTTGGGGGGGACAGAACCCACCCCAGTTTCTAAAAGTGGATGGAATGCATCGCAGTGGCGGCATTTTATTTTTTTGTATATTCCACATTTTCTCCCTTAGAACCCCGTGGTCTCTCTGCCATGCCGACCCCCTCCCCCCCCCCTCTCGTTTTAATATCTTTGGGGCCTAGGAAGAAAGGCTCAGACATTTTTGGGAGAGCGAGGGAAGGGTGGAGAGAAATGAGGAAACCTCACTAAGTGGCGAAAGAAAGAGACGGGGTCCTGGTTGTGAGGGAGTTTTAGACTATGCAAAGAATTGCTAATTGCAAGTAAATGGGCCCCCTTTATCCGGCAATGATCTCAGCTGCTGGGGGTTGGGGAGGCCTTTGTATGGGGACGCCTGTCCCCTGTCAGGCCTGGTCTGGGCCTCTCTTTAGATGAAAAGCAGTCCTTTGTTCGGGGTACGCCCGTTCCAAGGGAGCCCTCTAACAGGAGACAGAATGGAAGAGAGGGGCGCATTAGCATTCCCCAAACTGAGCCAAAAGGGGCGTGGAGTTCAGTGAAGGGTCCAAAGAGTATCAGCAGGATGGAAAATACCATTCTTGGCTTCCCCCTCCCCCCTCACGGCCTAACTAATGGTGGAATAGTTTCACAGCGTCAAGAATGATGCGTTGACCAATGAATGTCCTTTGACGTAGACAAGTATGCGCACACATTAGGGTGACCAACTGCCATTGGTGCAAATTCAGGATGGTGAGTGTAAAAATTCAGGACAAAGGGTCAAAATTCAGGACACAAATTCAGGACAGGAGGTCAAAATTTAGGACAAAACTTCAGGACAATAGATACGTTTTACAGACGCATCAGAGGAAGTTGCGCAATAGTATATAAGCAAGCCCACATATTCAACCATTTGCAGACCTATCCATCATGTATCCTTCCATCTATCATTTCACTCATCCATCCCTTCATCCATCCTTTCACTCATCCATCCATCATCCATCCACCTTTTCACCTTATCCATCTGTACACTCATCCATCCACTCTTCTACCCATCCATCCATTCACTCATCCATCCAGCCATTTACCCTTTCACCCATCCAGCCATCCTTTCACTTACTCACCCATCCACCCAGTCACCCAGTCACTCATCCTTCCACCCATCCACCCTTTCAGTCATCCATCCATCCTCCCTTTCTCTCTCCATTGACCCTTTCACTTAGCCATCCTTCCTTCCATCCACTCACCCATCCATCTACTCATCCACTCATGAATCCATCCATTGACCCTATCACTCATCCATCCTTTCTGTCATCCATCTATCCTTTCACTCCTTCACTCATCTATTCATCCTTTTGTCCATCTACCCTCCCTTTCACTCACCCATCCATCCTTACATCCACCCTTTCACTCGTCCGTCTATCCATTCACCCTTGCACTTATTAATTCATCAATCCATCCATCATTTCACTCATCCATCCACCCACTCACTCACCCATCATCCATCCTTTCACTCATCCATCCACCCTTTTACCCATCCAGCTACCCTTCCACCCATACATCCAGCTATTTACCTTTTCTCTCATCCGTCCTTCCACTCACTCATCAATCCATCCATCCTCTCTCATTCTCCATCTATTCAATCTTTCATTCATCCATTCACCCTTTCACTAATTCATCCAGCTATCCACCCATCCCTTCACTTACTCACTCGCCCACCTTTTCATATTAATTTTGAGCTGAGCATTTTTGAGAAGAGGCCCATCAAGAACTTCACCCTCGCTGCAGGAGCCATTCCATGACTGGGGCAGAAGCCACCCAGGGCGGAGACAGGATCCACCACAGGGAGGACAGGAGCCATCACAGGCAGGGGTGGGGGGGAACAGGAGCCACCACATGGGGGGACAGGAGCCATTACTGGGGAAGGGGGGCAGGAGCCATCACAAGAGGGGGAACAGGATCCACCAGGGTGGGCATGCAGTATTCAAGTATCATCTTGGTCCCTCCAGGGTGGGGTAGGGCTCCTCACCCCCTCCTGGACAAGACAAGGAGAAGACAGGGACTCCTTCCAAAATGTTAGTCCCCCACTGTGATTTACAGTACTTAAAGGAGGTCTTCCAAGAGAACTGATTTAACTGATTGTCCTCCATACTTTGTTAATACTTTGTTAATCAGTGTGGGTGCGATTGTGCCATTTCTTTATTTTATTACATTATAGACTGCATGTTTGCAGAACCGAGGTTTGCTTACAATTTAGTGACAGTAATTAAGCTCTGTGAAGAGAACCACGTGCTGTGCTGCCTCTGTGTAATCAGGGCCAGTTCTAGGATGTTTGGGGCCCTGGCAGAAAGGGAATGTGTGAGGCCCCTCTAAATTGCAGAGACATGAGGCATTCAGGGCTGTTTGCATCTGAATAGATGCCCCTGCTCCTGAAGCGGCAGCCCCTCCCTCTCGGTCACATTCAAGCACCTCTTAACAGCTCATCAAGGGCGGAAAGTGTGAGGGTTGCCATCCCACTGTGCCTCTCCAATGCTGCTGGGTATCTGAGCGCTGGGTATCTGAGCTTTGGTACTGCATCTGAGTCTGTTACACACGACGTCAACAGCATCGGAGTCAAGAAGGGAGGTGGGTGGAAGCTGTGCCGGTTTTAGGGTGGTGCGACCAGTGCCCGGTTAAAATTACGGAGAAATGGCGTCCGTTAAAGAATCCTTTACGGACAACGGACAGACGGCCGAAATTATGGACTGTCCGTGAAATTTACGGACGGTTGGTCACCCTAACACACATCAATGTCAATAAATCCCTAGGACACCGAGTACACAGACACACATGGACACACACAAATCACATGCCAGTAAACAAGGGCAACATAACAGACATGCGATTTACTTACAAGCACAGATGAAGAAAAATACACATGCCATTTGCCTATATACATGGCAACACAAGATGCAAGCGAATACACGTACACAACACAACACATGCCCATATACTTGGTAGCACAAAAACATGCAAAAACATAAGTATGTAAACAAATGCAGATATGCAAGGGCAACAAAGCATACATGCAAATCCACAAGTTTTCATGTTAATAAACAAACACACCACATAACAATATAAATAGTAGTACAACAAACATCCGAATGCACAGGCATTCATGACATACCTAAACGTACGCAGAAACTCACATTCCACTTCTAACCTAAGCACACACCTGACTGCACAACTATATAAAAATGCGAATACATACACAGACCAGCATCAGCTCCATCCCCCAAGCACCATAAGAATAAATGGACACACTAACAGAGACACAAATCATGAATTATCACTTGTTAAAATAACAACAACACACACACACACAAACTCATGCACATAATAACACACAACATGTAGGACTCGGAGACCCCCAGATTGGACCTCACCCCCTCCCACGCTCAGCTGAGCCAATGACAAAGACATACTTGAGTATTTTCTTAGGTAACGGTCATGTTTATTCACATCAAACCATAAACACAACATTCTCCTGCTTAACAAAAACAGTTCCAATGCACACAATAGTAGGAGGATTGTCTCAGGGAAATTACACAGAATACATTGCATTTACACATATCTCAGCTTTGAATACTGGGATAACAAAATTTAACAACATGATGAATATTTACAGATTGTTGCATATGAGTTCAGCAGGGGAGAATGAATGCCACAGCACTAAGGACTTACTTCTCTCAATCTACTTGGACCACAAATGTGAAACAGTATTGCTGAAGGGCGATCCCAGCCCTCGGTACACTGCCCTGCCTCTGGCCCCTCCTTTCCAGCACTGTGCTGTCACAGGGGCCCCAAGATGCAAGACCAGGAGCTACAACCCCATGAGCTAAGTATGCCCCCATGAGCTACAATCCCATGGGCTAAGTATGCCCCCATGAGCTACAATCCCATGGGCTAAGTATGCCCCCATGAGCTACAATCCCATGGGCTAAGTATGCCCCCATGAGCCGGATTGACCGTCCGCTGCTCGTCACCCCACCTGGGGTACCGGAATCTTTCTTTTGTTCTGCCCATTATCCCCTTAGACAGCAGGTGCTTGTGTGCTAATTTTTCTCCTGTTTCTGGTTGCTTAATCTTCTTTTTCATCCTCCGTGATTTAAGTTGCCATGCTTGTTATTAGCTATTTATGCTCATTTGTATTAACCTTTTTTTTCTTATGGTGATTTCAGTGTTTTTTGTTGTATTTATTGTTGTGTCCTAGGTCTGCGGGTGACGTCATGATTGGTGGGGCACTTCCGGTCCATAGAAGGCATCCTTTCACTTCGGATAGGTGGGGACAGAGGTCCCTCAGGAGGTGTTTGCAGCAAGTCGGCTGAAGAGTGTGGGGATGTGGGAGTGCACGCTGCCTACAGGCACTTACTGTCAATCTCCACACGGGCATGTGGGCGCCAAGCTAGCAGCACAGGCCCTTGGGGTGATAATGAGGGCATAGGGGGTGCCTGAGGTAGGTAATCTGGCGGGCAGACGGGCCCCCTGCGCAAGATTACTCCGAGGTGGGTGCAAAGGGGGTAGGCCCCTCCAGTTAGACAGGGGTCCTCACAGGGGACCTCATAGGTTGACCAATCATGATCTCACTCACAGGCTTAATGGTGGACATGCAGGTAAAAGACTAGCCATGGTTAGCAATGACTATGTATTAGAGTCTATGTTAAGGTTAGCCATCCATCAAAATTGTAAATAATACTGTATGGGGTTTATGCGTATTAATTTTGTAAAGTGATATTGAATGATTTAGAAAAAATATATATATATGTGATGTTTTTTGTTGTCATAATAAATACAGACAGGGCTTTACAACCCCTAACACAAAAGGTTTTACAAAAAATTGTGTGCTGTCTTTGCAATGGAGGGTGATGGCGTCACAGGAGGGCGAGGACCTGGTGGTCATTTCATGGCAGGGGCGGGATCTCGGTGATACCTGGCCATATGGGAGAATGGGAAATTGTTTAGCAAGTTGAGGATCGTCATCGCAGCCCTGGTTCCGATTTCAGGAAGGCTTGGTCAAAAAGGAAAAGGCCAAGTCGGCGTAGACATAAATAGCTTGCCGACATCATGACACTGGCAATGGAAGTGACACACCGCCTGTGCCGTCCCCTTCCTGTTTCCTGCCCCCCACCCTCGTGAGACAAGGGGCAGGAAATGTGACCCGTGGACCACTCACCTCCCCCATATGCTCTCTGGGCCAAAGAATAGCGGGAGCAGGGGAGGGTGCGGGTCCGTAGGGTTCCCAGGTCATAGCGTTATGCACCATAAAGGGGTGCGCTCTACATAATATAACACAGTCCCACTGATGTGCCAGTAAAAGCATAATGAACACATACATCAATAGGCCATCACATGTACTTGGATTGTATTTCCTGCCTCATCTTTCTAGGCTCTGCAGTGAGTTACTCTTTTATGATTGTGACAGTAGCCTTGCCTGTGCTGGTGTTACAGGAAACAAATGATGGACGGAATGCTGACAATGCAAACATTCTCCCTCAGTCAAAAGATCTGGGTTAAATCCATCATTCTTTTGCCCACTACGCCACCCCAGTTTGGACCCAGCCATATGCAAATCAGTCTTGACCCTGTGCCCCATGGGAACAGTCCAGACCGAACTGCCAGGCCAGGTCCTCCCTGGACCGGAAACAAGCATCATGGGACCGGTTTCAGGGTATGTCACCCTTCATCAGCCAGGCTAGCTTTAATTCAGTGGCACAGGGAGCAAGGGATTATATATAACAAACTGTTAGTGCGTGCACAACCTGTGGTTATACCTATATATTAATAGGGTGTCCCGTGCCCTGGGATTCACTCTCTGAACATGAGTGAAATCATATAACTTGAAGTAGCACCCCTACGGTGGTGGGGTGTGTCCCCAGGGCACTGGTGTCGTTGCCTCGTGTGGAGATTAATATGTAATCCCAAGGTTTTTTCCAAATGTCAAAATAACAACACTTGTTTCTCAAGTTTAATTGTTCATTAATTGTTTATATAATTTCTTCATATCATTGTTACAGTTGATTCACTGCATTGTCCAATATATCCTTTTAGTAATCTCAATGCATTTCGGTCGTGCGGGCCTTCATCGGGGGACTATCTGTAAAGTGATAGTAACGGTCGTTGTTCACTATACATGAAGATAGACACGAATATATATACATGTTGTATTGTGCTTAAAAGTGCGGTTAGGTACAAAAATCACAGGGTGTTGGGTTGTGTCGCAACAAATCAAACGGGCTGAGTGAAGGGTTTGTGAGGGAGGATGTGGGAGTAGTTCTACATCCTGCTTTGTGATCGGTTAAAGCCGTTGTGCCTAAAGTGTATATCAAAGTGCTCGATGTGCAACTAGTTAAAAGGGCTTTATGAACTCTTATTCAATAGTGCTCAAGAGTAATGTCCAGTGGTTTTAAAAGCGGCGTGCCTAATGCTTGAAAAGCGCAGTTGCGATAATCAATATATTCTGTTGGTGCCTAGAAAAACATGCTGTTGGTGCCCAAAAGAACATGCTACCTGGCCAAATACGGTGAAGGTGGTTTATTGGGTGAAGGTTGCTGAGCGGATTAACGGCTGTACTTTCTGGCTGTTGCGTGTTGACGCTTTCAAATGAAGCGGCATTCAAATCTGTCTTACTCGCTTTTTATGGTTTTCTTACAAGTGCCATAGAAATAGAAACTGGACTGTGCGTCCTGAATGTCGAACTACCATTGAACGTGAACTACTATGGACATGGGTGACAGACTAATGATGATTCGTCTGCGAAAGCGAAACAGTGCAAACTAAAAGTGCCAAAAAGTGTGCCAAGTGTAAAAAATGGTTATGGTGATTAGAGATAAATCAGAGATGCATACCATATGCATACCATAAATATGTTTCAGAGATGCATACCATAAATGAGTTTCAGAGATTAAGGAATTAAAAGAGGAGAAAGAGAAGAGGGGATGAGAAAAAGAGAATGAAAAAAAAGGGGGGAAGGAGGTCAAGTTAGTCATAGGTAACATTGGAATTCCATCCGGTCATTTAGTCCATTAGGCTTAAGGGAGTTCAGGAGTCGTATCCAGTGATTTTCGCGTTGTAGCAAGTGGGTGTGATTGTCTCTTCCTTCTTGCTTCCCTATGATTTCTAGAGCGCAAAATTTCAGTTGGCTTCAACGAAATGATTAGCTACTGTTGATTTCAATGATTTCGTTCTGATGTTACTTTTGTGTTCGTTTACTCTGATTTTTTGTTTTCTTTCAGTTTGTCCTATGTACGCCTTTCCACAAGGGCATTTTAACAGGTAGATTAAGTTACTTGAATCACATGTGGCGTTAACTTTGAGTTTGATGCTGTATCCTTTCATGGGATGTGAAATATGTGGTCCAGTGAGGACATTATGACAATTATTGCAGTTCCTGCACGGGGCTGTGCCTTTGAATGTTATTGGATGGTTCTTGCTTTTGGGTTGCTTTTATTATTTCACCTAAATTTTTACCACGGGTGTATGCAAAGATTGGTTCTTCGTCGTAAATGTGATTGAAGTCCGATTCAAGTTTTAATACTGACCAGTGTTTTTTGATTATTTTCTTGTATGCTGTTCTTTTCGTGGAGAATTTGGATATTACTGTTATGCGTTCCTGTGTAGGTTAACTTTTGGGGATTAATAATTCTTCCCTGGACATGTTCTTGCTCCTTGTTTCCACTTGTTTTGAAATTTGGTCTGGGTAATTGCGTGCTTTAAAACGTTGTAGCATTTCGTCAGTGCGCTTCACTGTGGTGGTGGGGTTGGATACGATTCTCTTTACCCTTAATATTCGGGTGAAAGGTAAATGTTGTTTTAATGAAGGTTGATGAAAACTTCCATAGTGTAACATATTATTTCTGTCAGTACTTTTTCTAAACAGATCTGTTTCAAATCCTTTGTTGCTTTTTGTGATACTTACATCTAGGTATGTGATTGTTTGTTCTTGAATCTCATAGGTGAACTGTATACGGTCATCTATCGAGTTCAGTTTGTTGAGTTCAGTGTTTAATTCTAAGATTGAGCCATTCCACAGTACAATGATATCATCTATAAACCTAAGGAATAATTTGGCATGGGTTTTTCAGGCTTGTGTTGACAGGATGTGTTGTTCCTCAAATTGGTTCATAAAGATATTGGCAAATGCCGGAGCGGCACAATTGCCCATTGAAGTTCCGGTCTTTTGCAAGTACCATTTGTTTTGCCATTTAAAATAACTGTGCATAAGGGTAAATTGTAATAATTCCATCAGGAATATTTTTAAATCTTCATCATATTCCGTGAGGAGTAGTGCTTGTTTGATGGCTTCAAGTCCCGACTGGTGAGGTATTGATGTATATAAAGATTTAACATCTATTGTACACATTACTATGTTTTCATCCTCTGTGAATCTGAGGCCACAACACCAGTGCCCTGGGGACACACTCCACTACCGTGGGGGCACAATGAGCAAGGGACACACGTCTGGGCACCCATTGGCTCTCACTCAACTTCAAATCACCTCAAGCCCCTCAAACCGACTTTGGGAGTTTTGCCACTTAGGCAATACTTGTTCCAAACCAAAGCCCTAGCCCATGCCCTTCCACAAATCTGATTAAGGATCACAATATAGACATTTTCCCAAAGTTGGCAGGTCTGTGGTGTCACAGGAGATCAGGCCACATCAGGAAACCAGGAAGACTAACAGAACTTCAGAAGTGAGAGAGAAAGTTCAGCCAAATAGAAAGCCAAAGAGGAAGATAAGCAAGAGAGCGTACAGCAATAGACAATCCAGGTACGGCTCAAGAGTACAAAAGAAGTCACTAATGGTGCTCACTACATGGAATTTTGAGATCCACTTAAATTCCTGAAGCCACCACGATGATAGGCTGTGTCCAGGAGCCCATAGAAAGTGCAGTTGTGTGTCAGATGATGGTCTGACTCTAACCTGCATCCACTTCCAATGTTATTCAAACCAAACAATGCCAGAAGCACAGAGAATGGACCCGGAGCAGAACAGAGCCCAAACACACCTAACCCCCGCCAAAGTGACCAAGATGACAGGCAAGGACCTGGCAGTGCCTCCTTCATACAGGCACTATCACAGATGTGGCCTGAATGGAACCTATTATTGGATGTCCCTGAACAACCGTGGTGCATGGACAAATGATGCATGTTCCTAGAAATGATCAACCGGGTCTTTGTCCTTCCACTCCTTGAGAAACAGTCAGGGACCAGTAGGGTCCATGACTGCTGCAACCTCATGTTCAGAAACCTTACCCACCTAGATCAGAACAGAATGGAATCTCATGGAAGGATAAACAGGCCTAAACCAGCCCATTCTATTACTATTGTGGTGTGACACTTGGCACAGGATAAAACTAAAACGGTAGTCATTGTCCTAGTATCTGCTGGGCATGGCCACAGATGGGTACAAGGAAAAAAGCACCATGGCTATATGCTCTGTGCCCTGAGGGTACATCAGATGTAGGTATTAGATACAGGGAATAATATAAAGGTCATGCATAGCTCCCATTGGCTGCATAATATAGTATCAGGGTGTGGCTTACGATACTGCAGTTTGAGGATTAGGTTTCCAAGCCCCTTGCTCAGTAGTAAAACGCCATGACTGCAGGACATACCCAATAGGTACAGTGGGCATGGCTACTGGGCAAAGGGCATGGCTGGCGGGCGTGCCATGTACCCAGTAAACACATGTAAAACATGATTACAATATCTAAGAAATGCACCCTAAGATTGTTAAAGGGACATCCCAGGCCTCGTCTAACAACAATGTATGTTAACAAAAGAAACAAACAAATTCCTTCAAAAATGACGTTGCATGAAAGTTACAGTTATGACCCAAAACCTAAGAAATCACTGATTATGCAGCCGTTACTCCCCCACTATACTGCACATGACAATGTATTGGGACAGTGCAATTCATCTTATTCAGCCACGTTTTCTGAAGCACAGCAGTCTCAGGATCCGGGCAGTGAAAGGCAAACTATGGAAAACCAACAGGTGAAGCCAAATGACACAAGATTACAGCGAAACTAGGCTCAAACCAAATGCCCCGAAGCCATAATCCATGAATGACGATCAGCTTGAAAAGATTCATGGCTATCTGGCTCTTTCAGATCAGAGAGGCCATAATGACAGAAGCTTGAAAGTCAAAGTAGCGTGTCTTTTTTTGGTACCCTTTCCCTACAGTTGCAAGCAAGAGTGCGTCTGGATAGCTTGTCTCGTGTTTGTTCATGGCTATGGGAGTGTGATGCTCCTGCCACAGCAAGAGTGGGTGTCAACCAATGTTTTAGCTTGAGATATCTCGGTTGAGGTTTTTTTTTACCCTGGAACTCTTTAGCATTCGTAAGAAATCATGCAGGTCTGTTTTTAGAGCCCATTTAGAATTCGGATCCATTGTACTCCTTTGAAATAGAAAGATGACAATGCATGATGTGTCACAAGTTATAGGACTGCCAAGACAGGTAGGTGCAAAGGGCTGGACAGGCCAAAGGTTAGACACTACTAAATGCCGAGGGGTGGTGTTGGACACAACCCTGTGCCCTCAGGTAGGTGCCAAGGGTAGGTGCCAAGGCAGATTTCCTGTGTCATGATTCCAAGGTCTGTGAGTCCATTCAGTTCACCTGCATCGAGGCACAAGACGGTTACGCTCTCACCCTATCCTACTTGACACCGTCCTTGTCCACTAGTTTTACGGTTTGCATTCAAGGGAAGGCGTTAGAGCCCTTGGGGAACCATACTGTTGAAGTAAGAAAACCTGCTGTAACTCCTAGGGAGGGTGGAGGTGCCCAAGTACCAAGTGAGAGGACAGTACATCAGGAGAATGTAATGTGTTAGTCTAGAGTGGATGAAGGAAACCAAGGCCAGAGTTGACTTCATTCAAGTGCATGTTTTGTTTATGTAAACTTTATCTGTAATTAAGAATACAGTTGCTTTTGTATTAAACTGAGGGGGGAAACATGGTCCTAATATCACCTATACTAAAATCGAAAACAGCTGGGAAGGTGGTGGTCGACACGAGAGGTGGACTGCTCCACAATAGTGACTTTTAACAAATGGTCCAGAAACTGGGCATATTTATGTCTTGTTTAACATATGTGGCTTTGAAGGGTAAAAAGGGAGAGGGTAAGGGGTGGATGGGACTAGTTATTTAATGTGATGTTAAGTTACATGTCAATAGGCTTTGGAGAGAAAGAGAAAGCAAAAGGGGCAAATGGGTCAAGTTCTTTAAACCAAACAAAAAGTAAGAGAAAGTGTTCTGGTTAATCGATGTCTTTGGGCACTCGAAATCAACACACTAAGTAAAAAAATGAGCACTTGCAGATGTGAAATAAATGTATGATTGGCATTGTGCGGTAAGGCAGGTACTGGCAGGGTTCTGGGCACTGGAGAGACAGAGGAAGAGTAACAGTTGGCCAGTATCACTGGGAGAGACTAAGTCAGTGAGGCAGGAGGTGACGTCAGTCTAGGAGTGGAAAAAACACAGGGAGTGCCTATACGCTCCTGTAAGGGGGATACCGCAGTGTTCCCTACCCTAATATTGCATGCACCACACTAGAAGTCAGGACATCTTCAAATGAACACATGCATATAAAGAGAAAACTAGGAGGCAGGTCTTCTCTGTTTATGGTCCCAGGATCTGATACCAGATCCCTCTCAAATCAGAACGGCCCAAACCTTCCCCCTGTTCGAGGAGGACTTGAAGCCTTATCTTTTTCAAAGAACACTACGTGGTGTTGCTGCTGATGGTGAGGCAGAGTGGGCCGCAGCTGGATGAAAGATGACAGTCTAATAGACAGAAAAGGTAGACGAATAACAACAAATGTATAAGGAAAGGATGTAGGTGTGTTTTTCCAGGAGGTAGAAATCAGGTTGAAAGAAATGCATAACGGTCTGAAAGGACAGCCATATAATGCTTTAGGTGACAGCAGCAGTTCTGCAGTCTCGGGTTTGATAATCCCTCCAACAGTGGGTGGCCTGCCCATATGGGTGAGATGGGTAAGGGAGTTAGTTCTCTCTTTAACAGCTGAAAATGAGAGCGTTCTTGCAATCTCTTAATTCCCTATACTAGATACAGAATGATTCACAGAACAGCAGGCACACAGCATAAACTGAGTGGGAGAAACTGATAATATCCTGGTCTCAATACTTTCTATTCTGTATGGTTTTTTAAGTGTGATATAGTTTGTGAGGGATGAATTGGTAACTGAAGAAGATTTGATTGCAGTTGTTAAGGCCAGTAATGGTAGACCACGTATCAAAATGTTCACCAACAACAAAATCCTACCTGCCAAAATCAGAGGGATTCAAAAAGTAGCTAAGATTGACACATCCACTACTCATTTATAAGCACGAGCTTGTCAATAATTAACCCTGTGCTACTAAATCCATAAAGAAGTGAATTCCACATAGAATAGACACTGAGAATAAAGCATTTTCTGATCATGTGCAAGATTGATTGAAAGCAGAAGACAGAAAAAAATACCCAAATACCCTGTTCATCAGAGATCTGATACTGGAGAAAATATAGCCACTGCTAGTAATTACACTTAAAACACACCATTGCCTCTGGTGTGCCCTAGGAATCAATGAGGGAAGCTGCCAAAACAGCTGTCAGAGGAGAAGTGCTAAACCCAACTTTAGACCTCAGTAAATCTAACAAAGGGGCATATTTAAAACTTGAAGTCAATTGTGAAAATTGGGAAAAAATGTTTAGACCCAACAAGACATTTTGATAGCCACACACTGAAAAATTCAAACTTGTAGCCTAATTGGTGAACCAAGTAAGCAGTTGCATTTTTGGAATTTTTCAAAATTAATATGTGTCTGAGCGGAAATTAGCTCAAGAAATCAAGGATTTTTGTCTCCGACACTGTAATCAAGAGGGTACTTTCATTCACATTTTATGGGACTGCCTGCGTATTCAGGGCTACTAGAGGAAAATTGCACGCCAACTTGAGAGGGCGGGAGGCAAATCCCTTGGGTTATCTCCCCAGCTATGCTTACTTAATATTTGGGGGGCGACTGACCTCACATCTGCTTAACAGGCGTGGGCCTCAATGGGCTTTATCATTGCGAAACGGAATATTGTGCAAAAATGGGGGGTGGAGGCGGTCCCGCTCCTGGTTGACTGGGCAAAAGATATGGACACCGCGATGGTTGCTGAAAAGTCAGTATTTAAGGGATGGGGTTGCCCCAAGAAATGGGATCAGAAATGGGGGAAATGGAATAAGTATAGAGGGGACATCTGCATCTCCCTGACGGTGGAGCTCCAGAAAGAAAGGTGAACACTGATGGCCCAGTTGACAGCGGATGTGCTGGCTTCTCCCCCTTAGGTGTGGTGTTCTTGCTCTCTCCAGGCCCCAGCCACCTGTTGCAACATGTTTGTGCTCTCTAGACAGCGTTGTCTCTTATTGGTGATTAGAAATTGTATGAACGTATTGCTCTGTAAGAATCCCAACCCCATTAAGAGGCGATTGTCAAGATGCTAATGTATGTATTGGAGGGGGGCCTTTTTACGGTGAATTTGTGCTATATTTACCAGTACCCGGTTGTTGTTAAAATAAAATAAAAAGTTTATAAAAAAAAAAAAAAGAAATCAAGGATTAGAATGAAGTACATACTTTAGAGAGGACAAAAATAGAAATACGCATGTCCTACGTCTCTAATCTCTACATGGGCAAACAGCATGATCAACCCTTCACCAACTCGAGCTAAATAATTCTGAGCAACCGAAACTAAGTGATAAAGAACTGCAAGAGCTCAAAAGGAAAAGCAGTCATTTATTTGGTTAATATTAGCACACCTTGTTGGAAAATGTCAGCACATTAATTTTTAGCACATTCAGAAAATAAATAAACTTTTTCAATCATTAGGATCAGTGACTATGTATATGGGGGAATCAAAGACGATACTAATATTTAACTCAGTAAAATACCCATCACAATGCATAAGATATTAACAGGTTGCATTAATAAAATATAAGATGCAACAATATATGACAATATTCTGATCTACAGATTAGAAATCAATGTTTCAAACTTAACACACAAACGAAGCAAGTTTCTTCTGGAAAAGACAACAACACACTGTCACCAAAGATCATGTATTTTCAGAGGTAAAAGACAGGGATGCCCCTTGTCCTCTTACAGTTTGTTCACACAATAATAATGTTATCCTTGTTTCTTTGTGAGGTCTATAGGACTCTGTGACAAAAGGATGGTGTAGAAATCGGAATTGTAAAATAAAGCTGCTTTTATTGGATCTATTAACTATGCCACAAAACCAGTGCTAGGATGCTTGTTTCCGGTCCACGGAGGACCTGGCTTGGCAGTTCGGTCTGGACTGTTCCCATGAGGCACAGGGTCAAGACTGATTTGCATATGGCCAGGTCTAAACTGGGGTGGCATGGTGAGCAAAAGAATGATAGATTTAACCCAGATCTCTTGACTGGGGGTGAATGTTTTGATTTGTTCTGCATTCCGTCCATCAATTGTGTGTCTTTAACTATGCACACAATAACAGCCATTAGAGATATTATCCGTCATATCGCCGTCGTTTTTCACATGAGTCCTTACTATTGGCCTTTCCGTCTTTACTCAGAGTCCCCTTTCACATGTTTGCCAAATATTGAGCTCTGGCTCTGTTTTCCGAAGTCCAGTGACCTGTGTGATAGTCTTTGCTTAGCATGAGTTACTACTTTTCTCCTTTGTAGTGCTACACATCTTGAAAGAAAGAAGAACATGATTCTGACAGGTGGTTACTACTTGGGTCTGCTGCTCTCCTTCCTGCTCATGGTTTGAAATATCCCTCATCCTTCCTAATCTGATTCTGATAGGATTCTAGCCTGTGATGCTAGGGGCTAGGTATGGGTGCTAGGCGATAGACTGCTTGTTTCCAGTCCAGGGAGGACCTGGCTTGGCAGTTCGGGCTGGACTGTTCCCATGAGGCACAGGGTCAAGACTGATTTGCATATGGCTGGGTTCAAACTGGAATGGCATGGTGAGCAACAAAACGATGGATCTAGGCTCTGTACTGGGGTGAATGTATGTAATTGTTCTGCATTCTGTCCATCAATTGTTCTTTTTGCAGGCGATAGACTGAAGCATTTGGAGCAGACCCTGTTGTCCCTCCTCCTTTAAAACCAGAACCTAAACCTCTGCAGGAACTGAAGATCCGACATGGCATCTGGTGTGCTGTGCATTGGTTTTCATGAGGGTCAGCAATCCTCCGGGTTGTCACAATGAACCCTACTAGGTTAACAATCTACCCAACCTGTAACTGCCATGCTAACTTATGTAGGAGCCAACCCGCAGAGTGCCTCCACCTCAGGTAAATGTCTATGGCTTTTACCACATCTCCGATATGACGGTGTCTCACCATTCCATCTCTTACATTTCGCTGGACCAGTCTGTTTTGTCCTTCTTGTGACAGGCTCTTAAGAATCCCCTGAGCTGCTCCCAAGGGTCAGTGTGCTGCCAGTGAACATCCGTTTATATGCAGACGACCTTGAAATCTTGGTGGAAGCTAAGTGTGGATGTAACCACAAGTGGATTCGTTAAACAAATACTGCAACAGTAATAGATTAATAATTAATGTATCATAAACCCAAATTTTGGTTTTTGAGAAATTAAAGAGCTAGACCTGGTTCCTAGGCAGTGAAACATTGGCTGCTGTTGAGGCGTTTAAAGCCCGAGGAGTGTACTTTACGAGCTCTCCTTACTTGAAATAGCTAGAGATGCTAAAGCTACAATGCCTTGATTTCAATGAGTGGTTTAATGAGATGTAATAATTTATACTAGAGAGAGTACTATCTCTGTTACCGCTCTAATGTATTTATTAGACATAGATTTTGTTCATGGCATTATATGCATCACCGGCAATTATTTTGGGCTCATGCATACATTTTGACAGACTCAAGAGTAGGTTGCTGAAGAGAGCTCTAGGACTCCCCCTTTGTACAGTAGTTCAAGCATCAAGAACTAATTTTGATCTCCAGTCACTAAATACTATTGCTGTGGTATAATCCTTCCTTCAACATTTGTGTAAGAAAGGATCCATGACTGCTGGAGGAGACTGTTAGAATAAATTGTGGGGCAGCAAATCTCCTTATGTTAGGACATAGCATATACATTTCAGGTGCTGAGCTTTGCCTGAATATGATGTCAACCTCACTCCTAATTCAGATTTTTCAACTTTTTTAATTGTGGGATAAGCTATATTAATTCCAGAAGCCACCTATGGAGGATTTGGGGTATGCTGCAGGGAACAAAAAATGTATCCCAAAGAGAGAAAACTAAAGTATGTTTGACATAGCTAGTTATTTACTGTTCGTTTAAGACCCAGAACGAATGCAGGTTTTATTAAGATTACGCTTGGGTCTTCCTGTTTCATTTTCTTGAAAAAACATAAATAATCAGAATGTAAATCAAGTTGAGTGCAAGTGTGGAGTTTTAAAAGATAAAATATGGGTGCACATTTTTTCTTTTGCTTCCTAAATATTCCAAAATTCGAAGACAAATTTCAGATCCACTATTTCATGAATAATTAAACCATTATTGCTGCAATGAAATTTATTTTTGCCCTTTAAAGTCCTTGAGTACTATATTTTTTAAAGAATATTACAAATCTATTAACTATTGTGGAATGCGTCTTTGAAAACGTAACCAATTTGAGGTAAAAGTTACACAGGGCAAAGATCTTGGCAATGCTAATTTTCTCTCCAGTTATCGAGTTGCTGGTCGCGAATGGCATGAGCTATGGGAGGAGAGATGTGAGGACGGAGGAGAATTTATCTGACTTCGTGCACGTCTTACTAAAGTTGGAAAAAGTTAAGAAAAGAGAACAAGGTCAAAAATGAAAGAGAGACAGAGGAGGATAAAAAGAGACAACATATTCCCTTACTGGTTCTCTGAGGACGCCACGGGCTACAAGAGGAGTGAGGACCCAGAAGAACCAGAAGGTGATCAGATGACACACCGACTGAGACAGGCAGGCGATCCGAGGTTGGAGGACGTACCAAGCAGGGACAGAAGCAGACAACCTGAGTCACAGGAAAGCCAAAACGTTCCCCAGCCAATGAGGTTGCAAGGAGATGTGGCATTGAAGTCGAGAACCTCCCACTTCCAACTGGACCAGCACTGGGCTCCTACCAAGCTCCTGGAGGAACATGGCTCACACATTTGGGTGACTAGGGAAGGGGTTGTGGACACTGTAACAGTTGGCGCACCAGCTTTCCCCGGCGGGCGTGAACGCGTAATAAAGAAAATATAGAAAGCGGAACTGCGACGGCAGTCCGCACTAAGCCTCAACAGCATGTGGGAGTGGGCTATTTTGCAGCGCGTTCCCAAGCACTGCGTAGCGCGCAGAGGGAGGGCAGACCCCCCCCTTGTAACATTGGCGACGAGGGCGGGAGGCCCCAGCAAAGTGGCAGAGGGAATAAAAAGGAAATTGGCAGCACCAAGCAGCACTGGGAAGGTTAGAGCCACGAGGCTCTCCCAGACATCAGCTGGCCTACCACGTGGGTCCCACCCAGTGCAATCACGACCGCGGAAACAGTGGTCCACCAACCAAAGCAGCACACATAGCTGCTCCCTGTTTCATTCGCCTGGCACACCACCAATACCACGGGTGGACACACCTGAGGAGAGCCACAGAGAGACACCCTGGCACCCCAGTCTGAGTGAGTACCACGCACTGGCCCACACGCAAGCCTGCACGATGCTAAGTGCAGTGGCACCGACTCCAGCAAGCCACCCGTCAGCAGCAAACCCCCTCAAGAAGCCATCAAACCACGCCCACACCACGCGAGATGGGAGATCAGGACAGCGCTGCCCAGGCCCCGGCAGCACCACACCACCCTCCGTCTGGTGTCTTGCCTCCGTTCAGTGAGTCTGCGGACCCCACCACAGCCGCACCTCGATGGCAAACGTGGCTTGGCCGCCTAGAGAACTTCTTCATCGCGACGCGGGAAAAGGACGGGGCAGTGAAGCGCTCACTTCTACTTCATTAGGCAGGAGAAGAGATCTACCTCCTGTTCAAGCACCTACCGGACACAGGCCCCCCGATGACTATGCTGCAACGGTCACCGCTTTAAACGCCACTTTGACCCCCAGATGAACCCGGATTTCGAACACTTTAAGCTTAGACAAGCAAAGCAAAGGGAAGGTGAATCCGTCGACGCTTTTTATGCACGACTAAGGGAGCTGGCCGCAACGCACCTCGTGAGGGATCGAGCAGCCGAAGAAATCAGAGCCCAGCTGATCCTAGGGATACGCAGTAAGACCCTATGCGGCCTCATCTTAAGGCAACCAAACATACTAATGAACGACATCCTGATGCTAGCACGGTCCCATGATTTGTCGACAGCACGGGCAGAAGAGATGGACGTAGCCTTGATGAGAGGGCCAGAGAAGGGCGCCACGGTAAAGACGGAAAAGGCAGATGCAGTCAGGATGAAGGACATGTTCTACAGGCAATAAGAGCGTCAGCCACAGATCCCGAAGACCACTGCGGTTACTGTGGGTACGAGGAACACCCCTCGCAGTCATGCCCGGCACAAGGGAAGACATGCACCAACTGCGGAATTGCAAATCACTTTGCATCCGTGTGCAGGAGGAAAATGCAGCGTAAGGAAGGGACCCGGCCGAAACCGATGAGACGAATGGTCCGCCAGCTGTCGCAAGTCTCGTTGACATCTCAACCTGGGAACAAGAAGAGAGAACAACCTGCCTACCAAGAGGATGCGTCCACGTCAGAGGACGAAGGAGAAACATATCTAGTCTCATTCACCAGAGCCGTGAAAAGCAGGCGACAACCCCAACCCCGCTGCACAGTCCAAGTTGCTGAGTCTGATGTCAATGCAGTGATCGACACCGGAGCCTCGGTAACAGTGATGGGAATCCAGCAGTACAACAAGCTGAGGCCCATACCAACACTCAGAATGTCAAAAGCCAAAATATTTGCATACGGCAGTGACATGCCACTACCGCTGAAAGGCAAGATGACTGTGCCAGTATAGTCAGGAAGTGTCGAAATCACCATTGATATCCACGTGATCGACCAAGAGGTGGACACGCTACTCAGCAGCCACGCAGCCGAAGACCTGGGACTGATAATGTTCGCCAGGAAAGTACAACTAGACCAGGCAGCAGAACTGCTCGACCAATTCAAAGACCTATTCAAAGGGCTAGGTAAGATCAAGAGGGCTCCAATCAAGCTACATATAGACTCCTCCGTTCCACCGACAGCGCTGAGACACAGGAGGATCCCATTTAACCTCCGGCCGCTGGTAGAGGAGGAGCAACAAAGCTCGAAGACCAGGGAGTCATCCAGAAGGTGTCAGGACCCACACCATGGGTGTCGCCCATGGTAATAGCCGAAAAACCCCATCAACCAGGAAAGATCAGGCTGTGCATAGATATGCGTCTCCCGAACAAGGCAATAACGGCACGAACGTCACCTAACACCAACCATGGATGACATCGTAACTGATCTAAATGGCTCCCGGTGGTTCTCAAAACTAGATCTAAATGCTGGATACCACCAACTGACACTTGCCAAAGACTGCTGGTATATCACCACGTTCAGCACCCACCTAGGCCTCAGGAGGTATAAAAGACTGAATTTCGGCATATCATTCGCCGCAGAGATCTTCCAAAATGCAGTGAAAGAAATCCTGGTCGGACTCCCTGGTGTTCTGAACGTGAGTGACGACATCCTTATCCACTCAAAGACGGTTGAAGAGCACTACCAACACGTGAGAGCGACACTGAAGCGACTATCAGAACACGGAGTCACATTGCACAGGGAGAAGTGCCTGCTATTCCAACAGACAATTGAATTCTTTGGATACACCTTCACGCAAGAGGGCATACAAGTTGACCCATGGAAATCCTAAGCGATCAAGACTGCAGCTGCAACGCTCACGGTCGCCGAGGTCCGCAGCTTCTTGGGAATGGCCTCGTACTGCGGCTGCTTCATCCCCGACCTGGCCATCCTTGCGGAGCCTCTCAGGAGCCTCACCCAAGCTGATGCAATGTGGAGATGGGGTCAGGCTGAAGAGACAGCATTTCAAGCTGTCAAGAAATCGCTCCTCCACCACACCACGCTGGTGTACTTTGATCACGCCAAGAGGACCGAGATACTTGTAGACGCCAGCCCTGTGGGCCTAGGGGCAGTCCTCACACAAGAACAAGAACCAGGGAGATGGGCTGCCCTAGCCTACGCTAGCAAAGTGCTCACGCCAACGGAGAAGCGATACTCGCAGATTGAACGGGAAGCCCTGTCGATCTGATGGGGATGCAGACACTTCCACTTATACGTCTGCGGACACCTGTGGTACTGTAAATTTCGGAACCATGTTGGTAGCATGGTCCTACCCTGCCGATTTTGGTATCAGCGAACCGCAAATGACTAATGCGGTATGTATGAGTATTTTCGTCATGTTTCACCGATGAATTCACCGTGTATACGATACTACATGTCGAACCCTCGGGTTCCATTTTAAAAGGGTAACCATTTTGTGGTTGCCCTCACATAGGCTGCGCACTGAGGCCCTGCCTAGGCCTAAAGGACACGCAATCTTTCTGTGACTCCTTTCTGACCTGTGCAAACTGACTCCGCTGCCCGGGGTCAATCCTGCCCGGCCGGTTCCTTTTACTGCGGCCTTATGGGATTAGCATCAGGGCCCAACACATCATAAAGTCGTGTATCCCACGCGACTCCTGACTAATCCCTTTCACACCTGACTCTGTTTCCTACTTTATGGCTTGTTTTACGAGTAGGAGGTGTCCGTTTTATTGGGGTCTGCTGATATCTGATGAGGGTTCTGAGCCTCGCTGGGTAAATAATTATGTGCTGACCGAGCCGAAATGTGGGATTATCATCATGACTGTGCTCTTTCTTTGAAGCGGAAATATGTGAACGACCACTTGTAAAATAGGGGCGGTGTTGCCGAGAGCGTAATATTTTGTATATAAGAAAAGACTGGTTTTTGGTCGGGAGCAGTCTCCTGAGAATATACATCGTGTTGTACTTCTCGGATACCTGTGATTGGTCTGCAGCCAATAAATACGATCTTTGACTTCACCTAGAAGACTCTGTGTTTCTGTGGTCCGAAACAGGAAGAACTCAAAGTCTTCGGGTGTGTCCCCTGGCACCGCTGGGTTGGTTCTGAAAAACCCAGTACTTCAGTTGGCGCCCTCGTGGGGCGATTTCAGCGGTACTGGTCCAAGCCAGAGGTTCGTGAGGAGCTTCGTGTGAAAATTCTGGAGGAAGGCCGCCACTTCATCGACCCCTGCATGTCGACGTGGTCCGAAAGTCTTTACTGCGAGGTTCTCCGCGTCCCGACGGCTACAAAGGACTGCTGCCCTGACTATCGCCCTGTTTTGGACCCTTGATGATTTGGTAGAGCGAAACGATTTAACGAGTCTTCTGGTGACGTCATCGATACCTCAGTTAAGTATAAGTGGAGCGTCTCCCAGTCCTTAGTTTGGTTTGGTATCCCTTCGGGATCGCTTTGATTTGGAACTTGCAAGTGCCAAAGCCGAAGGACTCGTGTATTCACGAGACTATCGTATTCGATAATCCTTTGAAGTTTGAAACTAGACTAGTGAGCGACGATGCCTGGTTCTAGTATATTTGGAAATTTGTTTTGTTTGGGTTGTAATAGGGACTCCCGATTAGAGGATTCGTGTCCGGTTCCTCCAATTGGAACTCCAACGTATGAGCTTTATGTGAAACATGGCGTGGGCCCCATTGCGTATAATGAAGTATGGATCCGATACACCAGGAAGGATGGTGTTTTAAAATGGCCCCAAAATGGTAGTTTCGACACAGAAATCCTAGATAACTTAGAAGTTAAATTATTTAAAAAGAAAGCCCGGCCGGCGATGTTTGATTCTTTCCGCCTATGGTGAAAGGAAGCCAAACAGAAAGAAATTAAATTAGCGAAGAAAAATAAAAGAGAGAAAGGTATGTCGATAATGCAAGCAGCCTTACAGTTTAAAGATAATGAGGAAGAACAAATGAATGAGCAGTTGCGCAGGCAACGTCAACTAGTGATTGATAAATGTTACCCAGTTTTGCCGCCCCTTCAGCAGGATGCGTCAGAAGAAAAGGAGAAAGATCCCCTAATGTCACATTTGCTGAGTTCGCCACCCCCGTATGCGCAGAGCGCTACAGCGCCTCCGCAGCCTTTAAATGTACGGCCTCTAGTTAATTTGCCACAAGCTTTCCCGCAGCCGCCAGCTCCTCCTCAGCCGGCTCCTATGCCTACGGCGCTGCCCTCTCAAGGGCCGCCGGTTTCGCTGCCTATCTCTTCTGCGCTTCCTGCGACTTTACCTAGTACATCAGCTGCCTCCCTCGGCGCTCTTCCTGATACGACCCCTGTACCTGTATCTGCACCCGTTTTTCTTCCCTCTGTCTTTCCCCCTGTTCTCGCCTCAACTTCTCCTTCTACACGACAACGAATAGCTAGTGCGGTCACTAGTTTTATATCGCCTCTCTTTGGGTTATCTAGTACGACCCCTGGTTCACAATGTAGACAGTTGCGTGGTCAGCTGCCAGGTTCTGAGGAGAAAGAAGTATTAGACCGCATGGCATATAAATGGATTGTTTTTCCTTCAAGATATGATGTAGAGTCTGTTGTAAATATTTTTCATCAATGGGAAGCACCAAAACAGAGATACGTTTTCGAGAAAATGTGTGGATTCCTCTGTGAGGAATTGGAAGATCATGGTTTGGACTTAAGCCCGCAGGAATTGTGTCATGTACGGTTTGAATTTGGAAAGGGTACGATTGTGGGTCCCGATGTTGAGAAAGCAGTTGCGACATTATTGTCTTTTAGGATCGAGGGTCCTTCTCAGTCACTGTTTGAACGTGACTCCTCTGATAGGAAGGTTAGACAATACCCTATGAGAGAAGTCCCTCCGGTATGGAAGGACGCGGTTGTGGCTGATGCCGTTAACGGTATTGCTGCTATGCCAGCTCATTTCCAACGTGTTTGGGAACATGTTCCTTGGAAGCGATCAGAAGTTTTAGCCCTTAAGCAGACATTGCCTGACCCCCGTAAAAACCCCGCAGGATATTATAAGGAGTTATCACAGACTGCAGAATCGTGTGTCATGAACCTAGCTGACATAGATATGTTGTTCGGGAATGTCGTTCCGCAGCCTTTATGGGGTTGATTCGTAATGCAGATCATGCTGCAGAACTAGGTGGCACATGGGCTAATATCATTGCTACAGACACTAGACAAGTTGGTGGTGTGAAACCTGAGCCCTTAGTGGCAGAACTCCCTGGTAGAATTATTACCTACATGAAGACTTTAATGCCAGCGATGCGTGTGAATTGGGATAAATTATCCGCATGCAAACAAAAGAAAGACGAAACAGTGTCTGATTTCTTCACCAGGTTTGAAGAAACATTTATCGACCACAGTGGTCAAGACATGAGTACGGAAGGTGGTCAACGGTTATTTGTTGATAAATTTGTGCATAATTTGCTTCCCGAGTTGTGTAAGAAATTAAAAGATTCAGAGAGTTCTTGGGCTGTTTCCTCATCAGCGCAAATACTGGCTACTGCACAGTATTACGAAAATAGGGATAAAGATGAGAAGGATAGAGCAGACAAGAAAACAAAAGAATTAAAAACGAAGATTCTTCTACAGCAGGCTTACCTGCCGCGTGGAGATCAGAATAACTATAAGCAAGGTCAGAGTAACTATCAACAACCCCAACAGTTTCAGAGTAACTCGCAAAGTTTCGGGTATTCCCAACCGCGTGTTCCTGTGGGTCCCAATCAGTGTTCGTATTGCAAACAAGAAGGTCATTTTAAGTATAGTTGTCCTATATTGTTGCAGCGCACTAATAATGCTTATGGCACGAGAGGTAGAGGTGGTCAGCAAGCTCCTAGAGGTAGAGGGCGTGGGAATGTTCCTCAGAACGCGTGTCCTCTTCCGCCTCAAAATACGATGAACAGTTTCGATCAGCAGGCCAATGTAACTGGTGGGACAGCTCAGTACTATAATAACGACTATTATGTAGAAGATGGAAATGCGGAAGGTGATGATTACTAGGACAGCCATAGACAGAGAGAGGGAGTTGTTTCAGTGCCAGTGGACCAGAGTGGACAGTATGTCAAGGTGACTACAGCGGGTGTATCAGAGCCTTTTCTATTGGATACTGGTGCTGCAAAGAGTTCAATTATGCACTCAAAACTCCCTGGTGCGCCTTTGTCTGGTGAAATGAATGTTTCAGTAGGTTTTTCTGACGCCCCGGTTAGGAACCCGATCTCTAGTCCTATGCCCCTTTCTGTTGGACCTTGTGAGCTGAAAGCACCCCTTATCCTAACGACAGGTTGTGGCGAAAATCTGTTAGGATTGGATTTGTTAAAGAGATTACATGCGACATTATATTGTTCCCCCTCGGGAGTATAACTTACACTGGGTAGGGAAGTGATTTCTCCAATGTATTTGTCGAAGAATAAACTGCCAGCTGAATTGTCGTCTCTTCCGGATGTCCTTTGGGCTACTGGTCCTAACGATGTGGGTCGCTTGGAAATACCGCCATATGTGGTCACTTTGAAAGCCAATGTTAAATTGCCACGCATTCCCCAGTACAGGATCTCTAATGAAGGTGAGAAAGCGTTGTTAGCGATCATCTATGACTTGATTGAAAAGGATGTAATCGAAGAGACAAGAGGCAACGTTTGCAATAGTCCTGTTTTGCCTGTTTTAAAACGTACTGACCCTTCTCAGCCACCTGTTTACAGATTTGTGATCGATCTTAGAGAGGTAAATAAAATAGTTGTGCCACAGTTTCCAGTTGTCCCTGACATAACTGCCTTGTTAACTATGATCCCAGCTTCCGCTGCTTGGTTCTCAGTGATTGATTTAAAGAATGCTTTCTTTAGCATTCCGATTGCAGAGGAAAGCAGGGATATTTTTGGTTTTAGTTTAGGAGGTCGCAGCTTCCGCTTTAAACGCGCTCCGCAGGGCTACTGTGAAAGTCCATCAATATACAGTCAGGCTTTAAAAGCGCAGCTTGATACAATTGTTTTACCTAGTGGTGCTACCCTTATTCAGTATGTTGACGATTTACTAATCGCCGCGGATACTGAGGAGATTTGTAAAGAAACTACATTGTCATTGTTGCGTCATTTGTCTGCCTTCCATCACAAAGTGTCTCTCTCAAAACTGCAATATTGTCGACAAGAAGTGACCTACTTAGGTCATCTCTTGTCAAAGGAGGGAAGGAAACTGACCCCAGAAAGAATTCAGGCCATTGCACAATTAAGCGTGCCAAGAACACAGAGAGAAGTACGTGCTTTCTTGGGTATTACTTCATACTGTAGGCAGTGGATCCCGAGTTTTTCTTTGCTGGCAAAACCTTTGATAGTATTAACATGCAAAGATACACCAAATCCCGTCCCATGGTCTGAAGAGTGTCAGAAAAGTTTTTCGGAATTACGTAAGGCATTATGTTCGGCTCCTGTGTTGGGCACCCCCGACTACAGTTAGCCTTTTACATTGTATGTTCACGAGAAAGAAGGTTGTGCGTTGTCAGTGCTGACACAGTCTTTTGGAGACAGACAGCTTCCATGCGCGTATTTTTCGTCGACTTTGGATCCGGTAGCCAAGGCATTGCCAAGTTGTTTGAGATCCACAGCGGCAGCAGCTGTTTCTATTCGACAGTCTGCTGGGTTAGTAATGAACAACACGTTGATTGTGATGGTTCCACACGCAGTGGACACGTTATTAAACAGGACCAAGACACAGCACTTAACTAGTGCTCGATTGTCAGGTTATGAGTTGACACTGCTAGCGAGTCATGTACACATAAAGAGGTGCAACACGTTGAATCCAGCTACATTATTACCGATTTCAGCAGACACAGATGAGATTGAGCAGCATGATTGTCTGTTCAGAACAGAAGAAGAAACAAAAGGGAGAGTGGATCTTAAAGATACTCCCCTGGTTGAGTGTGATGGTACCTTATGGGTGGATGGCTCGTGCTTCAAACTTACGAATGGTGATACGACTGCTGCATATGCTGTCACGACTTTGCACACGATTGTTGAAACTGCACGTATACCACATAATTCGGCTCAAGCAGCGGAATTAATTGCACTTACAAGAGCATGCGTGTTGTCGAAAGGAATGAAAGTGAACATATATACTGACAGTCAGTATGCCTTTGGCGTGGCCCATAGTTTTGGGCACTTGTGGAAAGAACGTGGGTTCCTGACTTCGCATGGAACTAAGATTCAGAATGGTCAGTTGGTGAACGATCTCCTTGAATCACTGACCTTACCATTACAAGTTGCGATTGTGAAATGCAGTGCACACAAGAAGATTATTGATGATGTTGGTCGTGGTAATGCGTTTGCTGACGAAATCGCGAAAGAAACAGCAAAAGATGTGACTAATCGAATGTATGTTGCAGGCCCTGCAAGATGGGTGGGTGATGTAGGAATGTGTGAGGACACGATAGAGAGTGTGAAGTCCCTTCAAGCTGAAGCCACAAAGAAAGAATTGAGCATGTAGAAAGAAAGTAAGGGTAAATTGGATGAAAATGGTTGTTGGATTGATTTGTCAGAACACCGGCGATGGTTGTTACCTGATGCATATGTGCTTCCAGTGGTCACGATGGCACATGGAATGGCGCATATCAGTGTGAAAGGGATTTGTAACTTGTTAGCTCCAGTATGGCAGAATGCTGGAATTCCCAAGTGTGCAGAGAATGTGGTCAAAAATTGCATGGTATGTTTGAAATACAATCCTGGTAGGGGAACCCCAACTCCAGCTTGTCATTTTGCGCCTCCAACGTATCCGTTTGAGGTTTTGCAGCTAGATTTCATCCACATGGAAAGGTGCAACAATTTGAAATATGTACTTGTTGTTGTCTGCGCTTTTTCAAGGTGGATAGAAGCATATCTCCTAAAAGACAATACTGCCTTATCCACAGCTAAAGCCCTTGTCAAGGAATTTTTCCCTAGGTTTGGAATGCCAAGAATGGTATGGAGTGATAATGGGAGTGAATTTGTGGGACGAGTGATGAAGAATGTATGTGAGGGACTAGGTATAAAGCAGAAATTCCACGCTGCAAATCACCCCCAATCAGCTGGACTAGTAGAGTGTTATAATGGCACATTGAAGCTCAAATTAGCCAAGATCCAAGCGAGTTCTGGTCTTAAATGGCCTGACGCTCTGCCCTTAGCACTCCTATCAACAAGAATGACTGTGCATTCACGAGTGGGACTTAGTCCCTATGAAATCGTGTTTGGCCGCCCGGCCAATATATGGGGAGTGCCCAGGCCGACAAAATTCAGTGAGATCGAATACCCAGTACTGCTTGATTATTTGTATGAATTGACGGTTAAATTGCGTGTTTTACACCAACAGGTGCATGATACTTTGCCCCAGGTCTCTGAAGCTCCAGGACATCCTATCAATCCTGGATCATGGGTGCTGGTCAAAAACTTTAAAAGGACATGAATGATGAGCCCCGTTGGACCGGCCCCCATCTCGTCCTTCTTTCCACGAGATCGGCTGTCCGAGTAAAAGGGAAAAAGAACTGGATACACGGCATTCACTGTAAAAGGGTCCCTTTGCCTTTGCCTTACGACCAGTGGGTCCAGAAAGGGATCGCTGACTCAGAGACTGAGACTGTGCCTCGTTTCCTGCCGTTTAGCGATGCACGAGTAAAAGGAACGCTTTCTGAGAAGGAAAGTGATGACATCTTGCAAGAAACTGTGCCACCGTCAATTCAATTGGACACTACAGAGCCTGAACTCTTGTTTCAAGATCAAACAGTACCTACAAGAAGTCGCTACAATTTGAGGCCGAGAACTATGGACAAATAAAAATTATTTTTCTTTGATATTTTTTTTTGAGAAGTGCAGCTCTCTCTTCCGTCTGAGAAACTTTCTTATTTTTGCTTTTTCGAACAGCCATCCGGGTTCAGCTGTAGGGTCGCGGTGCCGAGACTTTGGGGTACAAGCCGGAGACGTTAGGTCAACGGTCTGGTTGGTCTAGGGCGTTCCCTGGACTGACAGGTGTACTCCTTAGCAGAAGACACTCATCCGCCGCGAACAGCACGATTAGAGGATGGAGTTTTTCGAGATGAAGAGACCCGCTGAGGAAATAAATTTTAAGAGCAGAATATGTAAAGTAATGAATAGCAAACGTTTTGTAATATTATGTCTGTTTGTCCTATTTAGCATGATGTTGTTTTCTGTGGGTTATGTATTATTGTCTTTTCAAGTGCTGTTTTCACCCACTATACAGCCCATACCTCCTCCTACTGTTTCCTCACACTCTTTCCACCCTCTGCCTGAACACGAACAAGCTAGACGTTCTGAGTTCGTAAACAACTCGTTTATTCAACTTCTGCACCAGCACCAACTAGTTATGAATACGACAAATTGCTGGGTGTGTGGTTTGATGCCGCATACCACTAATAAGGGTATCCCATATCTAGTGCTGCCGTTTAGCTATAATGGGTCATCATGGGCATTCCAGACTATGTTTCTGTTTGCGCTTGAAACCTACTCCCCGCGACCACCGTGTTCCACTAGACCTAGCATGAACAATAAAGCCTTGATGAGAGGAATTGCTGATATGAGCAGAGATATCGATGCATATTCATCTATTCCCAAGGATGAGTTGCGAGCTTATGTGGGTTGGAACGCGACGGGGTATAGCATTAGTCTGGGCGAGAAACAGCGTAAAAGTTCATCCCCGATTTGGGTCGTACCCCACATAGGTCAGTTCTGTTTACAAGGTAATGGTCAGAATCCAAGAGCTCAGTTAGGGAAGAGTGATTGTGCTGAAACGTACATTTTCCCATCACAGTTTTCCCCTACATTTTTGGCTGCCAAGGGTACATACTTTGTTTGTAATGATCGAGCATATACATGGTTGCCCCCTTATTTCTCGGGCACGTGTTATGTTGCAAATTTGCTACCGCCGACATTTACTGCCGCCTCTGACTATCACAAGACCAGAGTTGTGAGAGGCGTTGTTAGTAAGGAGGATACTGCCGGTTAGGAAGCGGGAGACTTTTTCCTGGGTTTCCTGCAGTTTTGGGGACCAATGGTCAATAGTAGGAACCGGAGACAACTGACTCGTGTAGTTGAAACCACTGTTAATGTAACGGCTGGGGCCCTTGGTAACTTGACAGCTGAGCTCCAAGCGGATCGCCTCATGACGTTGCAGAACCGTATGGTTCTAGATGTCATACTTGCAGACCGTGATGGGGTATGCAAGGTTATCCAATCAAGCTGTTGTATTTTCATACCAGATAGCGCTCCGACAGTCTATCAAGCCATCTCCAAACTGCATAAGATTCCTGAATCCATTCATGTGGATAAAGGAGACTGGTCGATGATGGGGTGGTTCTGGGGACTGATATCAGCTTGGGGATGGAAGATTCTAATAGTCACTGGGACGATCTTAGCCATTCTTTTCCTGCTCTGTCTATGTGTACAGTGTGCTCCTGTAGTGTGTAGCCTCTGTGTTACATCATGTGTAAGGAGACCTGTATCAAGGGACGAACTAAGCAATAGGATGATGCTACAGCAACATCTTCATGACTTTATGAATATAGACCTGGACTCAGATTAGTATGAGAATAGTTATTGCCTATGTAAGGGCAAAAGGAGGGTCTGTGGTACTGTAAATTTCGGAACCATGTTGGTAGCATGGTCCTACCCTGCCAATTTTGGTATCAGCGAACCGCAAATGACTAATGCGGTATGTATGAGTATTTTCGTCATGTTTCACCGATGAATTCACCGTGTATACGATACTACATGTCGAACCCTCGGGTTCCATTTTAAAAGGGTAACCATTTTGTGGTTGCCCTCACATAGGCTGCGCACTGAGGCCATGCCTAGGCCTAAAGGACACGCAATCTTTCTGTGACTCCTTTGTGACCTGTGCAAACTGACTCCGCTGCCCGGGGTCAGTTCTACCCGGCCGGTTCCTTTTACTGCAGCCTTATGGGATTAGCATCAGGGCCCAACACATCATAAAGTCGTGTATCCCACGCGACTCCTGACTAATCCCTTTCACACCTGACTCTGTTTCCTACTTTATGGCTTGTTTTACGAGTAGGAGGTGTCCGTTTTATTGGGGTCTGCTGATATCTGATGAGTGTTCTGAGCCTCGCTGGGTAAATAATTATGTGCTGACCGAGCCGAAATGTGGGATTATCATCATGACTGTGCTCTTTCTTTGAAGCGGAAATATGTGAACGACCACTTGTAAAATAGGGGCGGTGTTGCCGAGAGCGTAATATTTTGTATATAAGAAAAGACTGTTCTTTGGTCGGGAGCAGTCTCCTGAGAACATACATCGTGTTGTACTTCTCGGATACCTGTGATTGGTCTGCAGCCAATAAATACGATCTTTGACTTCACCTAGAAGACTCTGTGTTTCTGTGGTCCGAAACAGGAAGAACTCGAAGTCTTCGGGTGTGTCCCCTGGCACCGCTGGGTAGGTTCTGAAAAACCCAGTACTTCACACCCCTTTACCATTGTCACAGACCATCAGCCCCTGGTGCCTCTTTTCAAAGGATCGGTGCCCCACCCTCCCCCACGCATCGAGAGGTGGGCTATCGGGCTCCAACACTATGACGTGGAGGTGGTCTACCGACCTGGGGCCAAGAACCCGGCTGACTTCCTATCAAGGCACCCAGACATAACCAAAGAAGAGAAGGAAGAACAGAACAGCGATGACACAGAAGCACACCTGGACATGCTAGCAGCCCTGACATGCCCCTGGGTGCTAACACTAGAAGAAATAACCGCTGCGGCCAAGGATGATCCGGTAATGTCCTACGTCCACAACACCATCCAAGGAGGGCTATGGAGACAATTCCTTCAGTCAGTGAACACGTGGTCTAGCCCAGAAAAGGAAAGCCTGCTGCACATGTGGCGAGTAAGGAACGAACTGAGCCTCACCCAAGGGGACTCCTCCTCCGAGGGACTTGGATCGTCATCCCAGCGTCCCTGCAACTGTGGGCAACACAACTGGCTCACGGTGGTCACCAAGGGACAGAACGGATGAAAACCCACATGAGAGAGAAGGTCTGGTTTCCAGAAATGGTTGCCCGGATCAAAGAACTAGTCCGCAAGTGCCCGTCATGCCAAATTGCAAACGGACCCGAGAAACCAGCACCCATCCACACAGAAGAGCATGGGCAGAGACCCTGGGAAAAAGTGTTGACTTCGGGAGTTTTCCTGATGGGCGAGTCACGTTAGCCCTCATTGATAGTTACTCCAAATACCCAATAGTAGAGGTAGTGACCTCAACAGCTTTTCTGCATGTCGGCCCTGCTCTGGAGAAGATATTCGGAATATTTGGATGTCCACAGGAACTCCGCAGCGACAACGGACCCCCATTCCAAGGACACGAATTTCATGAATTCATGCACCACCACGGAATCCAACACTGGCGCATCACCCGCCAGTGGCCACAAGCAAACGGGGAGATTGAACGGTTCATGTGGACAATAAACAAATCGATTTGCATCGCAGTGGCAGAACAGAATGACCCCAAGCAAGAACTTCAGAGGTTCCTACGGGAATACTGGAGCACGCCACACTGTTCAACGCGCCAGGCTCCATGGGCGCACATTTTCTCTGGCCCACGCCGGGACGGTATTCTCATTGCCCCCGGGTGGTCCTCCCTCCCTATGACAAAGAAGGAGCGTTCCGAAGAAGAGATGATCGCAACAGCCAGGTCAGTCGAGCCCGGAGAGCGGCCGTCCGCCCACTCCGGCCCGGGGACACGGTCATCCTGAGGGACAGAAGACCAGGAGGCAAATTCCGCACACGCTACGAACAAGGACACTGGACAGTGATCGGCCGGCAAGGGACAATGGTGACTGTCGAGAAAGCCGGAGAAGGGGTGACCCGCAACATCTCTTGGTTGAAGCAAATAGACCCACCTGTCCCTCTCCCCACCAGCGGGAACAACACAGAGGAGACTGAAGAGCGTCCGGACAGTCCCCCAAGGGCTGCGGATCGACAGTCTGATGAACCTCCTGCGCCGGACAGCCAAGAGTCATCGAGGCCAACCGAGACGTGGCCCCTAACCCCGGGACACCGCCCCCATATCCCTGACTAGCAGAGGGGCCACCAGGTATGCGCTGAGAGCCAACCCACCGCCGAGCACCCGCCTAAGAGACCGCGCCTGTTAAGTATGTGAACAATCAGACTTTTCACACCATGGTCGAAGACTGAGTTGAGATGGGATGTAACAGTTGGCGCACCAGCTGGTGCGCGTTCCGTAGCCCCCGCCCCTGCATTCACGGGGGAATGCATAATAAAGAAAATAAAGAAAGCGGAACTGCGATGGCAGTCCGCGCTAAGCCTCAACAGCTTCCGAGCACTGCGTAGCGCGCAGCGGGAGGGCAGACCCCCACCTTGTAACAGACTCCAGCTCACCAGGGGCAGGGGAGTGAGCTCTCCAGAGGTAAGAGAGGGGAGGAAAGCCCAACCCTTGTGCAATTCACCACAGAAAGCAGTGAACAAGTACCAAAGGAAAAGAAACAAGCATTTGCAATGCAATAGGTCTCGCATTAGTGAAAGTTTGAGCTATTGCCGTTGCCAATGTTAATGCTTGTTAGATTTTTGTTTTTGTCAAATAATATCATAGCAGTCGCATAAGTAATACAAGAAAAACAAATGAAAAGGTATGCTGAGCTGCAATTTTTTTTTAATAATTGCATTAAGGATGCAGTACTTCCTGTAGCTAATTGAGGTCCCTGTAGACACCTAGTCACAGCCTGTGGTATGGCACCCGTTTCTTGCTTTGTGTATTTTCTTTTATTACTGATGTTACTGCTGGGATATTTTGTGATCTAAAAAAATCTATAAAACATTATTTGCAACAGCAATAGCTCAAACTTTCAGTAATGAAAGACCTTTTGCATTGCAAATGCTCGTTCTGATAGGTGGATATGTCTTTTGTCGCAGGCCAGCTACTAAGAAATAAGGCACTTTGTTATGGTGGCCAAACTGAAATCTTGGAATACAGGACCAGTTCCCCTTCAGAACTGCAGGCCACCAAGAGATATGACATCTAATTAAATGTTATCTTAACTAGACCAGATATGCAGAAAAGAGGCATATAGTTTTACATCCTCAGAGGGTTTCTGAAGGTGGGTTAGGGAAAGCTACAGTAGGGACTGTTACATTTTGAGTCCCATTAGAACTGTGCAATTTGTTATCTAAGTGCGCATTGCTGACATCTGTCATAAATTTGAATTCCTGCAGGGCACGTTCAGTCCTTGATTCTTCCACTATTGATGGATTGAGAGCCATAAATTAGCGAATATCGACACCTAATATTTCTAAGCATGGGAATTTTTTTTAAACTGTTATCCCAAAAAGACATTCTAAATTTTGCAAAACAGTGAGACAGCACCTTGGAATGATAGATACTGTTTAAACCCCATAGAGAGATATTCAATTCAGATGGGTGAAAGGATGTGTTCTGCTGAAAATCCAACCTCTGAATTGTCGTTTGAATATAAATCTCCTCAGCAGAGGCGACCCTGTGCCTACTCAACTACCTCTAATGTCACACACTAAGCAACAGTGCAGCGATGCCAAATCACTTCGTTTAGAGCATGTTTCTAAACCTCAATCCCTTCAGTCAATACCTCCCACAGAGATCAATTAACAACCCACACCCTTTTCAGCCAAGCACTCTGAAAGAGCCCCCAGTACCCTGAAGCAAAGTTGGGTGATTTGGGGTGCATGTTTGCTTTTCCGCGTTCTAGGGTGGTTGGAGGGCGCCCCTCGAAGCTCTCGCGATAACAACGCGCACATTATAATTGATGAATGTGATGCTGGTTTGGTAGCTTTCTGTAAATTGTGTAGTTTGGATGTAAGCCAGTTTTGTGGATTTTCAGAAATGTTGGGTAGTGTCGCGGGACTGTGAAGTTGTCCAGCACCTGCTTGTCCAGTACTGACACCCACACACTGCCCTGCCAAAGCACCGCATCCCTGAAGAGCAGCGCCTTATGCTACCCCCGGCAGTGGGCCCTGCATACAGCTCCTCGGATGCACCTCAATGTTCTCTGTGGCACTGGATGCTGGCCCAGTACCGGCACTGATGCTGCTCCCCCGTTGCGCCTACCGTGCTGGCCAGCACAGTGCTCACTCCTGTACTGTGCGAGCCCGGGGCTCTGATAACACAATAGAATCCGGGCCCTGAGCTTCTTGATGTTCCAGTACTGGGGCTCACACACAGCTCTGCCAGTGCACCTCAGCCCTGACATATGCCCCCTGGATTGTCAAAGGGGTAGGACCCGCACGCTGCTGTTCTTTGCGCCTCTTTCTGCCTGCACCACCCTTTGCTATTGAGGAAATGTTGCCCAAACTGCTCTGTTAGTGCATCTCAGTCCAGCCCAAGCGCCGCTGCTGCTCTTATACTGGGACCCACACACAGCTCTGCTGAGGCACCTAATCCGACCTGCAATGCCTTTGCTATTCCAGTACTCGTATCCGCACGTTGCTTTGCCAATGCTCCTTAATTATGACCTGTAGCAGCCATTCGTTAAGTGACAAGACCCGAAAACAGCTAAGTTAATGCACCCCACTCTAGTCTACACTGCTCCGCATTACTTAAGTGATGGGACCCACACAGCTCTGTCAAGCCCCATCAGTCGTGCGTGTAATGCTTCGTATTATCAAGGCGCTAGGACCCAAGCAGCTGTCAGTGCACCTCAGACCCTGTGTAAATGGTATTATTTGTGCATGTGATACAGGCAGAGGCTCACTCTTGCCCACGAGCAGATGGTGGGACGGGGGCAGCCCTTCTGCGCGCTGTATAATATTACTCCCAACCAGGCGTGGCTCCAGGAACTTTTATTTGGGTGGGCCAATGATGCATTCGGGTGGGCCACTGCGGGCCCGATTTGTCACTTAAATGTCTAGCCAGGCCTGCTTCAGTGCCCTCCTTTATCTCTCCTTAAGTCTTACAAGGGCCCGTAAAACACATTCTTTTCTTTCCAAATCTCTTTCTAAATGGTATCACTCTCAAAAAGTGTTTTTTTCCATGTAATATCCTTCTGATGGGAAGAGGAGGTTTCTGAGGTGGGAGTATCAGGCAAGTGACACTTCTCGGGCTCTCCCTCATGACCTCCTCCTCGGATTCCCTCACTACCACCCTCATCCAGTGCCCCTTATCTCTCCGTAGCCCCTCCCCCTATTGACCTCCTCATCAGATTCCCTCACTGCCACTATCCTCCAGTGCACCTCATCTCTCCATAGCCCCCCCTATTGACCTCCTTCTCACCACTACTTCTCTCCACTCTGCTTATGTTCCCTTGCGGGTTCTGTCTCTTATAGACACACACATCTTATCCACATGCTCCCCTTCAACTTTCATCTCTCCCCCAGCCTCATAACTTCTTTCCTTGCTCTGCTTTATTTACATCCATGTCTCCACTTCCATCCTCCCAGAGCATCTGAACTTTTCTTGTTGATTCTGTACCTCTTAAATCACCTATCCCTCAATGCTCTACCCTTTTTCTCATCTTTCTCTCAGACTCTGACCTTACCTTACCATGTGTACTCTGTCTCCCTTACAACCATCTCTCCCATGCCCCCAAGTTCATCCAATTTCCAACTGGTTCTATCTCTTACATCCACCTATCTCCACAATGGAGAAAAGCGACTGGAAGAGCTACTGTAAGAACAAAAGCTCCCCTCGATAGTGGCACTAGCATCCATGCCAAGAGCAGTACGCAAATTAATATTAAAAAAAGTGAGTGAAAAACCTACTCTTGAGTAGTGACATAGATGCAGCCTACTGATATAAGCATAGCACATATATTTCAGACACCTTTTCTAGCTTAAAGCAACCTTACTTTGATTTTAATTTGCAGTCTCAGGACAAAAAACGCATTTCTGAGATTCAGTTTTTTTTTACCTCCCTTTTAAGGCTTTTGACTGTCCATGGAAACTAAAGGGCTGCACTGACAAGTCTTGAAGGATGTGCAAGTTAACCGAAGAGTCCATTGAACATAAAATGTGCCTATGTCCAGTCCTACTAGACGTGCGGAACCTATATTTAAAGTCAATGTTTAATGCTGAGGTCATAAGAACAATAGCAGAGGGTGGATTATTGTGCTTTAAAGGCGGTTCTGTAAAAGTGGTGGGTAACCTTGTAAAGCTCTTGAGACATACGGTTAAGCTCTGGGTGAAAAATACTTAACTTTGTCTTTAATCTTTAACTAAAATGTGTTTAGTTTTAATGGTGCTTTTTATCAGCATTTTGTGAAGTATTATGTAAAGTCATTATTGTATATAGTTTTATGTAAACTTTAGACAATGAGGTATTCTCTCTCTCTCTCCTCAATGCTTTACACTTCACATCATCTCTCTGCCTGACTCTTAGAGTACCCATTGATTCTGCCCCTCTTACATCCACCTCTCACTAGTCCCTCTCTCTCTCCCTCCATTTTAGTTCTCTGCTGGTTCTGTGTCTTTGACCAGCTCCCATCCATGTGCTACCCTTCACCTCTCATCTCTCACTCCAGCCTTGTACCTTGTCTCACTGTTTCTGAATCTCTTACATCCATCTGATTTTTTTTCCTCACTGATTTCTGCTTCTCTTTCACCCCCTATCTCTCCCCTGCTGCACACTTCATCTCTCATCTCTCCCCAGCCTCTAATCTTTCCTCACTGATTCTGCCCCTGTAATGGCTACTTCTCCCCTCCCTCCCTACCCAGCCTCCTACCTTCTATTGGTGATCCTGACCTCTTACAACCACCTCTCACTTTCCCCTCTTCCTGCTACTTAAATTTTCCTAATGTTTCTGCTTTCTTTTATATCTACTGCTCTCATTCATGCAATATCTTGCACCTTTTATTTTTCTCTCCAGCCTCATATTTTTTTCGCTGGTTCTGCACTCTTTAGATCCACCTCTTCCCTTCATGTTCTACTCCTCATGTTTCAGCTCTCCCCATCTCTACTCTCCTTGTGCTGGTTCTGACGCTTTAACATTTACTTCTGCTCTCCATGTGCTGATCTTTGCTACTCTTCCCCCAGTCTCTTACTTTGTTTTACTTGTTCTCCTTCTTTACATCCACCTCTACCCTTCCTCTATCCCCAATCCTTTTACCAGTGCCAGCTGGTGCCTGAGGCCGCGAGAGCATCGCTGCATAGTATCAGCAGGCCAAAAAGAAGCTGCTTTGAACAGCTTTGAAAGGCAAAAAGTATAAACTCCCAAACTAACAGTCCGTTTGCGGGTTTGCTTTTGTCAGTACTATGCTCCTTTTCGCACTCTTCACACATTCACAAGCCATAGAGAAGCTGAGCATGCTCCCTGAAGTGCACATCTCTGAAACACATGAGCATGCTTGGGTGGTGATGCATTTGTGGCATTGTCTCCCCAAGCCCTAGCAGAAGCCATGATACAGAAGGGCTGTAGAAGCGTCTGCCCCTGTTCTTATCCTGTCAGCAAATTCATGGCAGAGACACAGACTTGAGGACTGAGTTAACCAGAAGATAAGAGCTGGTACGTAGAAACCTGTCTCAGTACCAGTTGGTAAGTTGGAATGTTTCCACTGCTCGTGGTTTCTCCTGTCCGTTTTGCTCACCACTGGCCAGGTTGTGTTTCCACACTAAAGCCTTAGCATGCTGTACAGGTGGTCACACATTGGGTCAGCTTTCTTAGCCTGTGATCACACTGTGTGAAAAATCTTTGAGCTGGGAATCACCTATGATCATACACTGTTACCTACCTGAGAAGACTGTCATAGCATGCTGACTTTTTGAGTGTCGAATAACAGAGCCTTATTGCATGTGTAAATAAAGATGTATTCTATAAGTAGTAACCATAATTGTACATTGAGTTTATTTTAAAAGCTAGGACAATGGATCAATATGGTTTGTTGGCACTGTTCTCTCATGTACCTCCTGTGTTGCAGTATTTCCTGTTTCCGAGTTTGAACATAAACGTATATTTTGTGAAAAACAGTGAGAGTCCTTGGTATAAAGCAGACATATATTAATTTGATTGAACTATTTTAGACTGACAATGTCTACCCTTGAGTAAGAACACATTTCAAGGAGTGGAAATGCTTCAATTGCAAACAAAAGTAAATGGAATAATAACTTTTTTATAAATAGTTTACTTTCACACATTTGCCACTCTGTAAACTTGTGACCTGCTGACCATTGCAATTATGGCAGAATTATTTGCAAAAAGAATTTTCACCTGAATTAGCAGTAATGTTTACAATAAGAGTCACATGCAAATGGTGCTTGCTCCTGTTTTGTCCACTAGGAAGAGAGGAGACAACGTAGGCACAGTACATGGGATTATAATGGTGTTCTAAAGAGAAAGGAGCTTAGAGAGCAGAGTGTTGCACACTAGAGAACATTACACAATAAAGAGAGGTGATAAATGGGGGCTAATGTGCAGACAAGGAAGTGTGTTGATTGAAAGTGTAAAATGGTGCACATGGGAAAGTGGGGGTTACAGAAAGAAAAATACAGGAGTGCAGTTCTTACATGAGAATGAGCCACAAGAAAGTGGTGCAGACTCATAAGAATAGGTCATACATGTGACCTCTGCACCACTTTTTATGGAAAATGGGCCACAAATACTATCTTCTGCCATTTCTCAAAGTATTCTTGAGGAGGGTGAAACCCCAAAACCACTAGGAAGTGTGAGGCATGCCTGGCACACAACAAATTATTGAATATTTCATTAGGAACCTCTGCATTTTAAAGTTCACCAGTTTCCCTGCCTCCTACCATTTTGCATGGATTCTACCCCTCTTGCATCATTGTCTTTTGAATGTAATGCCCTTCACCTCGTCTCTTCACCTCTCTACCAGCCTGTTTGCATGGATTCTGCCCATTACATCCATCTCTCCTCTACCCTGTCTCCCTTTCTGCCAGCCAGGCCTTTAAGCTGGCTGAAAAAAATGTGTGGATCTCTAAAAGGGGTGTGGTCTATGTAATTAAAGGTGTAGCTTAAACAGGTAATCTAAATGCCTGTGATTCCACATAGAGTTCATCTGACTGGTACTTTGTTTCCTCTCTGGGCTTTCCATGATTAAATCCAGAAATATAACACAACAACTGACATACACCTAAAAACAGCCAGAAGTATTGATTTTGTCAATGGTTGTTAGCTGTTTAGGATAAATGAGTAACAACAATACATTATTTTACTTTCACCTTGTCACTGTTTTGACCACCCTCACAAACATTTGCACAGAATCACAACTGCAACTTGAATACTGTACTGTTGCTCTGTGTTCTCTGCAGAGAGGCCATGTATTGAATGATCATGCATTCTGAACACCTTTTTGACCCCCAGGTAGGCACAGTGTGAAAGTTGAACTGCCTTCAGCTCAACTTCAAAGCTCTCAATTGTAGCCGGTTATAAACACCTGGAGGCGACTCAGTATAAAGTGTGCACAATACAAGCGTAATATGCTGTGAAATGATACACAGAAACACACATCCTGGAAATACCTAACATTCTGAAGGAATGAAAAATTAAGTGAAGCATGTGAACTACAAATAGGAACTAATTTGCTGCCATGTATTACCCTAACGTGCATTGTCAGAGACAGGAAATAGGCCCCAGCAGCGAAATAAAAGTGACCCCCATTACTGAATAATGCAGCTAGAAAAATGTCCCGTATTTGCAAATTAGAGCAGTTTTTAACTTGTAAAGACATGCTGTATACGATTTTGTAAGGTATGGAAGACTGCATCGAAAATCAACAGTAAAAATACACTCATATGACCATTAAGCAGGTGAATAAATAGCCAAAAAAACAGCCTGCATACTGACCTGACAGATTAGACCGTCGGGCACAGCCTCATTGCCCTGTAGGTCAGTCCGACCTTGCAAATGTGTTGTGCAGACACTAGACCAGTTTTTATGCAAGTCAAGTAAGGACATGAATATAGGACCAGATATGGGGCCCGTTTCAATGTCCGTTCTAATTTACTGCCGGGTCTAAGACACATAAAGGCACTTGTTTATGCTGTGTCTGCCCCTCTGCCTCCACCCCTTGCCTCACTGCCATACTCACACCTATCTGCTCTTCCCTCTCACTTTAATCCGTTTGTTTTACCCTTTTTTCTCACCTCTATGTTTACTTTCCCAGTTTTCCCTCAACCTATGTGAGCAGTTTTCCTGCGATGCGTCGTCATTCTATCCTTTGTTCTGTGCCCTGCAGGTTATCCTGCTTTTCATTCATACAGGGGCAGGGCGCACTTCACTTATAAGGGCAGTTTAAGTACCTATCATATCGCTGCCATCATCATGCAGATGCCGCGATTAGGCTCTGAGAGAGGGACCAGCAGGGGAAATTGATAAAACAAAGAAAACCTTTCAACTCTTAGGGGGCCCCCTGGGCCACGAAACACTGAAGTCTTTGAAGGTGCAAGGCCCCACAGTTGCGAGCAGACGCGGGGCCCTGGGCAGCTGCCCACGCTGCCTATGCCTAGCACCGGCCCTGACTGCCGGTGCCAAGGCTCATATTTGGGTGGACCAGGCTCATGTTTGGGTGGGCCCGGCCCACCTGGCCCACCCGCTAGAAACGGGCCTGCTCCCACCTCAGAACTGCAGATTTAGCTGCTTGCCACTCGCTTGTAAAAACAAGGGACAAAAGGCAGAGGGGCAAGGTGAAGAGCAGGAGAGGGAGGGGCATGAATCAAGAGACAACAGTGTATGGAGCAAGGGACAGTGTGGCAGGGTGCAGGAGACTGAGGAGTACGAGCACAAGAGAGTGCTAGAGGAAAGAGAGAGGGTAGACAGCAAGAGACAGGATAGAGAGCAAAAGATAGGGGTAATATAACATGAGACAGCGGGTATCGTGGAAATCGTCTCAAGTTTTCCTGAACGTTTTGCTCTTTGATAAGTGCGTGCGGGGACGCTTAGTTGTTATGGATAATGTTGTGGGTGTGTCCCTCCGTATGAGCTGGTGTTGAGTGTTGGTATCGCACCAATTTAAGAAAGCACGAAGCCCTGGGAAATAACAGACGTGGCACATAGCGCTGACTGAACTGGTACCGCTTAAGGCGCTGGCGTGTCCACCACCTACGTGAATGACCCGGTGTCAGGCAGTTGGGGGTTCCTGGGGGGGAATGTGGAAGGGTCATGTTCAGCAACTTAGTCCAGTGGGGGCAAGGGGCACAATGTTCGTAACCGCTGCAAAGAGGGAAGGACGTCGGGGCTCTGTATTTTTAACAATAACATGCTATGTTGTAAAATATGCATTCTTAGTGAAGCGCAGATCAAGCGTTGACAAGAAGCGCGTGCTTGGTATAGGGAGAAGATAGACCGACTCCATCCTTGGACTAGACATGGTTGCTACAAGAAACAAACATTGGCATAGCCAATAGGTCTCGCCTTTGGGACCTTATAAGTGTTTAGTCATGCAACAGTTGATGTGGTTGCACCAAGGATATTGTGCTGCATAACTAAATACTTAGAAGGTCCCAAAAGCGAGACCTATTGGCTATGCCAATGCTTGTTTTTATTTTGACTGGATGTCCCTTTAATCTGAACACCTCCAATTATACACCACTAAAGGAGGACATACTCAGAAAAAAACTCATGAGCAAAATAAGTTTCCCATATTGTTTGCTATTTTTCACACCCTAAAAAAGTTTAATGTAATCTGACCCATTAGTCTGAAATGGCCAAGTAAGTGGCAGAAGCAGAGCTGTCACGGCATTGATTTATCACAACCGTGGAGAGCCTTTATGACGGTGAGGATGATGCATTGCAGGATTAGGCAAGTTATGGTTATTAATATACAATAAGTATAGGATGTACACTAAATACCCTGTTATGAAAATGCCTTACATTGTAGTACAGGATAAGCCAGAAATGAGCATGTTGATGACCAATGCAATCATGACACGTGTGTATAACTTATGATGTGAATAAACTGCGTGGCCGTTCGAGCACCACAAAAGGTCTTGGTGTACATAATTGATGGGGAAAAAGGAAAAAGCAGGAGGGCCCGTGAGTTGCTCACACAGCTGGGGGGGGTTAGAGAGATGTAATTCAGAGAGGGAGAAAAGATTAAATGGATGAAAGAAGAGATGGAGGGAGATAAGAGAAGGGAACAAAAAGGGGAAGATAAAAGAGAGCGAAGGAAAACGAAACAGGGCAGGGAAGAGGGAAAACGGGAGTGATTCGTTGAGAGCGGGAAAAAGAGCAAACAGGAAGGGAATAGAGAACAAGATTGAGGAAGATAAGAGTTAGGAAAATCGCAAATGAGGAGAGATACAAAAGTGAAGACGGAAGAAGGGATTCGGAGAGATGAGATTCAAGAGAGAAAACAAGAAAAAGCAGGATGGACCAAAAGAAATTATATAAAGGCGGGGTACACTGTTAGCATAAGCGTCGGGGAACCAGAAACAATGCACAGAAAGGGTGAAAAAAAATAAACGGAGGTGGGGAGGTACGTGAGAAGGAAAACAACGGGACACTGGGGATTGGTGAGTAAAGGGAAGGAGAGAGAATTCTGGCCTGTATGGAAGCACGTCAGACGTGAGATGAGGATCGGTGCCCACGGGTTGGCGAATGAAAACGACTAGTCTGGAAAGCAGACGCCCGGAGGCTGGTATCTGGGGGGAGTTGTCAAAGGGCTAATGGGAAATGGAATCCATAGTGACCACACCGTCATCCGCTCCACTCAACACACATGCACAGGCGTCACCCATAGATTACACCGACACTTTCATTGTGGGTGAAGAACTGCTGCAGGTTTATTTCATACAACATAAGTATGACGATAAGTGGGTTATCTTACGGGCGATCCAGGGCAAGCAGCCCATCGCTGCTCTGCCCGCCTGGCGAGCCAGCACGCACGGTGGGTCAATGCCCTGCAGTGCGGCACATATTTTCAGATCATCCTTTGGATCACGTGATCTGTCGCATACTCCCACCCCTTTTGACGGGGGCGGAGCGTGTTGTGGCACACCCCCGGTTGGTTCAGGCCCCCCAACCGCCCGAAGGACTAACGGGGCGCCGTCGCGGTCTTCGCAGAACCTCCTTTGGCTCCCGGACCTTGGCTCGGGCACCCTTACTGTGCCGGACAGGGGTACCCTTACTGTACCGCCTGTCGCAGAGGTACCCTTACTGTACCCTTCTGCCTCCAGATCGCCCTGTAACTCCGCCACAGCTCTGGGGAGGCTTCCGTCGCTGCCAGAGCCCCCCCTTCCTCCCTTTGCTGTTATAGGTGCCCTGCCCCTACGAGCTAGCTTTGGATAATATGGCATGAAATCCTATTGTGATTTTCAATTGGGCCAACTAGGGTCATTCTGGCTTGGAAGTGTGTTTCCAACAGCTAAGCCCCAGTAAAGCAGGATGGAGGTAACGTGTGAGTTAACTGCCTTCCCTACGTTTATCCACACAAGCTGACATCACGGGTGTCTAATGATGGGATGGGCACTAAAAGCTGTGAACATCAGACGGTATGGGGGCAACAGCCTCTGTCTTTGTACTCTCACCCAGCACACAGGAAACATACGCTCACTGTCCCTGGCTGCTTCACGTCACTGCCCCTGAATGGTTAATGCCACACCCTTAGCTAGTGACAGCATTATTGGCAAGGGATTCGTTGAGACAATCTCGCCTCCCTACAGCATGCTAATACACTTCAATTTAACGGGTTAACTGCTAACTGCCGTATTACCTTTTTGGCTATTAACCTTACATTTTCTTCCTCTCACGTTGTATTATTATCCTATTGTTTACTTTCAATGACCAATCTCAGCAACATCTCCCTGGATTGGCCTCCCCACTGCCAATAATGACCCAGCCTTCTGGGGATCATCTTAACTACCAAATACAGGTTTTATTAAATATTCTTGCAAGTGAAGTTACATTAACTTAGATGATGGAGTCTTATTCTAGCCTTGTTCTTCAATGGTTCATATAAAATCAAACTAAGATAAATATTATTGAAATATTTCGGTTCATTCCTACTTTTAATTCCTTAAAATTGAAGCTTCTTTCCTGAAGACGACATGTAATTTGCACTAATTTTTATGTCAAAGTCAAATCAGTTATAAAATTCAAACCTAATGCTAACCACAACAATCGGTAACAAATGTGCAAATGTCTTTTTAACAGGCACTGAAAATATTTACCGTTTTGTGTAATGTTCGTTATATGATGTTGCTAGTTAATGTTATTGACTGAAACAACTTGCACTGCAATTTCACCTTTTACCATAACTATTAGTCCAAAATATCGTTAAACTTGTTGACTTCAGTTAAAATAATTTCAACATTAATTTCTTTTTTATAATTGTTTATTTCAACAGTATGTCACCTTGTGGAACATCCTGTGTGGTTCCACCAGCTCTGTTTTCGAATCTCTCAGTAGAGCACAGACACATTATGTTCCGCCCCTGAAAGATTATGAAATCCAATCCCACATTTGTTATGTCATGGTATACTAAATTTGTAGGGCACACGTATCAGATTGCTTTCCTGGCGCTACTCTGAAACCAGTTAAGGTGGTATGTTACTCATTTACCTGTCTAACTAGCCATGTTTAGGAGTTTGCGGGAAGTCATGGCGTCTGTGCAGGACCTAATCTCTGGAGGTTCAAATATCTGGGACCTAGTGTGAAAAAACCTTGTTCCCCCAAAGTGTTTCCATTTACAGGATCCCTGGGGAACACCACATGTAGTTTAATCATGGGGGTCGTGACGTGGCCAAGGTGAACCCTTCACGTCGCCACATTCATAGCGTAGAATGGATAAAGAGAGCAGTATTGGTATTTTTTTTTTTTGATTCCAAAACCAAATTACTTTAGAAATGTTCACCATAACCACTTGATGTGCCATTGGCTTGACTATTAGGCAGAGTCCTTTTCGAAGGAGTACAGCTCTCAGATATCATCCACCCAACACAGGGCATCTGTGAGTGACACAAAATATTTACATCTCCTTGCGCTTACTAAAATGGACCCGCTCCTCAGTTTCCAGCACACAATGCCCTTTAATGTCATCTGGCCCTGGTGCCTATCAAACTACTGTGACAGCCTCTGTCACCTTCATACAATAAATAAACGAACTTCAAAAGGTCGGTAGCCCATGTCACTCTGGGCTTTCCCTTGCCTCCCTGTGGAACAGGGAGAATAAACTTAAAGATGTTTAGTTTGACACACAAACCCAGGCCTTCCGCATGTCTCAAAACAGCTCGGCTGCTGACTGTCCTGTATAGACTAAGCTGCCACTATGACTGTGAGTTGCAGAAAACCTTACACCAGCTGTTTCCGAATAGCAAGGCTAAATATGAAAGGCAGCAGCATCTCTTGACTTAAGCGTGGAACTCGCACTAACAAATACCTTCAAGATGTTATGTAAGACACACCGACCCCGGCCTTCAGCTTGTCTCAAAACAGCTCAGGCTGCTGACTTGTCTGTATGGACTAAGCTGCCACTGTGACTGTGATTTGAAAGAAACATTACACCAGCTGTTTTCGAATGCAAAGATGAAAGACAGCAGCATCTCTTGACTCTAGCGTGGAACTCACAATAATTACATTGGTAGATCAATTTCCGTGTTACACCTTTCTACAAGCTGACCATTGCATTATGGTTGAGACTGGGTTTTAGGCTGAACCTTTGACATTTGTACTCCTGCTACCAAGATAACATATATATATATATATATATATATATATATATATATATATATATATATATATATATATATATATATATATATATATATATATACACACACCCTCCCTTATCCTGTTGCCCCACTCGGGACACATAACTTCGTCACTTCGTGAGAATAACTTTACGGATGGTATGTATGACACACAAACCCAGGCCTTCCGCTTGTCTCAAAACAGCTCAGGCTGCCGGCTTTCCTGTATAGACTAAGCTGCCACTATGACTGTGAGTTGAAGAAAACATTACACCAGCTGTTTCCGAATAGCAAGGCTAAAGATGAAAGGCAGCAGCATCTCTTGACCTAAGCGTGGAACTCACAATAATAAATCAGTATTCCGAATCCAAACATTTAACCAATATTTGATCTCATGTGACTATCTTAATCACCATCAGCCAGGCCTACTTCCTTATTAAAATCGCGAGTGGCTGGCAAAGGGTACGTTAGAAATATCAAAGCCATGCATGTTCAACATGAAGCCAGGAATCGAAGGAAAGCTTGGGGGCGATAGTGTGAATAGTGATGGTGGCATCTGGTTCACGGCTTTCAGGAATGAAACAGCCTTCAAGTTAAATTTTCAGTTTATGGTCATGCTGCACGACCAGAAAGGTATAGAGTGTTTGAGCGCTTTACCTGCGCACCAAATAACGCTACACCAGGGACACACTCTTTTCTTATTAGGCACGGGGAGATTAAGTGATTTTCCCAGAATCACTGCATATTGATAAGGCGCTGAGACTTCGGGCCTGGTTCTCTCCAGCATATAGTAATGGGCCATGCACTAGCTAGTTGTGCATGGAAAGCATAAGTTACAGTAGGTAAAGTTTGAAATCTGTCATTTTCTGCCCCATAAACAAGTTTCATTGGGTATCCCTAGAAAATTATTCTTAGTTGCCGGAAATAATTTGGTTTGTATCCTGCGCTATGCTGGTTATGATTAATGTAATTCAGCACGCCCCTAAAAGTGTTGTAGAACTCACGCACTCTTGCGGTAAACGGCGATGCCGGCCTTGGCGATGGTGGCGCCCTGTGCAAGAATGTTGTTGGCGCCCCGCCAATGCCGCCTCCACCACAGATTCTCTCACTAGCCCCCTTTAACAGTTGACCAAGTTTCCATGACCACACTCTCAGATGCATTGAATTAGTTATATAGCGCCACTCCTACCAGTGTAGGGTGTCCGAGACCTTTGCATCTCACACAAAAACCGCCGAGCCAATGGATCATATGCATGTGAATCAGTGTATAGGAAGTGTTACCTGAGCCAAAGGACTCAAAGTGTAGGAGACTTGTGTCTTCCCTACTGGCAGGCGGTATAGTTTAAGGCTGCTTGGTGTGGAGAAGCACAAGCTCAGTCGATTTCTAGCCAAATTAACCCTCTTTGCAACATTACTCAATGTTCTAATAATGTATGCATGGCGGTGTGTATGCAACTCTAGGATGAGCGTTCGTAGCTCACTGTCCACTATTAGGGCATAAGATATACATTGCAAATAACAATCCATGCCTCTTTTGAACGCAGAAACCTGCTGACCTATTTACATCATACGCACTCTGAAATCTACTTGGCGCACGTTCTTTGCAGCGGGCATATTAACCCTCTGCACTAACTACACCGAAGTCCAAACCTCCACTATACAAATTCCTGATCTCTCTCCAGGAAGATAACGAATCACACGAGTTATCGTGACATTTATGTGAGGCCTGGGATTGCCGCGGAAAGAAACGCAGCATTCGGTGCTTCAAAGCATAATAAACTTCCAAACCTGGCAGGAGGAGACGGCAGGGAACCACGGCAGAGGACAAGATAGCGGAACATGGTGGCAGGGGGAGGAGGCTACGACGGGTGGCCACCAGGGAGCTGCCCTGCTGATGTCCCCCTTCGTGGGACGCGGGCAGCGGCATTCTTTCAGGCTTGGCATTGCAAAACAGTGCTGCAGCGCCACCTGGTGGCCTACATTGCTTGAGGCACCAATGCTGTGCTCGACCCTTGAGGGAAGGGGAACGAACTCGAGAGTCGAATAAACTGCTGAAGGACGAATAAGGTGGAAAGGGGAGAGTCCACCAGCTAGAGGTCTTACATTAAAAGTACTTCTACCTGCCCCCGACCTGATGGCCCCCAGCCTGCCCTAAACACAACTGAGGCCCAGGCAACAGGCTGCGAAGTGCACCCCCAAGGGGAGGTCGCACAATAGAACGGCCATGCTTGAAAACAAGCAAAGACGGCATGCCGAGTGAGTCGCCCAAGTGGCGCACGTTCAGGTACTACCCTATGCTCCCGTGTAGGTCTGCCGTGTCCCCAAATACTCAGTGAGCGTGGCACCCCCTTGTGTAGTAAGCATACGGCCGTGAACGAAGCCCGGGTCCCACCCCCTAGCAGGAAGCACCGCCACAGTTCAACCAGGGAGAGAGGCTCACGACGATAACCACTGCCCCCACAGGAACTCTCCCCGGTGTCCCACGCACCAGATCCACCCAGTATCATCGCCCAACCAAATCGGCATTGGGCTGCTAAAGCACTTGCCCCAACGCTGCGCGCGCCACATTAACCATGTTCTAATAATGTATGCATTGCGGATTGAATGCAGATTGAGATGAGCGTTTGTAGCTCACTGCTTAATATTAGGATAACATTGCAGATAACAAAAGGATGCCTCTTTTGAAATAGTAACCAGCTGACCTATTTACATCATACACACTCTCTACTCTACTTGGCGCACGTTCTTATCAGCAGGCATATTAACCGTCTGGCCGAACTTCGCCGAAGTCAAAACCTCAATTGTACAAAAAATCCTGCTCGCTCTCCTGGCAGATAATGAATCACACGAGGTATCTTGACATTTATGTGAGGCCTGGTAATTGCCGCAAAAACAAACGCAGCCTCCCGTGCTACAAAAGGCATAACAGACTTCCAAACCCGGCGCCCCCAAGATGCACGCACTCGGCGCGATGGCCCACCGCACAGGGCCCTCTCTGCCACGCAACCACACCAAGCGCATCACCCCGCCGCTCTATATATATATATATATCCCCATAAACGTTTGTTTCTGGGTGCTTACAAACTCACTTGGCCTTCAATTCCTGCAATGCCCCCTTATGGCTTATTCAGTAGATTACATTAAAAGCCCAGAATTTGAGAGCCCAACTGCTTATGGCAAATAGTCGCTTGTTAACTTTAACTATGATGGATAACTCATATTTAAGTGGCCAATCTGTAAAGATGTATATCTCATGAACAAGGAAACAAACGCATCATTTAAGCAAAGGATGTTACGACATTCGTGTATGTCTGAAATGTCCTGCCTGGTAAACTTGAGAAACGCTACACGACTTTTAACAGTAAACAACGGAAAAAACACTCTGGACAGTTATTCATGGGTTGTGTGGAGATGGAGAACACGAACGGCTTTGTTGGGGATATTATATATATACCACCGTTGACACAGTGAAATGGGGGTGAAGACATCGCGAAATTAACTCCTGAGTAGCAGAGAAGAAATCAGACTATTGAGAATAGCAGAAAATGTACTTCTTTTATTCCCCTAGATTTTTAACAGCACAGTAACAATAGTTACTAAAGTCCGACTAAATTAATTTAAGCAACGCAAAACATCCATCTCGGAATGATTTTAAGGTTTTTCCGGTGCACAGCTATTTCAAAATGTAATTGCCAATTGACCGCAGGTGATTCGCTTAATACACTGAAGGCGCTGTGCGCCGCTCACCATGGCATCGTACTCCAGGCGCTGCATGAAGTGCCCTCTGTACATGGTGTCCTTCGGAGCCGAGCAGCACACAGGGTTCGCGCCGGGCCCCCACCGCAGGAAATTGTACATATTCTGAAAAACGCGTTACAAAGCCTCTGACCCCAACTGTGCCATATGCGTCCCCACAAGATCGCGACACATGTCCCCCGACGTGGGGGGTCCCTACACGGGAGCCTCGCCCCCTCCCCTCCATGCAAGTCACCCAGGCAATGGCCGGTTGGCTGCCGCACACGAGGTGAAGGAGGGGCGGAAGGGGCAAAATGAGGACTCACCGTAAGGAAGAAATCCCGGGCCCCCAAGAGCAGCACAAAACGGCACCCAGTGATGCTGACGACGACCGCGACGACGACCCCAACGACGACGGCGGCGGCGCTGCAGACTGACGGGATCACGCGTGGCCAGGAGGAGCGCGCAGGAAGCAGAGGAAGATCAGAGGGGGTGAGGCGCCTAAAAAGGGGGGGCTAGCCTCGCCCACCCTAATGGCACGCCTCCCCCGGACAATCCCATTGGGGGCCTCCCCTCCCCGAAGTGCGGCCTCACGCGAGGCGGAGCAAGGGGGGGAGGCTCCGACGGGCGGCCACTAGAAGGCTGCCCTGCTGATGTCCCCCTGCGTGGGACGCGGGCAGCGGCAATTCCTCGCGAGCTGCTCCGAATATGAAGAAAGAAAAGCCGCCAGCGTGAGGCACTCTCCAGAGAATCGGCTAGTCCCATCACTGGGAGATGGACAAAAGGTGGCCATTCACTGCAAAGGGAACCCAGGAGAGGCCTGAACCGGCGGCACCTCTGTCAGGCTGCGGCAGACAGCAGGAGATGCCGGGAACAATGAAGGACGTACGTAAACGGGGGAGGGGCAGCTCGGAGAAAACAGAAGTGTCATGGATATTAAGTAAAACTAACGAAACTGTTAGTATTGAATTAATATATTTATTTCCTAAATATAAGACCCGCAACAGCTGAAGGAAGAACGAAACCCACAGGAACCCAGTCACAGGCAGAATCCATGCCCGTGGGTGACGTAGGTTAAGTAACCAACCAACATTCGAAATGACGTGAGTAGGTAACAACCAATGGGAAAACAGTAAAGTCCCCGATGCACGAGGAAGAAACCTGTTACGATATACAACATCTCCCTTTCTCACAAAAACAAACTCAATACATAATGAAGTCTCTAAATCTGTTAGGAATGCTAGTTACTCTACCAGAAATGGTACAAGACCCTTCTAAGAGATTTGAAGCATACAATTCATTGTTCTCACTACGGGTTACATTTGTTGCTGCTTCCCTTGGCTCTTGCTTCTCTTGATCAGTTGATGTACCCATAGTTACACTGTTTTGTATTGTTTCTTTTCCAACCATCACTTGCATAGGTAAACTTGAAGTCTCTTTTGAAATAAAGTTATCACTGGTAGATTCTTTTATGACTGATGGAGAATTGTCTTTTTCGTTTAGATTAAAGTCAAACCAACTATCACATTGATCCGAATCTACACCCTCATTAAATGGGCATGACATGAGTTCTTTCTGTCCATCCTTGAGCTTGATGACATCACTTTTGTTTCTCCATCCAAATTTATGGAGTCGAACAGAACCACTAGAGACATCAATAACTTCACTAGGTTCATAATACTTGGACTCTCCCTTATGCCTGACAAAAGGTTTCTTGACAATGACCCAATCACCCTTGCAGATCTCTTTTACAACAGCTCTATGAATCTTGTCATGGTATTCTTTAGATTTAATCTGTTGCTTTACAATCTTGTCTCTCACTTGGAGGTTGGAGTCATCTAACCTTGTCACTTCCTGCATACGATCTTGAAGGATAGCAAACTTTGGTGTAATAGCGGCGTTGCCCTGCCGTCCTCTCATGAGGAAAAAAGGCGAATACCCTGTTACACTGTTAATTGTATTGTTGTACATATAAACTCTTTCGCGAGTGAATTCAACTACTGGAAAACCAGCCGAAATTGCCATCTGAATACCATCTTTAAGGAAACGATTGACTCTCTCCACTTGACCATTGGATTTAGGCGAGTAACAAGGAGTCTTTTCTTGACATATACCGTTTCTCTTCAAAAATGTGACCATTAACTCCGAGGTAAGCTGTTTTCCATTGTCTGAAACCAAAACCTGCGGAAAACCTTCCAAAGAAAAACATGACTCCAAGAATTCTATTACACATTTGGAGTCTATAGTTGATACAAATTTGACATATATCCATTTGCTATAATAATCACATAATACGATTACAAATCTAGAACTATGCTCTAGTACACTGAAAGGACCTGCGAAATCAATAGCAAGCTTAATCCACGATGAACTAGGAATATCAACTAATTGCATTTCTTGAACTCTAGGCTTCCAATGCTTATCTGACCTCAAACAAATGGAACATTTTTCCACAAATTCATTTACATCAGAGTTCAATCCAGGCCACCAATAATATTGCTTCAATATTTTTTTTGTCATGGTTGACCCTAAATGGGAGTTATGAGCTAACTCAATTAGATGTTTTCTTAGTTTTGTAGGTGGAATCAATAAATCTCCCCGCAAAACAAAACCCATCTCAATGCTCAACTCTTCAGCTACTTTGCACATACGTTTTTAATGCATCATGTACATTTTTGATAGGCGGCCATTTGCTCAAAATATACTCTTTTACCTTGTTTAACACCGGATCTTCATCCATGAGACTTAACCATTCCGATTCTTTACATATCTGTTCCGATTTGTTAAAACCGTGAACAAATGACACTACACACTCAGTTTCTTCTTCCATTTTGGACTCTACGTTGTTCAATGGAAGACGTGAAAGGAAGTCTGCACTTACATTTTTCTTACCTGCAATATGTTTAATAGTAAAATTGTATTCTTGAAGTTTAGATAACAACCTTACTAACCTTGCAGAAACTTTACCGTTTCCCCTGCCGCAACCATCCATTAAGAAAGTCAAAGGTTTGTGATCTGTGATCAACTCAAAACGTTTACCCCATAAGTACATTTTGAGTTTATCAACGGCCCAAACACAAGCAAGGGCTTCTCTCTCTATGGTACTGTAGTTACACTCTGCATCCAATAAACGTCTAGAAATGAATGCGATGGTATGCACATTACCTGCAACTTTTTGGGAATAAACAGCACCTATGCCAATTGAACTCGCATCTACAGTGATGATATTGATACCATCAGGATCATAGGGTTTCAACGTTGGGGCTTTAACAATAGCTTTTTTGATCTCTGTGAAAGCAAACTCTTGACTCTCAGACCAGATATACCTCTCTCCTTTTCGAAGCAACATTCGCAAAGGCTCAACTAAATCTGAGTAGTTTTCGACAAAATGTGAGTAATACTCACTGAGCCCTAAAAAGGATTTAAGGGTATCTTTATCCGTAGGTTTTGGAGCATCTGATATAGCTTTAACTAAATCGAGTTTAGGTTTAATACCATTTCCACTCAATACATGGCCCAAGTATTCAATTTCAGTTTGAAGAAATTTACATTTGTCTTTAGCAACTGTCATGCCTCTCTCATTTAACTTGTTAAGGACCGTATCTAAAATTTCATTATGTTTCTCAATAGTATCAGCATGAATGAGTATGTCATCCTGAAATTTCTGAACACCCAAAACTCCTTCCAATATACATTCCATTAATTTTTGAAACACACTGGCTGATGAAGCCAAACCAAAAGGTAGTCTAACAAACCTATAAGCACCCAAAGGAGTAATGAACGTAGTTAGATCCTTTGATTCCTCAGATAATTGTACCTGGTGATATGCTGATTTGAGATCTATCAAGGAAAAATAATTAGAACCTTTAGTAGCTGCAAGAATCTCCTGGATTTTGGGTAAAGGGAAACAATCCACCAAAATATTTTTGTTTAACGATCTCAAATCAGCACATAAACGAACTTGGCCATTCTTTTTTTTAATCAGAACTATGGCAGAAACCCATTCTGCTGAATTTGTTTGTTCGATCACCCCTTCATCAATTAACTTGTGGAGAAGTTTTTGTAAATCAGTCTTTACAGATAAAGGAATTGGTCTTACCTTATGCTTTACTGGTATAGCATTTTTCTTCAACTTTATGGTATGTTCAAACCCCTTGACACAACCAATGCGGTCTTCAAAAAGAGCCTCATATTTACTCAGAATTGATTCAACTTTGTCTATAGACGACAATGAATCAGAAAAAGAGACTGCATGAACAAAATTTTCATCCAACACAATAGGATCATCGGCACCTGGTTTGAGAAAAATTCCCAGTCGCGCCAGATCCTTCCATCCTACTATGTCTCTACCCCGCTCCGCAACATATACCTTAGTAGAAATGATTCTTCCTTTGATATTCAGGTTATCTTGAAAATAACCCAACATATTTATGTCAAAATCCCCAAAAGCTTTGGGATTGACATCTGAGGCTAACAAATCAGTATTAGGCCAACATTTTTCATACTTAATGTCAGAAATTATGGTAATTGGCGAACCTGAATCCGCCATGATATTAATTTCCACATTACCTATGTGTGCAACACCAAGAGGACCTTTTATGGTATCACCAGGATCATCAACTGTCAAAACAATATTTGAGCACATGTCTTCATCAAAATCATCAACAGAACTAACTTTAACTTTTTGAAACTTCTGAGCTCTAAAATTGTTGCACACTCCAGCAAAATGTCCTACCTTAAAACATTTGGTGCATTTCCTTCCCTGCGCAGGACACCCTTGAAAATCCGCCTTATGATTCTTTGAACCACATCTAAAACAAATAAAAGCATTAAAATTTGGACTTTTGCTAGTTTTCCCTTTTCTGTCGTAGTTAGGTACATGTTTTTTATGCTCTTGAACATAATATACATCATTTTTTACATTCTTATCGGAAGAGAGTTCCTTTGTGCTTTCCAGCGAACGCTCTATACCCTTAGCAATGTCAATAGTTTCCTGTAAAGAAGGATTTCTACAAGCTAACAACCTTTCCTGAATTTTTTTTTCATAACAATAAAAAACAAATTGGTCTCTAATATGTTCATCAACCATGTCATTAAATTCACATTTTGTAGCCAAAACACGTAAACAAGCAATGTACTCTTCAATAGTCTCATTTTCTAATTGTTTCCGCGTTGCGAAACGATGTCTGCCAACCATAATGTTGGGTTCTTCTCCAAATTGTTTTTCTAAACGTTTTACTGCTTCTTGGTATTCATTCATAGGAATAAACTGACCAGGAGGTACTTCAAATTCCGGCAGACTATCAAAAATTTCTTGGCCTGCTGCACCCAACAATCCAAATAAAATAGCTTTTTTCCTTTCTGGCTCATACTTCTTTCCATCTATTGCAACTAAATAATTCTCAAATGCCCTCAACCAGTTTTTCCATTTCATAACTGGTTTACCTGGATCAGATAAGAAAGGTGCTGGTGCACTGATATTTGAATTTTCTGACATATTAGTTTTAGAACAAGTTTCCTCTTTTTTAAATTCACTAGCAATTTTGGAAACAGTTTCTAGAAAGTATTCAAATAAAAATATGAATTGCCACCATTTAGTGGAAAACGATGAAAATCCTACTTGTGTGAAGTTATCACGCAAATTCTCTTCGTTTTTTTATATATTTTATGAAAAACGCCAAAGAAAATACTTGCAGTCAAGATCACCTCACATTAGAATGCTAGCAAACGCTCCTTCTTTTGGAAATATAATCCCAAAATGGAGTCACGCAACGTGAATACGTACGTGTGGGCGTAGACAACTACGTCACAAGAACTGTCAGTTACTTCAGGACGTAGAGAGGAAACCGTTACAGCTGTGCGCAAACATGCGTGCGAACGTGTGCTGATACGTCACCTTCGATGACAGTTACAGCTGAACGTTGAAGAAAAACCGTTACAGCTGAGCAGAATGGCCGTTAACTGTAATAGCGATCGATGACACCTCAGCAACTACAGTACGACAGAAAAACGTGCACATACACGGCGATTAGTAAATAATTAAACTTCCATGCCGTGACAATAACATAGCAACTTGCCTTTGAAATCAATTCGATGCGGACATCACCCGACAAAACTTCTAAACGTCTGTTGGCTCCGTAAATAACTACGGCATAAAACCAAGAAATACGAATCCAATTACTAAGTGATTAAGTAGAATAAAGCAGTACACAGCAATAACTTGCCTTTCAGAATACTGCAGAAGTCCTCGAACACTGTGGACACCAAAAAGTACTTCAGCATGACGGGTCTTCACTCGACACTCGTATCCCGTCCCTCGTCGCCAAATTGAAGTGTCATGGATATTAAGTAAAACTAACGAAACTGTTAGTATTGAATTAATATATTTATTTCCTAAATATAAGACCCGCAACAGCTGAAGGAAGAACGAAACCCACAGGAACCCAGTCACAGGCAGAATCCATGCCCGTGGGTGACGTAGGTTAAGTAACCAACCAACATTCGAAATGACGTGAGTAGGTAACAACCAATGGGAAAACAGTAAAGTCCCCGATGCACGAGGAAGAAACCTGTTACGATATACAACAGGAGATCACAGGAGGCGCACCCTCGGAGCCCAAGTGGATGAGACACACCCTATGTAAAACAGTGGGTAGCGGGCGCATCCTAAGAGCACGCGAGGACAGCAGAGAACACAGGGGAATGAACACACACCTTCACAACACGCGGAGTGGAAGCGCCCTGAGAGAACGGTGGAAAGGTGCACATTGGCAACACACCATCAGAGCACAGGGGGAAGAGACGAGGCACACCCAGGGAAGTAGCGGGGGAGAGTTACAACCTTACAATCCAGGGAGAAGAAGCACACGCACTGAGAGCAGGCCCGAGTTTGAAACCACGAAGGGCCCAGGTAAAAATGTTCTTACTAGTCCCACGGTGCGGGAGGCCGCAACTAATATGATGCCATGGAGTCTCCCATGGCTGAGTCATGGCAGCCAACCCAGCTTTGAAAGCAGCACCCTAGTGCCCACTGGAAAATTGCAAGAGTGGCAGAACGGCCTTCCGAGCCATAACTGACAGGGCTGTTCGAAAAACGGACTCTTTTAACTCAGCGCGAGGAAGACACGATCCTCAGAATGCAAGGGAGCACACAAGACACACTCCTCGTGCGCAAGCGGAAGGGGCGTAGGAACACCATGGAAACGGGAATGAGACACCCAGCTTTACAACACAGGGAGATGCAGCAGCACACACCCCGAAAACAATGGAAATGAGCATAGGGGACTGAGCAAGGAGTGATTGAGGAACTAGACACACTCTGAGAACATGACAGGAAGAAACATGGCTTTACAACACGAAGAAATGCAGCACAACTGAGAAGACAGTGTGAAGGAGCAAACAGGTGACTCACCTTCAGAGCACAGGCAAAGAAACAGGGGGCCCACCGCAAGCATACTTTACAATAGAAGCGAATGGAGAACATTCTAAGAAAACCAATAGAGGACACACTCGGAATACCACAGTAAGGGGTAGGGGTGGCTCTGCCAAGGAACCCCAGGGGAAAAGACCACCCAGGACTTCAAATCGGATCAAAACAGGGGGTGGTGGTGAATAGGGGGTGGTGCGGTGTCCCTAAATGCGGCAAGGCCAAAGAGGCGTGACCATGAATACTTTACAATATACCTGGTTTATGTAATTAAGGGCATGGCCTAAATCAAGCGAACCTTGAGTCCTGTCTCTCTGAAAATTGTAAAAGTGAGCATGATGCCTGAGAAGTTGGAAGTGCAAGGGCACCACAGCGCAGTCCAGAACCTGAACATACTAAAGACAGGGCTGAAAAAATACCGCCAGAGATTAGAGGGGAAAAATACCTCGTCCCCGTTGAAAAAGATTCGTACTCAGTTTGCTCTTTTCTTTTGAGACCCGGCCACAATCCTGCTACAAAGCGTGGTAGGAGAAACGATTGAAACAAAAAACAACAAGCATTGGCCGCACGTGGGGCCGCGAGACACGATATGTGGTGGGGGGGGAGAAGCAGAAGTTGTGTGCGGGAGTTTTGTGGGCGCGCGGCCAATGCTACGAAAGTCATCACGATCGCTGTGAAAGCGAAAGTGATCGCGATGACGCGCCAATGGCGTTCCTGAGTGCTGCTGGCTGGCCTAGCGCATGGCGGCAGCACGCGTGTATGCTCACGTGCACGCAAGCACTAGGCCAGCCAGCAGCACTTAAAAAAGCCACATACAAAATGTCTCTCCGAGCCAGCGCATGAGCTAGGCTCAGCGTGACCTAAAAAGTAATGACCATGAACCCCCTGTGCCACCTCACTTAAACACATGAAAGAAGTCTTAAAAAAACAAAAAATAAATAAAGCCAATGTGTGCTTATACAGGTCTGATTTATCTATCTTCTCTCAATAAGCTGCAGCTTGGAAAGAATATTTACAGGCTTGAAAAAAAACACAAAAGTGAGGGGAAAAGGTGTATTTTATAATATTTCTGAAGTTGTTCATAGATATTGGCAAAAAACTTCAACTTTAACACAGTAGCATTCTAATCCCTTTGGGCAAAACTAGAAACAAGCATTACTAGAACAAAAGCAAATATGGGTAAATATTTGAAGGAATGGGTGGAACTGCTCTATGAAAATTAAATATGTAAATAAAAATAAAATAATAGGCCCAAGCAAAACTCCTTTTACACCAGAATTATCTTGCATTATTTCATGCAATTCGCATGTCTTGTTACTCGAAATTCCCGAAATCACGCCGCTATGCTGTGAACATCCTGTGACTAGAACACGAGCAGCTGTTATTCGTGGAACTTATTTACCATTCATAGTACTTCGTAATTCCTTCAGCGCGAAATGCATTCTCAAGTCCAAAATGGACGTGAGGCCCATTGTGCCCTAAAATATAAACCTAAACACCGGTTTTGCATTTCACATATTTTTTCACAACTTGACCCCTGACCTGGGCGGCGCTGAAGTATTTATGCCACTTGAGCACATCCTCCGTCATTACACGGTTGATTCTTTTCCTTAAAAAACAAAAAAGCACAAGCGTTTGCAGAATGCCGAGATGGTCTAAGACATGCTCCTTATACAGAACCTCATTTTCCTTTACGTTAACAACGACAAAGAAAACAAGCACCACTCCCAATTATGGTAGGGCTAATGCAGGTTACATGATTTCACTGACCGTTCTTTTGGCTGTTTTTCCCCACATACTATCTGTACATCATATGTTGTATATTTTTAGCCATTTAATAAGATCATGCTTTACACTGTGCAACTCACTATTCAATTGCGTATGCTCCTATATTTATATTAAGTATTATGATGCTGTACGAGTCTGGCTCACCTTATAAAAGACGGTCAATAAATAAATAAATGGAGAATCCGGACAGCTCCTTCCCCGTCAGACTGCAGAAATTCTACTGAGTCCAGATCCATGTGTGCGGCGCACGTAGCATTCTCTTCCCAGAGAGCGGGAAGTGGGTGAACAAAATGACATGTCGGACAATGGAGACCAAAAGCAGGAAGCAATACAGTTAAAAGGGCGCATATTACAGTGGGACAGTAAGTGTGCAGGCAGATGTTGACAATGCCTCAGCCCCGATTAGCTATGAAGCATGCATATATTATTGGGACAGCCTGCCTATTTCCCATGCGGAGAGAGCAGGAATCATTTGAAATCCAGAGGAGACAAATTAACTGAATTATGAAATTATGTCATAAAAAGAGGAGAGACGTCCTTTCGTAAAGGGCACAACATCAAAGCATACCCTCATGATTAACTAACCCCTATGGAAAACCCCACCAGATTCATGTAAATACCAAGCAGCATTCTTACCTCCAGAAACAAGTAACAAGCGGCAGTGAAAGCGATTTTGCAATCGCTATTGTAAAAAAAAAAAACGCCCGCGAGTGGACATATGGTTTCAATTATCGCGCCCGTGTCTGGGCACGATAATTGAAACCACATGGCCTTTGGTGCACGTAATAGACACCAATAGGCCATGGGCGGAGCAATGCGTCCGCCTTTGGCCTATTGCGTGCCGTCTTTGGGGAAAACACGCACGCAAAGGCCAATCGCGGAAGCCAAAAGGAAAAGCACACGCACGAGCGTGTGCGATTCCAGGGTCCGTTTTGAAACCCTGTACAAAAGGGCACTCGCCTGCATGAGCAGTGCTGTGCACTGCAACGCTAGGGCGCAATCCCTAAAAAGGAGTTCCTCATTTATGCCAGTCCTAAGCAGGTACCTGGACACCATAACTAGGGGCACAAAGGAGCATGTGTGTTAAATTAACTGAAGTTAAAGTGGAGCTGTTTTAAAATACATGAGAAAGCAACTTACCTAATGCATGATCTTTTTCTTTTCTTCCAAAGGCGGAGTACCTAAAGTCCTTCCCCAAGGTGGATTGCACCTAGAAAGAAGAAGGAAGGAAATGTTGAACTACCATTTAAAAAAAAAAAAAACAACAAGAAAGACTAACGGAATAACAAACAGACATTAGTAACTGATTTTTTTGAGTCAAGGCTATGGAACAAATATTTTTTTCAAGAACTTTACAAGCATCCTGAACCCAACTAGTAGTTTCTGGCGTACTCGGTCGAGCCCTTATCAGGACCCCATCATGTTGATTACACCAGTTAGCAGTGGGAGAAGATTTACGTAGGTGCAGGGCTCATGAGTAGCTTGCATAGTAGAAAAGAAACAGCAGGTCCCCAGACTGTCTCCAAAATGCCAAAAAGAGGACAGTTATCTGGTCAAGATCCATAGAAACGCAATAAAACCCCTTTTCGACAATCAAGTTCCAGTGAATATGCTTTATTAGGCTTTCTTCTTTAAATAAAAAAACAATTACAATTAACATAAAACTGCACGGGTGGCCTAGAGGGTTTAAATAAAAAGACCAACATCAAAGTTATTAGACTAAAATGGATTATGCGGTGAGCATAAAAAACCTGGGAAATAAATTTTGACATGAAAATGTGCTGAACCAACGGCACTGCCAGTTATTTTTGAGGTTGAACAGATATTAAGGTCTCTTTGTAAATGTTCCATGTGCTGTCATCCCTGTATGAATATCTGTTCTTAGAACCCAATAAAACTCTTAGGATAAAAATACCGCAGTGACTCCATATAAAAGATGGAACAGTTCCCTTACAGGCTCCGTCCTGGTGTTTGTGTACTGCCTCTTCTCCCTGTATGCTGCGTACAGCGTGTTCTTCAAGCCCCAGAAGGTGACACGGGTGCACAAGGTGGTACATAAAAAGGAAAGGCAGAAGAAATCCTGCTGCTCTGACCGGTGGGGGACTCCAGTGCCCACATTCCTTTGCTCTCCCAGAGGGAGGAGCTGACTCCTGCATCGCGCACTAAAGCGCGCCTGAACACCCGCAGCACAGGACACGCGCGGGCAGCGCCCAGGCCGAAAGAGCCACGCTATTGATCGTTGATTCCGGATATTTCCTGGCTGTTCCTGTCACCAAGGTACTGTGAAATAAATCTACATTGGGTGATTTGGACTCTCCACAGCAGGCCTCCAGTATGAGTAGGCCTAAGACTGTAGTAGGGCAGGGGGTTGCAGGAACTCTGGATATTTTTCTTTTGAGGGCTGAATCCGCTCTTATGCATGAGATTCAAATTACTGAGCGGAGACTATCCTTTGACCCCCAAAGCTCGCTTAATCGAAATGCACCCTCTGCTAATTTGAAAAATAAAGAAACTCCTTCTCACTCTAATTCTCTGGCTTTGGGCTCTGAAGCTACAATGGTCTGGGAGATCTCTGAGATCACTGAGAATTCACACATGCCAACCGTCATCACTAGGGGACAGAAGGTTAAAATAGCCCACGGGCATATTCTAGCTCTGCCACCTAAGAAAAGGAAGGGACAGGGCACCCATAAACAAAATCAGCCTTTGCCTAAAAACTCAGGCCATAAAGCCCATCCATTCGATAGTGAGTTTAATCAGGGGACGATCTGGGGATCTAAAGTGGGGCCACCGTAGACACATCACATACCCTGGCAAATGACGACTTCCTGGGTAAGGTAGAGTTAATGTTATCAGCCCTTTTAGATCCAATAGTGCAAAAATTAAGCCAAATTGAAGCTAGGCTAGCTAATTTTGAAAAATCTATGCCAAATACCTTTTTAAGACCCATGGACAATTGCCGGAGTAGGAGAAAAGTTAGTTCTGTAAACAATCAATTGGAGAGTCTTGAAACTAACAGGGGTCCGCCCAATCTTAATCCTGGCTTCCCCTTAAGGCCCAGTAATACTGCACCCGAAATTAGTGATTCGGCTAAGAATAACGTCGAGCCCCCATCTGTCCGGGTGGAGTGAAACGGGGACATGCTGTGTCCATGCAGGGTTCAAATGGGGAAACTGTTGGTAGGGATAACCATATTCAATCTGAGAGAGGCCAGCGTCTAACCACCTTGAGGGGACAGTCCTGTGACCATAGGGTTGATCATAATCCAGCTGCAAATTTACATCTACCTCCAGAAGCAAACCTGTACACCTTGGTGCTGGCCCCATTGTGTCATCCAGTAATAATGAGCATTGGTCATCACTGAGGAATAAATCCCTTAATTTCCTCAGTGCAAGGACTGGAATTAATAACAAGCTCCTGTTTACAGAATTCAAGATGGCATGAAGAATAGGCTGGGTTGGCCAGTCCAGAAAGTCACTACGAGGAGACTGTGTGGTGTTGTCATTTAGGACCCCAGGTTTGGTACAGTTACTATTAGACAGGGCCGGTAATAGACCTGTCAGTCCACACGAGATAGCCATACTACCTTTGGCGCATTTCTATCCACCATCTAGTTACCTAAGGTATGCTGCGGAGGAAGAGAGATTCACTCAGGGCATTAAATTAAGGTATGCAGTTCCGACAAGCAACCATTTTGATATTCTGAACAAACTGGAAGACATTGATTGACTGGCCTCTCAGAGTCATTGCCTAGGACCCCCAGACAAGCAAGTTGGTTATTCTGGAGACAGGGTGCCAAGACAGGAAAATAGATTCCAAATTATAACAGAAATGTCCATGCCATCTTTAACCTGTACTGAAGAGGAAGACCAGGTCAATGGGTTCTTACCTCTGGATCAGACTCTTCCCCTGGATTTATTAAATCTTCAGCTCCCAGCAGAGGAAGCCCAGTATATTGGTTTTATTGCCCAGGATCAAGTGCCTTCCCCAGAATTACTTAATACACGGATTGCAGTCCAGTCGCAGCCCTGCCATGGAGACAGTAACTCTCATGACTTGGTGGTAGCCAGTTTCCCCTATTCCAATGTGAACCCTGGTTGTAGCCTTGTATCCTGGAACATGTCAGGATTACGCTCCAAGATTTGTAACCCCCAATGGCCGGAATTCATATTAAAACATGTTCCAGGAAACGTGGCTGACGGATTCAATACACATAAATGGTTTTAAAACATTTACTACCCACGCTATAGGGGGCCTACACTGTAGAGCCAAAGGTGGGCTCTGTACATATATATCCAACAATCTGAATCTTACTAGGATTGAGTCTTACCTTGAGTCTCCATATTATCAACTGCTCATTTTGTACTCAAATGCTTTTCATATTACGGTACTGGTTAACCTTTATAACAATATTCCATCAGATAGTTTTTCTATTGTGGTTAAGAACTTGTGCAATGAATTGAAATTTGTGTGTAATGAAAATGTTGATGATAAGATGCTCATACTGCTTGGTGATTTTAATTGTGCTTTGTGTCCACATGAGGATGGTACAGTATGTGGTTTTAACGTGGAGGGAGGCATAAGTAATACTCACTTCTGCCACTCTAGTACAGGGGAGCTGTTCAACGAAGTGGTGTTTAGTCTGGATCTAGGCTTCGCTAATGAACTATGCACTAGACCAGCCCCCATGCCACAGACCTTTCATGGTAGAGGCCTTTGTTCTACAATAGATTATATGTTGCTAACAAATACATACGCCTCAAGGCTACTTTCTTTTTCAGTTGATCCTAATCCCCTGAATGATCATTTCCCACTATGCATTTCGGTACTACTATCCACTAACAGACAGGGAAGGGATGAACAGGCTGTAGATTTGGCGTTAGCCAATGTAAAAATTGATAAAGTTAATGGGTACACCCTTCGCTGGAATATGGTGGACCCCGTAGTGGTAAATAAACAGCTGATTACCAAGTGTAGATTGGAGTTTGACACTTGCCTGACAGAATCAGCGTCATCCGAAAGCATCCTATCCTCTTTTCAAATAATAGCAGGGGTGGTAAGCGATGTGTTATTCAAACAAGGTGGGAAAACGACCTCCCCCCAGAGGTGGTTTCACTTAAAGTGCTCCCGAGCATACTCCTCACTGAAACACGAGCTGCATAACACCCAAAGGAACACCATTAAGATCAGGCAGGCTAGAATCATCGATTATAAATTGGCCCTCACAGAGAGAAAAAATGTTTTAAGAAAAGAAGCGAGGGAGTCCCTTACTTTAGCCTCACAAATGAAAGATAGCACTGCTTTCTGGAAAGTGGTAAAGAGGCCATTCTTGTCTGTGGGTGGGGGTCCAGCCATTGAAATACCCATAAGCGAGGACCAATTAATGGATTGAACACTTCTCTAAGATATACAATAGGTAAGTAATCTCTAATGGCCAAGATAGTGATATCCATGGACCTCCTAATGATACCCTAGATTTACACTTTAGCATAGATGAAGTAAATAAAGCACTTTCATCAAGCGCAGGCGGCAAAGCCTCGGGCCGGATGGGATCCCTGTGGACCTGTATAAGTCCAACACTACCCTATGGGGCCCCATTATTACACAAATAATAAATGCTAGTCTTCAAGCTTCTTTTCCATCAACCTGGGTGGAATCCACTATTGTCCCCATATTCAAAAAAGGGGATCGGCAGGATCCCGCCTGTTACGGGCCCATTTCGTTATTGGATTCCCTGGCCAAAGTGGTTGGACAAATTATTTTGGAACGCCTACAGGCATGGGCAGATGATAACCAAATTTTATAAGACATCCAATATGGATTCTGTGAAGGACTATGGACTGTAGAGCAGAGCCTAAATCTAGCTATTTTTGTCGGGAAGTATATTAGGGCAAAAAAGGGTAGATTGTTTTTAGCTTTTGTTGACCTCACGGCTGCTTTTGACTGTGTGAGGCATGCTAAACTTTGGGAGATTTTAGAATCATTGGGGGCTGATAAAAATATAATTCACTTCCTTAAGCGCCTCTATAGTGGAGCAAAGGCACTTGTGCGCTTTGGTCTGGGGGGAGAGCGCACTGCCTCCTTCCCTATTAGGAGGGGGGTTAGACAAGGTTGTGTCCTAGCCCCTTTTTTTTTTAACCTTTATAATAATGGGCTAGGGCAGACACTTCTTTAGGACACTCAAGATTTCCCCCAAATAGGTAACCATCCCATACCTGCTCTTCTATATGCCGACGACGCTGTCATAATATCCCGAACGCAGATAGGTCTCCAGAGGGTTTTAAATAATTTCTTTAATTTTATGAAGGACCTTGGTCTTAGAATTAACACCTCGAAGACTTTTATAATGAGATGCAGAAGTGGGAACCAGAAATGTAGGGATATGTACGTTGATGGACATTTAATAGCCCCAACTAACAGTTTTTCATATCTAGGTATTCTGTTTAGCCAGAATGATACGTGGACCCAAGCGGTCTCAGCAAAAAAGCCGGCACTTATTAGAACTACAACTGCTCTTGCCAGCTTCTCAAAAAAACTGGTCAGGAAGCCCCCGAAAGAACTTTTGCAAATATACAAAGCGAAATATGTCTCGACCGTTGTGAGAAGTTGGCCTGGTATATGATGCTCACTAGTTAAAGTGATCACCTTGTACCATGCCAAGCAACCCTTATGGTGTGGTTGTAAGTCAACCTTTTCGGACTAGCTGCCCTAGTGGTAGCGTAGGCTAAGCAGTCTTTGAGGCTAAACTCGTGAAGCGTGTTAAGCAGGCTGTTTTACCAATAGTAACCCCCTTTTATACCAATGAAAGGACACCACACAGATATATATTCAAAATATATATGTATTTATTTCTCAAAGTAACCCCTAGTCTCTTTATGAGCACAGGAGCACAAATCGTCAAACAAGATTATCACAGAATACACAGAAGTTGCACTTTATATGGATAGGCCCTGGTGGCCACTCGAACCATATACTAAAATAGTGGTATAAGTACCACGAACAGAAAAGGGAAAAGGCCTAGGGCCTCTAGAATCGCTGGGCCTACAAGGAGCTAACGTCAGTTAGTGACCAGGAGGTCCACGGGTGGCGTGTGCAGAGCAAATAGTCACACGCGTGCTCCCATAGGTTTCAATGGGTGCGTAAAAAGTACAAAGTTACTGCAAAAGGAATCTTCCGGATGACCTAGGAACTTAAGATTTGGAACACAGGCACTAGAGATGTAATACTACACTTGGGCACAGGTGTGCCAGCTTTACCTCACCCACAGGAAGCGGGTGCATAGGCCTCGAAGTGCGTCGGGTTTCTTCTATCTGTTCCGTGGGGCCTGTAGACAAAAGGGCTGCAGGCGGTCGGTCGGGAAGAGATGCAGTGGATCCAAGAGTGGATCGGAGATGTTGAAGACCTGAAAGCAGAGGGGACAGTGTTCACAGTCACTAGCCAGTGACCAGCGTGGCACCAGGTGGGTACCAGGCGATGTCGGGTGCAAACAGGAAGGAAGGTGTAGCTTGACTCTGCAGCCACGTGGTCCCTGAAGGTCGACGACGTCCAGGAGTCGAGTCACGAGCTGTCCCACGCAGGCTCTCGCTGTCGGCGGTGTCGGCGACTTGATCGAAGCAAACAAGCCTTGGCAAAAGCAATTGTTGTAAGCAAGGAGTTTAAGCTGATGGTTCTGACCAGCAAGGTCAGAGGAACTGCTCCTTTGGAGGGGAGCAAGGGCCAGTCTGGAGCAACCAGACCAGCGGTGTTTGTCGTAGATTTCGTCGCCAAGATGGCCACTAGCCAGCGGGCCAGCAACCGGTTAGGCGCGTCGAGTGGCAAAATGCAGAAGGGCCCCACGCAGATCGTGGAGATGCTGGAGGGCTCACCTTTGGTGCAGATGCTGCTCGAGGGTTGGGCTTCTCAGGACCCAAAGCACAACTTGGAGGGAGCCTCGGTTGTTGCACTGGTCAGCTTGTCGTAGTCGTTTCAAGATGGCTGGCTCCACGTGTCTCGGTGCCTCCACGGGTCTCCTCTTTGCAGGGACTGTGGATCGGGCGGTGAGAGGTCTGGAGGTCCAGGTCTTGTCAGTCTCTGGGCTCGGGCTCCGGCGGGAGGCGGCGGCAAAGCAGACGTTGATTCGCTGGATGGTGCTTGCGTTAGCAAGGTGGTCACTCCCTGACCACAGGGGAGATTGGCTTCAGTCCTCTGTGCAGCAGAGCGTCGAAGTTCCCGTCTTCTTCTTAGTTTTAAGTTGATTCCAGGATGTCTGAAGTCTTAGGACACAGCTCCTACCTTTATTCGGATTCTAGGGGCCGGACTACCTGCTAGGTCCCTCCCTATGGGTGGGACCAGGAAGGGGGGTGGTTACACCCCCAATCCTTTGTCCAGCTCGCCCCAGGCCCGGGACTGGTGTGCCCCAGGACCGGTTTGAACTGGCATATGCACCGAGGCTCCTTGTGAGCCACAGGCATGTCTGGTTTCTTTCAAGCCCTACCTGACCAATACACAAAATCCTGTCTGGGGTGGTGCACGCACCTCCCCTGGCAGGAAACCCTTTGTCCACACCTCCCAAGCTGAAAGGACTCCCAGCAGCAGGAGGGCAGACTTGTGTCTGTGGTGGCAGCATCCATTTTGTGGAGCTGAGGCTATGTCTGATTTTACCCGGGTTTCAGGCACTGTACATGTCGTGTCCCTCTAGAAGGGTGGAATGCTAACCCCGTCGCCAGAATTGGCGAGGGGTTAGTATTCCAATTCGTATGACACCTTACTCGACATGTTTTGATAAAGCCAAACCAAAGATAGCATTTAACCGCGAGGTTCATAATGCACTTAAGAGTATATGGTATGACGATATCTGGAAACAGTAGAAGGAAGTTGTTCCGACCACTGCAGACAGGCTCAGCTCATGCCAGAGCACCATCTCACATGGAACCAAGCACTCTGCCTTCAGGATTGTTAAGGCCTGCCATAGGAGTGACTTATAGGTTACCAGGTGTCCCATTTAAGGTTAGGTATAGGTATACTACACCTAAGTAAGAGGTGATTACACCAACTTACCCCAGCTGAGTGATCAGCCAGTTGTGTCAAATTGTTAGGCCAAGCCTGGGGTGGCATAATACATGCTGCAGCCCTTGGCAGGCCTTGGGTACACCAATGCCCTGGGTACCTAGTGTACACTGGTACAGGGGCTGACAGGGTGATCCAACCAATTGGGTATGTACCTAGGGTACATGGAGTCCATTTTAAAGAGAGAACAGCCAGGCTGAGATCCTGAATAGCAGGATCTCAGGCCAACTAAGTCGAAAAACCAGCTAGACACTAGGCAAAAATTTGGGGGTAACCATAGTCAGATATCCACCTTCCTACACAACCCCCCCCCAAACGAAGGGAGATAAGGCTGACCTTGACCAGGTAAGCCTATATTGCCCAAGTGGCCATATAAGGAGGAACCAGCACTGGCATGGTTACCCCCTGTCTCATGGTCCACTAAGCAATCCCTCACCCTAAGGGTATCAGAGGGTCTCCACCATAGGGAATCTCTACCTTTGGTGTGTCTTGGCAAAGTAAAAGGCTGGTGTTGAGATGGAGTACTGAAGTGAGTGTCCTCAAAGTGAGGCCTCAGCTTCCTCCAATCCCCCTCCACCATGGATGCCTTTCTTTCCTTAACTGAGTTGCACTGTGCTCTCAGGGTCAGCCTCTGGCTACCTAAAGCTGGAGGCTGGGTCCCTTTTGTGGGCTTACTGGAGGGACAGGTCAGGTTTGGGGCCCTAAGGTCCCAGGTTTGCCTGTGCCCAACAGAATCCCTCTGGGGGAGGTCCCTAACTACCTGTAAAGGAGATCCCTCAGGAATGTTTTTACCCATCACCTGACTAGGGCTACTAGCCAGGCAATCCTCATTCTTTTGATGGGGGGGTTCTTGTGGACAGGGGCCCTCTGGGGGTCCACTGGCCTCCCTGACCTCTGCAGCCCTGGGCTGACTGAGGCAGGGTAGAGAGAGGCAGGCTACCTGCACCAGACTGGGTCCCACCTTGGAAGGGGCCACTGACATCAGAGGCTCTGCCAGGCCAGGCCTGGCTACCTCTGGGGCAGTTCCTTCACAAGGGGTGAGGTCAGATCCCTGAGGAGGCTGACCTTTTCCTAATGTCTGGGGAGAGGGAGACTTTTCTTCCTCCCCACTACTCTCAGTTTGTGTGGAGTGATCCCTTGTTTCAGGCTTCACTACACCTATGTCAGTCTGAGTATAGGCTGAGACCATTACAGCCTTGCCAACCTTTTCAGGGGGGCACTCAGTTTGTGTTTGAGCTGTGACTGTCACAGCTCTGCCAGTCTCTACAGGGAAGTCTGTCTGTGCCTGGGCTGTGGCTACCACTGCCCTTCCAACCTTTTCAGGGAGGAAATCTATTTGGACAGGGGTTGTGAATGGCACAACCCCCCTACCCTTTTGTGACAGGCCTACCATTTTAGAATGGGTGTCTTGTTCAACTCCAGCCCAAGCTGAGAGTTCTAAGTCATTCCCCAGTAAGCAGTCTACAGGCAAGGTTGGGGACACTGCCACCCTTTTAGGGCCAGTGACACCTCCCCAGCTGAGACATACCTCTGCCATGGGATGACTGTTCTGTTTGCCATCAATGTTGGTCACCTGGTAGGAGAAACCAGGCAAAAGCTGCTCAGAGGGAACTAGCCAATGGGCCACCATTGTGATGCTAGCTCCAGTGTCTCTGTAGGCCTCAGCTTTTGTACCATTGATGTAGGGCTCCTGTCTGTACCTACCCAAAGTGTTGGGACAGGCAGTGAAGTTGGCAAACCCCATGCCACCATCACAGACAAGAGTATCTGCTGCAGGGGAATTGGCTAAGCCAGGGTCCCCCTGTGTTCCCCAAGTAAACCCACCCAGATTTCTGGGGGCACTCCCACCACCTGGGGGATTACTGCTGACAGTAATAGGTGGTGTGACAGGAGTAATTGGAGGAACAGTTTTGTTTTTAGCCCTTGGGCAACCGCTGTCAGTTTTCCAATGCCCAGGAGTTTTACACTCATGGCAGTAGGGCTTTTTGGCTGTGGTAGAGGAGGGAGCTTGGGACCCACCACCCTGTGTGGAGTTTTGGGGCCCTGAGGAAGGTTTCTCTTTTTCTTTATCCCCACCCTTCTCTTGAGGCTTGGTGGTATCTTTCTTTTGGTCACCACCCTGGTTTTTAGGCCTGATCCTGGTCCTGACCCATTTATCTGCCCTCTTTCCCAATTCTTGGGGAGAGGTCAAATCTGAGTCTACCAGGTGTTGATGGAGAAGCTGGTTTTGACAATTACTTAAAATCTGCTCTCTCATCATCAAATTGTACAATCCTGTATAATCAGACACCTTACTTCCCAGCAACCAACCCTCCAAAGCCTTAGTGGCACATTCCACATATTCAGACCAGTCCTGAGTCTGTGTCTTCTGGGTGTCTCTGAACATTAACCTGTACTGTTCAGTGGTTAAGCCTAACCCATCAACTAGGACACTCTTCAGGACTCTGTAATTTCTGACATCCTCTTCTCTAACAGTGAGGAGTCTATCTCTGCCTCTCCCCTCAAAGGAGAGCCATAAGATTGCTGCCCACTGGTCTTCAGGAACCTGCTGCACTTTGCAGGCTCTCTCAAGAGCAGTCATCCATTTGTGGATGTCATCCCCACTTTTGTAGGGGGGCACAATCTTGGACAGGTTCCTATTGTCAAAGACCCTATCTTTGTCCCTAGGGACATTGCTGCCACCAGTGGGTATAGACCCACTCTCTCTATGCTGCCTAGCCTTGCTCAGTTTTTCTTCCATCAGGGCTACTTCTAGCTCCTGCTTCCTGATCCTCAGCTGGGCTTCTTGCATCTTGGCCTCATGTTCCCTCCTCTGAGGGGTGGTCATCCTTCTCCTGGAGTGACCTTGAGAGCCTCTAGAGCCATGGGAAGCATTGGAGTCACCTGAGCGATTCCTTTGCCTTCCAAGCCCTGTGTTAAGTCCACTGGGGAGATCCAGTGGGGTGAACCCACTGTCAGTCCCCAATAGCCTTAGTTTAGCTGGGCCAAGTATAACACTTGGCACTGGGCTAGTTCTCCCTTCATCCTCACTACTGTCAGTATCCTTTTCACTCTCATCCTCTGTGGTAGGCATCCCATCTAAGGGGTGACTATTGGAAAGGGGTACCTCAGTGGCATCTTCAGAAGGGGGGCCTCCTGTTCCTGTTCCTAAGGGGGCTAACTGGGAAGCTTTCCTGAGCTCTTTTTGATTTTCATCTTCTTGCAAGAGCTCTCTGAGCAAAGCAGAGGTAGGGTTCTTGGGCTGTTTAAGGCCTCTAAGAGTTGCCAGCTGCCTGAGCTCATTTTGATTAAGGGTAGCATAGATGGATGGTGCCCTCGGGGGGTCACTCTCAACAGAGATGGGTACAGTGGACCCCTCTGCCCCAGCCATTGCTCTTAAGTGTGGGTGGATGTGTTGCAATCTACCTACACTTGGGTTTACCTACTAAACCTATCTAGTAGTTGTAGTCAGGGTGTGCTACTCCCTTTGCTCTACCACAACTAAGTTCAGTAGAACTTAAGTATATCTAATCTTGTTTTATATGTACCTACAGGTACCTATGTGATCTTTCAATTGGTAACCAAGAGATTACAATGGTAAAACACAGCAAGCTCAAATCCAACCGCTGCTCACCAATGTGAGAAGTTGGCCTGGTATATGATGCTCACTAGTTAAAGTGATCACCTTGTACCATGCCAAGCAACCCTTATGGTGTGGTTGTAAGTCAACCTTTTCGGACTAGCTGCCCTAGTGGTAGCGTAGGCTAAGCAGTCTTTGAGGCTAAACTCGTGAAGCGTGTTAAGCAGGCTGTTTTACCAATAGTAACCCCCTTTTATACCAATGAAAGGACACCACACAGATATATATTCAAAATATATATGTATTTATTTCTCAAAGTAACCCCTAGTCTCTTTATGAGCACAGGAGCACAAATCGTCAAACAAGATTATCACAGAATACACAGAAGTTGCACTTTATATGGATAGGCCCTGGTGGCCACTCGAACCATATACTAAAATAGTGGTATAAGTACCACGAACAGAAAAGGGAAAAGGCCTAGGGCCTCTAGAATCGCTGGGCCTACAAGGAGCTAACGTCAGTTAGTGACCAGGAGGTCCACGGGTGGCGTGTGCAGAGCAAATAGTCACACGCGTGCTCCCATAGGTTTCAATGGGTGCGTAAAAAGTACAAAGTTACTGCAAAAGGAATCTTCCGGATGACCTAGGAACTTAAGATTTGGAACACAGGCACTAGAGATGTAATACTACACTTGGGCACAGGTGTGCCAGCTTTACCTCACCCACAGGAAGCGGGTGCATAGGCCTCGAAGTGCGTCGGGTTTCTTCTATCTGTTCCGTGGGGCCTGTAGACAAAAGGGCTGCAGGCGGTCGGTCGGGAAGAGATGCAGTGGATCCAAGAGTGGATCGGAGATGTTGAAGACCTGAAAGCAGAGGGGACAGTGTTCACAGTCACTAGCCAGTGACCAGCGTGGCACCAGGTGGGTACCAGGCGATGTCGGGTGCAAACAGGAAGGAAGGTGTAGCTTGACTCTGCAGCCACGTGGTCCCTGAAGGTCGACGACGTCCAGGAGTCGAGTCACGAGCTGTCCCACGCAGGCTCTCGCTGTCGGCGGTGTCGGCGACTTGATCGAAGCAAACAAGCCTTGGCAAAAGCAATTGTTGTAGGCAAGGAGTTTAAGCTGATGGTTCTGACCAGCAAGGTCAGAGGAACTGCTCCTTTGGAGGGGAGCAAGGGCCAGTCTGGAGCAACCAGACCAGCGGTGTTTGTCGTAGATTTCGTCGCCAAGATGGCCACTAGCCAGCGGGCCAGCAACCGGTTAGGCGCGTCGAGTGGCAAAATGCAGAAGGGCCCCACGCAGATCGTGGAGATGCTGGAGGGCTCACCTTTGGTGCAGATGCTGCTCGAGGGTTGGGCTTCTCAGGACCCAAAGCACAACTTGGAGGGAGCCTCGGTTGTTGCACTGGTCAGCTTGTCGTAGTCGTTTCAAGATGGCTGGCTCCACGTGTCTCGGTGCCTCCACGGGTCTCCTCTTTGCAGGGACTGTGGATCGGGCGGTGAGAGGTCTGGAGGTCCAGGTCTTGTCAGTCTCTGGGCTCGGGCTCCGGCGGGAGGCGGCGGCAAAGCAGACGTTGATTCGCTGGATGGTGCTTGCGTTAGCAAGGTGGTCACTCCCTGACCACAGGGGAGATTGGCTTCAGTCCTCTGTGCAGCAGAGCGTCGAAGTTCCCGTCTTCTTCTTAGTTTTAAGTTGATTCCAGGATGTCTGAAGTCTTAGGACACAGCTCCTACCTTTATTCGGATTCTAGGGGCCGGACTACCTGCTAGGTCCCTCCCTATGGGTGGGACCAGGAAGGGGGGTGGTTACACCCCCAATCCTTTGTCCAGCTCGCCCCAGGCCCGGGACTGGTGTGCCCCAGGACCGGTTTGAACTGGCATATGCACCGAGGCTCCTTGTGAGCCACAGGCATGTCTGGTTTCTTTCAAGCCCTACCTGACCAATACACAAAATCCTGTCTGGGGTGGTGCACGCACCTCCCCTGGCAGGAAACCCTTTGTCCACACCTCCCAAGCTGAAAGGACTCCCAGCAGCAGGAGGGCAGACTTGTGTCTGTGGTGGCAGCATCCATTTTGTGGAGCTGAGGCTATGTCTGATTTTACCCGGGTTTCAGGCACTGTACATGTCGTGTCCCTCTAGAAGGGTGGAATGCTAACCCCGTCGCCAGAATTGGCGAGGGGTTAGTATTCCAATTCGTATGACACCTTACTCGACATGTTTTGATAAAGCCAAACCAAAGATAGCATTTAACCGCGAGGTTCATAATGCACTTAAGAGTATATGGTATGACGATATCTGGAAACAGTAGAAGGAAGTTGTTCCGACCACTGCAGACAGGCTCAGCTCATGCCAGAGCACCATCTCACATGGAACCAAGCACTCTGCCTTCAGGATTGTTAAGGCCTGCCATAGGAGTGACTTATAGGTTACCAGGTGTCCCATTTAAGGTTAGGTATAGGTATACTACACCTAAGTAAGAGGTGATTACACCAACTTACCCCAGCTGAGTGATCAGCCAGTTGTGTCAAATTGTTAGGCCAAGCCTGGGGTGGCATAATACATGCTGCAGCCCTTGGCAGGCCTTGGGTACACCAATGCCCTGGGTACCTAGTGTACACTGGTACAGGGGCTGACAGGGTGATCCAACCAATTGGGTATGTACCTAGGGTACATGGAGTCCATTTTAAAGAGAGAACAGCCAGGCTGAGATCCTGAATAGCAGGATCTCAGGCCAACTAAGTCGAAAAACCAGCTAGACACTAGGCAAAAATTTGGGGGTAACCATAGTCAGATATCCACCTTCCTACAACCGTCATATATGGAGCAGGGGTCTGGGGTTTTGCTGACACACACTTAATTCAACTAGTGGAGAACACATTTTTAAGATATATCTCGTCAGCTTCTACGACTACCTCCACTTATGTCTGTCACGCTGAGCCGGGCCTCCCATACATATCCGACCGTATAAAATTAGAGCCTATTCTCCTTTGGCATAGGATCTGGTCAAAAGAGGAGACCAAATTAAACAGGGAGATTCTACAGGATAGTCTGATGCTGGAAGGGGCACAAAAGATTCCATGGGTCAAGTTTGTGAAAGAGTTTATGAAAGACTTGGGCCATCCGGAATATTTTACCAACCCGAACTCGCTCATGCTGATTACTAGAAAAAGCCTAAGAAAAGATGCAATCCAATTCCTGGATATGTTAAGATTATCAGGGGAAATTACTAAACCAAGTGTCCAGCAACACCAGATGGTCCTTACTACTTTTAGTTTACAGCCATATTTAATATTTGTACCCGGAGTTTTTGATAGGCTCCTATTAATTAGATTCAGATTGGGGACCATACATAGATTTGTTTCTTTCCCAAAAGTGAACAATTGGGCAAGTGAATTGCAATTATAACCTTGTGATAACCAATCGGCTCAATCTTCATTCCACCTAGTCTTATTTTGCAAATTTTATATTGAGTTAAGAAAGGCCTGGATAGTTCCACTTTAAAAAACACCGGGAACTGGGGCAATGCCGTACGGCTTTTATCAAGCTTCACCTTGTAGAAAATGAACATGTAGCCTGGAGGATATCCATGTTTTTAAAACAAGTCCTTCATCAAAGGAAGAGTATCGCAATTTAAGGGGCGACATTCTCTAGATGTACTGTCATTTTTAATGTTGAGTATTCTTAATAATACCATGAAATATATTTTAAGCCTAAAAGTTTTGTTTTTTAATGGATACTGTTTTTTAATCTTTGGTGTAAATTTTTATGAAATCTTTGCATTTTATTTGTGCTTTTTATGATTGTAAAAAGGCAATCGAAATAAAGCGTTTCTTCACTGACTGACACTTACATTAAATCAATTAACTATCACGCTGATATTCGTCCACATTGACACATTCTGAGAACTATTTCAAAGCGCTAGCTATACTGCATCCTTCTGTCTAGGTAGGGGTCTGTGCCTTCGTGAACCCAAAATCCCTTCTTACATCTAAGTCAGCCCATTGACACTGTGACTATGAAAATTCTGTCCAACAGGATTGGGAATACCATGACTAATGATGAAAGAGTACAGCATTCCATGTCCAAGATACAATAAAAGCTATAATCATGGGTTTGATGCTGTACATTAGCACAGTGCACTTTATTTGATTGCAACCTGTGACTTTTTCAGTTCTAATTTGTAGTCCCTTCCTATGTTCCATAGGGTTTCCCCACACCACTGAGATCAGAATAGACATGATTTGAGGCAGACCATAGAAGGGAAAGACTTTAACTCAATGAACCCAGGTGAATGGTGACTTAAAACACTTAAACAGTATATTATGTTTTGTTATGTTATATGTTATGTTATATGTTATGGTATGTTATTGAGCGCACAATCATCGTGGAAGGGATATCCTCGTGCTAGGCATAACCAAGAAAGAAGAGCACCAAAAGTAAATTTGGGAAAGGAATTGTTTATCTGTAAAAAACCACGTTTTCAATTATTTCTAAAATGCGGTCAGTTTAGCCATCAAAAGTAGATTCAATGGGAGAGTATTCCAGTGGACAGCCGCAAGGTGGGAGAATGTTCTAACCCCGAAAATGCGTCTCTAGACGATGGTGGTTTGATTTGCTGATCTTGGTGCTCTAGGAGGTCTGTAGAGAAAGATCCATTTCATGAATACTTAAGGAGCTGAGTTATAGACTGCCCGATGCACACCACAGAGCATTCTGAAAACAGCTCTTTTCCAAACAGGCAGCCAGTGAAGGGACCTAGGGCCAGCAGCCCTCAAGGGCTCTTTGGGGAAGATAGCAAATCCTGCAAAGGGCCATGTTTTGAATATGTTGCAGGTGTTTACAGAGATGATTAGATATAACAACCATATAAAGCATTCTCATGACTAAGCAGACAGGTAATGAGTACCTCAGAAATGGTCTTGCAATGATGGCTGGATAGCCAGTTGAAAGTGCTGTGTCATAGACATAGGATTCCATAGCAGCCACACACTGCATTTACTTGGTCTTCCATAGAGAGGGAATCATCGATTAAGAAACCTAGGTCCATAGCTCGATTCTTGAGACACAGGGCAAGCCAAGAGTACTTGGCCACCAGATGCTGTTCCAAATAGAGTGTGCCTTCCCAAACAGGAATACACCTATTTTATCTCTGTTACACTTCAGGCAATGGCTCTGCATCCATTCTGCCACAGCTGTTAGGCACCTCAGCAGATTGCGTAAGGTTGCTTTGCTGTTATCAGCTATGGATAGTATTATCTGTGTCATCATCAGCATAAGATGTGATTTCGAAGCCCCGAGCACTAACAGGGTTAGCCAATGATGTCAGGTAAACATTGAAAAGTTTGGATTGGACCAGAAAGGAGGGAAATGAGTGGCCAGATCACTGTCATCTTAAGGATTTGGGGGCCCTGAGCACGACATATTTTGAGGCCCTTGTATGGAACAAATTTCAATTTTACTGCCAGTTTCCTTCTAACACAAGCCTGCATGATGCCAGACAATACTAAATGAAATATTAATTTATTAAAAGGAATACACAAAAACAGTTTAAATATGTCATGCTTAGGACTCCACTCTCCCAGGGGGGCACTTGGAAGGTGGGGACCCTGGGCAATTGCCCACTTTGCCCATGCGTTAAAACGTCTCTGGTCCTGAAAGCGCAATGCCAGAAATGAACACAGTCACTTAAGGTGATAGAGTACAGACCAATCTCGTACTGTCATTTGATAAGAAGGTAGAGAGAAAAGCTATCAAAGGCTGCGGAGAGGTCTGGGAGGATGAGGCAGCCGATTTGCCCTCATCCACCAAGAGCCTGATATCATCAGCCCAGCGAGGAAAATTGTTCAGTACTGTTGCTCACTGTGAATCTAGTTTGAGTAGTACCTATTACTTTACTTTCTTCCAAGTAACGTATCAACTAGGCATTCATCAATCTTGTGTTCATCTTGCCTGCTGTGTTTGATTCTGTGTCCTGCTATTTTTGTACTTTCTATTTTGTAACATTTCTCTCATGTAACATAACTGGTTCTATTGTACGGCGCTCTGACACCTTCGGGTAAAGTCCGCGCTTTATAAAAATGCATAAATAAATCGTTCAAGGACCCTTACTGTGCTCCAGCGCGGAGTGCAAAATCCCTCTCTACCGTCACGGACCAAAAGATCTCACATACACACACTATCCATACATTCACTGGTGGGGCCCATAACACCAACATTCACTCACCATCAGTCCGTGTGGGAGGCGATTATCCTTTCAAGCGCTGGAAATGAGAGAGGGAAAATTACCACAATCTACCCTAATGAGCGACAACTCTACACAACCTTCTGATACTCATTAGGCCCTAAACTCCACTTTTAGTATTCCTCTCATAAAAAGGGACGGATCAGCTAGTTGTTGGTTTAAGTGAATTTCTAATTCTCTAATTAACCTTTTCATTAACACATTTCAATGAATAAACAACCCAACTCATTTCTGTAGATGTTCAAATCCAAATTTATATTAATATTGCAAATTAAATCATTCATTTGATCAAGTTGCCATTCATATTTACCTATTCTGGCTAAAGTCGTCCTCTATGTCAAATCTGGCAGTCTCGGAAATCTATGCCCATCAATTTTAGTAGGTTCAGTTCATCAGGAGTTTGGGCATTAATTCAGTCCGTCAAAGATTCAGGCTAACAGCTGTCCTGCAGTGTCACCGTCCTCTCCGTCAGCATAACGTCAGGAAATCGAGAAAGGCCAGAAACGAACCCGCCCACTACCTCTCTATTCTACCATAATTTATAGTAAAATCAATATCAAATGTATCAAAGTTTTAGACATCCGAGTTCGCTGATTGGACAATCAGGGATCATCCTTTTAAGTTCTCACGAAAGTGTCTTTTGGGTTATGACCCTTGTCAGTTCCGGTTCACACAACAGTCTTTGTTCGGAATATTTGGACGACGTCCCAGGCTGTCCTTGGAAGGTACATGTTCATCTGGGGTCAGGTCCAGGCCACAGTGTATCTGTTGTCAGCGCAGGCACACTTCACCCAAGCCTAGTTCAGCGTTGGCAGTCGGGTTAGGCACCAAAGGCAGCCATCTTTCGATAGCCCAAAATGGTCACCTTAAGCAAAGAAACACAAAAACGTAATTAATACATAAAAATGACTAATCAAATGTTATTCCCTCGCTAATACCCATATGTGTATGTATTTATCTAGCAAAAAGCAACACTTAGTGCGGTTTATACTTACTAAATAAAGCACGAATCACAATACATCACAAAAGCGACATATATCATGCAATATTCTACTTGTCTACCATTAGTATGCGTACATAATTTAGTTTACGATTTAATAAAGTCATGCAAAGCAATCCCACGTGTATTTCAGTCATTAATAAGGTTGATTAGTTATTTCCACTTCAATCCATTAATTCAATTATAATTAATTAATTAATCTAATTAATAAACATGCAAAATGGGGTGGGTATACAACATTTTGCATAACCCGCTCCAGCAACTGTGTAAGGGAGAAGGGAAATAGGTCAATAATTGCCCATATTTCAGTGTTGGCCCCAATTTCTTTAACAATGAAAGTTTGAAAGCTTGTTTCGAATTCATATGGTACTCCGCCATGATAAGAGAACTATTGAAGAGCTCTGTTAGATATGGGCTGAGTAGGGAAGTGAAGCAGTAAAAACTATGATTCGGGTAGATGTTTAACAGTGAGCCGATTTGACACTGGCCATTTCCTCCTCAACGTTGACTATAGCAGGGACTGATAGGTGCCCCAGCTAACTGTGGTTGCTGGATGAGGAGTTTCCATGTAGGAAAGGGCTCAAGCTAAACCAGGTAAATTTTGTTTATTTTATCTTTAAAATATAAAGCAAATTCATCACAGAACGTGGACGATGCTGGAATTGATTGACCAACCGTGGTAAGATGGGCAAGCTCCTTCACAATTTTAAAAAGTTTGCTACATGAATTCATAACGTCATATATTCTCCAGATGAAGTATTGGCAGCACACCTTCCTGAGCTGTTTGTGGTAGCCATTAAGCAGCAGCGGCTCCTCTGCTATGGTGGAGGAGTGTCGCACCCCCACCCCCCCCCGCCAGCACTTTTAAAAGTGTGTAAAATAAATCGATAAAAAAATGGGCTTGTGACAAGGCTTGGGGGCGGGGCCAGGGTGGTGACAGGCTGGGTGGGGAGTGCCCTCACTGGGCATGTGGGCTTAGCTGGCCGCCTCAGGCCAGCCAAAGCCACATGCGCAGTGACCCGCTCTCCAACCCGAGCTGCATTGCTGGTGTTGGAGAGAGCAGGCACAGACTCCCAGTCTGTCCTGGAGTGCAAATCATTGCCGCTCAGCCCAATCCTGAAGCTGCTTTCATGATGAGAGCACCTTCAGGATTGGCCGCAGCGCAGACTGAGAGTCTGTGCTTGCCTGGCAGTGGAAAGGAGAGGTCAGCAGAAGAGCGTGGCGCGATCACGGAGGGCGCAGGTAAGTTCTTTTTAATTATTTTGCCATTTATCTCTGTGGTCCCCCATTCCTCCCCCTCCCGCTCCCCCGCCCCACCTCTTTTCTCAAATACGAGCTGCTCATGCCATTAAGGGATGCTTTGTAGTTGCCTCTATCCTCCTCAGTTTCAGAAGTTTCCAGCGATTCTCAACCCGCTAACATTCTCTTTTGCAAACTCTCAACTGAGGCATTAATCATTTGGCCGAGGTCAAACATCTGGCATAGCTGCCAAGGTTTAAGTGTGCCTTTGTGACATTTGTCTGTTTTCAACATGCTTATGTGTGACATGTCAATGCATTATATGTGACACTTCATCACAAGTAGAATAAGGCAGTAATGTTCATGCAATGAGGTAGATGTCTGATATTATTAGCCTTTTGTGCAGTACAGTCTTCTAGAAAGCAACTTTTAAGAGCCATGGTGTCCACTGTGCAGCCTGGATACAGAACTGAACAAAAACCATTTGCAGGCCACAGGACAGCCTGCAGGAAGGATGCAAAAGGTGAGGCACTCCAGGATCTGGTAGTCTTTGAAAAACACCTTCCATCAATCTGAATCCACGAATGTCAACACACAGCCCCAGTATTTGCCAAACAAACATAATCATATAACCATTTTGCCCTTAAACTGTAGCTTGTGAACAAGTGCCCATCACTTGGTTCAAGCCCTTGTTCTTTGCTTACTCCCTCAACTGTTTCCTATTTGCTGAGAAGGGCTGGAGGATGGGCAAGAGGTGCAAACCACAGAACTTTAACAGGACTATTAAACTTGGACTTTAAATTGGACTATGGAAGTGCAACCCTCTCTGGATTGCCCAGATCCAAACTGGCACCGCTAAGGGCCTCGCTCATTGCTGCTGCAAGGATCATCCCTGGCTCAAAAAGAAACAACCACATCACCAATGATCTAAAATCCATCAATTGGCTCCCATACAGAGCAAGAATTCAGCTAAAAATTGACGGCATTATTACTATTATTATTATTATAGTCGGATTTGTATTGCCCATGGCTGCCCCAGCGACGGGGTGTCCCAGCGCCACCAAAGACAATGAGAGTGACCAAGGAGGAAAGAAAGTTAGAGTTAGGCCGGGAAAGGCCAGGTCTTTATGGCTTTGCGAAAAGCAAAGTGATTCTGGATCCCTCTGATAGAGACAGGAGGCGAATTCCAGAGTTTCGCCGCAAGACTGCGGAAAGAGCGGCCTCCGGCTCTAGCTCTCAAGACTCAGGGGATGCTAACCAAGGCTTGGTCAGCAGACCTTAAAGTGCGCCGCGGCACATAGAACTGTAGCAAGTTGGACAGCCCCAGAGGTGCCTGTTGAGTCAGAATCCTGTGAGACACACAAAGTGTCTTAAACTGGATTCGCTTTTCAACAGGCAACCAATGTAGGTTAGGCAGAACATGGGAAACAGAGCAAGATTTCGGAAGTGCCACCAGAATGCGTGCGGCAGCATTCTGAATTCTCTGCAGGTGCCTACTGCTGGACTTATTGGCCCCAAGATAGAGAGAGTTACCATAATCCAGTCTGGATAAAATTGTCGCCTGGGTAATGGTTTGACGCACTTTGGGAGGAAAGAAACCCAGAAGAGGTTTCAAGCCTCGCAGAAGCCCAAAGCAGATCCCTGCCACAGCTTTCGATTGTGTATCAAAGGTAAGACCACTATCGATCCACACACCACGGTTCTTTACTGCCTCTTTGGGCAAGGGAGCCGGTTTAAGACTATCCGGCCAGCACTGCTCAGACCACATATCCCGGTCCTTCCTGAACAGCAGAACCTCGGACTTACTGGCATTCAACTGCAAGCAGTTTGCAGCCATCCAGTCCGCAACCTCTAGCAGGTCCTCCTTAAACTTTTCCAGGTTAACACTACTTCTCTTAGAGAAGGCGATCACCAATTGAGTATCGTCAGTATACGACACCATACCCTCCCCTTTTAGCCACCAACGCAAGGGGTTGCAAATAAATATTAAACAGTAGGGGGCTCAGTATTGAGCCCTGAGGCACCCCCTGTTTCAAGGCAAACTCCTGCGACTGAAAAGGTGGCACCAGGACCTGGAAAGATCTACCCTCCTAGAAGGACCGACACCAGGCCAGAGCCAAGCCCCTAAGTCCAATATCCTGTAAGCGCTTTAGAAGTATCTCATGGGAGACAGTGTCAAAAGCGGCACTTAGGTCCAAAAGAATTAAGGCCGCAGAATTACCAACATCAAGGCTCCCTCGGATTTCTGCCATCACAGCCAACAGAGCAGACTCTGTACTGTGCCGCGCTCGGAAGCCGTTCTGCGAGGGATCAAGGATGGCATTATGCTCAATGAACTCAGTGAGAGTAGTGTTCACATGAGATTCAACCAACTTAGCCAGAAAAGGCAGCTGGGAGATAGGGCGATAATTGCCCTGCTCAGCAGGATCCAAAGACGGTTTCTTTAAGAGAGGGATGACTTTCGTGTGTTTCCACGCCACTGGTACAGAACCTGAAGACAGGGAGAGGTTGACCAAATCTAAGCTCACTGGAGAAATCAGGGCAAGGAACTGATGGAAGTGAGTGGGTGTCAAAGGGTCGACCGGCAAACCCGATTTGATTTTCAAAAAGAGGGTCTCAAAGTCAGCGGGGAACAACAGGGGAAAAGATGACAAACCGTTGCCCGCCCAGGGTCCAGAATCCCCTGGCCCACCCATAGTGCCCGACCAGGCCGAGGTAGGAAGGCTTTGATATATCTTCTCAACCTTGTTCACAAAATACCTGGCCAGATCGTTACACTGATGATTTGATGAAATTGGAGAGTCCCCTGATGCACCTGCACTCTTCATGCCCTTGAGCAGAGAGAAAATTGTCTTAGAGGGGTTGGTGCTGACCGAGATTTTTTCGGCAATGAACTCTGCTCGTGCTCTCCGACTTAATTTATGGTAGAGCTTGATAGACGCTCGGTATTTGTTTTTTGCTACCAAATCATACGAGCTCCCATGTGCATGACACATAAAGCCCTCCACTTCAAACTCCCCAGGTATCTTTCTCAAAAGCTCGTACTTTCTGGCATCTCCAGATCCTCCAGAAGCTCCAACAACTGTCTTGTGAAACCACAGAGATTCTTCAAAAAGAAAACTTACAACTGATCTTTCTCTGGGATGGCCCCAAGAATTTGGAGCACCTTGCCCCCTGAAGTCAGAATGAATCCCTCAACTATTTCCTTCAAGAAAGAAGTCAAAGTACTCCTTATGAACATATTTCTTCCCTATATTCTAAGATATCCTTATACCCTCAGCCGAACTCATGACTACTTTCCCCAGCAGCCTCTTTGTTTGCAGTCCGGACTCTATCTTCCATTTTTTTGACATTGCCTTTCCTACAGTTTTATTTTAACGTTATTTTTGGCTTGCATTGATTTTTCCCCTCTATTCCATGAACCTTGAAAGCATGGCTTCCCTTCTCTGGGTGGCACCTATATATTGATATTGATGTTATTGTTATCACCGTGCTGCTCTCTGTAAAGCTGCAAAGTGTTCTGATACCCGTAAGGGTCAAGTTCGCACTATACAAAACTATCTGAATAAATGTGAGCCTGGTTTATTTTCTGTTTTTTTCACTACCTACATGAGTCTTGATTCCAGAGCAATTAAGGGCTAGTAAACCAGTGCTATGGCTAACAGAGGTCGGAACCTGGTTAGCAGCTGCTACCCCTGTTTGCCAACCATTGGGTTTGAGCTTCAACCAGTTGAGGTCCATCCATTAATCAAAAGTTCTTGTTAGATGCCATCAAGAGCTTAAGTATGATTTTAGTAGTTTTTGGTGTAGTTTAGAAAGTAAATTTTAAAGAAATTGATTCACTTTATCAGAGGGAGAAAGAAAATGTTAAGCGAGTACTGTCAAAGCATATCACTTTCACTTAGATGTCTTGCAATACTTTTTCCAAGCCTCTAAAGGACATATTTGCAAAAGGTGGCACATGGGTATCAGCAGGGCAAGGTGCCCTTGCCTACACAAAACTAGTGCCAACGTGTACAAACACATGTCTATAAAACAGGTATAAAAATGTAAGCACCAGCCTAGAAAGCTTCCCTCACACAGAGTTGGTACATTCTGTGTAGTGGTATACCAGCCAACTTGAAGAAAAATCTCATAGTTTGGGGGGAGGGCTTTGTGCCAAGAAGTACCTACGAAGCATTTTGGAACCCGACCCGCCCCCAAACCCCTTCCTTTAAAAAAAAAAAAAAGCTTGCTGAGTCTGGTGCCAATGTGCTGGGGTGTTTTCACGCCCCTCAATGGACGTCTGCAGTTCAAAGCCTCAAAAATCAAGCTGGAAAACCACTATTTACAGTCACCGGGATACCGTGTGATGGGAGCCGATATTGTGTGCCACACTCTAGCACAGTGAGTAGCCAGGTATGTAGTAGCAGTGCCAGCACTTGAGACGCTCCTAGCAGCTGAGCTAAACCAATTGTAGTTGTCAGATGGACTAACAGGTATCTTGCTAAACTAACAAGCTCATATGTGTCATAAGGTTTAGAATATTTTTGAAAGTGCTGCTTGATATTAAACACAATGTAGAAGAATAGACATGATATATTTGACACTACGATTGTTGTTCACCCACATTCTCTGTTAGCTGTGCAGGTAATTTCGTGCTCCCTCGGTTGTGCTTTGCGTGGAGCTCTGATCTTCCATTTTCTGCATCACCATTAGATTTATTAGCCCTATTTTAATGTGTGCCTGAATGTTAACTAAGACTGCAGCTCTCAAAATGCTTCAGTATGTGAAAGGAAAGCCCCAAACTGTAAACAGGCTGACCCACTGACCGCCCAGAGCATGGACGCAAAATAGGTGGAATCCAGATCCTCCCCTCAGCAACGTTTGAAGATGTTTGTGTGGTTGCCCTCATTTTAATCAATCAATCAATCAGGTGCTTTATATAGCGCTGATACTCACCGGTAAGGGTCTCAAGGCGCTGAGGAGGGGTTTGCCGATCTGTCTGGGCGCAGGGGTCCAGTCCTAGAGCCGGGTCTTGAGATCCTTCCTGAATTGGGATCATTTGAAGTGATCCTGTCAGTAAGTTATGACTGTATTCAGGCTTTCTGTTGTGAATTTCAAATGGGAAAATGGATGTATTTTTAAAGTAGAATTCACATTCCGACTCCTTTATGCTTTTATTTTGAGAGGCAATGAAAGGGCTAGTTGTGGCAGGGGTTGAAGAAATTAAAGGAAACGTAAGAAGTTTTGTGTGAGGAAAAAGATTTTCATGGCGGGAAAATATCAGTTGTGGAAGTGGACACGTTCTCTACTTTATTTACTTGCATTGCTGACAGGAAAGTATGCTAGGATTGTACCATGATGTGACTTTACCCCAAACAAACAATATGGTGCATCAGGGTTACGCCAAATAGAGTTGTTATAAAACATTACCTCTGCTTAATTCTGGGAGATATGGAGAATAGCACTTTAGGCATAAAAGTGTGTGAGACCCTACACTAAATACTAATAACATTCTCAGGACATGGCACATAAATACATTAGATCACACACATTCTAAGACGTTCCAACCAAAACGCTTTGCTCTCTCCTTGAAACTGGCGAAGAAACAACCAACCTCTGTGATAAAAGTGGATCTCAGTGAGCCACTTCTTCACAAAGTGGACGGTGTCCTCCTGACTGGCAACTGTCTGCCTCTGCGTAAACCTTCAACAAACAACAGAAATTAGAGGGGGTGGCACAAAAGCCCATCCTCAAAAAACAGATGGAGGTCAGTCGGAGACCTGCGAGTGGTGGGTCAAAAAACTGCCTAAACTGTATATTTCAGTGCAACACCCTAAGAGGGATGAGTATGCCAATATGTGCATCCCCACACCTGACTGATGAGCACCAATAAGGCAAAATCTTTTTTTGGGTTGGTTGTGGTCCATTCAGGGAGGACCTGACCTGCCAGTACTTGCTGGACTTGCTATTAGAGTACTGTCAAGACTGATTTGCATATGTCTGGGTCCAAACTGAGGCGGCATGGTGTGTAGAGTAATAAAAAACTGGGATGCAACTCCAAGTAATTACTTACTGAGGTTAATTCAAACATTCCATCCATCACATTTTGTAAACTTTGGTGCGCTGCCCAAGTAGGACGGGTATTCCAAGACATGAGTCACGTGCACACTGTGTCACTAGGACCAAGCTATAAACGACTGATGTGCCGGAATATGGAAGAATCCAGACTTGGGTGGCTTGTGTTCAGGTTCAGGAAGGACATGGCTTTGCAGTTTGAGCTGGACTGATCCTATTGGAGCAAGGTGAAGACTGATTTGCCTGTGGGTGGGTCCAAACTGAGGTGGCATGGTGGGCAAAATAACGATGGACTGGGAGCTATCCAGACTAATTACCAGTGGTTGTTATGAATTCACGCATTCCATCCATCACTTTTTGTATACTTCAGAGTAATGATCCAAGTAAAGCGGGTATGCCGCGATGTGGGTCCCATGCGCACTGTGCAATTGGAATCATGCTATCCCCGATTGTTGAGCCCTAATAAAGGTAAAAAAGGTATTGGTTGGCTTGTGTTCCGGTTCAGGGAGGACCTGGTCTAGCAGTTCAGGCTGGACTGTTCCTGTTGGAGCACGGTCAATACTTATTTGCATGTGGCCCGAGTAATTTCCAGTTGCTGAGATTAACTCAAGCATTCCATCCATCAAATTTTTTGGATACTTCTATTAATTTATGTGGACTGTCATTTTGGGGATGGGACAAAGTCTGGTTGCCAGTGGTTATCCTCGTCTGAAGAGGAACAGAGCTAAATAAAAACAATGGAAGACAGTGACCCCGAATTACCAGTGTTTCAAATTAACTGAAGCTTTCCAACCACCACATGTTTGCTGATTGAACAATAGGTCTTGCTACATCTGTTCTGTCACAGTCACTGAGCAGGGGTTGGATTGCTGGAGCAGAGTTTTCAGTTTGAAAATTCTGGGGCTTTTGAAGCTCTGGCATGTCTATTTGTTGTATTAATTTATTAATAATTAATAATTGATTATTTGTCTTGTGCAAGTGCGTTTATATTAATCAATCCGTTTGTCCTAACAAGAGAGGAGAGAGTTACACATGAGTGTGCATAAATGTGCTGTTTTAAAAAATAACGTGCGTGTTTTCATGTTTAAACGTTGCTATGTGCTGTTTATTTTTGAGCACAAAACGCTTTCTGAATTAATGCTTTTCTATGTTGCAAGTGCTAGATAAATGCATACACATAAGGGTATTAGTGGGGTTAACACTGTTTAATCACTATGCTGTAGTAACGTTGTTTTTGTCTCTTTTAATTAAGATGGTCTATTAAGGCCTATGTTGGCCTAAGAAAAGATGGCCGAATTATGAGCCTGGCTGTGATTTATAATATGAAAACTGTGACGAGGGAGACCCCTGCTGGAAATGGTCCTGAAGCTAACTGACCATGGTCCTTGTTGAAAAACTTTCCATGAGGACAGCAGCAGTTTTTGGGAAGTCTCCAAGAGAAGTGAAAGTGTCCTTGGCAGCCTTGGGAAACAAAGGAGCCTTAGAGAGAAGCTCTGAACTGTGGCTCGATGGCCGAGGAGAAGCAGGATAATTGTGATACATGTTTTATTTTCTTGGTTCCTGTTCCGTAGTTTTCGTTATGTGTATTTTTCCTGAGCGGAGATTCTCAAATGTAGCAATGTTACATCCTTTCCTTCTCGCTCTGCTCAGCAAGTCCGGCGGACATTATAGTTTTTTCTATGTTCCCAATGTATCTTTCTATTGTTTAGAAACTATAAGAGATGTTAGCCTAGAAAGGCCATTTGCCACTTGCCATTTTGCCTTTGCCGCGTACCGAATCTGCGTTGCTGAGGATTGATGCTGACGGGACTTCGTCTTGAGAGACATTTACCGAGAGACTTGTCCTGACCCGTTCTGACATTTAGCTAGAATAGGTAACTATGAGAAATGATTTACTCTGATTGATTTCCTTTGACTAATTTTAGATAAAGCAATATAATTTTAAACATGGTGTTGGATATTCTTTCTTGTCAATTATTGGGTTTGCATTATTGATTATTGTTGTATATATTGTATAGGTTATGCTTAGGGACAGTCACAAAAACCAGGTCTTATCGACCTCGGTATAGATGCAGGGTGTTAGGAGTGTTTTCCTTCCACAGGTTTATTGCTGGTAGAGTATTTGAGCGTATGTTAGTGAAATGGGCCCTAGCGTATGATGTATGCATGTGCGTGTAACTGTGAGATTACTCTATCCGTGGTAGTGGGAATATTGTACACACCCTGATCTCTATCAATTTCCTGGTAGCAGAGGATGGTTTTTGATGATTGTCTTGATTAGATAAGATTGTTTTTATTGATTATTGATTATTGGTTCATGTTGGTATATGTACTAATACTATATGTTGGAGTCGTAATGTTGAGTTATATGTAGTGCTTCTGGAACTTGGAAGCTGTGGCAGTTCCGTAGTAGGGCAGAGGGAAGTAAATGCTGCTCTCGGGAAAGACGGAATTGTGAGGAATAACGTGTGACAATTGAAGTTGCGCGTCACATTGTCTGGGTTCGGAATTAGTGACATCGTCGTATGTTACTATTAGATATTTCTGGTATATAAGGAGTGTGTATGATAGTGAAGGTTATCTGTGAAACTCTGGTCTTAGGTCCCAGGGATCCGTAAGGATTTCCGTTAAAGCTTATCGCGGGAGGAGTAATAGGTATTCTCTGAGCTTATTTGAAGAACTGGGCAAAGAAAGCTTGCTTAGTTAATGTGTGTTATAATTCTGTAGTGGAGCAGATTGTCTGTTCTCGGGAAGCAGGATTCTGTGTGTATGTACTATATTTCCTTTGTATGAATGTGCGTGAATGTTTGTACATTTAGTTGATTGTAAGACTCTTTGGACAAGTCCTAGAGGAAACAGTTAATGAATGTATGTTAGTAGGGCAGAGTAGAGGAAGTGCTACTGTGTCAATGAAAGGTTTCTTATGAAATAGACTCTCTTTTACTATTCTGTGGTTAGCGAAGCAGACAATGGAGATGTTTTTATGTTGTAACTAATAGATTTTGTAGAAATTTTGACACGAAGTCTACTGAAAAGATTTTGTAAAGGAGGGGTAGACGAGTGACAGAAGACAGGAGACAAACTGCAGCGACTGTTGACGTCAGAAAGACCGCGCTCTGATTGGATGGTAGATCAGAATAGTGCTCGCGCTAGAATTGGTGCGTTAGTGTGAGCCGCGCAAGGATTGGAAGAGCTAATTAGTGACGTAGACGTTCCAGGATTGGTGCGTTAGTGTGAGTCGCGCTGCAATTGGTTGAAAATTCGTATTGTATATTTATAATACGGAAAGAGTAGAGAGTTTTTTGTAAACGCTAAAATGTATTACCAAGAAGAGAAAAAGAAGAAAACATTTTTTGGTAAAGTTAAAAAGTGGTTTAGCAAGGATAAAGATGTTAAGACAAGAGAGGGCGAATTGTTACCTCCACCGAAAACACCTGCATCCTTCATGGCTGCAAGACATGGGTTTCATACCTGTATATGGTTGGAGAATTGGGTTAGGTATACTAAAGAAGATGGTGTTCTAGCTTTTCCAGAACATGGTTCATTTAATCTGGCCGTGTTGAGAAATTTACGGGAAAAGATGCTATGTCTTGACCCGAAACCGAGACCTACACAGTTCGAGGCTTTAGTGGAATGGGAAGAGGAAGTACATGAGAGAGAGAAACAAAGATCTGGAGGGTACTATAGGTATATGTTTGGGAGGAGACATGATCGTGAGACTCATCATAATCGAATGAAAAGGTGGCGAGATGTTAGTATGTCAGAGGGATTATATCCGATGAGAACAGTTGAAGGAGGAGCAGAAAGTGTTCCTGAGTCAGAAATAAGAAAATATGGAGTTAATGAGTATGAGGATGAGGTCTTAAATGACATGATTTACAAAAGACCACCTCCATATAGACCAGAACCGGACAAAAGTACACCAGTTGTTTCTCCAATAAGAGATACAGTTTGTGTTAGTGAGACGGAAAATGAAACACCTGAAGTGAGAAGTGATCATTACCTTGATAAGAATGCCAGACAATTAGCCAGAACTACAACAGAGTTGACAGAGAAGATTAGGGAGTTAACGAAGAATCTAGAAGCTGTTACGGTGCCTGTAACAATAGGTCCGGTTATGCCTGTGTTTGACAAACAGAGGACAGGTGAGAATGGACTGGTGATTCCATATGTTGGGAATAATCTGACAAATTCAGTTGGTCCTTCAGGAGATTCAGGCAAAAGAGCAGAAAGAAATGACCTGAGACAATCAAGACATAACACATGTAGTGAAATATTGGATGCTAGTGAAGCTAGTTGTTCAGGGATGCCGATTTTAGAACCGCAAAAGAGAGTGGTTCCAGTGAGAAAAACTGCTGAAATAACAGTTGATGATTTGAATGATTGGATGAAGGTTCTACAGAAAAAAGATAAAGATTCACAAGTAATTGATGTAGCTAAGTTACGTGTAGAACTAGAAGAGCTTGTCACAGGAACAGTTCCAACAGAGATTCTGAAGAGTCATCATGATGGTGAACTAATGTTTATGTGTAAAAGTGTTACCTGGAGAGCAAGGAATACACATGACAGGCTAAGAGCAATAGCAAATGAACAGGGAGTTGACATTGATAAAGTGAAAGCTTTACAAAGAACTTATAGGATGGATTTTACAGAGAAGGATATTGAAAATTTGAATGCTACTGGTAGAACAGGACAGATTAAGGAAATGGTAGCATTATTGCGAAGATGGGGTGATGTAGAAAAGTGGAAGGATAGGTGGTACAAGAAAAGAGATGAGACTGAAGATAGAACAACTTATTCAGCATTTCCAGTGAGAGAAAAGGAGAAACCAGTGGATAATTATCCCATGAGAGAAATACCTGGAGGAGGATATGTACATGTTCCATGGACTAGACAGGATATTTTATCATTTACGAATGATTTCCCTCGATTGAGAGAAAAGCCCGTCGAGTGGTATAGGCAGGTAGATAGGATTGTGAAATTGTCAAAAGTGCTGTGGGTTGACCTGAATAGTCTGTTTGATATAATTGTTCCAGCAGACTTGTCGGCTGAGTGTAAAATAGTTGTGAGTTGGCCTACTGAGGAATATCCAAGAGACCCAAGAACAGGGGCACCAGATCCAGAGGTAATGAGGAAGTATGATCAGGTGATGGTATACCTGAAGAGTAAAGTACCTGCAAAAGAGACAGACTGGGTAAAAATAGATCGAACACAACAGGAAGCGAAAGAATCAGTTCATGCTTTTTACGAGAGGCTGATACTGGCATTTAAACAATTCAGTGGAGATGAACACCTGGGTGACAAAGATTTGAGTCATTTTGTATACAGATTTGTATATGGCCTTAGACCTGAAATTGGTGAAAGAATTCGTGAGCACACAGTGGATTGGCAGAGTAAGAAAGTAGATGAGATCCTGAGACATGCAAAATACTTCAGTGATGAAATTGAAGCAAAACAAAGAAAGCTGAAAGAGAAAGCAATGTGGGCACAAGTGAAAGTTGCGGAGAGACAGGAAGCACAGTTAGTGGAACAGGCGAATAATCCAGGAAACAATGCAGGGAATTGACCCAGATATGCAGGGAAAGGAAAAGGAAGTCTTGAGGAAGCGAAGAAAAAGTTCCCTTGTCACAACTGTGGCCAATTGGGGCATTGGAGATCGGAGTGTCCTAATCCACCATTAGTGAGTAATGAAAATAAAACTTTAAATCAACAGGTGCAGAACGAAGGAAATAATCAACAGCAGCAACAACAGAAAGTTGTGAGATAGCAGAGTCAAGAGCCAAAACCGCCCTTGCCGCAGAATAGAGGGTTACAAAAGTATAATCAGGATTCAGGATTCTACAATGATGAGCAGGTAAACAAACCAAGACGTTCTAACAAAGTACAGCAGTACTTGTTAAAGAGTGAAGGGAGTGAGTCTGAGGGTGATTATTGACGGTGCCGAGGAGAGGAAGAAGAGTGCATACTTGGTGCAACTCTAGAAATAGACCAGGCAGGACCATTTGTGGATGGGAAAATAAATGAGGAGAGTGTTACTTTTTTGGTAGACACAGGTGCGACAAGATCAACTGTCAGGTCAACAGATGTTAGAAATCTTCCTCTCTCGGATGAAGCAATCCAAGTAGTTGGTGTAGCCAATACACAAATCAAAACACGTCTTACTGAACCTGTAAGAGTACAGATAGGGAAATTTTCAGACATGCATAGATTCATTGTCTGTGACACGAGTCCAGTGAACCTATTGGGTAGGGACTTGTTGTGCAAGATGAACTGCACAATTTTTTGTACACCGGATGGAATAGCCTTTGAGACACCAGATGAAGATGCTTTGTACCGAGTGACTCTAGAAAACAGAGAAAGTGAGTTAATTGGTGCATTTGCTGTGTTTAATCCGGAGGATTTGCCTCAAGAGCTGAGAGACACAGTGAAAAGGACAGTTTGGGATTTTACTGGAGAGGATGTGGGATTGATGAATAATGTAGATCCAGTGAAAATTGCAGTAAAAGAGGGAATCACATATCCTAACATTCCTCAGTACAAAATGACACCAGAAATAATTGAAGGGATAACTCCTATAATTGAGACAAAGGATTCAGCAAGGAGTCCTGAGAGAACTACTGAGTAGTCCGTGTAATTCACCGATAATGGGACTAAAAAAGCCCAATGGGAAATTTAGGATCGTACAGGATTTGAGAAAAGTTAATCAAATTGTGGAGGGAATCACATATCCTAACATTCCTCAGTACAAAATGACACCAGAAATAATTGAAGGGATAACTCCTATAATTGAGAAAATGATTCAGCAAGGAGTCCTGAGAGAACTACTGAGTAGTCCGTGTAATTCACCGATAATGGGACTAAAAAAGCCCAATGGGAAATTTAGGATCGTACAGGATTTGAGAAAAGTTAATCAAATTGTGGTGGCATGTTGTCCTATTGTGCCAAATCCATCAGTGATCCTGTATCAAATTCCACATGATGCTGAGTGGTATACAGTGATTGATTTGTGTCATGCGTTCTTTTCAATTCCATTGCATCATGATAGCCAGCCGATTTTTGCATTTAGGTTTGGCCAGCGTATCTTAGCATGGTGTCGAATCCCACAGGGGTATACGGAGAGTCCTTCGATATTCAATCAGTTATTGAAGAAATCGTTGGAAAGTTTGATCATGCCCGAGAGCTCAGTGTTAGTGCAGTACATTGATGACCTACTGGTGGCATCAAAAACACGTGAAGCTTGTGAAGTAGATACTATAGCTTTACTGAATCATCTGGCAGATGGAGGGTTAAAGGTATCTCCAGCCAAATTACAGTTTTGCAAGAAAGAGGTGCATTATCTTGGACACAATATTGAAAAGGGATGATGAAAGAGTGACTGGTGTTTAATGTTGTGTAAAGGGGAAAAGACATTTCCAATTTCTCCTAAAATGGGGCTAAATTTTCACTATTTTTTTTTTGGGGTTTATTTGGTGATAAAATCACCAAAGGGGGGATTGCTGGAGCAGAGTTTTCAGTTTGAAAATTCTGGGGCTTTTGAAGCTCTGGCATGTCTATTCGTTGTATTAATTTATTAATAATTAATAATTGATTATTTGTCTTGTGCAAGTGCGTTTATATTAATCAATCCGTTTGTCCTAACAAGAGAGGAGAGAGTTACACGTGAGTGTGCATAAATGTGCTGTTTTAAAAAATAACGTGCGTGTTTTCATGTTTAAACGTTGCTATGTGCTGTTTATTTTTGAGCACAAAACGCTTTCTGAATTAATGCTTTTCTATGTTGCAAGTGCTAGATAAATGCATACACATAAGGGTATTAGTGGGGTTAACACTGTTTAATCACTATGCTGTAGTAACGTTGTTTTTGTCTCTTTTAATTAAGATGGTCTATTAAGGCCTATGTTGGCCTAAGAAAAGATGGCCGAATTATGAGCCTGGCTGTGATTTATAATATGAAAACTGTGACGAGGGAGACCCCTGCTGGAAATGGTCCTGAAGCTAACTGACCATGGTCCTTGTTGAAAAACTTTCCATGAGGACAGCAGCAGTTTTTGGGAAGTCTCCAAGAGAAGTGAAAGTGTCCTTGGCAGCCTTGGGAAACAAAGGAGCCTTAGAGAGAAGCTCTGAACTGTGGCTCGATGGCCGAGGAGAAGCAGGATAATTGTGATACATGTTTTATTTTCTTGGTTCCTGTTCCGTAGTTTTCGTTATGTGTATTTTTCCTGAGCGGAGATTCTCAAATGTAGCAATGTTACATCCTTTCCTTCTCGCTCTGCTCAGCAAGTCCGGCGGACATTATAGTTTTTTCTATGTTCCCAATGTATCTTTCTATTGTTTAGAAACTATAAGAGATGTTAGCCTAGAGAGGCCATTTGCCACTTGCCATTTTGCCTTTGCCGCGTACCGAATCTGCGTTGCTGAGGATTGATGCTGACGGGACTTCGTCTTGAGAGACATTTACCGAGAGACTTGTCCTGACCCGTTCTGACATTTAGCTAGAATAGGTAACTATGAGAAATGATTTACTCTGATTGATTTCCTTTGACTAATTTTAGATAAAGCAATATAATTTTAAACATGGTGTTGGATATTCTTTCTTGTCAATTATTGGGTTTGCATTATTGATTATTGTTGTATATATTGTATAGGTTATGCTTAGGGACAGTCACAAAAACCAGGTCTTATCGACCTCGGTATAGATGCAGGGTGTTAGGAGTGTTTTCCTTCCACAGGTTTATTGCTGGTAGAGTATTTGAGCGTATGTTGGTGAAATGGGCCCTAGCGTATGATGTATGCATGTGCGTGTAACTGTGAGATTACTCTATCCGTGGTAGTGGGAATATTGTACACACCCTGATCTCTATCAGGATCAGTTTCATATAATACAGCTCTTTGCTACCCCATTAGTTTGCACTCCATAGGCAACTCTTAGTCTAGAGTGACCCCCAATGTCTTTACTTTTTGGTGGGTCTGCATTTGGCAACCATTATTCATAAATGAATACAATTTAGGAGCAAGAATTTTCAAGCCTCCACTTGAACCCACCAGCATCAGCTTTGTTTTGTTGCTCTTTAGGACAAGCTTCCAAGGGGTAGGTGTTCCATCAGTTTCTTCTCCTTTTCAGTGGTCTAATTACTCACTGTGGTTAAGTGATGCATCAGTCATTGCATAAAGAAATTCCTTTAATTTGAGCTCGCCCATCAAAACCCTCCTGGCCCCTATAGATACAAGCATTGGCATAGCCAATAGGTCTCGCCTTTGGGACCTCATAAGTGTTTAGCCACGCAACAGGTGATGTTGTTGCACCAAGGATATTGTGCTGCATAACTAAATACCTATAAGGTTCCAAAGGCGAGACCTATTGGCTATGCCAATGCTTGATTAATTTAGAACATTCTACCCTTAGTGGGTGGAATATTCTAATAGCCTTTTAGCCCTTCTGCCTCCGGCTATACCGGTTGTTAAAGGCCCTCTCCCTCATTATATGCCTGGGGCTCAGGCCTATACTTTCAGTTCAGGGTCTATAACAACGGATATAGTTCGAGGCAGAAGGGCTATACGGCTATATTCTATATGTTGCATCGCTAAGATATTTTGTTCTCCCCCGGTGTAGTATGTGCTGGCTTAACTGGTGTACACACATTTAACTTAACATATGAACATATCAATACAATATTTGAGGACAAAGAACTACTGATCTAAATCTAAAGACTACAATGCAAGCAAAAGACCACATCCGATGCTGGTATCTGATAACTCATACTTGAAATGCGATCATTAAGACACTCGCCAGAAACCCGCACCTCATTCGTTTCTTGATGTCATCCGTAAATAGTACCACGGTGTCATCAGCATGGCTTTGAAAACTGTTTTTCTTTCTGCCAGAAACAAATAGGGGAGGGGTGTGAACGGCTGGTTAAGTTGTTCATTGGGAAATAATAATTCAAATCCTTGTGACTGCACTTGATGAACTGGCGTGTCAGTCAAATGCAGATTTATTTCATACTCTTATACAGTAGTTTACACTTGAGCCAAAATGACGCGGATGGTCCTAAAGTTTAACCTCAGATGTATACGACATATAAAAAACAGGGAATTTAAATTAACATGCGACGATCCGCAAAGCAAATTTAACTTACCCTTGTTTGGGGCATAATCAACAATAGGGGGAATAAGGGAAAATACAAGGAATAAAAGGTCACGAAAATAAACTCTTACGGTACGACGTCAAAGCACCCTCTTTCAGCCACAACCCACTGTTGATTTGATTGGCGTGAGGCCTGATGAGGGCGACAGCCAATGTGTCAGTCACTGGGAGGAATGCGGCTGTCCGTGGCCCCCGCAGGGGGCCTCCCTAAACGGGCGGCCCCTTTAGTCCGATTTGGGCACTTCCCCCCCCACGAATAATGGGGGACTCGAGGAGGAGTCCCCTTATCCGACGCGAGTGGCGTGTCACTTCCGGTGCTCCGAGGAGGTGGGGAGGTATTTATGCCTCCCCCGGCCATCTTGGCGTCCTCTTTGCACCGGACACGCCATCTCAGCTCGTTGTCTCGCCTCGGGTTTGGTTTGCCCCAGGACTGCTGGAGCGCTGAGGGAGGTTTTCGGTGAGTCGTTCATCCCCCCCTCGCACTCCCATACCTCCGCAAGTGGCAAGGGGCGCGGGTGCCCTGGGCTGCCCTTGGGGGCTCGGGCACTGGATTGCCGGCTAGCTGGTGAGCTGTGGCACGGCACCCCGGTTGGAATGGGGCGAGAGCCTTTGGTTGCCTAAAGTCCCTTGTCCCCTTGTGGCTGTCCGAGCGGGGGTCCACCTGGGGCTCCGGACTTGCCAGATGCCAGGGTGCGGGGCACGGGCGGGTGTCGCAGCTCAGAGAGTCATGCGGTGTAGTGTTTGAGTTCCGTTGCCAGAGGCGGTTTGTGCCTCGTTATGTTCACATTTTCGCGGATTTTGTCGCAGTTTCACTAGTTTCTAACATGTGTATATGGTGATTTGCCCCTGGGGAGGCCTCACGCTGGCCGCGCGTCAGGCAGGATGCAGCGCAGCCAAGTATTTGCCGTGGTCGGGCGAGAGCGGGAGGCGGGCTCTCCGATGTCTCTGCTTTGGGCGCTGAGCGCGATTCAGGGAAACAAGGGTGGTTATTTCTTGCGGTATGGTGGAGGATGCTGCCCGGGCAACAGCGGCAGCAGTAGCGAGCGCGTAGAGTCCTCACTCCCACGCAGCCAGCCATCAAGTGGTCACGCTAGGTTGGTGATTCATGGTATTGGCAAGGTCGGGCACCGAGGTAGTAACCACGGTGCTGTGGCAGGTTTCTCGGTAACCATTATGATTAAAGCTTTAGCACGGCCGAGTACAAGAAGAAATCTATACATCGTTGTTGATTTGGGAAAGTGTTTATACATCGTGGTTCCCAACCTGTAGCTTTATCCTGGGACCCTGCCCAGATCAAGCTCAAGCTAGGCTTGATCGGTGTAAAAGAGTGGAGCGATGATCATTTAATAAAAGGAATGATGCTGGGAATGGCGCCCCTTATGAGTAACGACGACTACTCCCCCCTCCCGCACCCAATGCCGTTCTCTGTGTATTTTTATTGAGAGGTAGACAGCGCTGACTCTGGGCCCTAGGGGGCATATGTTTTGCCTCGGGCGGTGCCCTTCGTGCCTTTGGTGAATCTGCATGTTTCCCTGCGAGGCACGGCTTTTTCAGCGGTGCTTACTTTCCATTCTAGGAGCCCTCGGTGATATGGCGAGTGAGTATTTTAAAAGTGGTGCATTCTTGGGGAGGAAAACTTATTCTAGACTGGCTATGGTTTGATTGAAGGTACAGGCCATCAAATGGGCTGCTCCTTGGGGATTGAGGGTGTGCCATCATCACGAATGGGACCTCCATGTTTTGTGCCATGCATGCTTGACTGTGGGTTGCCAGGGAGAGGATGCGGCTCCAGTCCCGGCATCGGCTGGACATCCGATGTTGCTCGGCGAACCGGTCTCTCCCTGCACTGAAGAGGAACGGCCGTGTGCTTGCGAACGTGGACAGAACCTCTCAGGAAGAGCATCAGTCGCTAACGGTTTGAACTGTCATGATGAGTGGGGACCAGGTTTGAGTCCCAATGCCAGTAGCCGCTTTTAACTGGGGCATACAAACGCGGGTTCCCTTTGCCCACAGTCAGTCTGGCTTTGGGCCCTGCTGATGCGTGTGTTAGTTTGTTGCCGCACAGGTCGTGTTGCGGTGTTCGGGCGCGGCAGATTGTCCTCGCTGGCTTCGCTGTGCTAGAAAGGAGTGCCAGCCACAAGGTTACAGTTTCGATTAAGTAAAGAATGTAGCTAGGCTGAGTTTGATTTGGTGAATGTGCCTGGGGTTGGGACGGAGTCCCGGTCTTCCTCTCGTTCCCTCAAGATAGTGGAAAACCACGATGCCCCTAGTGGTTGTCCTTCCCGATACTTCCCCGCCGGTGGACCGGGGTAAGAACTGTAGGGGGGCAACGAGCCACGGAGGGAAGTATGGTCATTACTAAGCCATGAGACGGTTAGGGTGCTGTTACCACTTAGCCCATGATTCTGTATATTCTGCAAAACATTTGAGTTTGGAGGTACACACCTGGATCGGTGAGCGTAGCTCATATGGTAAAATCTGAGCCCACACAGGACGACAAAAAAAAAAAAAGCCTGACATGGCCACAGACTGGATGTAGGTGCATTTGTGAGAGGCGTCGGTTACACTGCTTAGGTTTACAGCTGTGTCGTCGTATGTTTAGCGGCCTGCTTGCAAACTGTGACCCAGTGTTTAAACACGACGAACTACCTGACTTGGTTTGGGAAGGGATGACCGGTATGTGTGAGGGCTTCATATCCCTATACTAGTGGCGGTGGGCAGAAAGGGCTGCTATCGTGGCATTTGTGGTTGGGTGCAAGCTTTGATTTCAGAGCTGCACATCACTTAATTGTTACACCGGCGCTTGTGACAGTCTGCCACGAGTTCGGCGCTTTCGGTTTAATTTAGAGATGACCACAACAGGCATTGATTAACTCGAATTACATTAAATTACTATTGCCTGCTGCCGAAGCCATTCTTAGCTTTGAGGGCTCGGAATAGGCGGAATTGCACGCTTGCATGAGTGTCAGGGTTTGTAGTTTTGGTGTTACTATGATTGCGACACCAAAGATTGGGGGATAGGGAGCACTTCAGAAGAAAGGCTAGCTCCAGTACCGCTATTATGATTGGCAGCACAGCAGGAACAAGGTGTGGGGCAGAATGAAGTGGCCGCCGGACGCGAGTCCTGCCATATAGTGGCACAATTGTCATGTTTCCAGTAGAACTACCTTACTGTAAGGTAGGGCGGGAAAATGCAGTTTATAGTGTTGCGCATTATTGGGCGGCTCTAGGTATGTGTCGCCATGCCCAGCTCTAGGTCAGAACTTGCGTTTTACTCTGTCTTCAGTTGCGGTGCGTCTGTCTTGGCTGTAACCGGACAGGGTGCACTGGGTGGGGCAAAACGGTATATCAGCTTGGGTTTGATTATTGGTGGTTAAGCCAATTTGTACTGCCTGGGTGCCATAAAGTGGGAAGGCCACTAGGGGGCAGTGGTTCTCACTTTGGTGGAACATGAATGAATAATGCCTTCATTCAATTATAAGAGTAGCGACCTATGGTATTGCAGCCAAAGTTTTTCAGAGCGGTTTTATTTGATTAAAAAGTGAACGTTTAGCAAGTAGTTGAGCATCAGTATGTTTGGGTTGAGCCCGCCCGTTTCCTGCGTAGGGGCCGTGACTCCTGATTTGAATTTTTGAGTCCATAGTCCTGCTTGCGGCAGGTGGAATAATGCGCGTTGATTACAGAACTGGGTGCGACGACTGAGGAGGAGGTTCCAGGGTAATTGTTTTGGTCCAACGCCGAAGTGGGAGCTTCTAGTGCAGGGCCAGAATCATTAGGCGACTGCAGCACGACAAAGGTCGTTTAAAAGGCACAGGTACAAAATGGTGCATGAGAAGTAGCCCTTAAGGCCCACCTCTTACAAGGATGGCAAGAAGGGGTCACACGGGGTAACAAGCTATTAGCTGCCAGTCTTTTGAGCAAATAACCAGCAGGAAAGTTTGAGGGAGGCTGCTGAGTTGCCCGGCATCGTTTGCTCATTTCTGGGCCAGTGAGGGTAACTTTTCAGGTTAAGGTGAGAAGTTTTAGTTGTTTCCAGGGTAATTAAAATAACCTGGGATGGAGTATCTTTGTAGTGTGCCACGGTGAGAGTGCGGTTGGCACTTACAGTTACACTGCCTCCGGGCTAAGCCACAGTCTCTGCCTAACCACCTAGGGGGTGGGCTGGTGTCAGCTTAAGTGTGTACTCCCTTCTCCTTACTAGAAAGGTGGGTTCGGCCAGGCTTAGTTGCATACCCTATCAAATCATTAACTAGATTTACAACATTGGTAGAGAATGCCTAGGATTTGTTTGCAGTCCATTCGCAACTGCCCCACAGGGTGAATGTTTTTAGGCCACAATGTCTGTGGGGGGCTCTTGTGTGGGAGTCTGTTGAAGAACTGAGGTCAGGCTAGGATGTCTTGCGCTTTCGCCGCACGGTTGAGTCCCAGCCACGAGTGGATTGTTTTAGGGTGAGCTGGCTGTGGGTCAGGAAGCGCTGAGGCATCAGTAACACCGAGCGGCTCACATCCAGATGCGGTTTCCGATGCAAGTGGCATCTGTTAGATTAGAGCCCTACCCTGAGGTTCCGCCTTAAGTGCTTGGAGGTCTGTTGACACCGCCTTTCAAGGAGAGACATTGTCTAGCGGACTGCTCTGAGCAGAGCATTTGCAGGCGTAAGTAACAGGATCAGCTGCCAGTTCAAACATGCATCTTCCACCAATTTTCTCAGATAACTGGGATAGGAAGTTAGGCGGGATGGATAACTTTCTTCTACCTGCATTGGCACATCTTGTCAGGAGTGATTGGCAAGGGGGTGGCACCTTAGCTAACTGTGTTGGAGCAGTAAGTTAAAGTTGAAGCACAAATAGGCTACAATGTATTAAGGAACATTTGGTATTCATAGTATTCAATAAAGGGCAAGTATTGGTACATATTGTTCCCCTCCTAGTCCCACGGTCTTGTCTGCTCCCTGGTATACTAACAGAAGTTCAGGAGGGCAAGACTTCACTGAGGGTGGTGACTGGCTTAATTCGATGGGCAAATCCAAAGGTTTCACATTTACTAACGTGAAATTTTCAGCAGCCGGTGCATAGTTTTATTCATATGCACAGTATTATTCATTTAAATAATAGATGTATTGACTAGTACGACCAGCGGACGTTCTCGCATTAAGGCATTTGGCAGCGGTGTGTTGATATGCTGTAAGGATATAAAGGTTAAATATGACTGCCAGGTCCCACTGGTGTCTCAGCCAATTGGCCACTTACGGATTTAAAGGTGAGTTCAAAGGGCACAGGAGAGGTCATGGCATAGGAAACCTGGAGCGTTTCAGCTTTTGGGTCTGGTGGTGGCCTCACCTCATGGTATTAGGATCTAAAACCCATGATGTTCAATCAACCTTTATTCCTTCTGTGGCGGTTATAATGGATATCAGTGAGCGGGGTAAGAAATATCTCTGACCCAACAGCAAAATGCCTACGGGAACACTTGCACTGCAAAAATACACAAGCGTCATACTACAACAAGCACTATACACAGATAACTGGGAAAGGAAGTAAGGGGGCCTGATAATTCTTACTTCTACCTGCATTGGCACATCTTGTCAGGAGTGATTGTCAAAGGTATTGCACTTCAGCCAGTCTATGTTAACACCCATCCACTCCAAGCCAATTGTTTAAGGTCATCTTGGGCTGCATATATACAGCCCAGTATTAGGCCCCTGTGGTTGTCAGTGTCGCGAATTACTAAATTCAACTGAACAGGAGGTGTGACCGTGGTTTACACTAGCAGAAGGTTGGGAGTGCAAGTCTCCATCTAGGGGGTGGCTGGCTGAATTTGACGGACTAGTCCAAAACGTTTCTCAGCAACTGCACGTGGGAGAGTGTCAATTACTTGTGCATAGTTCAACCAGACACTCGGTATCATAATAATTTAAATAATCACTGTAGTTGCAAGCGTGAGATAGCCTCAATGTCAGCAACTGCTCACATTGTTAGCAGTAAAGCTGCCTGGGAAGTTCGGGTGCAGTCACCACAGATAAAACTGAACAGGCACCAGTCTGTCAGGAAAGGAGGGATGTTGAATTGATTGCCCACTTAGCAGTATGACTATGGCGGGAAGGAAATGGGGGTGATTCAAGGGACACAGGTGGTATGACGGCAACCCAAGACTGTCAGCTTTGCTGGGTAGGAGGCTCCGTATCACCAACCAGAAGGGTGCCAAGTGGCAAACCCAGCGAATATGTTTAAGAAATGTGTGTCTCTGGCCTTACAGCGGTGCAGAGCCATTCTCAGTTAGAGGTATGCCCAGGTGAAAATTGTGTGCTGCTTAAGGTTCTAATGACCAGTGCAGTTTGTGGTATCTTTTCAAGGGGAAGAGAGATGTTATCACTTGATCGCTTACAACATAGCACATTCAAGCGGGCGTTTTTCATTGCAAGTTGCAATGGGAGATTCCCTTATTACGCCAGCAGCTGCACACATGGCCAGCAGTATGCAGCCTGGGAAGTCTGGCGGCGAATACCACAGATTAAACTGTAAAGGCAAAATTACTGTACGACAGGAGGGATAATGGCAAGTACACGAAGGCTCCCTTGCTTATGTCACATATTCCATGGCGGGAAAGTCATCAATTGACACTGGGAACCTTAAATTCTAATAGTATAATTGGTAACATGCACACGACTCCGTGGTCTCGTGGGGTATGTAGTCCCACCCTGAAGTGAGAATGCAAAATAACTGCACATTGCCACTATTTTGAGTGTGACAGAGGCAACAATTTGATCCCTGCCAAAGCAAACCAAGGTTCTTATGGTCAAATGCCCAACATACAACCGTTCACTCCTGCCTCACTGAAGGTAGTCTGTTAGCAGAGGTATAGCACGGGACGTTTTGCGCCAGGGTGCGGACAATGCACGGGCAACACAGCAGAAAGTCTGTTGTCAGACAAGGGTGCTTGCGGGCTAGGAGGCCAGGCAATGTGGCAGAACCAATTCTAAGGACCCCTCTCCCCCCACCGACTGCCTGAGAATGTGAGTGCAGTGGGATTTGCAATGTTGCAGGTATTTTCCCACCCATACAGGGGCAGAAGGGTGCATTGCAGGAAACTGCATAAATGTAGTGGGGGCAAGACCTACAGAGCATCAAGGGTCACAGCTGGTTTGCAGGTATGTGGGCATCTGTGATACAGCGTTAGTTAAGCAAGTCTGGTAGTAGGCGTAAGTTCTCTCCAAATTGTTGTTGTGACTACAATAGTGTGCGCTAGCCGAAAAACAGTTTTGTTTACAAAGGTTTAATAATAGAGAAGGTCTGTGCACATGTCTGGTCAACCTCAACAAAGTAGGTGCACTCTGCCCCCAGGTCAGGTTATGGGTCGCTTCAGTGATGCACAAAATGCCCCTTCCGCCTAGCCAAGTATATAGGCTGGTTGTGGAAGCGGTCCTATAAACAAGTGTGCTGCTGTTCCATGAATTGGGGAAGCAGGTGTTAGGGTGCACAAAAGGCTAGAAGAACTGCAACTACAGGTTGCAGGAGATGGGAGCCACTTCAGCTTGAAGGAAGATAGCGATGGGTAAGATTAGAGCTCCCTCCTGGGAGTCCATCACACTCTTGCAGGTCATGCGAGGTTTTGGTACATTCCCAGAGAAGAGTAAACCGCTCCATGCGCAAGTTCGCAGAGCAAGGGGCTTTGGCTTCATCAGGCATGGGCTATGCCGGGCGAACACCAAAGGTTATTTTGACAAAGTTCGTGCGCACTTGGCACAGGTGGGCCTGGATCTGTTCCGACTGGACATGAGTGAGGCCCAGGAAATTACAGCTGGCAGCGAGAAAGGAACTGTTTTGGTGGGGGGGCTCTTTAGGCGACGGTGGCCGCCTCCAGAGCTGTGGCGGAGTTACAGGGCGATCTGGAAGCAAATGGGTACAGAACGGTACCTCTGCAAGAGCACAATTGGGGTGCCAGAGCCAAATCCCAGGAACCTCAGCAGAGAGGCCTGGAATAATTACGTCGGCGCCCCGTTAGTCCTTCGGGCAGTTGGGGGCCTGAACAACCGGTGGCTTGCCTTGCTACGCTCCGCCCCGAAAGGTGCTTGAGTAATAAGGGACCAATGTGTCACATGATCCAGTAAGGGGATCACCCCCAAAAGGGTAGCGCTGATTGGATTCTCCACAGTGCTTGGCTCATCAGGCGGGCAGGGCAGCATAGGTTAGTACAGCTGCCTGCCCTTGGATCGCCCGTAAGATAACCCACCATATTGCATACTTTTGTATGGAATAAACCTGCAGCAATATTTTTCCAAACAAAAGTTGTGTTATGTATTTATTTATGCATGCAGATTCTGATGTGGTGTGGGTGGGGTGTGTTGCCAATAATGGGACTATGCGGCTGCCCGTGGCCCCCGCAGGGGGCCTCCGTAAACGGGCGGCCCCTTTAGTCCCATTTGGGCACTTCCCCACCCCCATGAATAATGGGGGACTCGAGGAGGAGTCCCCTTATCAGACGCGAGTGGCGCATCACTTCCGGAGCTCCGAGGAGGTATTTATGCCTCCCCCGGCCATCTTGGTGTCCTCTTTGCGCTGGACACGCCGTCTCCCACCCTACCGCTTACCCGGCGTGGGGTTGTCAGGCGAAGTACATAGAACGTTGTAATTTTTTAATTTGTCGTTGCAGGCGGAGTTACAGGATGATCTGGAAGCATATGGGTACAGAACGGTACCTCTGCAAGAGCACAATTGGGGTGCCAGAGCCAAATCCCAGGAACCTCAGCAGAAAGACCTGGAATAATTACGTCGGCGCCCCGTTAGTCCTTCGGGGGGTTGGGGGCCTGAACAACCTGTGGCTTGCCTTGCTACGCTCGCCCTGAAAGGGGCGTGAGTAATAAGGGACCAATGTGTCACATGATCCAGTAAGGGGATCACCCCCAAAAGGGTAGCGCTGATTGGATTCTCCACAGTGCTTGGCTCATCAGGCGGGCAGGGCAGCATAGGTTAGTACAGCTGCCTGCCCTTGGATCGCCCGTAAGATAACCCACCATATTGCATACTTTTGTATGGAATAAACCTGCAGCAATATTTTTCCAAACTTTGTTTGTGTTGTGTATTTATTTATGCATGCAGATTCTGTTGTGGTGTGGGTGGGGTGTGTTGCCAATAATGGGACTATGTACTGTGCTGACATTTACATAGAGAATGTGATTGGATTGAGACAGCAGGCTCTAATATCCTCACGTACGCACACACTTCCAGTGGCGCGCGGTTGTTGCATGGGAAGGCTGGCATGAAAGGAGGCGAGATGCTAAAAACACCCACATTTGTAAATCATAAAAGAGCAAGCAACGCGAAGGGTTGCCATCTGGCCTTCCCAGTATGATGACGGGCTCCGCAGGGAAAGAAAAATGTGTTTGTGTAACGCAGGAGGCTACCGAGAATGCGAAGTAAGACTGAAGACAAAAGAGAAGAATTGCAGTATATAGCTACACAATCTAAAGTCTCTGTTTGTTACACTAAATACCCTGCTGCCAGGGATGTCTCTTGTATCAATGGGGACCTGACATCTGAGCCCACTGTTCTGCACGGCATGAAGTAAATAGACATCCATTAGGAATAATCAAGGAACAGCCAAGTGTCCACCGGGGTGCCACTGCTGGACCACTAAATGCACTCATGAAAAACTGCCGTAGGCACCCATCAGGGGCTGACCCCAGAGCACCTGCGGAGTTAGTCCCTGGGAAGATCGAAGGTACCATAAGACTGCTATCTACCCTTACTGCTGGGTGTGAGGCTTCCATCAGCACACACAGGAGCTTTAGTGATGGGCACTAAGGACTTTCCTTCTTGGAATTACACTGGCCCTCATAGGGGCAGCAGAGCAATTGTGCACACTGTCTGGGGTGGTCACCTTTACGGTAGCCTCTATGGAAATAGCTTTTAATGACTGAGTTATTTGCATCAATGGCTATCGCAGACCTTGACTTGAGACTGCTCCTGTGTCTACATTGGGTCACAAATAGAGCGGTCAGGTCTAGCAGTTACACGAGAGACTATTCATGGTACTTAAACATAGGTCCCCATCAGAGAGTGTCACTAATGCTGCCAAATGATATTCCACAAGTGCCTTCTCCAACGCCACCACAACCAGTTTCAAGATGTCCAAATGGGCACTCACCAGTAAGGTTAACCTGTTCGGAGTGGATGGCTGAAGGGGGTGGGGGGCAGTGGGAGGTAAACTCATGATTATACACCAACACTTTTCTGCAAAACCAAATCATGTTCGTGCCCTCAGGATATTCTTGGCTCAATAAAAACACCAACAAGATACACCTTAAAGGTTTGCAGTATCACCGTTGCAGCGCCGGATACTCTGCCATTACCGCTTCCGACTCCTTCAGCACCATGCCGTTTCTAAACCCGAGCATCAGTCCCGATATTCATCATTAGAAACATATGGTATCTTGATCAATGGTAACAATCCATTGAAGTGTACCTTGGCGAGTCAGAACAATGTATCAACTGTACCTTGACCCCCAAGTACTGAAGCCCGGATTGTGGTGTGCATAATACAGAGTGCATACGCGCAAATGTTAAGAACTTGGCCCGTTACATTTAAGGGAAATTAGACTACTTTCAATTTTATTATCAGCACGTTTTGGTGCTAACAGGAAGGAATGCCAGAGAAACCTCCAAAATGTAAGTACACATGCATGCCTTTGGCGGGTTACGGTGGTTGGAAGAAATGTCAGCCATGCTCAAGTGTTAATTCTACTCACCAGATACCGCCTTTACTGCTACCACGTGTCAACTGTCCACCTGTACGGTACTTACACAGTTGGTCCGCAGATTCAGCCTAAAGTCCGTTATTGATCTTTTCATGTAATTTCATCACTTCCGGGTCGCATACCACCAATCCCACAACTAAACATACTGAGAGAGTGCAACACTGGTGCACAGCACATGATTCGGAAGTACTGATTGGACGAGCTTTCCGCATGCGCCTCTGTCCAATACACCCGCAGACGCTTCGGTGCACACTGCTAATTTCGGAACCCGTAGGCATTTACTGGAATTGCCTCTGGGGCGCATCGCATATGAGGGGCATACCTCCGCCTGGGCAGGCCAGGTTGTTGTTGCCGCGCTTCTGACGGGGACGAGCAAGTAAGGAGAACTCTTCGCTGCGTATTGCTTCCTCAGCTTGGTCAGGGTGATCGATGGGTGGATCTGGTCTCGTTGCGCCCCCCGCGGCTGGGCAGAACATGTGTGTCTTTGTACGACACCAGTGTTAATATGGTTCACTGCAGCAGGGGGAGGGGAGAGAGGAGGGGGCCTGCGCCTGTTTCCCTTGCGGGAGCGAGCAGGAACCATGTGTTTGTAAGTAACACATGGTTTGAAAGCTCGCTCCCGCAAGGGAATTGCCAGAGGGGCACACGTTGCCATTGGAAGCATTGCAACGCGTGCACGTTTTTGCCCGCAAAGCTGTGCCGATGACTAAAGGTCTTTTTCCTATGCAACACATGCGCGCTGCGTAGGCGAGACCTAAAAAGTAACATTCCTCCTTATGTACGCACAATTCAAGTGATGCTCCTTAAAAATGTACATAACTGTGCTATTTCAATAATAATGTTCATGGGCAAACCATGGTTTTCCATTGTCCATGTATAGTAAACCATGCATGACCATGGACTAATCTTGCTTTTAGCCATACGTTAACCCCCCCTCCGGCATTCATTGCTCTCTTCACCGAATCCTACTTTCTCCATTTAGTTTATTTTATAATATTTTGTAATATGACTGTAACAGATATTATTTTGCGCCTATTCATTTTTAACCTTGACTGGTGCTGTCCAAGTAATTTTTCCAATATTTATTTAAAGAAAGAAAAGATAAATAAACCATTTTTTCCCAACAAACTGCTGTATTCTATGTCAATTCTCATCAATGCTGCTGCTTTCTATTCATTTGTAAAGAGGTCTACAATACAATACATGTAATGGCAAAGCTAGTTCATTCTTTTCTAGGCACTACATGTCACAAGGATGGCACAGAATGGCAAGAATGAAACACAAATTGACAAAGCATATAGGTCTCATCTGTTAATAGCGTTAACCAAGTTTTTGCCTTTGCCAATGTTTTTTTTTCTTCCAAAAACTTCTTATTGAAGTTTTTCTGAGCATCACATTAATACAAACATGGCAAGTACAATCACACCATCATCAGGTCAAGTGCTATTGAAATCGTACAGGTAGACACAGCTTGTGAGCGAGGGTTCGGCCCAGTATTCATCTGTGCTTCTACGCCCCTGCTTGCACCTACAGCTTGCAGTAGCGGATCTTTTGGGTAACAGCCCAGTTGCGGGGGTACTAGGCAAGAGTGTGAATGTTTACTGTCCATAATATGCTCTTTAGTGGAAAAATATGAACTAGTAAATAAAGGAGAAGTGAAAAAAGGAAGAAAAACAAAGTAAACAAGGTATCATGGTGTAAGTGGTATGAAGTGAAACGCCGTGAGCGGTGGGCCAAGTCCAGGAGCAACTCAAGGTGGGAGGATGTCCTCCCTGGGGGACTCCCTACTTAGTCAGATATGAAAGTGGTGGAGGGCCCCTCAGTCTGGGGCTACATGCAAATAGGGGTATACCCTCCAAGAGGTATGTCACTAACGGGGAGTCAAAGCCTTTCCTGGTCTCCTCCTTAATGTCTGTCAGTCGTTCGAGCGCCAACGCTCGCACAACCTCGCATGCCACTGTGTGATGGATGGGGCCTCAGACTTTTTCCAAGCTGCTGCGACCGCCATCTTAGCTGCACCTAGGCATAACCACATAATGGCCCGGTCACTGTTTGTTTGTCTCCTCAGGACAGGATCTCTTATGCAACGGGGGGGGGGTGTTCAATGGTCTCAGGAATGGGATACCCTAGAATCAGTTTTATTTGAGACAACATTTCCTTCCAAAATGGTTTGATGGAAGGACAGTCCCACCAGATGTGTCTAAAATCTCCCAGCAAACCGCAGCCCCTCCAGCATCTATCAGATGTATTAGGAAATATTTTATGTCGTTTTTGCGGGTACATGTACCAATCATACATTGTTTTGTAATGAGCTTCCCAGAGGTACATTGAGCGATTATATTTTGTTATATCTTTGTAAAGGCGGGTCCACTGCTTCTCATCTACTGGATTAGACAAGGTGGCTTCCCAGAGAGCTCTGTGTTTCGGTCTCTCCCGAGGGCCCAACGGGCATACAGAAATGAGATATTGTCTTTGGTGGAAGGGCCTGACTGTGCGAACTTTTCTATTGGGAGCAGGTCCCTGGTAGCGGCCAGCCGGTCCTGTGGTTGCTGCACCCAGTGTTTGAGTTGTGTGTAGTGGAAACCCTCATTTGCTTCTAACTGGAACTCTTTGGCGCATTCTGCAAATGTCATTAGTTCCCTCCTCTTAAATAGATGAGAGATCATTAGACAGCCCCCCTGTTTCCACTGCGTAAAAGGCCCCTCCTGCATGGCCAGAGGGAAGTCAGGATTAAAATGGATGAGGGGGAAGGGCGAGGGAAAGGTAGATAGGGATAGCGTTTTAGTAAGCAGATCCCAGACTCTCAAGGTAGTGGACGTAGGGGTGCTGATGTGGGCATTTGGTGATCTGTGCTGTTTTTTTTAACCACAAAAGATCCCAAATAGTCTTCCCCGTTATCTGGCGATCCATATGCAACCAGTGTTTTTCCGACTCTCTAAGCCATTCCATGAGGACCCGGAGCTGGGCCGCTCGATAATAAATCCTAAAATCCGGGAGGGCCAAGCCCCCTTCTGATCTGGGCCTGGCCAGAATCCGGTGCGAGAGTCGGGCCCTTTGGTCCTGCAGGATAAACTTGGTGGCTGCCTTTTTGAGGTCAACATAAAATTCCCTGTTAATAGAAATGGGGAGTCCTTGAAATAGATAGAGCAGTGTAGAGAGAATATTCATTTTTACCGCATTTATTCTACCAATTCAGGAAGTGTAGGCCACTCTCCAGCCTTTGAGATCTTCCTTTATCTGCCGCAGTAGCGGCGGGTAATTGGCCTTATACAGGCCTGATAGTTTGGGAGTGAGCTTGACCCCTAGGTAAGTGAGATTTTTGTTAGTGCAACAGAATGGTACGTCCCCTTTATACGCTCCCACTAAACCGCAGGGAGAGTCAAATTTAAGAGCAATGATTTAGAGCTGTTCAGCCAGAATCCCGCCACTTTCTCGTAGCTCTCAAGCTTCACTAGTAATGCTGGGAGCATGGTTTGTGGATCAGTTATGGGTAGGAGCACGTCTTCGGCAAAGAGAGAAATGTCGGGGTCGAAGGGCACCCTCTTGATGTCCTGGTTGGCCCTTATCCTCTCCTCCAGGGGCTCAATACTGAGCGCGAACAGCAAGGGGGACAGAGGGCAACCCTATCTCGTTTCCCTCGTGAGCGTGAAAGCCTCAGACGCCGCTCCATTCACCAGAACTCTAGAAGGGGGAGAGTGATAATTGGCCAGCACCATATTTATAAACTCTTCACAAAACCCGAATCGTTGCATGATCAAAGGCCTTCTCCGCATCCAGCAAAAGGAGGACCGCGGGAATGCCTTTCCTCTAAACCTTCTCAATAACATGTGCCATTCTGCGGAGGTTGTCATGGGTCTGTCGCCCCTTGACAAACCCCGATTGGTCGGGATCTATCAGCGCCAGGAGGAGATTATCAAGGCGTGTAGCTAAAATTTTGGAGTAGAGCTTAGCATCTAGGTTCAAAAGAGCAATTGGTCTGTAGGAGGCACACAATGTTGGATCTTTACCCGCTTTAGGAATGACTGTAATCAGGACCTCCCCCATGGTGTCCGTGACTTTATGCGCCTTCGCTATCTCGTTAAATAGGGTCATGAGATGGGGAGTCAATTCGGGCGCAAAGGTACGATAGAAGTGGGCATTAAGCCCATCCGGGCCAGGCGCTTTCTGCAGTTTCAGAGCATCTATTGCCTTTTGGGCCTCCTCCTTGGTGAACGGTTTACTCAATTCTTCGTTGGTATGAGCCGAAACCTGGGGCAGGGTGAGGGACTGCAAGTAGTGCTCCTGGGCTTGGTTGTCTACTGAGTCCACAGAGTATAGAGCTTCGTAGAAGCGGCCAAAGGCATTAGCTTTGTCCTCTTCCGTGGAGTTGGAGACTCCCGCGTCATCCACTATCTGTTTAATGTAGGTTGTTTCTTGTTTTGCCCGGAGTTGGCACGCTAAGAGCGACCCTATCTTGTTGCCACTTTCGTACCCTCTGGCCCACTGCCGCAACAGTGTACCTTCAGCCCTGTTAGTGTATATGGCTTTCAACTTTCCCTTAAGGGCAGTGACTTTTCAGAGCGATTGGCTGGATGGGGACTCTTGATGTTGCTTTTCCGCCCCTTGCAAGTCTGTTTCTAACTGAAGCCTCTCCTCCTTTTGTTGGTTTCTGAGGGCCGTGACCAATTCTATACATTTACCCCGTATCACTTACTTGAAGGCGTCCCAATTGTTGGTAAAGGAGGTCAGAGCTGGGCCATTATTCTTAAAAAATTCCTTGATAGTTGCCCCCAGGTCATCCCTGAAAAGTCTGTCCCAACTAAGAACATTGTGGAAAAACCACCTCCTGTGTTTCAACCGTGGCGCTGGCCAATCTAATCTAGTCTCTAGTGGGGCATGATCTGAGAGGCAGATTGGGTGATAGTGAGAGCCCAAAACTACTCCCAGGAGGGACTGACTGAGAATTAAATGGTCTATTCTAGAGTGGGTTCTGTGGGAGTGGGAAAAAAATGAGTAGTCTTTCTCAGTGGGGTGGGTTTCCCTCCATGCATCTACCAGGCCTAATCGCTTAATCGCCGCCTTAGGAGATGTATTAAATGTCCCCCCCGTAGCTCTCTGGGGATGAGTTGTATCTAGTGTAGAGTCCCAGATGAGGTTAAAGTCCCCCAGGAGCAGAATATCACCCGTGGCAAACCCCTCCAGTGTGGTCAGGAATGAGGTCAAAAACTCCAGTTGCCCAGTGTTAGGTGAATGTACTGTGGCTATGGTTCACTCCCTGCCTCTAAGCTCCCCGCGCACCATTACAAAGCACCCTGATGCATCTGAATTGGTAGCGTGGTGTAGAAAGGGGACCGTGAAATAAAAGAGGAGAGCTACCCCATTCTGCTTTGTGGCAGCAGTGGAGCGGAATATCTGGGGATACCTCTTGTGTTTCAACCTACCCTCCTCAGTTTTCTTGAGGTGTGTTTCTTGCAATGCGGCCAGGAGGATCTGATGGTCTGTGTAGGAGAGTAGGGTCTGCTATCCTATGGTCACCCCAAATTTTTGCTTTTTGCTTCACTGGTTTTTGACATATTGAGGCTGTGGGCCTGCCAATCAGACCCCCAGCCTGCTGTTCTCTCTACTAAATTAAAACTATGCCCCCTAGGTGCATAACCAATTGGAAGTGGATCACCCTGTCAGCCCCTGTACCAGTGTACACTAGGTACCCAGGGCATTGGTGTACCCAAGGCCTGCCAGGGGCTGAAGCATGTATTATGCCACCCCAGGCTTGGCCTAACAATTTGACACAACTGGCTGATCACTCAGCTGGGGTAAGTTGGTGTAACCACCTCTTACTTAGGTGTAGTATACCTATACCTAACCTTAAATGGGACACATGGTAACCTATAAGTCACTCCTATGGCAGGCCTTAACAATCCTGAAGGCAGAGTGCTTGGTTCCATGTGAGATGGTGCTCTGGCATGAGCTGAGCCTGTCTGCAATGGTCGGAACAACTTCCTTCTACTGTTTCCAGATATCGTCATACCATATACTCTTAAGTGCATTATGAACCTCGCGGTTAAATGCTATCTTTGGTTTGGCTTTATCAAAACATGTCGAGTAAGGTGTCATACGAATTGGAATACTAACCCCTCGCCAATTCTGGCGACGGGGTTAGCATTCCACCCTTCTAGAGGGACACGACATGAACAGTACCTGAAACCCGGGTAAAATCAGACATAGCCTCAGCTCCACAAAATGGATGCTGCCACCACAGACACAAGTCTGCCCTCCTGCTGCTGGGAGTCCTTCCAGCTTGGGAGGTGTGGACAAAGGGTTTCCTGCCAGGGGAGGTGCGTGCACCACCCCAGACAGGATTTTGTGTATTGGTCAGGTAGGGCTTGAAAGAAACCAGACATGCCTGTGGCTCACAAGGAGCCTCGGTGCATATGCCAGTTCAAACCGGTCCTGGGGCACACCAGTCCCGGGCCTGGGGCGAGCTGGACAAAGGATTGGGGGTGTAACCACCCCCCTTCCTGGGCCCACCCATAGGGAGGGACCTAGCAGGTAGTCCGGCCCCTAGAATCCGCTTAAAGGTAGGAGCTGTGTCCTAAGACTTCAGACATCCTGGAATGAACTTAACACTAAGAAGAAGACGGGAACTTCGACGCTCTGCTGCACAGAGGACTGAAGCCAATCTCCCCTGTGGTCAGGGAGTGACCACCTTGCTAACGCAAGCACCATCCAGCGAATCAACGTCTGCTTTGCCGCCGCCTCCCGCCGGAGCCCGAGCCCGAGCCCAGAGACTGACAAGACCTGGACCTCCAGACCTCTCACCGCCCGATCCACAGTCCCTGCAAAGAGGAGACCCGTGGAGGCACCGAGACACGTGGAGCCAGCCATCTTGAAACGACCACGACAAGCTGACAAGTGCAACAACCGAGGCTCCCTCCAAGTTGTGCTTTGGGATCTGAGAAGCCCGACCCTCGAGCAGCATCTGCACCAAAGGTGAGCCCTCCAGCATCTCCACGATCTGCGTGGGGCCCTTCTGCATTTTGCCACTCGACGCGCCTAACCGGTTGCTGGCCCGCTGGCTAGTAGCCATCTTGGCGACGAACTTTACAAAATACACCGCTGGTCTGGTTGCTCCAGACTGGCCCTTGCTCCCCTCCAAAGGAGCAGTCCTTCTGACCTTGCTGGTCAGAACCACCAGCTTATTTCATCTCCTACAACAATTGCTTTTGCCAAGGCTTGTTTGCTTCGATCAAGTCGCCGACACCGCCGACAGCGAGAGCCTGCGTGGGACAGCTCGTGAACCGACTCCTGGACGTCGTCGACCTCCAGGGACCACGTGGCTGCAGAGACAAGCTACACCTTTCTTCCTGTTTGCACCCGACATCGCCTGGTACCCACCTGGTGCCACGCCGGTCACTGGCTAGTGACTGTGAACACTGTCCCCTCTGCTTACAGGTCTGCAACATCCCCGATCCACTCTTGGATCCACTGCATCTCTCCCGGACCGACCGCCTGCAGCATCTTTGTCTTCAGGCTCCACGGAACAGATAGAAGAAACCCGACGCACTTCGAGGCCTATGCACCCGCTTCCTGTGGGTGAGGTAAAGCTGGCACACCTGTGCCCAAGTGTAGTATTACATCTCTAGTGCCTGTGTTCCAAATCTTGAGTTCCTAGTCCATCCGGAAGATCCTCTTTGCAGTAACTTTGTACTTTTTACGCACCCATTGAAACCTATGGGAGCACGCGTGTGACTATTTGCTCTGCACACGCCACCCGTGGACCTCCTGGTCACTAACTGAAGTTAGCTCCTTGTAGGCCCAGCGGTTCTAGAGGCCCTAGGCCTTTTCCCTTTTCTGTTCGTGGTACTTATACCACTATTTTAGTATATGGTTTGAGCGGCCACCAGGGCCTATCCATATAAAGTGCAACTTCTGTGTATTCTACTGTAATCTTGTTTGACGATTTGTGCTCCTGTGCTCATAAAGAGACTAGGGGTTACTTTGAGAAATAAATACATATATATTTTGAATATATATCTGTGTGGTGTCCTTTCATTGGTATAAAAGGGGGTTACATTTGGTAAAACAGCTGGCTTAACACGCTTCACGAGTTTAGCCTCAAAGACTGCTTAGCCTACGCTACCACTAGGGCAGCTAGTCCGAAAAGGTTGACTTACAACCACACCATAAGGGTTGCTTGGCATGGTACAAGGTGATCACTTTAACTAGTGAGCATCATATACCAGGCCAACTACTCACATTGGTGAGCAGCGGTTGGATTTGAGCTTGCTGTGTTTTACCATTGTAATCTCTTGGTTACCAATTGAAAGATCACATAGGTACCTGTAGGTACATATAAAACAAGATTAGATATACATAAGTTCTACTGAACTTAGTTGTTGTAGAGCAAAGGGAGTAGCACACCCTGACTACAACTACTAGATAGGTTTAGTAGGTAAACCCAAGTGTAGGTAGATTGCAACACATCCACCCACACTTAAGAGCAATGGCCGGGGCAGAGGGGTCCACTGTACCCATCTCTGTTGAGAGTGACCCCCAGAGGGCACCATCCAGCTTTGCTACCCTTAACCAGAATGAGCTCAGGCATTTGGCAACTCTTAGAGGCCTTAAACAGCCCAAGAACCCTACCTCTGCTGAGCTCAGAGAACTCTTACAAAATGATGAGAATCAGAGAGAACTCAGGAAAGCTTCCCAGTTAGCCCCCTTAGGGTCAGGAACAGGAGGCCCCCCTTCTGAAGATGCTACAGAGGTACCCAGTTCCAATAGCCATCCCTTAGATGAGAATCATACTACAGGGGAGGAAAGTGGTGAGGATACAGAAAGTAGTGAGGATGAAGGGAGAACTAGCCCAGTGCCAAGTGTTATACTTGGCCCAGCTAAACTAAGGCTATTGGGGATTGACAGTGGGTTTACCCCATTGGATCTCCCCAGTGGACTTAACACAGGGCTTGGGAGGCAAAGGAATCGCTCAGGTGACTCCAATGCTTCCCATGGCTCTAGAGGCTCTCAAGGTCACTCCAGGAAAAGGATGACCACCCCTCAGAGGAGGGAACATGAGGCCAGGATGCAGGAAGCCCAGCTGAGGATCAGGAAGCAGGAGCTAGAGGTAGCCCTGATGGAAGAAAAACTGAACAAGGCTAGGCAACCTAGAGAGAGTGGGTCTATACCCACTGGTGGCAGCATTGTCCCTAAGGACAAAGATAGGGTCTTTGATAATAGGAACCTGTCTAAGGTTGTGCCCCCCTACAAAAGTGGGGATGACATCCACAAATGGATAACTGCTCTTGAGAGAGCCTGCAAAGTACAGCAGGTTCCTGAAGACCAGTGGGCAGAAATCCTCTGGCTCTCCTTTGAAGGAAGAGGCAGAGACAGACTCCTCACTGTTAGAGAAGAGGATGTCAGAAATTACAGAGTCCTGAAGAGTGTTCTGGTAGATGGGTTAGGCTTAACCACTGAACAGTACAGGTTAATGTTCAGAGACACCCAAAAGACACAGACTCAGGACTGGTCTGAATATGTTGAATGTGCCACTAAGGCTTTGGAGGGTTGGTTGCTGGGAAGTAAGGTATCTGATTTTACAGGATTGTATAATTTGATGATGAGAGAACAGATTTTAAATAACTGTCAAAACCAGCAACTGCATCAACACTTGGTTGACTCTGATCTGACCTATCCCCAAGAATTGGGAAAGAAGGCAGACAAATGGGTCAGAACCAGGGTTAAGCAAAAGAACCAGAACCAGGGCCAAGGGGGTGATCAGAAGAAAACAGACCAAAAGGGTGGAGATCAGAAATCTAAAGACCAGAAGTCTTCAACAGGGCCCCAAACTACTGCTAAGGAGGGTGGGTCCCAACAACAGTCCAAAAAGAAGAAAGAAGGTCAAAAGAAACCCTGGTGCAATCATTGCAAAAATACAACTCACTGGACTAGTGATTGCAAAAAGGGTGGAGCCCCCAACACTGTTGCCCCTAAGGCACCTGCTCCCAGTACTACTGTTAGCAGTGTTGGTCCCCAGACAAAGGGTGTAGTGGGAATCACTATGGGAACTGAAGGAGATTCTGACTTAGACAGAACCCTAAAACAGGCAGTCTTGATCTGTGATGGGGACATTGATCTGTCCCTGACTGTGAGCCCCAGTAACCTGGGCAAGTACAGACAAACTCCTTTAATTAATGAAAAAGTGGCTCAAGCCTACAGGGACACATGTGCCAGTGTGTGGACCCTGGACAGTACATACCAGGTGAGAATTACCTGGTGACCAATGCCAGCAATGCCACTACTTCACATAGTGTGGCAGTTGTTAACTTCTCATGGGGAGGGGTAACTGGCCTCAAAAGGGTTGTGGTTAGTGCAGACCTCCCAGTAGAATGTTTGTTGGGCAATGACCTAGAGAGTTCTCTATGGTCAGAAGTGGAGTACAGGACTCATGCAGAGATGTTAGGTATATCATCACATGTCCTTGCTGTGACCAGGTCACAGGCCAAAAAGTGCCTCACTGAACCTCAGGTCTTGGATCCTGGAACAATGGACCAAGCACCTACCAAGAAGAAGAACAGGAGGGTCAAGGCTGTGCCTTCCCCCCTGCCTCAGGGTGATGATCAGCCTTCCCAGGAAGCTGATCTAGAGGACCCTGAAGGAACTGTCCCTGAAGAGCTTGGACCTGATCAGGTTGAGTTTCTGGGGACAGGGGGACCTTCAAGGGCTGACTTGAGGCAGGCTCAGTTATCCTGTCCCTCTCTTGAACCCCTCAGACAGCTGGCTGCTGCTGAGGCTGCTGGGAATGCTCAAGGTACCCATAAAGTGTATTGGGATGAAGGGCTCCTTTATTCAGAGGCTAGAGACCCCAAGCCTGGTGCTACCAGGAGGTTGGTTATACCTCTGCAATTTAGGGGCTTCCTTCTTACCTTGGCCCATGATATTCCTTTAGCAGGACACTTAGGCCAGAATAAGACTTGGGACAGGCTTGTCCCTCACTTTCACTGGCCTCATATGAATGAAGATACAAAGGAGTTTTGTCGCTCCTGTGTGACCTGCCAAGCCAGTGGCAAATCAGGTGGCACAACAAAGGCCCCCCTAATACCACTACCTGTGGTGGGGGTCCCCTTTGAAAGAGTGGGAATAGACATAGTGGGTCCCATGGATCCTCCCACTGCATCTGGGCACAGATTTATACTGGTGGTAGTGGATCATGCCACCAGGTATCCAGAGGCAATTCCCCTTAGGACCACTACAGCTCCTGTTGTGGCCAGGGCCCTGCTGGGAGTATTCTCCAGAGTGGGGTTTCCTAAGGAGGTAGTATCTGACAGAGGTACCGACTTTATGTCAGGATACTTGACAGCTATGTGGAAGGAATGTGGTGTCAACTACAAGTTCACCACCCCTTATCACCCACAATGCAATGGGCTTGTTGAGAGATTCAACAAGACCCTAAAGGGTATGATCAAAGGATTACCTGAAAAGCTCAGGCGAAGATGGGACATCCTTCTACCCTGCCTTCTGTTTGCTTACAGAGAGGTCCCACAAAAAGGAGTTGGCTACAGCCCCTTTGAATTGTTGTTTGGGCACCCTGTAAGAGGCCCACTGTGTTTGGTGAAGGAAGGATGGGAGTTACCTCTCAAAAAGCCTAAGCTAGACATAGTGGACTATGTACTTGGTCTCCGCTCCAGGATGGCTGAGTATATGGAGAAGGCATCCAAAAACCTTGAGGCAAGCCAGGCCTTACAGAAAGCTTGGCATGACCAAAAGGCTGTCTTGGTTGAGTTTCAGCCAGGACAGAAGGTATGGGTGTTGGAGCCAGTGGCCCCAGCAGCACTCCAAGACAAATGGTCTGGACCCCATACAATCCTGGAAAAGAAGGGAGAGGTCACCTACTTGGTCGACCTAGGAACTCCCAGGAGTCCCCACAGGGTACTCCATGTTAACAGGCTTAAAGCATATGTTGACAGGGCAGACATGGGCTTGCTGATGGCTACAGATGAGGGACAGGAGGAAGAGAGTGACCCTCTCCCAGACCTGTTGTCTCAGAACCCTGAAGATGGCTCAGTTGAAGGAGTGACCCTTGGAGGCAACCTCACTGCCCATCAGCAGACTGAATGTAGACAGGTTCTACAATCATTTTCACATATGTTTTCCTTGATACCTAGTCAAACTGACTGGTGTACCCATGTGGTGGACACTGGTGACAGTCTGCCTGCAAAGAACAAGCTTTACAGACAACCTGACCACGTCAGGGACTGTATAAAGGCTGAGGTACATAAAATGCTGGAATTAGGTGTCATTGAACCCTCAGAGAGCCCCTGGGCTAGCCCAGTGGTTCTGGTCCCCAAACCTCACACCAAAGATGGCAAGAGAGAGATGAGGTTCTGTGTGGACTACAGGGGTCTCAATGCTGTCACCAGGACAGATGCACACCCTATTCCAAGGGCAGATGAGCTCATAGACAAACTAGCTTCTGCAAAGTTTTTGAGCACATTTGACTTAACAGCTGGCTATTGGCAAATCAGATTAGCTGAGGAGTCTAAGGCCAAAACAGCATTCTCGACCCCAGGTGGGCACTACCAGTTTGTGGTGATACCCTTTGGTCTGAAGAATGCACCTGCCACCTTCCAAAGGCTGGTGAACCAAGTCCTTACTGGGTTGGATGACTTTTGCGCAGCATATCTTGATGACATTGCTGTCTTTAGCTCCACCTGGGAGGATCACCTGATCCACCTGAAGAAGGCTCTTGAGGCTCTGCAAAGGGCAGGCCTCACTATCAAGGCTACTAAGTGCCAGATAGGGCAGAGTAAGGTTGTATATTTGGGCCACCTTGTAGGTGGAGGCCAAGTTCAACCACTGGAGAGTAAGATACAATCCATCAAGGACTGGTCCCCTCCAACCACCCAGACTCAAGTTCGAGCTTTCTTGGGCTTGACTGGGTACTACAGGAAGTTTGTTAAGAACTATGGGTCCATTGTGACTCCTCTTAATGATCTGACATCCAAGAAGATGCCCAAAAAGGTTCAGTGGACAGTAAGCTGTCAAAAGGCATTTGATGACCTGAAGGAGGCCATGTGCTCTGCACCTATCCTGAAAAGTCCTGACTACTCCAAAGAGTTTATTGTCCAAACAGATGCTTCTGAGTTGGGTGTGGGAGCTGTGCTGTCACAACTTAATGTAGATGGTCAAGACCAACCCATTGCTTTTATTAGCAGAAGGTTGACCCCCAGAGAGAAGAATTGGTCAGCTATTGAGAGGGAGGCCTTTGCTGTGGTGTGGGCCCTGAAGAAGCTGAGGCCATACTTGTTTGGCACTCACTTCAAGATTCAGACCGACCATAAGCCCCTCTTGTGGCTAAATCAGATGAAGGGTGAAAACCCCAAACTGCTTAGGTGGTCCATTTCCCTACAGGGGATGGACTTTACAGTGGAGCACCGGCCAGGTACTGACCATGGGAATGCAGATGGTCTCTCCAGGTACTTCCACTTAGGACATGAAGACGAGACTGGTCAAGGCTAGTTTAATGTCCCAGCGTTTGGGGGGGGGGGTTGTGTAGGAGAGTAGGGTCTGCTATCCTATGGTCACCCCAAATTTTTGCTTTTTGCTTCACTGGTTTTTGACATATTGAGGCTGTGGGCCTGCCAATCAGACTCCCAGCCTGCTGTTCTCTCTCTTACTAAATTAAAACTATGCCCCCTAGGTGCATAACCAATTGGAAGTGGATCACCCTGTCAGCCCCTGTACCAGTGTACACTAGGTACCCAGGGCATTGGTGTACCCAAGGCCTGCCAGGGGCTGAAGCATGTATTATGCCACCCCAGGCTTGGCCTAACAATTTGACACAACTGGCGGATCACTCAGCTGGGGTAAGTTGGTGTAACCACCTCTTACTTAGGTGTAGTATACCTATACCTAACCTTAAATGGGACACATGGTAACCTATAAGTCACTCCTATGGCAGGCCTTAACAATCCTGAAGGCAGAGTGCTTGGTTCCATGTGAGATGGTGCTCTGGCATGAGCTGAGCCTGTCTGCAATGGTCGGAACAACTTCCTTCTACTGTTTCCAGATATCGTCATACCATATACTCTTAAGTGCATTATGAACCTCGCGGTTAAATGCTATCTTTGGTTTGGCTTTATCAAAACATGTCGAGTAAGGTGTCATACGAATTGGAATACTAACCCCTCGCCAATTCTGGCGACGGGGTTAGCATTCCACCCTTCTAGAGGGACACGACATGAACAGTACCTGAAACCCGGGTAAAATCAGACATAGCCTCAGCTCCACAAAATGGATGCTGCCACCACAGACACAAGTCTGCCCTCCTGCTGCTGGGAGTCCTTCCAGCTTGGGAGGTGTGGACAAAGGGTTTCCTGCCAGGGGAGGTGCGTGCACCACCCCAGACAGGATTTTGTGTATTGGTCAGGTAGGGCTTGAAAGAAACCAGACATGCCTGTGGCTCACAAGGAGCCTCGGTGCATATGCCAGTTCAAACCGGTCCTGGGGCACACCAGTCCCGGGCCTGGGGCGAGCTGGACAAAGGATTGGGGGTGTAACCACCCCCCTTCCTGGGCCCACCCATAGGGAGGGACCTAGCAGGTAGTCCGGCCCCTAGAATCCGCTTAAAGGTAGGAGCTGTGTCCTAAGACTTCAGACATCCTGGAATCAACTTAACACTAAGAAGAAGACGGGAACTTCGACGCTCTGCTGCACAGAGGACTGAAGCCAATCTCCCCTGTGGTCAGGGAGTGACCACCTTGCTAACGCAAGCACCATCCAGCGAATCAACGTCTGCTTTGCCGCCGCCTCCCGCCGGAGCCCGAGCCCGAGCCCAGAGACTGACAAGACCTGGACCTCCAGACCTCTCACCGCCCGATCCACAGTCCCTGCAAAGAGGAGACCCGTGGAGGCACCGAGACACGTGGAGCCAGCCATCTTGAAACGACCACGACAAGCTGACAAGTGCAACAACCGAGGCTCCCTCCAAGTTGTGCTTTGGGATCTGAGAAGCCCGACCCTCGAGCAGCATCTGCACCAAAGGTGAGCCCTCCAGCATCTCCACGATCTGCGTGGGGCCCTTCTGCATTTTGCCACTCGACGCGCCTAACCGGTTGCTGGCCCGCTGGCTAGTAGCCATCTTGGCGACGAACTTTACGAAATACACCGCTGGTCTGGTTGCTCCAGACTGGCCCTTGCTCCCCTCCAAAGGAGCAGTCCTTCTGACCTTGCTGGTCAGAACCACCAGCTTATTTCATCTCCTACAACAATTGCTTTTGCCAAGGCTTGTTTGCTTCGATCAAGTCGCCGACACCGCCGACAGTGAGAGCCTGCGTGGGACAGCTCGTGAACCGACTCCTGGACGTCGTCGACCTCCAGGGACCACGTGGCTGCAGAGACAAGCTACACCTTTCTTCCTGTTTGCACCCGACATCGCCTGGTACCCACCTGGTGCCACGCTGGTCACTAGCTAGTGACTGTGAACACTGTCCCCTCTGCTTACAGGTCTTCAACATCCCCGATCCACTCTTGGATCCACTGCATCTCTCCCGGACCGACCGCCTGCAGCATCTTTGTCTTCAGGCTCCACGGAACAGATAGAAGAAACCCGACGCACTTCGAGGCCTATGCACCCGCTTCCTGTGGGTGAGGTAAAGCTGGCACACCTGTGCCCAAGTGTAGTATTACATCTCTAGTGCCTGTGTTCCAAATCTTGAGTTCCTAGTCCATCCGGAAGATCCTCTTTGCAGTAACTTTGTACTTTTTACGCACCCATTGAAACCTATGGGAGCACGCGTGTGACTATTTGCTCTGCACACGCCACCCGTGGACCTCCTGGTCACTAACTGAAGTTAGCTCCTTGTAGGCCCAGCGATTCTAGAGGCCCTAGGCCTTTTCCCTTTTCTGTTCGTGGTACTTATACCACTATTTTAGTATATGGTTTGAGCGGCCACCAGGGCCTATCCATATAAAGTGCAACTTCTGTGTATTCTACTGTAATCTTGTTTGACGATTTGTGCTCCTGTGCTCATAAAGAGACTAGGGGTTACTTTGAGAAATAAATACATATATATTTTGAATATATATCTGTGTGGTGTCCTTTCATTGGTATAAAAGGGGGTTACATTTGGTAAAACAGCTGGCTTAACACGCTTCACGAGTTTAGCCTCAAAGACTGCTTAGCCTACGCTACCACTAGGGCAGCTAGTCCGAAAAGGTTGACTTACAACCACACCATAAGGGTTGCTTGGCATGGTACAAGGTGATCACTTTAACTAGTGAGCATCATATACCAGGCCAACTTCTCACAGTCTGTTAGATATTTGCATAGGTATTGCTGTTTATTAGGGGAGTTAAGCCCCCTGACATTCCAGGAAAGACAGTTAACTGCCATAATGTGGGGCACAACTTTTCCAACCTACTGTAAGTCCCACCAAAGCCACCGGTTTTGGACCCCACTCCTCCCACCCACCCACCCGGCCACACCCCACATTGCAAAATAAGAAAGCACCATGATAGACAACAAATATAACAACAGAAACCAAAACAGTGAGTCGTAGGAGCCTCCATCCGAGAGGAGGGAGTCCTGTCGATCAACTCCGGAAGCTAGCCCAATTCCGCTCCCAGATACCCCAGCTATTTCATAAACAGGGTGAAAATGTCATCTCAATCTTTAGCAGTTAGCAAAGGCATGACCCACATGGCAAACCAGACGCCAAAGTCACTCCGCAGGCATCTGACCCCAGTAGCCAGAGTTCGAGGGGAGATCTTAGACCTGTGGTCTGTCATCCATAGCCCCTTCGGGGCGGCATATCATCGTTCAATGTCATTCCCCCTTAAGTGGAACTGCCTACCCGGGGAGCTTCCCATCAAACCAGTATCTGACTGGCATCAACTTGGAGTCTTCTTATTTGTTCGACCTGCCATCCTCCAGGCTCCGGCGCCACTTCTCATCCCCCTTTGGTCTCCCTCATTGTTCTGAAAAGTGGGGAGAACTGAGACCCAGGAGCTCCATCGCCTCCTCGAATTCTGTGCAGTGCACCTGCTTATTATCCATGTGGAAGGCAATGCCGAAGGGATAGGTCCATCTGTATTTGACTTGTCGTTCTCGCAGCTCTTCTGTAACCGGGCGGAACTGTTGGCGACGTAGCAGGGTAGCCTGGGCCACGTCTTGGAAAAAAAGAGCAAGAAACATTTTGAAAGGTGATTTTCTCCGAGCCGCTTGCTTTCTGCAGAACCAGTTCCTTTGTCTTGAAGGAGCTAAATTTCGCAAGGATATCCCTGGGTCTCTTGTTGGAGCCAGGCAGCTTTGGACCCACTCTATGCTTCCGCTCAAGTCGTACTTCCGGGCCTCCTTCACCGATCAGTGTGGAGAAAAGGCCCACCAGGAAGGCCTCCAAGTCCGGGCCCTCACTTCCTTCTTCCAGGCCTCTAATTCTTATGTTGTCACGTCGGGAACGTTTTCTAGGCTCTCACATTTAAGGACGGAGGCCTTCAGTTGCTCACGGAGCTACGCTGTTCCCTCCTCCAGTGGGCCCAGTCGATCTTCCAGTTCCTGACACTTCGCCTCCACATCTAAAGTACGTGCCCCCACCGAGTCCACAGCAGATTTCAGAGCCACAATCTTCTCTCTTATCTCGGTCCGGAAGGATTCAAAGGAGGCTGTCATGTCTGCCTTGATGTCCACTCTTAATTCCCTTTTGAATTCCCTGAGCGACTGTTAGACTTGGGGGTCTCTAGTTGGCACAGGTATGCACTTGTGACAAATAGGGACCTCCTCCTCCAGTCAGGGTAAGGGGGTACACGCCTAAAATAACCCCTGCTCACCCCCTTGGTAGCTTGGCATGAGCAGACAGGCTTATCTCAGAGGCAGTGTGTGAAGCATTTGTGAACACATACAGTAACCAAGTGACAAAAGTACAGATGGACACCACACAGGTTTTATATGAAAAATAAGTATTCTTTATATAGATTTACCACAAGAACATTAAACGACAAAAATACACAATACTGTTACTATATGGTAGAAGTTTACTTAGTTCTCTTAAGTTCTTAAATGCGACACTTTAAGTCAATGTACCTTTTAGATGCGTCATGCAGGGCAACGAAAGTGTTGCAACGATGAAGTTTTTGGTGCAAAGAAATAAAGACGTGAAGATCTTCCAGATGCGGCACGCTTCTCCGATGTTGCGAGAAGACTCGACTCGATGCTTCAGCTGCAGCGGCGTCACCCTTTACGCGATGCGACGACAGTGGCCTTGGCAGCGGCACTCTTCTCCGACGTTTGCGAGACGCTTCCGCTCGATGCGAAGTTGTAGCAGCGACACCCCTTTACACGATGCGACGACAGCAGCTCCGATGGCGGCACGCTTCTCCGTGGATGCGAGGCGCTTTTCTTGATGCGGTGCAATGCGACAACTACGATAGCTGCAATGGCGATACACTTCTTCGGCGTTGCGGGACACTTCCTGGATGATGCGAGACGCTTCCGCTCGATGCGATGCTGCAGCGGCGACACACTTTACGAGATGCGACGACAACACTTCTGACGGCGGCACGCTTCTCCTTCTTGAGTTGCGCTTCCAGCTCCTTGCGACACACAGTCCCTCAGAAGGCCCAACAACAGCAGCAGGCACATCCAAAGAACTCTGGGGAGCTGGGGGTGAAGTCTGTTGTTCCTGAGACTTCAGCAGGAGGCAAGCTCTTTTCCAAGCCCTTGGAGATCCTTCACAAGTTGAGCAAAAGTACACACAAAGTTCTCCTCTTTTTGGCAGTAAGGCAACCACTGCAGGCCAATCCCCCAGGTTCAGGGATAGTTTCCTCCTCAGGTTCTTCTGGTTCCTCCCTCAGCAGAGGTTCTTCTTGTTTCCCCAAAGTGATCTAATTTCTTGGGATCAGGGTCCCAATATTTATACCCAGAAATCCTTTGTCCTCTGAAGGCAGAGGGGCCTTTGCCCAGTACAAACCAGTTCCTTAGCACTCTGTTTAACAGACTTCTCCTTTCCTTTCACAGTGCAGGGCAGAAACATTAGACGCCCCACAGGAGGTGGAGCTAGCATTGTGGAAGGCAAGTACAGCCCTGGAGCACTTTGTTGACAGGATTCCTTCTCTTCATTCCCTGTGCAGGGCAGAGACATCTGCCGCTCCCCAGGGGGTGGAGCCAGCATTGTGGAAGGCAGGCACAGCCCTATTCAGGTCCCAGGTGCAACTCCTCCCACCCATCTAGATGCAGATCTCTCTATTCACCACTGGGGCACCTCACCCTGTCTCCTGGAATTTCCCTGCCCTGTCACTCAAACTCCAGACAAAGGAATACACACAGCCTAGCAGAGGCAGGTTTGAATGGTTAGACAAGAAAATGCCTACTTTCTAAAAGTCTGTCACGTTGGAGTGGATGGCTAATAGCATGCTTTTAATCTTTTACAGTAACCCCTGACGAAGACCCTAATTGGTTCGAAATGCATTGGGTCACATAGAAAATTGTAAAATTGCACACGTTTATGTTAAAGCTTGGATGAGCTGCAGAAAACGTCTGAAAATGCATAAATACACATCAAGTGAACTTCAGCTGTCTCCGGATTGACTCTACATATTGATTAAGATGATGATGAGTACAACAGGTTTAATTTGATTGGTTCATTACTTGGTTTAAAAATGAAAAATTGGATTATATGGAATACTTTTTTTCCTTCGCAGCAGTGCAACAGCTAGGGTCGCAATCAGCGTCCCTTTTTTCAGTACTTTCTAAAAGTGGCATTTTCAAACACAGAATGTTAAAACCAACTTCACTAAAAGTTGTATTTTATCATCCTGAGTTCAGGCATACTAAATTCGAATTTCTACCATGTTCTCTGAGTCAGTTAGGATTATAAGATGTAATAACCAAACTGCCCATTCTGGCCTATGGAGAACAGGTAGCCTTGCAATAGTGAAAAACGAAAGTGGCTGTAATTCCCTATTAGAACATGCCACACACACCAGGGCATGTCCTACCTCATCCTGACAATGCACCCTGCCCTTGGGCCTACCATAGGGGTGTCTGATATGAAGAAAAGGGAAGGTTTAGGGACTGGAAAGTGGGTGCACTTGCCCAGTCAGCATGACAGTACCAGACTGCACGCAGGCTCTGCAATGGCAGACCTTAGACACATGTCTACAGGCTGCTTCTGTGGGTGGCACAACCAGTGCTGCAAGCCCACCAGCAGTATTTGGATTACAAGCCCTGGGCACTCCTGGTGCACTGTACTAGGGTCTGACAAGTAAACCAAACCAACCAATCATGGAATCACAAATTCCTACATTAATTTACAAAAGGGAGCACTTGCACTGTGGCACTGGACAGCAGTGGCACTGTGCCCTGAGTAACTAACACCAGCAAAAACGTATGAGGCAACAGCGAAAAATGGAAGGGAGACTCACGCCAATGTGCCAGGTCTAACAGTGACTCTAATAGTTCCTCTCGGGTGAGCACCATGGTGCCTCTGAATTGTGCGTTGCTTTCCGCGGCGGAACCTGTTCCGGGTCGGCCAAAATAATTTGAGACTTTGTTGGTCGAAGTCCTTTTGGGTGGCATATGGGGATTGAGGAGGAGGCCACCCCGGGCTCCGTCAAGGAGTGGGCCTCAGGCTTCACAGACCACCCGGAGGGAGGTCCAGCGATGGGCGTTCACTGTCCAGATCTTGCGGGTCTCCTCGGTTCGTTCCCTCGACTCGGTGCGAAAGTTATCTGTTCTTATTGTGTGGAACGGGTACAGCTCACCCGCGGGAGACCCTCTCTGGTCCTTCGCCCATTCTTGGGACCCACATCGCAGGACTTAGGTCGCTGAGGTAAGCTACTTTGTTTGTGGGAATTGTCCCATCCTAGTGCCAACCATTCTGCCCTCCAGACCACTTTCTGTACTGGACCTGGTGCTTCTGTACTCCTGCACACTCACTGACGACACCCCTGGAGAAAGTTTAGCTACTGGGAGCAGGGACCAAACCTTTCTGTGGTAGGCGGGACGGGACCAATGTTGTGGATACCCAAGAGGGGATCCCCGGCCCAGGGAGCAGATTGGTGTCTGTTGGGTTTCAGAGCAAAAACATGGCGCCGACCGGAGACCTCTCGCTACAAAATGGCAGCTCTCTTCATGCGGCCACCGCCATAGTGGGGACATTCAGGTAGTCTCCCATATACCGATTTGCTGCTCAGTTCGGGGCTCTCCTTCCCCTGAGGTGTTACCAGGATGGACTGCAACCTCGCGGAACAGGGATGGGGTTGCCTTCGGGCTGGTCACATCAGAGTGGCCGGAGTCTTCACGCTGTGGAATGGCGGGCCCCTGCATGCGGCTGCCGCCATGTTTGGGTCAGGCAGGCAACTTCCCAAACCCTGACGCGCTTCTCAATGCGATGCCCTTCGGTCCATGCAGCATCACCGGGGGGTCCACCGCCGCACGGGACACGGATAGAGCCGTCGGTGGAGCGGTCCCGTCACCTCTTCCACCTCACTCACCCGAGCCACTTCTCATGGTATCTCCTGTCCGGAGGTCGTCCTCATCAGACCGCTGCACCTATTCAGCAGGGGGGGACCCCGGTAGCACACCGCCACATCGAGGGAGCCGTCGGGGATCAAAGCCGGTCCGGCGGTGAAGGAGCGGCCTCACAAGCTCCAGGGGCATCGCCGGCGACCAGTCACCATTTTGTGGGGCGCCTCGTCCATACAAGAGCTCTTCCAACAAGCTTCGAATGCAGCCAGAATCTGGAATCGGGAGATCACCTCCTCATGCCGGAGACTGCACCGGCTATTCCCGTGAGTGGGTGAGACTTTGGGAGACGTTTAGCACCCTTAATGCAGCTTATATCTTGGGGCCTGGGCCGGAGCCCACGTCTGAGCAGCCATGATGGCTGGCTACGCCCCCCCCGGGCCAATGTTTTTTATTCAACGCTCTTCCATATAATGAAATAAAAAATTAAAAACTACCATCACAGCTTATATATATGCATGAGTCAACAGGCATGTGAATACATGTGTCATGACACACCGTAATTTAGTTTAGACCTTTCATTTACCACGCCAAGATGGCGGATAAAAATTCCTATTTGTAAAGCGTGCAAAGATCACCCCCTTAAGTGTTTCAAGGCGCTGGGGGCCATCGGAGAGATTAAGTGAGCTTCTGCCCAGAGTCACATGATGCTGAGCTGATACCAGCGATCGAAACATGAACCCTGCGCTCCTCAGCTGCTCTGGCTGCTGCGCCCCACCTTCACCTCCGCCTGTCAATCTTGGCCCTGCAAATTAAACATGTATGCATTGAAAGTGCATAAAAAACAGAAGAGTGGCCCGGTAGTAAACTGCAGCTGTCAAACCCCCCAAAAAAAGATTTTAAAATGTTGTGAGAGAGCAATAAACAAGTGGGTGGGAGGTGCAAGTTAATGCCACAGCAGGACCAACATGGAGCAACAGAGGAGTTTTTGGGAAAGGGGGATTGGACAATTAATAAAAAAATAATAAGACTAGGTAGGGAAGCAGCAGGTGAATTTGGTGGATAAGAATTAAGCAATATGGAGAGTATTGGGCAGGGATGTCGGGTGCACATGGAGGAGAGAGCAAGATAAACATGCACCTCCATGAAGTGTTGCAAACAAAACATCAACATTGGAAGAGCCAATAGGTCTCGCCTTTGTGACCTACTAGCTTTCCCAATGCTTTCTGCAGATGTTATTCAGCATCGGCACAAAAAAACATTTGCAAAAGCTGTGGAGGATCAGGAGAAAACAAGAAACAAAGACTCAATAACGTGAAACCAGTTCTGTAGGTCTGCCCTGGCATGATGACGTGTGTACATGCACGTGTCACCACACATGCATACGTCTATGGAATGATACGGGCTCCATTTTCTTTTGCTTTTTATTTTCTGACCCAAGATGGGGACGCCACTTGGATTGGTAAATACAAAAAATGAAATGTACTTGCCCTAAAGAGCATTTTTATATGGGGAGTTGTCTGGCAACAAATAGCAGCTGCTAAGTCCCCTGAAAATAGTAACATTTAAAAAGAATAAAAGTGTTGGGCGAGAAGCGGAGGAACAGGTGGAAGGAGTGGGTATTGGGAAGCAACAGGAAGTGGGCGGGAGGTGTGGGAGTGACAAAGGCACTTGAGGCTGGGGGGAAAAAGATATATGAAAAAGACAGGGAACGGTAGTGAAGGCAAAGAACGAGCCTGTTGAGAGAGCAACATCGAGCGGGGGATGCTGCTTGGAGGAAAGCAATGAATGAGGGAGAGAGCTAGAAAGCATGTGAAATCTCAGAGTGCTGAAAGAAAAAATAGTTTCCTATTTGTGAGCAGTGGAAGAATGAAAGCCAGCCAATCAAAAGGATGGTAAACAGACTATGCTCAAGTAGAGGAACAAGCACAAAAAGAGGAAGAGAAGCCATTGAAGAAGCAAGCAATGGAAATACCACTAAAACTAACCAACTGTAGACAATGGACAGTTTTGATGTGTTCCGCAGGAGGTTTTGCGCAATCACATATCTAAAAGCGGTCTGGTAATGATACCTAGAAGGTAGTTTGCTTATGTAGAGCCGTTGAAGGATACATGTCCTCCACTCTAAAATATGGTAAAGAAACTATACTGCAGCAGCGGTACAAACACAAGAAGAGTTAGAAAAACCGTTGAATAAAATGCAAGCAAATGAGATTGACAAGAAAGCAAACCAATGGTTAAGCAATTGGCTGACTGAAAGCCCACTATACATATTGGTATTCTCTCCGATAGATCTTTCACAGTTGACAGCTAAAAGCTGCACGTAGAAGAGATTTAAAAAAGGGGGCGTGGCGCTTGTACAAGAAGGATCCCATGATATCAGGGGACAACTGTAGTATGGATAAACAGCTATTTTACAAGTGCTAACTATGTGGTTTTATTGTCATAGCGATTGCTGCAGTGATTTTCCCGTTGGATTAAAATTTGCTGAATGGTGCTTGGTTTCTGCAGGAGTCGCCCTACAAACAGATTTCGGTCACTTCTCTCCTTTCTCTTCCAGTTCACCTTCCCCACTCAACCCGTTCAAGCAGTCTTTTGTACCTTAAAGCAGGGCCCACTATGATTCAGCCCTTGTGTTTGCGTTTTACAGTGAAATCTCCGCCGAAGCCCCTCCTCTTCTGTTCCCCTCGCTCTTTCTTTCCCCCCAAAGATGCTAATCCCTCTCTCCCAGCGGGGAGCAGCTAAGCCGCCTTTTCACTTAACTTCCTTAGCAGGTCATGCTCTCATCTCGCTCAATGCCCGCCCCTGGCAGGAGACGTGTCAGACAAGCAGGCGAGATCCCTCCCCTGCCAGCAAGGTCAAGGTGCCCTTAAGCCAGTTTCTATCCTTTCATGCCCAGCTCCCCCCAATCTTTCTTAAAGCAGTGAACATGCCAACTTGTCGAGTTCTTTTAGAGCAGGCCTCGACCCAGCGGTGCGGGGAAGCCCTTTATCCTTACATTAGCTCGCAGAACATTATTTTTGTTTGAGAGCGATTTTTACTCATTCACTTCCCTGTTGCACTGAGAACTGACATTTACCTCATCTCGAGTTAGAAGACCAGATTGTGTGTTTTTCGTGGTTTAGGAAAACACTCTTGTATTTGGAATAGGATCGGATGTTACTTTTAGTAGGTAGTTTGGACATTTACTAGTGGACCACCCGTGAAAAACTGTGTCTGCAAACAGTAAAAAAATGATATACAAACTGCCCCTTAGAGTTTCAGTATGTCATATACATTAGTTAGGACCTAGTATCCATAGGAAGAGGTAATTTTCAGGTGCCTATACATTTGGTGCGCTTGATGAATCTTACCCTAAAATTTGCCCAGTACTTCAGATGGAGTCTGGGAAGTTTCAGGGTGATCCATCAAGTGGGGGCCTAAAAAAAGAGGGGTCCCAAAACGCCTTTCCCCCATGTTAATTCCCGTAGGACCTTAGAACAAGCCTAAAACCTGAACCGCTGAACAAAATTACATCAAATGTGGCAAGAAGTTAAATCTTGGTACGCAGATCGTGCTTTTTGTGATTTGGTGTAAATCTGTTCAGTAGTTTGGGAGATATTAAGTGGGAAACAAATTTATTTATCTGGGGATGCAAATAATTTGCTGATCTACCCGCGAATTATCCGCAAATCAGGAGGGGAAAGGAAGGCCCTTATTGGCTGGCCGCAGCTTGAAAGAAAGTTGCGGCCACCATTTTGTTTCGTCGCATCAGCTCGGTGCAGGGAAATACACTGTAAAACAGATAGAAGGGGGCAGTATACAGGTATCCTGATGCCAGAAGATGCATGGGGTATCCCTGAGGGACCCCTTATGAACGTAAAATTGCGGGGGGGTTTTCACCGCTATTTACTAAATGCAGATCGGTCCGCAAACTTTGGCCCCAGCAGAAAAAAAACCATTGAAATTCACTGATAAAACCAAAGGTTAAAGGGTACACTGACTTTTTATCCATACAAAACCACAGAAATTCAGCAGTTATAGTTATACTTATAGTTATACTTATCTGAAGAAACTATAAGTCGTGTCATTAAGTAACTTAAGGCAACAAGTCCTAGTTTCTTAACATAAGTATAACTATAAGTATAACTATAGCCAGTGGCGTAGCAAGACCTGTGGCCACCCGCCGCGGTCCCTTCTTTTGCCGCCCCGCGGGCCGCAGGTAAAAGTAAGGGGTTAGGGGAGTTTGGTGATCCTTGCTTTTGCAGGTAAGAGCGGGGGAAGGGGAATCAGCGCCCACAAAACTCATGCCCCCCCATGGGGCGGTCCACCCTCTTGCTACGCCACTGACTAACACTGCTGACTTTCTATGGTTCTGTATGGGTAAAAAGTCAGCGTAACTATAACTAACCTGTAATCTTTGGTTTTATCAGTGAATATATAAATGTATATAAAAATACTTTCACAAGACAAGGCCTCTTCTCAGGCTTCATGCTTCCTAATTCCTGCAGTGGCTAAATACATATATGGGTAACTCTGGTTAACAAGCACGGGCTACAACAATTCCTTTTCATCTGAGAACCATAAGACATTCTGGCAGAAGTGCGCTTAGAAGTTGCCACAAAAGGTTAGGAGAACATTACATTATCAGCGCAGGCTAAAGACCTATGGTGGAGTGAGTTATTCTGCCTCTCTTGTGAACTCATCTGTTCCTTTGCCTCATACTAAGCCCTCCGCCTGGGACGACTCCTGGTGGCCCCCCGCCCTGGGCACCGCACCCAAACCGACGGACCACGCACGCAACCTGGGTTTCATCCTGGACTCCTCCCTCTCCATGACCAGGCAAGTCAACGCCGTCTCCTCGTCGTGCTTCAACATCCTGCGCATGCTTCGGAAGATCTTCTGGTGGATCCCCACAGAGACCAGGAAGACCGTCACCCAGGCCCTCGTCACCAGCCGACTGGACTACGGCAGCGCACTCTACGCCGGAACCACCGCCAAGATCCAGAAGAGACTCCAGCGCATCCAGAACGCCTCAGCCAGACTCATCCTCGACATCCCACGACACAGCCACATCTCCGGACACCTAAGAGACCTGCACTGGCTCCCGGTCAACAAGAGAATCACCTTCCGCCTCCTTACCCACGCACACAAAGCTCTCCACGATCAAGGCCCGAGCTACCTCAACAACCGCATCAACTTCTACGCTCCCAAACGCCACCTCCGATCTGCCAGCCACGCCCTCGCCGCCGTCCCACGCATCCGCAGAGCCACTACAGGAGGAAGGTCCTTCTCCTACCTGGCCGCCAAGACCTGGAACTCCCTCCCGGCCGACCTGCGCCTGACCCAAGACCACCCCTCCTTCAGGAAGAAGCTCAAGACCTGGCTGTTCGAGCAGTAGCGGCACCCCACCCCCCCCCCCAGCGCCTTGAGACCCTACGGGTAGGTAGTGCGCTCTATAAATGTCTTGATTGATTGATTGATTGTGTTAGCTCTCTCTGCAAGCTCGAACACCCGTAGGCGCTCGCCTCGATCATTCTTTGGCAGAGAAGAGTGCCTTAAGATCTTTGTGTAGCAGTTCACCATCTACTGCTCGGTCAGGCTTCAGCTACGAATAGTTAGTCAGTACAGGAGGAAAGTCGAAGAATGCATAGTGATTCTGGGAGTAAAGTTGTGGGGGAGAAGGTAGCCTCAACAAGCACGGCAGGTTTTCCTGGCGGCCCTCGTCTTAGGTTTGTCATGGCTACACGTGTGTGATACAATTAACCCACAGCCTGCCCCGGCGTACCTCCCACAGTGCCATAACCGGTGCCCACACACGCATTCGTCAATGAAAACAAACCCCACCTGCCGGAATGGCTGGCTTTTGTTTACTTTTCGTGATTTGTTGGGTGACACAAGGCCCCACGAAGAGGCTTGCACGTTGTTTCAGTAGTGAGTCTAAACAGGCCCATACGTGTATGTCATTCCAGACCTGCAATAATAAAGCCGACTCCAGTAATAACAACTGCTGGAGCTCTTCACTTCTGTCCTCAGAATCAGTCCCAACCCACTTATCACCTAAAAACAGCTCCTCACTAGCTCTGCTATGTGGCCTCTGTCCTAGAATGCCCCATTAGAGCTCCACTATGTGGCCTCTGTCCTGGAATGCCCCATCAGAGCTCCGCTACGTGGCCTCTGTCCTAGAATGCCCCATCAGAGCTCCGCTACGTGGCCTCTGTCCTAGAATGCCCCATCAGAGCTCCGCTACGTGGCCTCTGTCCTAGAATGCTCCATCCACCATTAGAGCTCTGCTACGTGGCTTCTGTCCTAGAATGCCCATTAGAGCTCTGCTACATGGCCTCTGTCCTAGAATGCCCCATTAGAGCTCTGCTACGTGGCCTCTGTCCTAGAATGCCCCATTAGAGCTCCGCTACGTGGCCTCTGTCCTAGAATGCCCCATCAGAGCTCCGCTACGTGGCCTCTGTCCTAGAATGCCCCATCAGAGCTCCGCTACGCGGCCTCTGTCCTAGAATGCCCCATCAGAGCTCCGCTAAGTGGCCTCTGTCCTGGAATGCCCCATCAGAGCTCCGCTACGTGGCCTCTGTCCTAGAATGCCCCATCAGAGCTCCGCTATGTGACCTCTGTCCTAGAATGCCCCATCAGAGCTCCGCTACGTGGCCTCTGTCCTAGAATGCTCCATCCACCATTAGAGCTCTGCTACGTGGCTTCTGTCTTAGAATGCCCATTAGAGCTCTGCTACATGGCCTCTGTCCTAGAATGCCCCATTAGAGCTCTGCTACGTGGCCTCTGTCCTAGAATGCCCCATTAGAGCTCCGCTACGTGGCCTCTGTCCTAGAATGCCCCATCAGAGCTCCGCTACGTGGCCTCTGTCCTAGAATGCCCCATCAGAGCTCCGCTACGTGGCCTCTGTCCTAGAATGCCCCATCAGAGCTCCGCTATGTGGCCTCTGTCCTGGAATGCCCCATCAGAGCTCCGCTACGTGGCCTCTGTCCTAGAATGCCCCATCAGAGCTCCGCTACATGGCCTCTGTCCTAGAATGCCCCATCAGAGCTCCGCTACGTGGCCTCTGTCCTAGAATGCTCCATCCACCATTAGAGCTCTGCTACGTGGCTTCTGTCCTAGAATGCCCATTAGAGCTCTGCTACATGGCCTCTGTCCTAGAATGCCCCATTAGAGCTCTGCTACGTGGCCTCTGTCCTAGAATGCCCCATCAGAGCTCCGCTACGTGGCCTCTGTCCTAGAATGCCCCATCAGAGCTCCGCTATGTGGCCTATGTCCTAGAATGCCCCATCAGAGCTCCGCTACGTGGCCTCTGTCCTGGAATGCCCCATCAGAGCTCCGCTACGTGGCCTCTGTCCTAGAATGCCCCATCAGAGCTCCGCTACGTGGCCTCTGTCCTAGAATGCCCCATCAGAGCTCCGCTACGTGGCCTCTGTCCTAGAATGCTCCATCCACCATTAGAGCTCTGCTACGTGGCTTCTGTCCTAGAATGCCCATTAGAGCTCTGCTACATGGCCTCTGTCCTAGAATGCCCCATTAGAGCTCTGCTACGTGGCTTCTATCCTAGAATGCCCCATTAGAGCTCCGCTACGTGGCCTCTGTCCTAGAATGCCCCATTAGAGCTCCACTACGTGGCTTCTGTCCTAGAATGCCCCATTAGACCTCCACTACGTGGCTTCTGTCCTAGAATGCCCCATTAGAGCTCCGCTACGTGGCCTCTGTCCTAGAATGCCCCTACGTGGCCTCTGTCCTAGAATGCCCCATTAGAGCTCCACTACGTGGCTTCTGTCCTAGAATGCCCCATTAGAGCTCCACTACGTGGCTTCTGTCCTAGAATTCCCCATTAGAGCTCTGCTACGTGGCCTCTGTCCTAGAATCCACCATTCAACCTTTTTTTACTGGTAGTGCTCTAAACAGCTCCACAAATCCTAACCTTTAACTCTCCCAGGGCACATTAACCCTGGATGGACTTCAGTAACCAAAATGATAGCAGTGGTGACATCACACATCCTTTGAACCTTAATGACATCAGGGAGTGTATGCCCTGCTCCCACCCTTAGCTACTCAGCAGCCTCTGATTTCCTGCTGATAGGCCGGGGTAAGGCAAGCAGTGGAAACTAGGGAAAGTTAATGAGTTCTTTTGTCCTGTTTATTGGCATTTCTTGCCACGGCAATGATGATCATTGACCAGAGCCAAACTGACAACCAAAAGCAGCCTTTGCAAAATTTGTCAGACCAGCCCTGAAGTAGATAGCGAGTGCAGAGAGCGAGTGTGACCACTGCAAAGGAAGTTTTATGAGGTCTTCCCTCCAAAGATTCTTTAAAAATGCAAATGTGTTTTATTATTTACAACATTTTGCATTACAGACTCTTGGCCAATCGTTGAATGGATGGATGGAGCTTGGAGGCATTCCTGCATGGCTCAATGAGGGAATGAATGCGTGGATGGGTGAGGACTGGGTGGACAAAATTAATTCAGGAATGTAGGACAATGAATAAAGACTTTTTTGTGGGTCTAATAAGAAAATGTGGGTGCTCTGGTTTTCATTTTGCAAAAACAACAGTTGATGGACAGAATGCAGAACAATGTCATACATTCACCCCAGTACAGAGATCTGGGCCTAAATCCATTGTATTTTTGCTCACCATGCCTTTCCAGTTTGAACCCAGCCTTATGCAAATCAGTCTTGACCCTGTGCCTCATGGGAACAGTCCAGCCCAAACTGCCAAGCCAGGTCCTCCCTGGACTGGAAACAAGCATCCTAGGACCGGTTTCGGGGTTTCACCCCTCTTCAGCCAGGATAGCTTGATTCCAGTGGCATGGAGAGCACGGGACCCACATCTGGGCTTACACGTCCCACTCGGGGTGACAAATGCAAAAACAAAAGTTGATGGACAGAAAGCAGAACAATGTCATATATTCACCCCAGTACGGAGATCTGGGCCTAAATCCATCGTATTTTTGCTCACCATGCCATTCCAGTTTGAACTCAGTGAGGAAAAGTGTTCTTCTGATCGGCATAATTTGTACCGAGACTCCATTGTTTTTTCATTGCCATCTCGTGTCAAACACTTCCACATGACCCACCTGGTCGTTTCTGCTGATGCCTGGGAAAATTTTAACTGACACGACAAAAACCATCTTGCAGCCTGCATTTCTGCCCAGGAACTGTCGCACACCCAACCCCCCTGTTCTTTGCAGTTCAACAGAAAGCCATGAGACACTCAAGCCCTGGGTAAATGATTTGTTTTCCATCTCCTGCTCCCAGCCTGGTAAACATCCTTAACACCGTGATCAGGTTATCTGGACAATGGTCTGTCTGCTGGGCCTTGATCAGGGTGATTAAACAATGACCTGAAAGACCGGGCTTTGATCAAGCTGAGTGAACAATGACCTGAAAGACCAGCTTTGATCACACTGAGTGAACAATGATTTGTGTACCAAGCCTTGACCAGGTCACCACCTCCAAAAAACATCGTCTGGATCTGGTTATCAACTGCAAACACTGCCCTGATTGAACAATGGACTAACAGCCAAAAGACTGGAGTGAAAGCTGCGGAGTAAAGCAGCAGCCTCCTGGGTTTTGTCTCTGACTAGCTTGGGACTCTGCTCCATAGCCCGGGCTATTTGAATAAATCTGGGTTCCTCCTGCGGACGAAGGCTCCTGTGTCTCCTTTTACTACGTATGGAGGGTATGGAAAACTTGGGTGGTTCCCCCACTGCCGAGACCCAGTAAGTGGGTTATTCCGGCCATATGCAAAACAGTCTTGACCCTGTGTCTCATAGGAACAGTCCAGCCCGAACTGAAAAGCCAGGTCCTCCCTGGACTGGAAACAAGCATCTTAGGACCGGTTTCAGGGTTTCACCGCTCTTCAGCCAGGATAGCTTGATCCCAGTGGCATGGAGAGCACAGGACCCACATCTGGGCATACCCATCCCACTCTGGGTGACAAATGCAAAAACAACAGTTGATGGACAGAATGCAGAACAATGTCATACATTCACCCCAGTACGGAGATGCGGGCCTAAATCCATAGTTCTTTTGCCCACTACGCCATCCCAGTTTGGACCCAGCCATATGCAAATCAGTCTTGACCCTGTGCCCCATGGGAACAGTCCAGACCGAACTGCCAGGCCAGGTCCTCCCTGGACCGGAAATAGGCATAGAGAGGGTTACCTCTCATTACCTATTGAAGGAGAAGGTTTAGTGCTTTACAGTGCCTAAGTCTGATTCTGTCGGCCATAGGCACTTTTCTTGACATGTAATCAGTGTCAGGGTGCAGGAGGCTCCTGCCTTGCACGGATTCAGATATTCATTCTGAGCTGTGATGCTCATGACGGCACACCAGATGGTGCACGCTGTACGTGTGTTCAGTTCACTATGAGAGACGCACCCTTGAAACTGAGATTTCAACACAAGTAGATATAATTTGCACTGTCTGTTAAACTCCAGTCAGGTTGTTCCCTGAAGTTAGTGACCACAAATTCCCCATTCCACAACTATTTCAGCGTTTGAGGGTCTGCAGAAACAACTGGTTCAGTTTTAGCAGTTTTAGGAATGCTACACGATCTGTTTACTTACAAACGTCCCCAAAATCACTTTGATACGTGGATCCCTATTGGCCCGAAATGCTTTGCAAGTGTCCATTTAACTTCTTGTCAAGAGTGTAGGGGGGAGGAGAGAGTTTGTTTTAGAACTTAAACTAATTACACAGGCATTGGCATAGGCAATAGGTCTTGCTTTTGGGATCTTATAAGTATTTAGTTATGCAGCACAATATCCTTGGTGCGACAACAACTGTTGCATGGCTAAACACTTATATGGTCCCAAAGGCGAGACCTATTGGCTATGCCAATGCTTGTCATAAAAGCCTTGAAACAGCCCTAGACTCATTTGCCATCACAGGGTGAAACACGTGTTGGCTGGTCTGCGTTGGATACATGATTTCAGAATACTTATTACATGACATACACACTAAATAAATAATCAGATCTGTATGGATCACCTTGTTGACTTTTCCTTGATATTAGAACTATTCTAAGGATTTTCTAAGGAGTGAACCATACAAGTCTTTTTTAATACGTTTTATTATGCTTGGATGAGTAATGTATCTGCAACACACTCATTTGTACAAGTACATTTAAGTTCCCTGTTGAGAACGCGGCTTAACAACTCCGAAGGAATGCAAGAATGTAGCACTATCAGCACGTTTACTTTCCCTAAGTAGAGTTAATTCGCATTACATGTCATCTGAAGTATATCAAAATAAAGACGTTTGGCGCCTATAGGGTCAGTGGAAATATTCGGATCAAACCCAGGCCCTTGTCACATAATCCAGAATAAAAAAATAAATAAAATCTTAATTTTTTGAAATGATAAAATCAATTTTGGAACATTGCAAGTATCAACCCTGCAAAATACAGTAGCTTGTTTTGTATTCTATTATTTACAGCCAGTGTTAGTCCTAACATCTCACCTGAATGTTCACGAGGTATGGTAATATATTTATATATAGCATTCTAGAGCCCGCAAGTGTCCTAGCTCATATATTATATAATGAGAGTATACAGTAAATAGTGCACTAATGAATGATGGGATCCAATAAGGGCACAGTTTCTGATATTGCTGCAAGAAAATGTTTATCACACTTGGACACAGAGATTACAGACAAGCAATCACTTTATTGTACCAGCAAACAAGTTGACGTGAGACTGAGCAAGTGACAGTTTTCAGTACATTCTAGAATTAAACATGCTTTTCTTTAGAAGAAATCAGATTTGCATCATAAAACGACCAAAATATATGAATCAGATTTAGTAAAACACGCAATTCCTACCCTCAAACTGTGAGCCACTGCCAATAATGTGGCTTTGATGACATACAAGTGTACTTTCATAAAAATACTTTCCTGGGTGTTCTGGGAGTGGATAGACAAGGGTGTGTCATGTTTGCTCCTGTTTAGGCATTATCGGTGTCATTGAAAACATTTTGGTATTTCATCCGCAAGGTGAGCCCCAATCAAGTAATGCCACCCCATGCACCACATCCACATGCCCCACAAAGGGCCAAGCTCTCTTTTTCATGTCCATCAAAAATAGTCAAACTCTCAATATGTTTGTCTGCTAGAATGTTGTTTTTTAGTGGGCCTATGTCAGACGTGGTTTGCTGTAGTATGTGATGATGAGACAGGTGCTTTATAAAGTTGCAACAGTTTTGTTGCTGTGTTTAATCATGGCATAGAGAGAAGTGCAATAGTATAGGTACAAATCTACCATTTGTGTAAATGTGGTTGATTATACTTTAAGGAGTGGACTTTGTGGTAGAGGTGTCCTCTGTTGTGAACAACCAGGTCTTTATTGCCTTTTTGGATCAAGAATGATCTCAGATGCTTTTTTAGGTCTCAGCCTGGCGTGAGCAGCGCATGCGCTGCTCTCGCCATGCGAGGGCTTCTTGAAATCAGTACCATTTCAGAAGCTCGCTTTCTGCTCCGCCCATGTTTTCTATTGGTGCGCGTAATTTTGCATCACCACTTATGCAAAACGGGGTGTGATGATTGTCCAGGAGGCTTTTTGGTCCCTCCTGGTTACCACCCTGTCCACGTCTTTCCCCGCCCACCGGGATTGGATCTTTTACTGGCAGCTTTACACGCTGTCCCTTAAAAGACAATAGGCACTCTTTTCTTTACATTGACAGCGCCGTCGTCTTTGGCTGCACTTTTTTTTATTTGCATCGGCTCATGCCCAGCTCGGCCGCTCCTATTTAATGTTCCTTGATTTTTTTTTTCCAGTGCTGGTTTACTTTATTTCGGAGCGCGGCACCCGAGTTAGGGTCACCACGCCCTGGTTCACCTCACGCTTCTGTGTTTTTACACAGACTACACTTCCTGCCTCTATGTGTGTGTTGTGTTTCTGTTCTTCCTCTCTCTATTTCCATCGTTTCATGACTTCTCTGATCCTCGTAGCTGCATCATCATGCAGTGATGCGCCATGGTAGCGAATTGGAAAGTTCCCTCTATACAATATCGTTTTTAAAGAAAATAGACGTATAAAGTGAGGGCACGGGTTTGCCCAGATGCAAAGTTTACTCCCTACAATGATCGATAAAATATAATTATTTTTCCTAGCGTGTTATGTTGGCTTACTGACGAGGTGTGAAATCGTCGCGCGCAGGATGTTTTTATAAATGAACATTGGAAAGTGTGTTTAGGACGTGTATCTGTGATTTTCAAACACAGCTGAATTGTTCCATATTTATGCAGTGTCTTTGACGTAGTTGTTTTTATTGAAAATAAGGACAGGTGCTTGGAAAGATTTAAAAGGGAGAAAACACAACAGTGGTAAGAATAAATAATGCAAACCATCATTTTACAAATTATTTCTAATGTATGCAATATTTATTCTGGGCAGAAACTGTGAAATCTGGAAAATTGAGGCTCGCATATTCATTTCAAAATGAAGAGTTTGCCATTGCCTACTTTGCAACTACCTTCTTGCTTCTGCGCAACTTTTGGGGTTGAAGATTATTTTAGGGAGGTTGTTTCTTTCACGAAAGTGTTCTGGGTCCTGCTAGTGACTTCATTTGCCCCTGCCTTGTTGCTCAGATGGGGTTCACCCATTTCTTCCATAAACAGGCACGCAGCCCTGCGCATTGTACAGTCTACACGAGGGATCACTACCTGATGCACATTCCATCCGAGGCCAAATGTAAGGCAAGTACAAAATGGCCACATATAGAAACAATCGGGTTCGTGCTACCCACAAAGCCATAGTTTTCAAATACGGTCATTTCTGTGTGTGTTTGGGGGCCACATTACTTCGCTTTTTGTTGAGGCGAGTTTGCCCATGCTGGCTGTGGTGAGGAGCCGACAGAGTCTTTACTGGTTATTTTCTTGCCTGCTAAGATACCTCAGTGAGTTGGCGGCACGTTGTTGAGATCTGTCGGCATTGTGTGAGTTGCAAATTCGACCCCACACTCAGGTCTTTAAGTGGGGTGAAAAAACTGGTGGGGGGGGTCTCTTAGATGGGGGTGCACGATATAAGGCGTGGCTTATAAATACGTAAACTGAAAATCTCTGCTAAGCATAGTATACCGCCTGACTGGTGTTTTGCTGCTTCTGTCACTGCATTCAGATATATAATACAACTAACATTACACCTACGACAAGCCAGGACTATTTGCTTTGTCAATGGTTGTTAGTTACATAAGATAAATTAGCAATAACTACGGCTTCGCTGTATATAACACTGAAAATGCTTCAGTTTTGAAATGATGAGACTGTGAAAGAACTACAGCGAGTCTAACTACAGCGAGTCTAACTACAGCGAGTCTCTTTGAACTTAAAACGAATGCAGTGAAGGGTGGCACTGATGCAGAGTGGAGATTTCATTTTTGTTACCCTGTGGGCGAGGGCAAAAATGGAGAGCCTGATACGGACCCGTTTCAGCCCCTGCTTTTTACAACAGCCAGTGCTGAGCACTGGAAGGACCCGGCCCACTTAAAGGCCTGACCACACTCCATTCAGTATGTGTTTCTTCCGAGTTTGTACAAACTGTACACTTATGAAATGTAAATATTAGTAAGCAGCTATGAAAAAGGCTTGTTTAAATCGCCGAAATTATTCTAGAGTTGCAAAATGCCAGACTTTTATCATCGAAGGACACATTAATTAAAATAACAATTCCTTCCACCTTAAGAGCAAGGAAATTGCCAACACTTTAGTGCAGTAATGTTATTTGATGTTCTTTGAACAAGCCACTCTGCTTTGCAGCGCCTCGATGACAATGTTTTTGTTCGGAGCTCTAATCTACCAGCTCGCTCAAAAACCTAGCATTGTGTATAAATCGCACAGCATCACGGATGGTTGTCGCATTGTGATGAGTTGTGGAAACCATACCGAAAGGTGAACAATCACATTAATATGGTCATAGAAGATGGGTATTTAGACTCTTTTTTTAACGCCTTTGTGGAGATTTGCAAAATGAGTGCCATTGGGTTAGGTACCGGATAACTGTGACATATGTTGCTTAAAGCCCTACCAAACAGTAAGCGCTATATAAAAAACAAGCATTGTCAAAGCCACGCGTTCTTGCTTCCTGCCCCCTCCAAAGCAAACGTATTAACTTTGGCAGTGGTTTTTTACTAACCTTGTGTCGTATCGGGAGATACAAAAAAAATATTATTGCCAATGTTGAAGAGCACCAGCAAAATAAATTAAAAAAAAGTCATGATGCAGAAGAACATATGTATCACCACGCACATGCACTTATGCTTCATAATGCTACGGCGGCCCAGCAACACCATGCATACGTGCATCTGTGTAATGCTGGAGCGGCCATTGTGATGATTTTTTTTGTGTAATGTCCCAAGACAGTGGATGCCCATCTCAAAGTGGTAAATCTAAAACAATTAAAAAGTGCACCAAACAGCATTTATTTAATTATATATTTATTTATTTATTTTATAAAGGGCTGGCCCTACAGCACATTGCAGCTGCTGGGCCCTCCCTAAAGAATGTAGTGGATTTGGGAAAACAAAGGAGGAGCCGATGGAGGATAGTGGCCAGCAGTCAATGCCAGAGCTGGGAAGAAGGTGACCTGGCTGAACTTGAGGGTAAAGGGGTTAAAACTGATTAAAAAACAAGCATTGAAAATGCAATAGGTCTCGCCTTTGATTAAGTTAAAGCCATTTGCTTTGCTAATGGTATTGTATAGCAAAGCAAATGGCTTTAAGTTAATAAAAGGCGAGACCTGTTGCATTTTTAATGCTTGTTATGTTTGCTAGAAGTCAGTCCCACTGCATCGCCACTTGAGAGGAGCAGCATGGGCAGTAGAAGTGCCAGTCTTGAGCACAGAGATCTGTTCTGCATGTGTCACAATTGCCAGCTCCTCTATGTCTGGGGCTGTATAGACCACCAAACTGTGACTTATAGTGGCCTACATTAGAAATCAAATACTTTAATGAAGTTGAAATTGACCAGAACAGGAACCGGATGGAGACTGGCTGGAATTTCACAAATGTGATTAGTCTGGGATTTATATCGACCTGCAATGTGTCTGCATCATTGAAAGTGACAATCTTGATCTAATAATTGATTTTCAATTGTACGTAGGAAGGTCAATATATGATAAAAGTGCCCTTGCCAAACTGACGAATGCTTTTTGAATGCTGCATATTTAATAGGTAAATTTCGTTCTGCATAATTTACCGTTTTGTAAATTACATCGGAATGTGCTATAATTGCTACCAGACAGCAATGTAGTTTTTCTAAGGTAGACAGAAGAAGTCCAAGAAGATAATGCAAGGAAAGGGATAAAGAAAAAGGGAAAACAGTTGATTCTAGCACTCTCTTGTAAGCAATGGAAATTAAATTGTAAGCAACAACATTGACCAAGTTCAAGTCAAAGTTGATGTATCACAAGCTGAAGTAAAAAGATATTAATACAAATAAATTTAGTGCACTCATCACATAGTCCATCATCTGCTGCACAATTTGCAGATTTTATCAATGTTCTTTTGTAGTTTAAGCAGTTCAAAAGTCAATAAAGTTATGCTTTAAGAGAGTTAATTACTTAACTTCAGCTGTTGATTGTTATAATCAGAGATTTAAAGGGGTGACCAATGATCGGGCTTCATCTAAACATGTAATAACCCAGGACAGAATGAGTTCTTTATTGCCATGCTTTTTTCAAATTTAACACAAAGTCATGTTCACTTCACAGGCACTGGTTAAAACCTGCCGTTACTTCAACGGATCACTCTGACGTTGGCAGAACTACAAGCATGTTGCATGTCATCTTAGGTCCAAGTATTCAATCGTAAAGGATCTCCTAGGGACACGGGCATTACAATATGAGCGGTATTAGAGTTTTTGAGAGCTGTTAATGAAAAGAGGCGCCATATATTTTGCCTTTCCTTGCCGCATCATTTATGCAGCCACGCTGCATCATTTGGCCGCCCACTGCTGCATAATTACAGTGGCCCTACTTATATACACAGACCAACATAAGGCAGAAAGTGAAACATGATAAACGAAGCCAGGAGAACAAATAATGTCATTAGTACAAGATACGAGTGTAGGCTTTAAGGAGAAACAGATGGGAGAAATCCCTAAAACAGGAGGCATTTCATGGCCTTTCTGAATGTCATATGGTAAATAGATAACCAGAGCTGAGTGGGAGGGAGTGCCATAGCCTAAAGGCACAGCTTGAAAAAGGGCGTTGTCCTTCTTTGACAGCTCTAGAAAAAGAGTCTCAGAGCTCTGCAGTGGAGGAAAACTTTAGGGTTAGGCAAATGCTGATGCACCCTTGATATGGACAGGGCCCAGAGCGCTATACACAGGCCTAGCTAGGTGGGACCACTAGATCACGGAGGCAGAAATTTACTTATATTTCACGCAAAGCAGTACACCATCCAAATTTACTAACCTGCATTGTACAAATGGAAAAACAAGCATTGGCAAAATCAATCAGTCTCAGCTATGGCAATGTGTTTAGCCATGTTGTACACCAGTGTCACTGCTCTTCAACATGGCTAAACGTAGTAGCATGGAGTGTTGAGTTGAATTGAGTGGAGTGGAGTGGCATAGAGTGGAGTTGCTTGGAGTGTCGTAGAGTGAAGTGGAATAGAGTGGATTAGAGTGGAGTAGATTGGAGTGGATTAGAGTGAAGTTGATTGAATAAGAGTGGATTAGAGTGGTGTGTATTGAAGTGTATTAGAGTGTATTGTACTAGCCAAAGTGGATTTGACTGGATTAGAGTGGATTGAAGTGGGTTAGAGTGGATTAGAGTCTAGTGGATTGGGCTGGACCGGATTATAGTGGAGTGGATTACAGTGTAATGGATTGGAGTGTAGTGATTACAGTGGATTAGATTGCAGTGAAGTGGGGGTGATTACAGTGGATTAGATTGGAGTGAAGTGGATTCCATTGGAGTGGATTAGAGTTGAGTGGATTGAAGTAAAGAGGATTAGAGTGCATAGACTGGAGTTGTTAAGAGTGGATTTGAGAGGATTGGATTCGAGTAGACTGGATTGGAGTGGATTAGAGTGGAGTGGATTGGATTGCACTGGAGTGAATTAGAGTGGAGTGGATTATAGTGGATTGGATTAGGTTGAATTGGATTAGAATGGATTGGATTGGGGTCAGTTAGAGTGGAGTGGATTGGATTGGAATGGATTATAGAAGAGAGCATTAGAGTGGAGTGGGTTAAAATGTAGTGGATTAGAGTGAAATTGATTAGAGTGAATTGGATTAGAATTGAGTTGATTAGATTGGAGTGGATTAGAGTGGGGTGGATTGGAATGGAATGCATTGGGGTGGATTAGAGTGGAGTAGAGTGGCCTAGAATGGATTGAAGTGGGCTAGAATGGATTGAAGTGGATTACAGTGGAGTGGATTACAGTGGATTGGAGAGGATTAGTGTGGAGTGGATTGAAGTTGATTAGCGTGGAGTGGGTTTGAGTGCATTAGAGTGGATTGGAATGAATTAGAGTGAGGTGGAGTGGACTGAAGTGGATTAGAGCTGAGTGGATTGGAGTGGAATGTATTGGAGTGGAGTGATTACAGTGGATTAGATTGGAGTGAAGTGGGGGTGATTACAGTAGATTAGATTGAAGTGAAGTGTATTCCATTAGAGTGGATTAGAGTTGAGGGGATTGAAGTAAAGAGGATTAGAGTGCATAGATTGGAGTTGATTAGAGTGGATTTGAGAGGATTGGATTAGAGTAGACTGGATTGGAGTGGATTAGAGTGGAGTGGATTAGATTGCACTGGAGTGGATTAGAGTGGAGTGGATTAAAGTGGATTGGATTTTGTTGAATTGGATTAGAATGGATTGGCTTGGGGTCAGTTAGAGTGGAGTGGTTTGGGATGGATTACAGAAGAGTGCATTAGAGTGAAGGTGGTTAAAATATAGTGGATTGAAGTGGATTAGAGTGAAATTGATTAGAGTGAATTGGATTAGAATTGAGTGGATTAGATTGGAGTGGATTAGAGTGGGGTGGATTGGAATGGAATGTATTGGGTGGAGTAGAGTGGAGTAGAGTGGGTTATAATGGATTGAAGTGGGTTAGAGTGGATTGAAGTGGATTACAGTGGAGTGGATTACAGTGGATTGGAGAGGATTAGTGTGAAGTAAATTGAATCAGATTAGTGTGGAGTGGGTTAGAGTGTATTAGAGTGGATTGGAATGGATTAGAGTGAGGTGGAGTGGACTGAAGTGGATTAGAGTGAAGTGGATTGGAGTGGATTAGACTTGAGTGGATTGGAGTAGAGTGGGTTAGTGGTGATTCGCGTGGATTGGAATGGAATGGATTGGAGTGGTTTAGAGTGGAGAGGATTGGAGAGGTTTGAGTGGATTGTATTAGATTGGAGTGGATTAGAGTAGACTCGACTAGATTAAAGTGGAATGATTTGAAATGCAGTTGATTGGAGTGGATTACAGTGGATTGGAGTGCAGTCGATTACAGGGGAATGGATAAGAGAGGATTGGATTAGAATGGATTAGATTGGAGTGGATTATAGTGGATAGGATTACAGTGGAGTGGATTAAAGTGGATTTGAGTCGATTAATCCAAACTATTCCTTCCAATACTCACAGATTCACAAAACTTAATCCCAGAGGTATCGCCGAAAACAACCTTAGACAAGTTCCCCTTATATAGGAACCCAACTCAACCCTCATCAAACCTCGTCTTAAATGTATGCTGCTAAACTGTAGATCTGCCTCAAGACATGCTGCTGATTTAGCTGACCTCATACTTACGCAAGAACCGGACCTATTAATCCTGACCGAAACATGGTTCAATGAATCTTCTACGCCCATCCTCGACATACTGGTACCCCCGAACCACGACATCATCAGACTAGACAGATTGGGTAAGCCAGGGGGTGGTATTGCCTGCATAAATGGGAACACTCTCTTAGTGAACCGATCCCAGTCTCCAGTATTCCCCTCTCGTGAATACCTATGTTTTGGACATCACTAGCAATAACAAACCAGTTTGTTCTCAGCACGCTCTCTATCATCCTCTAGGTGATAACCTCACCTTCATAGAACATCTCATGGACATTGTTTCTACTAATGCCGGACAACAAAATACCCAAATATTTCTCGGAGACCTAAATCTCCACTGGAATGACCCTAATGATATAGCGGTCAATAGTTTTAAAATCTTCCTCTCGGACCTCGACCTCACCCAAATCTGTAACAGCCCTACACATGATAAAGGGTCAATCCTTGACTTGTCATCTCTAAGGCTGATTCCATTCAGCTCGATACTATCAGTCCATGTGATTGGTCTGATCATCACTTTCGTCATCAACGAAACAGTGAAACTGAATTCTGCTCAATCCACAAGAACTAAAATATGGAAGAGGCAGTGCTTAATTTGTGCTGGACCTTTCCGGTGCTCAGCACCTGCACTTATTTTCCAGGGCCGGTACTACAGCTTTCTTCATGCGGTGTCAGGCCATCCGCAGATAGAACGTCCTCAGGCCAAATTGGCCCGAAATGTATTCTATGACAACATATGCACTTCACTTAAACCTAGGACTAAGAAGTTATTTGAGACACAAAGTGGCTTGATATGTTATTAAATTGTGCTGTGCTTGTAAGAGATTAACTTCCTTGTTTTCAAGTTGCTTTTCAAGCGCTGCAACAGCTCGTGAGACTTCAGGAGTTATGGCCGCCGTCTTGCCTATGGCCGCCGTTTATTTACAGATCACGCCTGAGTCACATGCTTGTGCTTTTGATTAGTGCAATTCCGGCTCCTGTGTACCACACAGACTCCCGGCTGAAACAAGGTAGGAAGTGCACTTCGGTGCTCGTTTTGGCTTCAGTAGCTATGATAAGATCTGCATGACTACCAATGTGCATGTCCTGGAAAGGCATTTCGCCCAAGCACGAGTTGACAATTTTAACGAGGAGCACCTTTGAGCAGCCCTAGCAGGAAACTTGTTGTGTGCGTCAATCTACACTACCGCCTACCTTCCATCTGGAAACAGACAGAAGTCAGCCCTTATTTTTGTCCATGGTATGTTACTGCAACACTAGTTAACTGGCACAGCCAGCAGCTCCACATGGCCTTCTCGCCCATCCGCTCCTTGCAAGGAAACCACACATTCTCCATTAAATTATTCTTTATTTTAACAACGCCTTGATATACTTGGTGTGTCAGCACAATTACTCTCCTTGCAGTGAGGCAGAAATATAAAGTGTGTGTCCTTTCAACACCAGTCGATCCGCAATAGTGTTGAATTTTGATCTAACTCTCCAGGACATTGCACATGAAATACTGTTCTGTAATCTGAACGGTATACATTTTTTGCATCAGGCAAAATTGATATAACTCAACTAAGAATGAACCTTACCTGTAGGGAAACTGCTCACGAGACTGTTTGTGATGAGTGACTTCAGAAAATCCAAGCAGCCATTCACACCAGAGTCTGGAAGACACTCCTAGCAAGCATAAGTTTCATGGTAGAGTTTATCAACAGACACTAACACTGCTCTGTGGGATGCTGCTTTTGTCACATAGATCCTTTTATTACTGTGCAGTTCATAAATTATAACCTAGCACAGTGAGCTATGAACTGCCATCAAAGCACTACATGCAACCAGCATGGTACAGGTAAGAAAGTTATGGTTTTTCCCCAGTCTTTGACTGTCCTAATTTTACTAAAAAGGGTTTGTTTGGGTAGAAATACATTGTAATTAGTTAAGTCAACCCTAACCACTGTGTGGCACTGCAGAAGTTGCATTAGTCGTTTTAGCCATTTTATTCCAAAATAGTGCTTTACATCCACATTTGCATTCATTTTTTAAAAAAATAATTCTCGGGGACAGGAGGAACCTCCTATCAAAATCTTACTTGAGGAAGGCTTCTTTGCTGAAATTCAGATCGGGAATTACATCTGGTTTTCAGAAGTGCCCGTTGAGGATTTGGGTAGAGTCAATAGAGTAAGTGGGTGGTGCCAGTGGAGGAAGTGTGTGGAGCCGGGGGGGTGGAGCCAGAGGAAGTGGGTGTGGCCTCCTAAAAATTGAGCACCTGGACCTAATATTTTATAAATTAAGCACTGGGAAGAGGGATCTGAAAAATATCAATGTGGACCTCATCGCATCCTCCAGCTCCAACATCCTTCTTTCCCCAGAAGTGCTATCCGAGGTTCAAGATCTCACCAACCACTACTTCAATTCCATGAACATTGTATTAGAGGTCGCCCCCCTACAACTGAAGAGAGTCTCCATAAAAGACTCAAAACTCTGGTACGATGGAAGACTCAATGAGGACAGACGATCCTTAAGACTAATTGAACGCAAATGGAGATCTGCGCCATCCGCCAACCACCTCAAGCTGCTAAGAATGAAGAGAAACGCCTACTACAGAAAGATCAGCCGATCTAAAGCAGACTTCTTCAGTCATCAATTAGACCAGGCCAAGAATCGTTCCAAGAAACTTTGTGAGCTAATCAAAACACAATCAAAGGATGCACCTCACCCCACCCAAGCTAATACAGGTTCACTACCCAACTGCGATGCATTTGCCTCCTTCTTCTCGCTAAAGACTGAAAATATAAAGAAGGACCTACTTGACGATTTAATCACATATACTGACTCACGTATTGCCTCTTCATCATCCCTTCCAGGAGTCCCACACCGGAGCTCATCAATGCTCGATCTAAAAAATAATGCATATTGGTCCTCCTTCAAGACCTACAGTGAAGAAGCTATACTCAAAATTCTCATGGCAGTGAATCCCGCCAATCACTTCACTGACCCTCTTCCCACTAACTGCTTAAAAGACTTCATCCCACTGCTACTGCCTCTTTGGACCAAGATTATAAATACCTCTCTCCTTCAAGGAACAATCCCGGAAATCCTTAAATCCGGGCAGGTATCCCCCATCCTAAAAAAAACAATGGTTGACCCCGCGGACTTAAACAATTACCGCCCAATATCCAACATCCCTAACCTGCCCAAACTCTTAGAAAAATGTGTACATCTTCAGCTTGAAAAACACCATGACCACTTCAATCTCCTCAACCAATTCCAATCCGGCTTCCATGCAGGACACAGTACTGAATCAGCTATGACCCACATAATAGACGATGCACTACAAATCCTAGACCAAAATGAAGCCTACTTACTTATTCTGCTTGACCTTTCTTCGGCCTTCGACACCGTCAAACACAACAACCTGCTAGACCTTCTGAAACATAGAATGGGATTTTCTGGATCCATTCTAAATTGATTCACCTCGTTCCTCCAAAACAGATTGCAAAGATTTAAGGTTAATCACTCCCTGTCCAAACCCGTCCCTGTCACCTTAGGAGTACCACAAGGATCGTCCCTCTCTCTGACACTTTTCAATTCATTCAAGGAACCACTCACCGAAATTCTAAATGCCTCTAATGTGCAGTATCATATGTACGCAGACGATACACAACCATACTTAAAGATCCATTCTCTAGAAGACATCAAATCTCTCAACACAACTCAGACCTGGCTGGCCGAAAACCATCTAAAACTGAATACCTTCAAAACCGAATTCCTCCTAAACACTCCTCCCTCCCAAGTAACCATAATTTAAGACTGGATCAAACACATGACAGCACTCAACTACCAACCTCTTATGGTCAACTCAGCGAAATCACTGCGAATAACTGTAGAAGAGTAGAATCTGCTTCTTATAGTTAGCCCCACTTTTTGCTGATGTTTCACTGTTTTTGACTTAGTCTGACTGGGATCCTGCTATTCAGGACCCCAATCTATCTGCTTTCTCCTATAAGTTGATTGCATGTGCTTTAGGTACACTTCAGATTGGAATCTGGGGTACCCTTATCAGTCCCTAGTATATGGTATACTATGTACCCAGGGCATAGGTACCCCAGAGGCCTCCCAGGGGCTGCAGCATAAATTATGCCACCCCTGAGAGACCATTCATAATGACACCACAGGTCTGCTACAGCAGCCTGTGTAAGGTGGTGCATGCACCCCTTACTTAGATATAGGTTCACTATATCTATCCTTATCACTGCACATATAAACCTATCAGTCACCCCTATGGCAGCCCTTATCAATCCTGAAGGCAGGGTGCTGGATTTTATGTGAGAGGATGCCCATGCATGAGCAGAGCCCCTCTGCACCCTTCGTAACCTATTGTCCGGGGTTGTTAGTGTGTAGCAAACCATATAAGATACCAATAACCAATAGCTGCAGCTCCCCCCCCACCTCCCTCAGCACCTTGGAACCCTTGCGGGTATGTAGTGCGCTTTACAAATTGCATGATTGATTGATTGATTGATATATACTTAAGTGCATTATAACCTCGCGCTAAATGCTAACTTTAAAACGGCTGCATGGAAACATGTCGTGTTTGGTGTCAAACACCATGGAATCATACCCTGTGAAGTGACCCAGACTCTGTCCCCTCTGCTTTCAGGTTCTTCTCAGCTCTGATACAGGCTTGGATCACACAGGACACTTATCATCTTCCCGGCAGCAGCACTTCTTCGCATCACGCCATTGAAATCAACAAGCGTTTCAGACACCACTTGACCCCTAAGCACCGGCTCCTCTGGGATAGGTAACATGGGTACCTCGGTACTCTCAAGGGTGCTGGCCTTAGAACCTTCTATGTTCCAAAGGGTTTGCTTTAAGTCCTCTCCTAAGTGTCCTTAATCTTTAAATTTCCAACCATGACTTTCCCATAGAGTTGTACGGAGCTTGCGTCTGTGTTCTCACACTGCACCCGTCCTCCGTGGGTCCCCTGTGTCCCTACCTTGGGTGGGTCCTTGGGGTCCCAGCGATCCTACGTGCTCTAGGCACTGTGTCTAGTCAAGTCGGGGTTGTTATACCACTTTCTTAGTATATGGTTTGGTCTCCCCCTGGAGCCCACTGTGTATTGTGCTATTTACTGTCGTTCTAGTGCTTTAATATTGTGTGCCTTGTTCTCTAATCTCATAAAGAGGTTAGTAGAGAGTGTTTAGTAATAAATACATATATTTTATATATACCTTGTGTGGTTCTCCTTTCATTTGGTCATTCAGGAGGTTATAATCTGGTAAACCAAGCTGCTTTACATTCCTGAAGGCGGTTCTCCATAGCTACCACTAAGATAACTTTCAATAAAGGTTGTCTTTAACCTAATCATCAATAAGGGTCGTTTGGACTGGTGCAAGGTACCCACTTTAATTAGTGGACAGCATATACCAGGTCCAACTTCTCACAATAACTATGGACAGAAATCTAAATATGCAGAAACACATCAGCACCGCAACAAAAGGAGCAAACTTTCAGATGAACACATAGGGAAAACTAAAACCTATCCTGCCCGAAAAGGACCTCAAACTGACAGTACAAGCTTTAGTTATCCAAAGAGTGGAATATGGGAGTGTCTCTCTCTGCGGTCTTCCCAGATCCTCAACGGCCCCTCTAAGAGCTTCAATCAATGCAGCAGCTACTTATTACTGGCTCCAAAAGAAACTCCCACATATCCCCGGACCTAAGATCCCTTAACTGGCTACCTTTCTAAGCCAGAATTCAACTAAAAATCGCATGCATGACCCATAAAGCCATTCATCACAACACTCCCAGCTATCTGGCAAAAGAAACTGGTGCCTTCATGGGGTAACAGAGCATCCAGAAGTGCCAGTAACCTCTTACTCAAACCACAAAGATTCATCAAGAAGAGAACATACAACCAAGCCTTCTCGGGATGGCACCCAGGATCTGGAATGCTCTGCCCCCAGACACTAGACTGAATCCCTCTACTGCATCTTTCAAAAAAGAAGTGAAATCTCTTCTCATGGCTAAATTCACTTGAGCTAGGGTTATTGCGAATTTATGACTCTTGATGTGTATTGAACTTTATGTTATTTACTATATGCCTATGTGTCTTCAACATTTACCTTGTAAAGCGCTCTGATACCCGCAAGGGTCTTGTTCGCGCTATATAAAATCCTCAAAATATATTAATGAATTAAGGGGAAAGGGACTCCACCAATTTATCACGCTTGCAGCTGGTGAATCTGAGACTACACTTCCACCTTAACTCAAACGTTTTTCATGATTGTCCACACCTGCCATCTGCTAAGCCACATAGTACATTTACAACAGTACATAAAGACTGTTTTGTGCAAAGATTGTGCTTTATCAAGGGCCATGAAAGCTTGTATGAACATGGCCAAATCTTTCACAAAAGCCTCCCCAAACAAGAAGCATTTTGTATCCAGACTGGCTTCGGTGAAGGCCAGTCCACCAAGCTTAGGCGCCCAATGTAGAAGAAGAGAACACCACCATCCAGTGGAGAGAGTGCCGTTGGCGTTACCTATTAGGCCTATCGCCCTCTTTGTCCTACTTGATGGGATTTCTAGGTCTACAGTGGCACACGTCGGCTTGGTGTCCACATGGTGGGCTAGTACATGAGGATCACTGTGGGTTTATGTCCAGGCGGTGTACCCACAAAATATGATGACTTACTTTTGTAATGCGCATGGTAGAAGGCACTGAAGAGAAGGAGCACTGGTAGTACTTGATATTGAGAAGGCCTTTAATAACCTGGACTGCGAGTGCTGTGCCAGGCTATGCCAGGCGGGATTTGGCCCTAATTGTATGGTGTAAAAAAAAATTATCAGACAGCTGGGACATACACAGGAGTTTATATGAAAACAAAACGCAAGTATATCAGAACTTGCCCTCAGAGCACCTTACCCTGATGGCCAATGCTGGCACTGGTTCAAAAATTCTTTTTAAATATGGTGGTGATTTTTAAATAACCTTAGTGTTTGTTAAATCACAACCAACAATCGATTGATCAGAAAATGCTATAATACATGTTAACATTTATTGTTGTAAATATCACAATATATGTCATGTTCGTATACAAAAATACAATAGTACAATTAGCTTTTCAATCCATGATCATATTCATGTTTGCCCAATGCATTTCGGGCCTTTCTGTGGCCCTTTTTCAGGGGCAATGATCTGTAAATAATGTAAATGAATATAAACATTACAATTTTTCATGTGCAGGAAAACACTTTATATTAAAACAAATAAACAATTTTTGCAGAGACAAATATATCTCGTCGAACCTTTGAAGTCTCATATTCTTAAAAACTATTGCATGGAAAAAAGAGAATATAATAGAAATAATAAGAGAACCAGGAAGAAACCAATCACCCTGTATAGTGTTGTGCGGAAAAAGACGTAACAGGAACCGAGCGTTGTGTGAATATGAAACTGTGAAAAAAAATAGTGGAAAAAATGTCTTAAGTGTAAAAGAGAATACCTGGAAATTCTGTACTTCTACTCTTCCTGAAACACATTAAACCGACACGCTAATTATTCAACACGAAATCTCATGGGAGCGTCTGAATACAACTGAACGTTTGATAGGGACTGACCTTAAGTCTTCAAATTGTAAGCTTTTTCAAGCAGCCAACAAAGCTGGTTCTCAACGCGGAACAAAGTAGCTACCTGGAAACAGTAAAAAACGCGTAACAGTCACCATCTAATACGTGTCTAAGAGATCTAAATAAGTATTGGGATACCTCCTAACTTGCTCACCTTCTAGGAAACCTTCCGAAATCTGTACAAGAATGACGACCAAGTAATCAACTCGTTCTCTCGTGGCGCGGTACTCCATAGACTCCAGCGTCTACCATATAAGGCTATCTGGTCATGAAAATGAAAAACGGACTGTTCCTCGCTGTTCACGCAAATTTGTTCCCTCCATCTTGGGATGGGGAACCTAAAGAACTACGAATAGCTTCTCACTGTGGTGAAACAGATGACTGAAACACCGACTCACAGTGGTGAAAAAAACACTCGACGGTGCCCACGCTGTGTTAAAAACGTTATGTGAATAATAAAGAGAAGTGAAAATAAATATGATTAGAAAATAATGAAAAAGATAAAAAAATCCGAAACACATGTTATGATTGTGGCAAGTAGAAAGAACATGATACAGCTTTATAAATAAAGGCAGTGATACCTTTGGTTTTTATAACTGGTGTATTTTAAAGAATCCTAATGTGTAAGTCTACATAACCTCCATGATGTAGAGTATAATGGGATATAAGTAGCAACCTAAATCAACTTTATCATTGATCCCGTGGGGATCTTGGGTATTTAACCTTCTTACCCAGAATATTTCTCTCTGTAGGAGTGTTTTAGTCAGATTTCTACCAGGGGCTGGGACCACTTGTTCAATTACTTGAAATTTGAGTTGTGATATGGAGTGTTTGAGTTTAGTCCAATGTGTCGCCAGACTGCTTTTTATGTTGGCATTTCGAATGGTACTTTTATGTTCTGAAATGCGAGTCTTGATTTTCCTCTCGGTTTTACCTATGTAGAGAAGTCCACACGGGCATTTTATAGCATAAATCAAATTCATGGAGTTACAATTTGTGTTGTGTTTCAATTTTATCGTTTCTCCAGTAAACGGATGATGTACTTCGTTGCCGCTTATTACGTTGTTGCAATGTATGCAGTTCTGGCAACGTTGAGTTCCTTTGAATTCTGTAATTGTGGTCATTGATGTAGAAGCAAGCATTTCTTTAAGATTCCTGGACCTTTTGTAGGCGAATAGAGGTTTTTCTTTGAATAAGTTTTTAAAATCATCTTCATTTTGCAACATCTCCCATCTTGTGTTGATAATCTTTTTAATTTGTCGGGAACATGTGGAATATTTCGATACAAAGACTTGTCTGGTCTGTTGCTTTTTTGGTTTGACGCTAAGGAGATTTTCCAGTTGATTTTGTTCTGTTTTTTGGATTGCTTCTCTCAAGCCGTCCTCTGGATAGCCTTTGGAACGATATCTTTCTCTCAGGATAGTGATGTTTTTCTGCAAAGTTTGGTCGGTGGAACAAATCCTTTTTGCTCGCAGGAACTGTGAGAATGGAAGATTGTGTAGTAAATTCTGCGAATGGAAACTTGTAATCAATAAAGCATTGTTTTTATCTGTGGGTTTATGGTATACTTCAGTGAAAATCGTGCCTTCTTCTATAGTCACTAGTACATCCAAAAATGGTAGTGATTTATTGTGAATTGTTTTAGTAAATTGTATATGTTCATCTTTTTGATTCAACTGAGCTACCTTCTCCACCAGAAGCTCTTGACTGTTGTTCCATAATATGAAGATATTGTCTATATATCTGCCAAACAGCAGAAGATTATCCATCCATTCATTGTCATTGTATATGTTTTGTTCTTCAAAGTGTGCCATATAGGTATTAGCATATGCGGGCGCTCCCGCAAAACCATTGAAGTTCCTTTCAATTGTAAGTAGTATCGGTTGTCCCACTCAAAATAACTGTGGTGCAAACAAAAATGAAGCATCTCCAATAGAAAAACTTTGTCTGCCCTTATTGGAGATTGTTTCAATAGTGCCCATTTTACCGCCTCCATTCCTCCTGAATGTGGAATGGAGGTGTACAACGACTTGACATCCAGAGTGCAAAGTATAGTATTCCTGGTAATTTGTATATTTTGTAACTTTTGCAAGAAGTGAGTGGTGTCCTTGATGTAGGATCCCCATTGTTGAACAAATGGTTGTAAAAAATGGTCTATATACTGTCCAATTGGCTCAAATATGGTCCCGCAACCTGTGACTATGGGTCTGAATGGTGGATCATAAAGATCTTTGTGGATCTTTGGCAGCATGTATAATCCCGGTCGGTTAGAATTCTCCTTAGTCAAAAACAAACGTGTGTTGTTTGTGATCCATCCCATATCAATGGCTTTGTTTAGAATGATACTCAATGTCTTTTGTAGTTGTTCCGTGGAATCCCCTTCTAATAGAAGATAAGTGGTAGAGTCCGAGATATGTTCATGAACTTTCCGTCTGTAGAAATCTTGATCCATGATGACAATTGCTCCTCCCTTGTCAGCCTTTGTTATGATGATATCAACATCATTCTTGAGAGTTTTTAGTGTCATATGCTCTTGTTTGGTAAAATTGGTTTGTTTTCGCCGTTTGACATTGATCCTAGATAAGTCATTTTTAACCTGCTTTTCAAAGGCATCAAGAATCTTGTGTGATACTGGAGCTTGGAAAGTGGATCTTCTTTTAAATTCCTCGAATTCTCTTTCTGACTAATCCGACTCAGGGATATTTAATGTGGAAAAGATATATCTAAGTCGAAGAGTCCGCATGAATCTGAATAACGTGATTTCATTCTCCAAGTCATTAGTTTGATATGTGGGGACAAATCCGAAACTTTTGTTAAGAATCCTGATTTGATGAGTGGTCAGTTCTTTAGAAGAAATGTTAACTACTAAGTTGTTTTCTGGCTTCTCAAATTTTGTCGTGACTTTTCTTTTGCTTCGTCTTGTTTTCCTCCTGTTTTGCCCGGTGGTTGACTGCTGTCTGTTGTTAGGGATAAAAAAGACCTAGAAGTAGAAGGATGTGCTTCTATTTCTCCCGTTGGTGTTGTCAGGTTTTTGTCAAGAACTTTTTCAATACGTGGCGGAGGTCTGTTGGTGTTAGTATCTGTTTCTGTTGCCAAACTTTCCTCAGATGACACATTGGGATTTTTTTTGAAGAATACTCTTCTTTGAGCATATACCTCCGCCCAGGTGTATACCTCGTTCAATTTGTAGTCCAAAGTGTCTCTTTTGTATTTTCTTAATTTTCCCTCCTGTAGTTCTTTGGAGTATTTGTCTAGTTTGATGTTCATTTCTTCTAGGACTTTTTTCCAATCTTCTCCATCCATCCTGGTTTCAATATCAATTTTGATAATTTTAATTTCTTCTGTGATTTCTTGGATAACCACTGCGAGTTCTTCAATGAGTCGTAAAATAAGATCAAGTGAACACTTGTTTAATACGGCATACCAGCGATCCATAAAATCTTCTTTAAGGTGAAATCTGAATAGCATAGGTTTGATAGATAATCTTAGCCCTCTGGGAATTCTTTTAGCACGATGATACTGTAAAAGTGTGGAGGCATTAAGACGTTGATTAAGTTGTCTCCTGGTTAAAAATTCCAATTGTTTGAGTTGTTGTTGGAGGGTGTTGCCCTGCACATCAAATGTTTTAACTTCTTGTATAAGAGAGTAAATCTCAGATGCTTGTTCATTAGTATAGGCCAGAGTGCTGGCTCTATTATCCGTTAAACTCGAAATTGCGTCGAATGACATATTGGGTGCTCCTTCTTGCTCTGACGGACTGCAGTACAACAATAGAATTGGGAGAAGGGCACTCGCTAATTTATACTGAACTTTAATCTACTACTACTGGTGTGCTTCTGGGGAAGCACACCAGTAGTAGTAGATTAAAGTTCAGTATAAATTAGCGAGTGCCCTTCTCCCAATTCTATTGACATACACAGGAGTACCAGATAGGGATGCCCCCTGCCCCCTCTGTTGTTCACGATGGCGATGGGACCTCCTGAGATATACCGGAGAAAAGAAATGCAGGAATGAGGAATTAAGATTGGCAATACTGTACATTCAGTGTCTATGTACCCAGACAAAACTTTAATATACCTAATGCAACCACAGAGATTGGCGCTGATTTTGCTACAGACACTGGATGAATTTTGAGTGGCCTTATGCAACAATACAATAGGATCTGTAAAGCACTGCTTATCACCTGTGAAGGTATCCAGGCTCTGGGAAGGGGCATGCTACAGGCTATCTGTTGAACATCCAAGTTTTCGGTTTCTCTCTGAACTTTTGGAGGGTGGGTGTTGATCGGAGTTGCAGAGGGACTTCGTTCCACATGGTAGAAGGCGCGTCCGACGCTCCTGGTTTTTTGGATGCAGGGGGGGGGGTGTAGGCCAGGTAGAGGGACGTGGATCATGGTTGTGTGGTGGGTGGGTGGAAGTTAACTCTGTGGTTGTGGTGAGTGGGGCCCGAGTTGTGGTGGGCTTTGTAGGAGTGGGTGATAAGGCCTAGGGCCTTTATATTAATAAGCATAAGACAGTCCTTCTACCCTTTGCGGAGCTCTCTGGGAGAAGGCTGGCAGACCTGTTGAATGTGGGTGCAATCTGGGAACTGAATACGTTCCTTTATTTGGGAATCGAGATAGCTCATACACCTGATAAGCAGTATCCATATAACATGGGCAGAGTAGTACAAGTGCTTAAATGGTATGTGAAATTCTGGATTACACTTCTGGGGTCAGTTATGAGCAGGATAGTGATGAGAAAAATGGTACTTCTCCCTTGGTTTCTATGCATCCTACTATGTGCCCGATACATGAGTCTACCTTTAGGAAGTTAAGTAGCCTTGTGATCTCCTTAGTATGGACTGACAGAAGAACAGAGTAAACCTGGAAACATTAAAATTGCATAGGTGAAAAGGGGGGTGTAGGCGGCTGGCTCAGTATATAGTGTCCACATAGGTGAAGCACTTTGCATGGAGTCCAGGCAACCCTTAATAATAGTGTTTAGGTCCCAGAGTTTTCAAGCGGTAGCTGTGCAGAGCAGCTAAGGCTTATTCAAAAGGGTGTAGAGCAAATGCATTTGCCACTATAGTCATCAAGTAAGCTTTTCACACAGGTAAGGCCCACAACTGGTGAGTATAAAAATACTTTGTATTAGCACACACTACACACTAACTTGGTATATCTCCTACCTAGAGATATCAACTATACACAAGAAATACTTCAGAAATAGGTAAGTAGCATAGAAAAACCAATAGTACTCCACCAGGGGTGGGGGGGGGGGGCAAAACCATGTTCTGAAATAGTGGAATGTGAGGTGAGTACCAAAACAGTACTAGTACCCAAGGATGGAGGGCCCCAGGAGAAACATGGAACTACCCAAGGTGAGTAGTCAGGGAACCCAAGGCGCGCAGGTGCAGAGGGGTTACATCAAATGTCCATAGGATAACACACTGTATGTCACGTTTGGATTTTTACAGTTCTGGGACCCTCTCCAAAGGACCCCAAAGGAACCACTTGCATCAAGGAAGGTTGGAGAGCCACCCTATCCATGGATATCCCAGAAACCAGTATACCTACACCAGGGAGCCCAGAAGCATAGGTATGAAGTGGTGATGGAATCACCCATAGACGTCAAGGGAGGTTTATGGAAGATCTGCAGCTACAGCGTCTCCTGGACCCGGCCAGTGAAACCAGGACGTGGAATCCAGACAAGAATGACCTAAAAGCAGAGAGGACAGCGTCCAAACCACCCTGAGGTGACCAGGAGGCACAGGAGTACAATACCAGCTCTTGTCTTTGGTTCTTGCTATAGCACGGTGAGGATGAAGCAGCAGCTGTGTAGCCCATGTGACGATGCAGCAACACAGGTGCCTTCCATGAGCTGTGGTAAACACATTCTGAAATGTAAGCCTGTAGATGGATAAAGGAGTAATTGTCTTTTTTCAAGTGACAGACCCCAAATATATGTAGTATATTATTAATTGGTCTCAAAATGAGGTTTAGAGTGAGGAGGATCTATTAGAGAACATATCGAGGGTGAGAGAGAAAAAACAACAAACGTAAAGGACAGATAACAAACATGATCTGGTACGAAAGTGAAGAGCTTTGCAAAGAACATGTGCAATGAAGAGCTTGAAATACAACTCTGCCACCAGTTACCCGGCAGTGAAAAAACAAGGAAGTCAGCAGACTGGTGTTCACAACCTCCTGAGTTTCCACTAACTCCTTTTTCACAGTTTCTAAACCCATGCACCGCACACCTGACTTGTGCATCTGTGCTTAGCCTGAATCCTGACATACGCAAATGATGTGGAAGTATTCATTAAAATGAATGCATTGCTGACAAGGAATTCAACCTAGCAATGAAACTGCTTCTACAAGATATGCACACATAAATATAAGTAATTGTAAGTAATAATTCAGTTAAAGGGGTTTAGGCTGATTCCATGTCTAATTTAGCAGTTTAGTTTGTATGGGGTGAATGGTGGCAGAATTAATGTGAATGAATTAGATTACAGTTAAGACTCTGAAGAGATTATGGGAGCTAAACACCTGGAAAGCTGCTTAAAAGTCAGAGAACTCTAATACCGAAAAAAATATGGTGATATAATAGACATTATGTGCCTAATTCACAAAAGTAACTTCCAATTTTGAGTAGTTTACACTTTTGTGTAAGTTTACTACTTTTTGCTAATTCACAAAATCTGAGTATATGTTACTACTTAAAAAAACAGTAGTATGTACAGCACCGCATATTGCTGACCACTGGTACTCGAACATCCTCCTATAGAATATAATAGAAGTAGGGAATTAAAAAAAAAGGCAATAGGAAATAATGTTAAATTAAATTCTTTTTTTAAATAGCCAAAATATATAAATAAATATAACGTCATATTAAAAATATATACAAATAGTAAATATTTATTATTTAATGACAGTATATTTAATACCCTATTCTGAATTAAAAAATTAACATAAGAATATTATTTTTAAAATATAAATAAATGACTTTTCATTAATTATATACATCACTGTTAATAGTTACCAATGCATAATACAAATTAACATCAATTTCTTTAGGTAGGAACTTATTAACAAAACATGAGAAACCTAATTTTAATTTAATTTAATATATTTCCATTAATAAAAAAAAAAAATCTAAATCAAGTTGTAAGTGTTGTAGCATTTTGTTGTCTTTTTTTCTACATTTAAAATAAATATATAGAATGAATTTGCATTAACATTCAAGATAAAAATATTTTAACTATTTCTTTTCAAGTTAAATACAATGTTTAAATGTTCCCTATATTTTCCCATAGGGAGACTCGACAGTCAGCAGAAATCATAAAATAAATTAAGGTAATAGCAATACAGAATTTGCATTAACCGAGAGTAAAGGTGGCCCATAAAGCATTAGATTATTCCAGGCCAAATAAATACCCTATAAATACCCTATCCTTCAACAAAACACCTACCTAAATACCTCTACAGCATTCAGTCATCGAGCCTCAACACCAGTGTCACAAGTGCTAATATTGTCCTTCCTGTCTTTCTGCACTCCATTACAACCCCTCATTTCCACAGTTACCATCAGGGCAGCCTAGTATCAGGTAAGCCTGGGCGGTGAACTACGCTCCGCTCGCGGAGCTTGCGAAGTTTAGGTAACTTTGCGATTCGCGTAGAGCGCGAAGTTGCAAATTGCTACGCAATCTACCGTGTAGCGTAGTAGTTTTGCTTGCTTTTGCCATTCTGTTCCAAGCTTGTGGCCTAGTCTGCCAGTAGGCCCAGAGGTAGTCATCCTCAAATCATGGGTGCATAAAAACAGTTTGGTGCCGATTACGATCCGGCAAAAACCGGGTACGAACCGTCGGACGGAGGCTTTTTTCCGTCCGACTCGTACCCGGTCGTAAAACTTTACAAACATGCAAGTACGATTCGCACGGAAACACCATTTCCGTACGAGTCGTACAAAACACCGACCGACGAAAAGAAACATACAAATGGGATCCGGGGAATGCGCCGACGTGACGTCGGGACGCTCTCAGGCCGCGTTTCACGACCCAGGAATTACGATTCGAACCGACAGCAGTCCGGACGGCAATATTTTTACGGCACCCAAAAAGTGCCGGAAAAGCGAAGTACGGCACGAAACGACCAGAGTAGGTGGCCCGGTAAGCGCCGTATCCCCCCCCAGCTGCCGCATGTACGCGCCGTACCCCCCCAGCCCCCGCATGTACGCGTCGTACCCCCCCAGCCCCCGCATGTACGTGCCATACCCCCCCCAGCCCCCGCATGTACGCGCCGTACCCCCGTGTATGTACACCCGAGTACGTGTCGAACCCCCGTGTATGTACACCCGAGTACGTGCCGTACATAAACGGGGGGGTTCGACACGTACTCGGGTGTACATACACGGGGGGGTTCGACACGTACTCGGGTGTACATACACGGGGGGGTACGGCACGTACTCGGGTGTACATACACGGGGGGTTCGACACGTACTCGGGTGTACATACACGGGGGGGTTCGACACGTACTCGGGTGTACATACACGGGGGGTTCGACACGCACTCGGGTGTACATACACGGGGGGTACGGCACATACTCGGGTGTACATACACGGGGGGGTTCGACACGTACTCGGGTGTACATACACGGGGGGGTTCGACACGTACTCGGGTGTACATACACGGGGGGTACGGCGCGTACTCGGGTGTACATACACGGGGGGTTCGACATGTACTCGGGTGTACATACACGGGGGGGTACGGCACGTACTCGGGTGTACATACACAGGGGGGTTCGACACGTACTCGGGTGTACATACACAGGGGGGTTTGACACGTACTCGGGTGTACATACACGGGGGGTACGGCACGTACTCGGGTGTACATACACGGGGGGTTCGACACGTACTCGGGTGTACATACACGGGGGGTACGGCACGTACTCGGGTGTACATACACGGGGGGTTCGACACGTACTCGGGTGTACATACACGGGGGGTACGGCACGTACTCGGGTGTACATACACGGGGGGTTCGACACGTACTCGGGTGTACATACACGGGGGGGTTCGACACGTACTCAGGTGTACATACACGGGGGGGTACGGCACGTACTCGGGTGTACATACACGGGGGGTTCGACACGTACTTGGGTGTACATACACGGGGGGTAAGGCACGTACTCGGGTGTACATACACGGGGGGGTTCGACACGTACTCGGGTGTACATACACGGGGGGGTTCGACACGTACTCGGGTGTACATACACGGGGGGGTACGGCACGTACTCGGGTGTACATACACGGGGGGGTTCGACACGTACTCGGGTGTACATACACGGGGGGGTTCGACACGTACTCGGGTGTACATACACGGGGGGTACGGCGTGTACTCGGGTGTACATACACGGGGGTTCGACACGTACTCGGGTGTACATACAAAGGGGGGTACGGCACGTACTCGGGTGTACATACACGGGGGTTCAACACGTACTCGGGTGTACATACACGGGGGGTTTGACACGTACTCGGGTGTACATACACGGGGGTACGGCACGTACTCGGGTGTACATACACGGGGGGGTTCGACACGTACTCGGGTGTACATACACGGGGGGTACGGCACGTACTCGGGTGTACATACACGGGGGGTTCGACACGTACTCGGGTGTACATACACGGGGGGTTCAACACGTACTCGGGTGTACATACATGGGGGGGTATGGCACGTACTCAGGTGTACATACAAGGGGGGTTCGACACGTACTCAGGTGTACATACACGGGGGGTACGGCACGTACTCGGGTGTACATACACGGGGGGGTTCGACACGTACTCGGGTGTACATACACGGGGGGGTTCGACACGTACTCAGGTGTACATACACGGGGGGGTACAGCACGTACTCGGGTGTACATACACGGGGGGTTCGACACGTACTCGGGTGTACATACACGGGGGTACGGCACGTACTCGGGTGTACATACACGGGGGTTCGACACGTACTCGGGTGTACATACACGGGGGGTACGGCGCGTACATGCGGGGGCTGGGGGGGTACGGCGCGTACATGCGAGGGCTGGGGGGGTACGACGCGTACATGCGGGGGCTGGGGGGGGTACGGCGCGTACATGCGGGGGCTGGGGGGGGTACGGCGCGTACATGCGGGGGCTGGGGGGGGTACGGCGCGTACATGCGGGGGCTGGGGGGGTACGGCGCGTACCGGGCACCTGTTTGGACGTCTCCATGGTTGCTATTGGAGTTCGGTGCGGACGGTCTTTTAACCATACGGTTGTACATTCGGACGCCCGGGACGGATCGTGATTCCCCGGTCGGACTTCACTTTTCACGTTTGTACGGTAAATCGTCCGAGGACGTGTCGGACACATTTTCCGACCCGAGGACGTGTGGGGAATAATTCCCAAGGCGGTTTGTATGGACTTTTTACCATGCGAATCGTGATTGCCAGTTTGTACGGCACTTGTACGATTCGAACGGTAAAAAGACCGGATACGAGTCGTACGGGAATTTTTTTTACCGGATCGTAATTGGCACCTGAGTGTTGTCTGTTGAATTTTAACACCATTGATGGCTTTGGATTGAATTGCAAAAGGTGTTTTTTGGGGTGGAATTGCAGTTTTTGGGTGTGTGTTAAATAAATAGGGCTTTTCAGCCAGTAGGTAACACTAGGAATTCAGCTCGCGTACTTTTGGCAACTCTGCACAGCGCGACAACGCAGACTTACAGTTTTAGTCATTTTTGCGCTCTCAATATGCGTGTTCGTGCATGTGACAACGACTTTTTGTACGGTTCGCGATGCCGAACACGCAGAATTTGCAATCTAGCAAACAATATCTCGCGTGCAACACAAAACCTTCTCGAAAACGCTGATTTTGTGCATTTTGCTAAAAAAACTCCTCAGGTTGTCATTTTGCTGTAGTTTTGTAGCACGGAGTCACTTTTATTTTTTTAAATATATTTTTAGGAGAGGAAGTAAGTTCCACAGAGACTCCAACTTCCTGTTCCTGTCCTTTGTATTCACTTTTTTGTTATTATTGTGGTGGGTGGCCTGAGCATGTGGGTGGTGGTCATTTTGTGAAGGCAGGCATTGTGCTTTTGCAATAGGCCTGCATTGTCTGTCTTGTATTCCTGACCTTTTCTTGTTTTTGTGAGTGGCCTGGCCATGTGGTGGCGGCCATTTTGTGGGACCAGCCACTGTGCTTTCTCCATAGGCCTCCAAGCTTGTGGCCTACTCTGCCAGTAGGCCCAGGGGTACTCCTCATCAATCATCACGGGTGCATGGAAGTTAAACAACTGTTTTTCTGTTGTGCGTTGAATTTCAACATCATGTATGGCTTTGGATTGAATTGCAAAATGTGGGCTTTACTTTTTTTCTGGGGTATATTTCACTTTTTGGGTGTTGTAAATAAATGCTTTTTTATGTGTATATGTTCGTTGTTGTTGCTCCCTGATGCTGCATCCATCCCACGTGATGCACACATTTTTATTTAGGGCAAACAGGCTACACTACACTACATTTATGTTTTTGTTCTTTGCTATTCTTATTCTTCCTGAGTGTACACAGTACAGTAGTACACCTGGAGCCCTGGCCTTGTCAGTCTCATAAATGGCTATACTGTTGTTGTTCAATGACTTAATAAAATTTAATAATTGTGACCACCCACCACACACTAAGAAGTTATATATCATATTAGTTTGATTGTACTATCGTTTGACTGATGTTCTTCTGGCTTTTTTGCTTTTAGGTGCACAAAAGAAGGAGGAGGTGTGTCATCATTGCCCGTTGTGGTGCCAGACCAATGTCCTGCTGCAGTACACGACGTGACGTGTGAGTGACCTGACCAGCCATCTCTGCAACTTGTCCAACTGAGTGCTGTTTTGACATCTGAAGAAGATGCCCCCAAAGAAAGCAGGTAGCAGGTCCTCCGGTACCAAGAAAATTGCCATGGAGAAGAAGGAACAGAAGAAGAAGGAAGTGTCACTTAAGTCTGGTGAGCCTCCCTAAACCTTTTTTGGGACACCAAAAATGATGCCTGCAGCAGCGGTGTCCGGGGGCCAAGCTGGGGGCAGCACCTCCGCATCAGTGGGCCCAACCTACCAACCCAGGCCCAAGCAGATGAGTGTGGATGAGGTAGCCAGCCTAATGGTGGAAAGCAGTGATGCTGAGCCTGAACTAAACTTATCGCTATCTCAAAGTAGTACACAATCAATGCAGGAGGGAACACAGCAGATAAGTGGTCAACAACAACAGCCGCAACGACCGCCCGCAATAGTAGCTGTTGTTCCTCCCGAAGTAGGGGCAGTTCAGGAAATTGAGCCTCATGCAGAGGAAGAAGAGGAAGCCACTCCTTCAGAAGTTCCATTGTCTTCCAAATCCCCAGCAAGGAAAAGGAGGGTTAGTACATCAAGTTCTTCGCCAAGCCCCCCTTCTGATGATCTAGATTCCACTTGGAAGCCACAAACTGGGTCTGAGAGGGAGACACGTCACAAGAGCAGGCATGGGAAAAGGAAGGTTCCAGAAAGCCTTACACTTATGGAGGTTGATGTAGAAGAGCAGGATGATGATGATGATGATGATGAGCCAGTCATCACGAACATCACTCCCGGCCCAGAGGAGATGGAGACCAACATTTTTACACTATCCAAAATGGCTGCGAGGGATGTAGCACGCATACCTCCAACGCAGGTAACACCAACACGACCTCCAGCTTCCATATTTACATTAGCAAAGGGCCGGCAGCGTCCTACATCCAGCACAAGCACCACCTCAGCAGAAGTAGGTAGTGGTACTGCACAGAGTCAAAGTCAACACACACCCTCCAGTTCATCCGGCATTGGAAGTGGCACCTCCAGCAGGAGACAAAAGTTAAGCTCCCCAGTGTGGGACTTCTTTACGGTTAGCGGAAAGAAGGAGAACATTGCTATATGCTCCATTTGTCATACCTCTGTTAGTCGTGGTAAGCTTGGTACAAACTATGGTACCGGAGGCCAAATGACCCATCTGAAAAAACACCACGCAATCCAGTGGGAGGAGCACCTTCGTCACATAAAAACTGGAACCATTGCTGTTGGTGGGGATAAACGAGTAAAATGTCCCCTCACGGTAGAACAGGAAGAAGAAGAAGAGGGAGACATTCTCTGTGGTAGTGGTACACAAAGTAGCCCTGTCCCCAGCACTGCAGTGGTAACGCCTACATCCTCAGCAACATCTCAGTGGCACAAGAGTAAGAGTCAGCCTGAGACACCAAGGAGTACTGCTTTTAAAAAAAGTGCGACGTTGAGCACAGGAAGGAATACCACGCAGCCTACCATTCTTAGCGTGTTTACTAGGCCGGAGGGGCAGTACGAACGCAACCACCCAATAGCACGTTTGTACAATGCGAAGCTGGATAAAATGTTAGCACTGTACCTTCTCCCTTTTTCTTTTGTTGAAGGGGTGGGTTTTCTGGAATTTGTGACAACCATCTGCCCAAAATGGAAGGTTCCCAGCCGCTACTATTTTGCAAGAGTTGCTGTTCCAGCACTACATCACGACGTACTGGAATTGCTTGGAAAAGCTTTAAAACAGAGTGCTGTTCAGAGTATCCACCTGACAACAGACATGTGGACCAGTTGCCAAGCCACTGATTACATGTGCATCACTGCACACTGGGTCTCTTTTTCGGGTGTTAAAGATAAGATATCTGAAGGTGTTGTTGACACCGCTGAGATTTTTAAAGACACTCGCAAACATGCAACTGTAGCCATGTTTGCTATGGAGAAATCTCATACTGCTGCAAACATTTTGTATGAGTTTAACAGCAAGGTGTTTGAGTGGCTGCGACCAAGAGGGCTTAACATTGGTTTTGTTGCCACGGACAATGGCAGTAATGTAGTTAGGGCCATGAAAGATGGCGGCTATTTCAGGGTCCCGTGTTTGGCACACTGCATTAACATTGTTGTTCAAGACTTTCTGAAAAATTAAAGCAAAGTCAGCAGCTTACTGACCACCTGCAGAAGAATATGCACACATTTCAACCATTCTTTTAAAGCCCGGAAGCAGCTGAGGGTCATTCAACGTCAAAGCACTCATCCAGGAGGTGCCAACACGTTGGAACTCAACTTATTACATGCTTGAGCGTCAGTTTGAGCAGTACATACCACTCAATGCTTATGTCATAAAAAGGTCAGGAGATCCTACTGTGAAAGGCATGACCATTGAGATGGCCCAATGGGACCTCGTTAAATGCCTGACAGAGATGCTACTTCCTTTTGAGGTCTTCACACGTGAAGTCAGCAGGGAGGACTGTACTATGGGCCAAGCTATCACATTGTTGTACATGCAAGAGCTGAAGGAGGTGTCAGAAATGTACGCAGGTGTGGATGACAAAGTAGACGCAAATTATTTGGCGGACACCTTAGCCGTTCGCTTATCTGACAATACAAGGTTTCAAAATAACATTGTGTCACATCGACATTACATTACTGCCTCAATTTTGGATCCACGTTACAAATTATTGCTGAGCAGTAATGAAGTAATTCCTTTTTCAGAAGTGGATGTTGCCAAGTACACAACTTTGATAGCTGAGGAAGCCACTGACTTTGAAAACGAACGGATCTTAATTAGAGGCCCGCCACCCCAGGGCAGAAAAAGTACTACAGGGCACCCAGAGTCAAGTTCTACTTCAGAGCCCGAGAGCAGTGCGTTTGCCTCCCAGCAGTCAACAACACTGCCAGCAATAACATCAACAACAGCACCAACAGGGTCATCAGCCACATTTAAAAAAATGGCAGGTGATTGGTTTCTCCGGAAAGGGTTTTGTACGTCCATTTCTGATGCAAAGGCAAAAGAGGCCAAGCAAATCGGAGCACCCCTGAACATTGAGCGGATGGTTCAGGCCTATCTAGATGACACAACAGAGGTCTTCATGGAGCAAAGCCCATTGGTGTATTGGTATGGGAAAAGAAGCCAATGGCCAGTGCTCAGCAGGCTGGCGATAAAGTATGTGGCTTGCCCTGTTGCAAGTGTCTCTTCAGAGCGTGTTTTCAGTGCTGCTGATGCCATTGTTACTGTTAAAAGGACCAGTCTCTCGCCCAAAAGCATGGAGAGGTTAACCATGATCAAAATGAATCAGCACTTTATACCACCGGAGTACAAAATACGTGAATCACAGCAGGAAGAGGAGAGCGACTTCGATGACATAAGTAGTGGGTTATTACATGACGTACTTCTGTCCGAACCACCAAAGTTTGAGGATGAGCTCCTCTTCCATGACAACTAGGCTTTCAAATTGTTCTTCCTTCCTTTATTTGTGTGTATGTTTTATTGGTTCAAATCTAATCACAACAAATCCATCAACAGTCTCCTCTTTTCATTTCCCTATTGGAGTTGCACGTCTGTGCATAACTGTCCACTCCACTCCTCAGAGTCCTGCTCCATCCTCCTTACTCTCCCTAAATACATTTCAAGCAAGCCAGACATTGGATGGAGATGGAGAATAGTACAATACATGTTGCCTCTAACAGTCCCTCCATAAGAAGTGTAACGTGACTACAGCTATATTCCGTTTTGTTTCCAAGCCGAAAAAAACTCATCACTGACTGTCAGAAGGCTAGGCATCCGATCTGACAGCCAAAGAGAAGAGCAAGACAGGTAATTGTATAGTAGTAGTTAGTAATACAACTCATTATCATTAACCATCAAGTTCTCTTCATCATCATGCATGCATTTCCTTTTTCTCACTTTATAGATTTCTTTGATAATGGATCATGGTCGTCTTCCAAGATTGTGTTTTACTTTTGTTGTGTCCATGCATACTGTCTGTTTTTCTTTGTCAAACCTTTCCCCAAACCCCCCTTCCCATCCATTCATCAATCCCTAACCCTCTTCCCCCGGGCTGTGTGATTTATATTGAGGTGTGATGTGACTACATTTAATGTACACCACCAATCGATCACACACTTGCTGTGGCAGATGTGGTGAAAGCAACACTAATTGAATTTCAACTAAGGCAGGGCAAGGATCTTCTTCTGCTTGCCCACCCATGCTGTACTTTACTTTGTTCTACTACTACTCCCACAGTCTGTCTCAGTCAAGTGACTTTCTCTTTCTTTTTTCAAATGCTATTGCCAGTGTCTACTACTACCACCACAATAATGGCATCTTCTCCATTCATTTGGGAACCAACCATGAAGCCATCACTGTGCCGAACTTCATCATCATCAATCACAGGTAAGATATGTTTGGTGGGAGGTATAATGGACTAGGAGGAGAGACTGACAGTACTAGTATGACAATTAAAAATAACTCAGTGAGGGGTACCGCATCTATCTGTTTGTGTGTTACAAAATAGGCAGATCTTTTAAATCAAACACTGGCTGCGGGCATGCAGCAGCAAGGAAACAAAGTAACAAACCATGTGACGTAAATTGAATTCGTAAAACAGTAACCCACCACAAAACATTAACATCGTATGTTTAAGTAAATAATATAAAATTTAATATACCCTAACAAAAATAAACTATCCCACTCTGACCTGTTACCCCAACCACTGTCCAAAACAAAAGTCAAAGTCCAAAATGTCCGTGAAAAAGTTAAACCCCAACGCCCAAAACCCACCCACCAACAAAAGGAATTAAAACAGGGGCAAATTGACAAGGTCCTATAGTCGGCGGGCCTTCAGGTGTTTATCAACAAGGATTTTGACACGCTCCTCTAGGTGCTCCTCCAAGCGGGCCATCCGGCGGAGCATCTGGTGGCGAAATGCCCTGCAGTTACATGCAGGGTGGGGGGCAGCAGTGGTAGATATCGAGGGACGGCGGCAGGCGGCTGCCAGACCACGGCGCCGTAAAACTGGAGGCAGTGCCTGACTGGGGCCTGTGGCATTGGAGGAGGCTGCAGCTGCAGCCGCCTCCTCCTCCTCCGCCGCCTGAGCCACCAGCCGGCAAATGGCCTCCAGTTTATGGCGCCGGGCCCTGGCTGCCAACTCCTTCCTCGTTGGTTTTGGTTGGGAAGGAGTATCTATATCAAGAAAGAAAAAGAACATGTTGTAACCAATACTCTTAGCAAAACAGAAACACAAAATTCATTCAACACACAGTGGCACAGTATCACTAGCAAGCACAGTACATAACATTTGTGATTTGGTGGTGAGTATCTATACTCCTACTTCCTCGGACTCTAACATTTGTGGGAGTTTCCGACATTATACCTGTACTATGTACTCCAGTACACACCAGTCGTGTTGTTCTTATCTCTAGTTTAGCGAAATTACATAACCTTGTTGTAGCCGGCATGCCAGCTCAGTCAGCTAATCTTGCACCCAAGAGAAACAGATATGAGTCACATGATGCAGACTCACGTTAGTTTTATTTACTACTACTGTCTGCAGGTGGGGAAGCTCATATTTTTGTATTACGGCCGGTGGCACTGGCCATACTCTGTCTGTTACATGAGGGCAAATGCTCACTTTCACTTTCACCCTGCCCTGGGTACTACAAAAAGACTGAATATTTATCGGATCCAATGATCATTGCTTATAATATAGATGGTAATACGACATCAGGTCAGTAGCGGTCGGTGGTGGGAGTGCTGCCGGGCAATGACATGGGAAAGTGCAGGGAAGGTGCAGGGTGGGGGTAGAAAACTATGGATTACGGACAATCACAGGTAATTAAACAATACATATAAATAAATAAAACAAATTTCGTTGCACACACTGCATCGCATTTGGCTGTGCAGTGCGCACAATGAAAATCATTTTATTTATTTGTATGTTTACTTACCTGTATTTGCCCGTAATACATTGTTTACTTCCCACCCACCCTGCCCCTCCCCATGTCACCGCCTGCCAGCACTCCCACCGCCTCCCGCTACTGCATGGGGTACTTTGCTTTCATTGATTGTGTATGTGTAACCAACAGATAGGCCACCCTTTGCAGGCTGGCTGACACAATCAAAAATACATTAAAATAGGTAGGGAGTGGGCCTCGGAGTCAGAGGAAGGCTTGATAGTATATTTATATATATAAGATGTGCTTGCAAACCACTGCGAGTAAAATGTATTCTGAAAATACTACTTATATATTCCCCTCCGCTTTGCTACTCTGGCGCAGTTTCTTTTATATTTTCTTCAAACTAAGACTCTCCAGTGACAGTCTCCACCTATGCTGTCTATTGATGATAGTACATCCAGGCATACATCCATTAAAGTAAATGTCTATCCTTCTTTTTTATATATCTCTTCTTAACAAACCTTAGTTGGTTTCACCAACAACCACCCTTGTGTCCTCTCCTTCCTTGCTTGCCTTGGCTTTGAGTTTGAACCAAACACCGCTGATTCTTGCTATCTAGTACTATCCACCCATACTGTCGCCCACCCAGGCAGGCATCCTCTTTCACCTTCCACCCATCCTTCAACAACCCATGCATCTGATCTGATTACTATCACCCACCTATGCATGCTTCCAACATATCCTTCTCTGCCAGTCAGTCATATTATTTATCTCGCCCGTCCTTCCACCCTTCTTTCCCTCTTTGTTCAACACATCCATCAAGGTCATCTGATCTGAGTTTGTCTTCTCCATAAAACCTTCACAGCTGAGTTGGAGTCAGATATAAGAGGCCATTGGTTACTCAACTCACGCTGCTAATGCTAAGTAAGGGGTGTTTTTCTTCAACCGCTGTATAATGTTCACTACAACTTAATAAGTCGCACAGTACAGTGAGTGAAGTAGTGAACACACTTCCATCTAGTAGTAATGTCAAGAAGTAATGAATATAACTTACCACTGCCCGCCACTGCTACTGGCTCCCCCCCTGTTGCTCCTGCAGGTGCCGCCAGTTCTCCCGCCCCCTCCGGAATGGCCGCAACGCCATCGCCGCTGGCCCCGCCGGCACTGGTGGTTGGTAGTATGCCTTCCCCTATTTTATTAGTGTTCACTTGGAAGATTGAAAAAAAAGTTAATACAACATACATCAGCACTAGAGTAGTATAGTCAGTAGACAGACACTAGTAGTGATATGGTTCCTAGGGTCATCTAGTCCTACTCTACTCTTTTGAAAGTTAGCCTGAGCCATATGTAACCCTTTTAGATTCATCATGTTAACTACTACTCTTTTTGCGCATATTTATTTATACCTCGCAGCTTATTGACATGTACAGTAGACGCCTTTGAGGCCACATGACGGTTGCGTACAAGTGAAGAGCTCGAAAAACAAGCCACTTTGTTATGGAGTTTGGATAGTCCGTATTGCTTAGCCATCACATACATGTTACTCTTTTTGCCATGACTGTGAAATGCTTGCATTATTGCAGTATACTATCTAACGCGCAGCATTTTTCTCATATAATAGGAGGAAGATTCCCTTCTACAAACCAGAGATTTGCAGAGCTTATGATGCATGATGTAACCAGTATTTCTACGTTCTACGGTGAGGGGTCTTCCAGAATTCAACAGATCTTTTTTCTTGTTCTTGTTGTCCTGCACTTGTAAATGTTTACTGTTTTAATCTTATGCTTTTTGCTGTCTTATTGACAATGGCTGTAGTAAAATTTCATATAACGACATACAGAGCTTGTTACTTGTTTCAAATAAACCTTTTGAACTTACACATAGACTCTGTGGTATTTGGTGTGGTGGGGTGGACTTACACAAGTGAGTGAGCAAAAGGGTGGGGTGTTCTGGGTTGTCTGTCTCAGCCATCATCATTGTGTATCTTCTTCGTGGGCGGGGGGTCGGGAGTGGGACCCTAATGTGAGACACTATAGCTAGTCGGTCAGGGGATCGTTGGTTCTTCGAACTTAGGTGTGATGAGTAAGGTCCAACCTCCCATCACCAACATCCTATTTTGTTGTGCATAGTTCTGTATGTGGCTCTGCAGAATCACTACAACAGTAGTAGTATGTAGTATCCGATCCAAAATACTAGTCAAATATCTGCTTGGGCATTTTGTTTGTGGGAATTGTCAAAGCCTCAACATTAAGAAGAATAGAAGAGGACAACCCAAAGGACAGGACACAGTGGCTAGAGCTATTGGTCAATCTGAGTTTTATTATTCCAAAGAAAACCTTCAATAAAGAGTGGGCAACTGTGCAAGCTTCGCTACTGCCAGAATAATAGTAGTAGTAGTAGTAGTAGTACAGAGAGTCATAGCAGAGGCAGTTAGAAGGAACAGGAGGCAGGGATAAACAGAATTTGGAAACAGATAGTCAAGATCAAAGAAGCTTTTGTAAAAAATAGAATTAGAAAGTGGAACCATTATTTATAGTTCGGAAAAAAAAGATGCACTAAAAGTTAGGGAAATATAATTGTTAATATAACCACTGGAGGACTTACTGGGGCCAGCAGCAGGAGCCTCGGTAGAGGAGCGGTCCTGTGGTTGTCCCGCCGACTCGGACCCCGTCTTCTTGCCCCTGGGTGGTGTTGATGATCATGTAAAATATAATAAAGAAAGAGACAAACATTAAGGAGTGCTGTGAAACAAATAAATCATTTGGATCGACTACTGGGCTGCCTGCTGGATTCACGGATCGTCTACTTATTTATGAACACTCCAGTGTTCCATAATCATTCTGATTACAAATACTAACGAAGCCTAGTAAGTACCACCTGACCTACACCACCTATTCCAGACAGGCCAATTATTCACTAAGTCTGCATTTCCTTTTGTTTTAGCCATCAAATGCATAGATGAGATGGAGGACACATGCATAAATTTGTGCATACATCCAACAAATTGTGGGTTGGTTGCATGATTCTGATCTAGTTATGCTACTGACTGACCCTGCTAAGCCTACCGCTCACTAAACAAACTACAAAAGGTTCTACGGAGGACTGGGGTAAGCAGCACTCAGTGACAGAGGAGGCGTCACGCAGAACGCGTAAAACAATTATTAACTAATACTAACTAAACCTAGTATCCAATATCCATCCACCACTATTTCACAGGAGGACAATGGAAGGACTAGAGTCTCTCTAGCAATAGCATTACCTAACTTCAGTTCTCTAAAATAAACTCTTACATTAATCAGCACAAGATAGCGCAAAGTTGCAAACAAGTAAGAGTAGCACCGAGCACCAGGGTCCTAACAATCACAGAGGATTTTGATTCCTGAAACGTAATTTAACCAGGAACGCGTAGCACGCAGCAATAATCTTGTTATTCGTACACAATAAGTGTTACTCACCAAGCCCAACGACCTCGACACCTAGCAGGTCCAACAGGTCCAGGATGTCAGACCACCGGTGGGCCAGCTGATTATGGGTGCGCCGGACCCCTGAGCACCGGAACACTGCCCGGCGTACCTTCGCCCACCGACGGTGATGCTCCTGGGTATCGTACCCGGAGTCTGGTCTGCCGCCTGCTGCCAAGGTCAAGGGGAGGTGGCGCTGAATGAAAAAAACAAGGGCGGCCACCTCCGCCTCACCAAAAAGTTACCGGGCCTGCACCCCTGCAGGATGCATTCTGCCGCAAGGCAGGCATCTCTTGGCCGCAGGCCCCTTGCCCTTTGCGCTAGAGCTTGATGAAGATGATTTGCCCTTGGCCATGGTTCTCGGGTGGGTGGGAGGCGGAAAAGAAAAGTTAGAAGGGGAAAAAAAAGTTACGGGGAAGAAGTAAGAAAGAAGTAATAAAAGTAAAAAAAAACACAGTAAAAGTAGAAATAAAAGGCAAAATATAAACTTAGGGAAAGAGAGAGATAGATGATAACTAAAAAAAGTCAGAAAAAATGTTTTAAATTCTAAGGATTACAAAGATTAAGGGAGGATAGAAAAGTAGGCCCAGAACCATAGCATAGAGTGAAAAACAAGATGGCCGCGCCCATTCGCGACTGCGTGGGTATGTTCGTGTGATATTTCTCGCGACCATGCAATAATCGTCACGAACAAGTAAAATGCGCTCCCGAAGATGACATGCGCATCGCGATCACGCTATACGCGACCCGGAACAGGAAATAAGGCATCGCGAGCGGGCGGGACAATTGAAAAACAAGTGGCCGCGCCCATTAGCGACCGCATGGGTAAGATCGCGAGATATTATCCCCCGAGCATGCAAACAGCTCCCCGAACACGCTCACCGTGCTCCCGAACAAGAAAAAGGCATCGCGAACGGGCGCCCTAAACAACTACGCACGCTCGCGAAGCTACGCATAGCTCGCGTAGTGCAAGAACATCTTCGCGTAGCTTCGCGTAGCTTCGCGTAGCTTCGCGAAGCGCGACTACGCGAACTACGCCCAGGCTTAGTGGCAGGTGGGTCAGTTAACCTCTTGTCTTTTTAATCAAGTACTTTGCAGCAATAGCCCATTCTGTCATATTTTTACCCTTGCCTGTAACTGCGGGCACTGAGCAATCATCCAGTATTTAGCAATACACAGCTTTCCAAGTAATGCACCAAGCATCACATATTTTGCTTCTGCACCACTAGTCGGCATTGCTTCACGGTGCATTTGTGTATATCACCCATGACAAGAGGTCCAAGTGGGGGGGGTCTGAGGGGCACAATGTGCCCTTACGTTTGTTAATTTGACAAAAACAGTTCCACTACTCTGGGGTCGATTCCGATGTCGGTCGGAAGGGCTCCAAATCGGATTTGGGTTTGCCAAATTCGATCTGGAGCCCTTGTTTCCGACCAATTTGTTCCCAGGTCTGAACGACCAAGTACGATGCCTGGAAACCGCTAGGGCTGACCGAATCGGTTCCGAAAGACATTTGGACAGGTCGAGCCTTTCCGGAACCGATGCTTACGGCTCTATGGACTCGGTTTCCGAGTGAGCGAGTAAGATCAATGATTCGGACAGCCTTTCCGATTCGGTTTGTCCAGAACAAAATGGCTGCCGGAATTGGTCTTCTGGGGCCCGTAGCAGGTCCCCCTTAACCCAGGGCCCTCTTATCGGGCCCGTGCGGGTACCCATGGGTCCTCTCATTTCCAACTATGCACAGTGTGGCAGGCACCATGGGGGTGCCCGCAACAGGGTGGAAGGTTTTCCCTTGCCACCGCTTTCTTCAATGGGAGCCTGTGTTCACGTTCGGAACACAGGCTCCCATTTAAGTCCCATTTAAGTCAATGGGAGTCTGACCGAATCGGATCCGATTGCATCGTACTCGTTCAGTCGCACACTGATCTGAGTCTTACGGAAAGCATTCCCGAACCGATTCGGTCGGTATGCTTTCCAAACGAGATCGGAATCGGGCCCTTTGTGTTAAATGGCAACCGTCCCGGGACTGTTAATTACTACATGTGTAATGCCTCAGGTGAGGTAGAGGGAGGAGAGTCTCCTGTGCTGTGAAGCTAAGAGAGGGGTAGACAGCTGAATGAATAAGAAAAATTCGACAGCTCTGGCTGTAACGCCACATCCAGGTTAGAGGGAGGGAGGCAGGCAGGCTGAAGCCACATGAAACCTCAGCTCGTTATGGGCAAGAGGTTCCAACAGGACCTTGGACTGAGCCAGACTTGAGCTTTCAGTGGCTTACCCACCTCTCCTTCATCCAGGACACTGCTAAGTGCTGCATCCCTAAACATGATAACCGCACCTTGGTGGTCATCACCAACCACATGGGAACACTTCCCACATAGGATCAAAACAAAGACAACGCACTTCCACCCACATACCCTACACTGAGTAGCATGCTATTCATGGAGGCAAGCAATTCAGCACCCCACATAGGGGTAGTAATCACTACATAAATGTTGCAATCAAGTCTTTAAGTGGGCCAGATCCTGCCGGTGCTGAGCACCGGCAGATTTTTGTAGGAGGCCTCGAAAAGATTCTCAATGGGGCTCTGTTTTGTGCCCTGGCACAGGCAGTCAATTTTTTTTTTGGACTGCAGTGACAGCAGGCACATCAATGTGAGCTTATTCACGCTGCTCACTTCTCTCTAGTGGAGAAGTTACGGCATGGCATGACGTCATGCCAGGTGAGCATTGTAGAGGAAGGGAAATCCTTTAAAGAGAGCCATTTTATCTCTGGATTTCCCTTCTCTTTTTGAAACTCATGAGCAGCAACATTGTTTTGGTGTCACCAGGGCTTTAAGTGGAAGCTTTTCAATAGTATATACAAGCCATAGTTGCTGCCTATTTATCTTATGCAACTAACAACCACTGACAAAGCCAATAGTCCTGGCTTGTTGTAGGTATGATGTTACTTGTTGTATCATATATCTGGGTGCAATGACAGAAACAGCAAAATACAAGTAGGGCGGCACACTATGATAAGCACAGATGTTTAGCTTATGTGTTTTCAAGCCACACCCTTAATTACATTGGCCACACCCCTTTGAGAGACCCCCAGTTTTTTCCTCCCACTTAAAGCCCTGGTTGCAATACAAGTAAAACATTATGATCACAGTCAGCATTTTCTCAATGGCTCCCCCATACACCAAACTCTAGCTACCCCAGTGAAAAGATGTTTGATAGGATATGGAGAGAACGGTGTGAAGTTACAAGTTTCTTCTCGCTACCTTTAGTACTTTAAAAAAAAAAAACTTTACAATCTCTAGAAACTTCTACTGTAGTTGGCGCTATATTTATTAAAAAACAATATATATGTAAGCAAAAAATTAAGAACAAATGTCTTGCCGGCATAGGGGATAGAGAGTGTGCTCTTCTCAAGCTGACAAAGAGCTCCCTGTCCTGTGGAGATTAGCAAAGCCAAACGGCAAAAGCACATGCCGTACGAACATACAGCTGAGTTTACAGTTAACAGGTCATAGAGACGTACGAGAGACGGAGGGAGCGTCTTGATACAGAAACACCAGCCGCAGTCGCAGAGGAACAGAGGCAGAGGCAGTGTTGCCAGATTGGGCTATTTCCCACACAATTGGACGACATTTTTCCCATTTGTGTGGGGAAAAAATCCACCTGGCGGGTGGCTACTTTTTGGGCTTAATTTCACCACTTGTGCGCAAAGTTTTAGCTGGGGCAGCGCCAACACTTAGTCACTCACAGGGCAGGCAGCATGGATGGGAACCAAGAGCAACTGAGCCAACCAGTGGTGGGCAGTGGCACAAATGTCAGCAGCCAATGAACGCAAAGCGCGCTGCATGGCTCAGACATCATTGGAGGACACAGCATGGGTGTGATATGTGTGTGATACTTTCTAGATGTGCTGCTGAAGGCAGCAGTGCATGCATGTGTGTGCAAGTGCAAGCGCACCTGCTGCTAAACTTCACCCTAGCATAGTAGGAGTGTTGGACACAGTCTCTTTTGGTAAGCGTGCCGTCAATCTAGTAGCACGCGAAAGTGTTACTAATGACGACCCTGGGAATACTGTTTGCGCATCCCCAGCGCGCTTTATTAAAAGCAGTCAAGCGGCTGCAGGCAGAGTCTCGGCGCAGGCAGCACACTCAGCAGGGTGACGACTGGCGTCCGGTTCGCACAATCGTGTCACAGTTATACTGTCAGTGTCTCGTCGTCATGGAAAAGACTGAGACAAAGTGAGTGACTGAGTGTGACCACCAACGCTGCAACGGACTTCAAGAGTCCCACTCCCGACCGGGGCCGGCCTGTGACTTCACTCCGAGTCGTTATTGCGGCCATAAGCGGCCCATTATGAATTGCCACGCTAGCCAGCTTTAAATTGCAGCAAATAGTAAGTGAAGTGATATATTCTCTGCTTTTGTTTTGTAAATCAGTCACTGTTATGCGGCCGGTAATTGTTGACAGGTCAAGCTCCTTTCAGTGTTCTCATGACTCCACAGTCTGGCTGGCTCTGTCAGTCAGTGCACAGCGCGTGTCTAACACCAGACAGGATCAGTCCTGCCGGGCCATAGGAATTCCTTTCTGCGACCCTTTTAGGGCATAGGCAAAATAAACTAATCGACTTGTTTCCTGTCACGGTTAGGCTGTTTTTAAAAAACACACATCACCCACTGTGTAAACTTAAGTTCTACTGCTGCTATCAATTGCCCTTTGTTACTCAGTCATGGTCTGGCAATTTTACACCGTCAGTGCAATTTTTCTGTGCTTCTGAAAGCAGCAGTAGTGATCACAAGTGTAAAATCATGTAGGATTAGATTGTGGGTATACAATCGTTTGTCAGTAGGATCAGGTGATTTGCAGCAGTTTCATTTTCTTTTCATAGCTTGTCCTTGCTTAAAAGAGTGCCATTTCTTATGTTTATCTGTTTACATGAACTTAATTTCTTGATTTTGCTCGCAAAAAAGTGTCACTCTTAGTGTCATACATTTAACAGTTGAATGTCATTCATAAATACTCTGAAACCTTGAAAATGTCACACATAAGCACTCTTAAAACATGGCAACTATGCAGTCTGTGTTTTCAGGTTGAATAGTGCCCTTCCATTTCTGGTGCTTTGCAATAGTTTTAGGATCTTCGTAGAGTTTCTCGTTGATGAAATGGCTGTAATTTGTTATATATGTTTCCCTCATATTCGTTGCTTGATTTTTGCTCGCGAGAAAATGTCACTCATAGTCGTTGAATGTCACTTAAACTGAAATTATGAAAATGTCACACTTAAGCAATCTGAAAACTTGGCAGCAATGCACTGTGTCACTTTTCTCTCGAGTCTCAGACTGTCAGACCCGGCCTGGTGGTGCAGCCCTGTGCTGCTGTGGCCATCGACTCATGGGGCCTGGCCGCAGCATGTACAAGCAAGCACAAATTGAAGTAAGTTCATTTATAGTAAGGGTAGGAATGAGTGCTATATGATAAGTAACCACTCTGAATCAGATGTTCTGTCTAGACTTGTTATCTTTCATGTGAACATTAGCTGTTGTAAAGCTCTCTGATATCTTTGGATCTTGCTATTGCTATATAAAAATCTCAAATAAATAAGTGAAGGTTGCTGTGCTACTGTCTGTGTGTTACCTGTTCTGTGTGAGGGAAATGCACACTGCTGCTGCCTCCAACACATGGCTGTGGCCGTAACGCCACATCCTCTCCCATAGGTGGTACTATTATTCAATTTAGGCAGGAGACTGCACATTTTAGAAGCTAAAAAGTGTATTATTTTACGTAATTACCTCTTAAAGTACCCCCCAACCAAAATACAAATTAAAGGAGTAATTATTTTAAGATGGGTTTGTCTCTGAATCTCCCTCTTATTTGTTTCCAAATGTTGACAAATATGCTGTGGATGAAATAGAAGTGGAGGTTGTCAGACTCCATTCGGGAAGGAGGGAGGGGGGCTTGAGAGCTATGGGGTAAACGGGGGCTACTAGGCAATACCTTTGGGAGTTGCTTAAAATACAAATTAGAGGGAGCATTAATTAGCACATAATACTATTTCTGCCTTTCTCAATCTCTGTTTTCTACTATTGTAGCTTTAGCAGTGCCTGTTACAAGTTGCAATGTCACAGTGGTGACGGGTCATGAAAATTAGTAGCATTAACACAGGTGCCCAGTTAACTCCTTCCCACTATCTGTATATTGAATAGAATTTAGATTCATCCTTGAAGTGGTTTCTGATTACTATTTCTGCATAATTTGAGAGTTGCGAGTTTGGGCTGACACTGGTCTGCATTGGGCTTATTTTGGCCTTATTCTTTAGCGGCTTTGGGCTTGGGACGGGTCTCAAAATCTGGCAACACTGAACAGAGGTGAAAGGGCGCCTTTACCCTGCAGAGCTGGCGGTATGAGTCCTAAAGGGAGAGTGGATGAGAAGATCCTCTTAACCATGCAAGGCTTCTGCGAATACAATACATGTACAAGGGCGCAGGGGGAGGCAGAGCTGAAAGTAATCGGAGTTATAGAGGCACAAGGGATGAAAGGCAAATCACTGCCCCGAGGCGCTCTCGGTGACTGGGGCCCAGTGGGGTGGTGGCCAGGGAGCTCAGCGCCCCACTGACTTTACAATACCAAAGTCCCTTGGTGGCAGGGAAGAGAAATGGGCTCTTCCCAGCACAAAACGTAATAAATCACAAATTATATAAGAAAGGGCAATCCGGTATTCCCGACAGCCACTGAAATACACAATAGCTGCTGATTACGAGAAAACAGCCCTTTGATCACCAGAAAAGGGAAAACAGCAAAAACAAGGAAAATAAAAACAGGAATGTAATGACGAGGTGACAGGAGAAGGTGAAGGAAGCGACCAATTTTATTCATGGCTTGACACGGAATGCCCGTTAGAGTAACGGCTTCCACTCACTAAATCTGAACGTTCTAAATGCGCGCCGGAGTCAAGCGCACAGACACAGCAGGTAGGACGGGGAAGGGACAAGACAGGGTGAGAGGTGACAGCATGTTACATCTTCTCCCGTTTTTTAAAAAGCAACTCTGGAATACATAGTTTTAAAATAAGCAAAGGATTTTTTTTTTTGCTTTCCCTATGATGAGCAAATACATTGCATAATCCTTAAATCTTATGGGCTGAACAATTGTTCTCCTATCACGAATGGTATCAACAGGACCAGTAGCCACACCAGGAAGAGATACTCTGGGAATATCATCAATAGACACAGGATTAGTGTTCCCCCCACATGCTCCACCCATGCGCGACTCAGCAGAGGACACCAAACCATCATTCTGCAATCCACTAGGCCTGCTCAAAGGCTCAGAGATCCTGGTTCTGGCAACCTTCGAACCATTCCACCATTGACCATTGTCAGGAAGAACGGCAGTACCTTTTGTTTTGACCACACGCCTAGGTTGACTATACTTGCTCATGTTGGCACCCTTCCTGGGATACTTCACTCTCACCACATCACCTTCCTTCATGGACATCTTTCGTACAGCATTCCTTGTGTCATAATTTGTGCGCATGCGCTTCTGGCGCTAATCCACCAGACTTCACATCCTGCTCTCACTCTCTTTGTGGTTCTCATTTTCCCATTTCTTCCAAGCCAATGACCAATGTGGTTGCAAACGTGTGATCGCTGCCCTACCCCTGATGAGTTCAAATGGGGTTCTACTAGTGGTACTGTGAAGGGTGGTATGGTACGACCACAACCTAGTGCATAGTGCTGCCTCAACAGGAATATGTGACTTCAAGACCATTTGGATGGTTTCTTTAATCAGGTGATTGGCCCGATCCACTTGGCCATTGCCTTGTGGGTGATATAAAGAGGATTTCACATGCTCTATGCCATTTTTTTTAAAGAATGAGACTAACTCAGAGGACACAAACTGCACTCCATTGTCGGAGACAAGCTGATGGGGAAACATTCCCTGCAAAACAACTCCTTCAAGAAGTCAATTACCTCATGTGTGGTGGGTTGAGACACGAATTTGACTTCCACCCACTTGCTAAAATAATCAATCAACACTATGGCATAGCGTAATTCTAGACCTAAAGCATTCATGGGACCTATGAAGTCGATGCCGACTTTGATCCATGGACCCCCTGGTAGTTCATCGGAGGTCATGGGGCAATGGCGTGCTGTCAAAGTTTTGTCAGCTTCATTGCAAATTGAGCAGTGAGTAACAAACACATCAACGTCACGATCCATGGAGGGCCACCAGTACCTTTCCCTCAACCTCTGTTGGGTGCCTGTCATTCCTCCATGCCCTTCGTGTGCTAAAGCCACCAACCTGCTTCTCATGGACATTGGTGCTATTAAAGTTCCACCCCGGAGAATGACATCTTCGACAACACCAATATCATCCTTAACCCCTTGCATGCTTCTAACGGAACCACTCCGTCATGAGCCACGGGCGCCGTGTGCTCATGACGGAGTGGTTCCGTCATGCTGCGGCCGTTGGCGGCCGCTCCACCCACGCGGTGCTGTTTCCCCACCTGTGAGAGCGATCAGCGCAAGTGGGTGGAGTCATGACGGAACCACGCCGTCATGAGCACAGCTCGCCCGTGACTCATGACGGCGTAGTTCCGTCATGAGCATGGCGGCGCCGCGCTCACCCCAAACCCCCCCAGCGCTGCGGCGGAATTCGCGCCGCAGCGAAGGGGTTAATTTTCCAGTAGGGTCTGAGTGCTTCGTCAAGTGCCCTTTCACGTGGCCAACCTTTGATCACATATTTTTTAATGCAACACTGTGTCATCTTTTATAGCTTCTAACCATTCTGAATTAGTAATGGTACCATTTGATTCTTGACCTTAAAATAAGCATGCACGCAACAAGTACATCATCTTCTACATCCATTTTGCATTCAGAATCATCCTCACATGGGGCACGTGACAAGTAATCTGCAGATATATTCACTCGACCGGGAATGCATTCCATCCTAACTTGATGCTCCTGCAATTTGCATGCCAACTTCACAATTCTTGGCGAAGGCTGGCTGGAACCCTTTCCCTCAAGTATACTGACCAACGGTTTGTGGTCAGTACGGATGGTGAATTCTTTGACCCACAGGAAACTTTTAAACTTTGTGACAGCCCAAACACAAGCCAACAATTCACGTTCAATTACTGAGTACTTTGTCTCTGGGCCCCTTAACTTCCTGGATGCAAATGCGATGATTTTCTCCCTGTTCTCAGTCATTTGGCTAAGCACAGTCCCCAACCCGATTTGGCTGGCGTCTGTTACAGTGCTTTTCAATTTCTCGTCGAATGACTGGAGAGATGGTGCATGCTCAAGTTCCATCTTAATGGTCTTTATGCTTAGTTCACATTCTTCATCCCAAATGAATTCCGCATCCTTCCTTGCCATTTTCCGAAGCAGTTCAACCTTGGCTGCATAATGTTGTATGAATTTGGAATGAAATCCACACATACCCAAGAAAGATGCAAGTTCTCACTTATTTGTGGAATTTAGTGAACAGGAAATTTCAGAAATCAAGGACGGGTTGGGTCGTACACCATTTCTATTGATGAAATGTCCCAAGTACTCAACAGTTTCTTTTAGGAATTTGCCCTTGTCTTTTTGCAATGTGAGACCACTGTCCTGAATCCTCTGAAAAACTTTCCTCAGGATGATCAGGTGTTCCTCTTCTGTCTTGCTGTAAATCAGAACATAATTCTGGAACGATCTGACTCCTTCCATGCCGTTGAACAACTGGTTCTTTTTTTTTTATTTCTTTTTTTTTTTTATTTATATTTTTTTATTGATGCAGTTGAATGTTACATAATACAATAGACAGAAACATATATTACCAGCATATAAGCTTATGCTACATCTTCAAAGAGACAAAATCCAGATAAAACATGTCAAAACAGAAAAAAACCGGAAGGCAGTATATACATATATTTCAACAATACAATGCAGTATACATCATTCTCTTGGTCTTCCAGCGATCCAATCAGAGATAGGGGACCAAATCATTTTACCAAAGTCCTGTTTTTTCTTCCCTTTCTGGGCATAGAGAGATATCTCAATGTTATAAATGCCCAATAATCTAGATAGCCATAACTGAAAAGAGGGGGCATTTATATCCTTCCAGCCTGAGGTGATTAATATCCGAAGTACTGCTACAGATATGAAGACCAGAGCTTCCTCAGCTTTCCCAAGTTTTAATCTGTTATCTATACCGATTATCATCAAAGAAGATGACCATTCTATCCTCCGGCCTAATACCTCCACCCAGAATTTACCTATCTCTCCCTGAATAGCTGATAGCGAACCACAGTTATAAAACATATGTAGCGAATCTGCTTGAGCCACATTACATCTGGGGCACTTATCGTCGGCTTTGACCCCCCATATAAAAAGCTTTGCGGGGGTAAAATACAAATCAAACAAAGTCTTATAATGCTGGGCCATCAAATTCGTAGAGCGAAATATTTTTTTATTCATATAGAGTGTCATATCCAAATCCACATCGGGATTTCCTAATTTCCGTACAAGACTATTCTCCATTTTCTCTATATCACCTTGGATTTCACCCAGCAAAGACATATAAATTATTTTGATTCTTATGCCCCCTTTTACCAGCATGTCGATCAGAGGGACTTTTGAAACCATTGGCCACCTAATTCTTAAAGCTTTAATAACACTGACCAGTTGGACGTAAAAAAGCTAATGACTTGAAGGGATATCAGCTCTACTCTGGAGAGCATCAAAGCCACTCATCCCATCTTCACCCACCAGGTCTCCTAGTGTCCTAATTCCAAGCTCCTGCCAAATCCGGAGATTCCTATCTAAACCCCTCCCCCGAAATAAGCTAGAGTTACTAAGATGGAGATATGCATGAATTTTGGGAATTTTAAAGAATCTAGATATAGCTCTCCAAAGTCCCCATACTCCATCCAATATCTTAAAACGGGGTCTTTTATAATATCTGCGTTCAACCTCACACAACAGGAGACCATAAGCTTTCCTTCCAACTAATAACTCGTAAATGGATGGTGGGGTCTGTGTATCTCCATTCCTTAGATTAAAAGATTGTGTAGACCGAAAAAGAATGAACATTTCCGCCAGCAGGCAAGACCAATGATAAAGTCTTAAATTAGGTGAGGTGAGCCCCCCCCTATCCCACGGAAGTGACAATAGGTTTGTGGAACGTCTAATTTTCCCATACTGCCAAACAAATCTAATGAATATTGATTCTAGCTGCTTAATAATTTTTTCCTCAACTAACAGGGGTATAGCTCGGAAAAGATATAATATTTTTGGGAACATTGTCATTTTGAGGACGTTCACCCTCCCAATCAATGATAGATGTAAAACATCAATTCTTTTCAGATCTGTTTCAATCGTTTTTCCAAGTGGGATGAAGTTCTCCTCTGTGATCCTATTGACTGATGCATTAATTCTAACTCCCAAATAGGTTGCGGAGTCCATATACCTGGAGTCAGCTTTATCTATATTTGCCGTACAGATAATTTGAGTTTTTGATTCATTTTAACAGATAACCAGATTTATTACCAAATACCTTAGCCAACTGAACCAGAACCCCAAGTGCCTGTTGCGGATTAGTAGTGATCACAGCCAGATCATCGGCATATGCCATAATTTTATTTTCATATCCATTGTATGTCACTGGTTTTATCAGGGGACTGGCTAAAATCTCCCGAATGAAGGGGTCAATATAAAGAGCAAAAAGGATAGGGGAGCAAGGACAACCTTGGCGCGTACCTCTACTTATAAATATTTTCTCCAAACACTCACCCATAACCACAATCCGAGCGACTGGATCAACATACATTGCCCTCAGAGCAGTCCTTCACTAATCACAGAATGGGATGGGGTCAGTGAGACTGCTAACCTCTCCCCAGTTTGTGACAAGGTGCCAATGATTGTCACTCAGCCCTGGGCACTTCAGGGCTTAAGACTGAAGTACCCAGATCTAAGGCAATAATTGATGCTTCCCCTCATCACAAGTGGGAGGCACCTCGAGGCACTTTTGCCAGGCTGAAGAGGTCAACCCCATGGGCTGTGTCATCCCCAGACTGTCAAAGTTCAGCTCAGGCAGCCAGGCCCCTTGCACTGTTAGCGCATGCCTAGCTCCTGGCTGTCTGACCTGAACAAGAAGAGTATCTCTCAGGCTTATCTTTAGGTCAGCCTAATAGACACTTTTTGTCGGGGGAAAAAGGTGTGGGCGTCGCCTCCTCGCCTATACAGATGGGCAGCAGCTTTTAACTTGCCTATAAGTTCCTAGAATACGCTACAATATATATCCAGGGCCTGGAATTTAATACTACTTATGGACTGCGGCACCCATTGTGTCCAGTGGCAGTGCATGCAGACATGACTGCAGGCCCAAAAACCCTGCAAGCCCTGACTGTTTGGTCGGCCTAAACCAGTCATGCACACTCTCCTTTTTCGCCATGTAGGCTGCATGCAGCCTACATGGAGAAAATGGCCTCCACATAGATGCCTGTGTGGTTGGCGTCCCAACCAATCACAGCGCTGCTATTGCAGCATTGTGATTGGCTTAGGGGAGGGGAGGGAGGCTGCCTGCTTCCTGTTCCTACGGAGGCAGGAAAGCAGGAGCCGGAGTTGGAGCTGAGAAAACGCTGGACTCGGGATAAGTACGTTTAATTTTTTTATTATTATTTAACCACCCCCCGTATGCCCACTTCCCTTGCCACCCCGCGCCCACCCACTTCCCACCCGAGAGCCATGCCGGCTGCGACTGGAATGATCGCACTTTTTGTTATAGAAGTAAAATTCTAAAGTGCTTCTGACGACTGGGAGTTGTGTTAATCCCCTATAGACTTTGTTCCGCCTCAACTGGACCTGTCCCACCAATTTCAATAAAAATTACACTGTAAATAGGAAAGCACATTAGGCTTTACAATGAAAACTGGACCAGTAGTATAGTGAACCTATGAAGGTTTATTAAAGTATTTGAATCACTGCAGAAATGGTTAGAAGTCAATCAATTAGTCATTTATACCTAAGAAAATCAAGAAGTGCAGAATAAAATGCAAATAATATAAAAGCAGAACAAAATATAGTTCAGCTCATTAAAAATAAGCCATAAGTCAGAGATCAGACCGACATAGTGTTGCCTCCTAAAGATTAGGGGCGTGTGAGCCAAATTCTCTCAGGAGAGAGCTCCTTTTAAAATACACAATACATTGAAAACGATACATGAATACAACTGTATTAGAATGACACAATTGGCTGGGAATGCTGTCTGTGACCTTAGAGAAGCTCTGAAGGACTATACCTGCTCCCTACTCTACCCAGGCCAAAGACATGGACGCTAGGGGCCATAAGGCTGACCTTCTTTTCATGCTACAGGGTTATAACAAGTAACAAGAGGCCTTTTCCTGGAAGTACCCAGCGACCTAGCTGACCAGGACTGGCTTCTGCCTGACACACTGTGAGTCTCTAAGTGCCGCCATGGAAGTCCTAGTGGGCTTTAGAAGTATACTCCTGTGGTGGATTGTGTCTTAAAGGAGTAAGACCCCAATTTTGATTTTGCCAGTACGGCCATCTTCCGTCAAGGCGGTTCCTGTGAATGCATTGTAACTTTGACTTATGGCTACGTCAAATATGATGGAGCAGTACGACAAAGTTACATTTTTTAACATTTTTATAAAGAAAATCCCAAAGCAAGATTTTCTTTTTTATATCTGTCAAAACATTAAATAAAACTCCAATCTTAAACAATATATGAATTATTTATATTAAAAAGCTAAACCTCACAAACCAAAAAGCTCAAGGAACAAACTGAATCCATTGTGTAAAATAATTAAAACACTTAAAATACGCATTTCCAAATAACAATCATATAATAGTTACACAAGTAATAAAATATAACATTTCCCATACAAGACAAATAAAATAAATATGACATAGGGGCTTATTAGGAGTCTGGCGGTCTACGGACCTCCAGACTTGTGGGGGCACGGCGGTGGCAGTCTTCTGACCGTTCTATTATGACCATGGTGGTTGGGCTGCCCTGGGACCACCACAAACCGTCAGGAATCAGATATCCCTAGCAGTAACGTGGCGGTCTTGAGGCTACAATATGCTTGGCGGGTCTGCTGCGTCCCCCATGCATATTACAAGTTTCCTCATGGCACTCTTTTCATAGCAGTGCGACTGCCATGAAAAGTGTGGTGGTGAGCAAACAAAGGGCTCCCATGAGCCTCTGTGCCAAGAGGTGCATGCATGGGGACACATGTTGTGCCCCCCTGTGTGCATGCGTCCTAGTACCTGCACGGCATGGACTGCAGCAGTGCTGTGCAGGTACTGATTTTGATGTTCCCCCTGCAGTGCCAATTTCATAGTCCCCGCCGTGGGAACACCAAAGAACTGCCTGCCAGACTGGAGAAAACTCCTAATCTGGCAGGTAGCTCCAACATGGGTTTGACGGTGCGCGGAGCGGGCAGTCCCGCTCCCGCACCGTCAAACTCATAATAAGGCCTTTACTGTTCTGTGGCTGCAGACTATTTCTGTATCCTCAGAGTCAAAAAGTATATTCCACCATAATTGGGAAATATAATAATCCAATAACCGCAAAAAACATGGAGAAAAAAAACCATATCCAATAGAGATCCCTCAAAGCATTTCAAAGGATCTAGGACCCATAAAAGATCTGAAAAAGTGTTAAAAAACAGAAAAGCTCCTCGAAACCCGAAAAAAGGAAAGCAGAGTAAAAATGCTGGTTTATTATAAACTAAGAGATTTTGTAGTAGACAAAAACCTGCAAAGTCAAACAGACAACCCCCCTGCAAAAAACATTACATTCCCAAAGGTACATATACATTACACTTAATCATCATAAACAAGTAACAATGTACAGTATAACATAGAATAGTGATACATCAATAAAACAATTGATGAAAACCCAAATCTGCACACAGTGTAAAACAAGGTTCAAAGAACCCACAAACTACACAATAACTAACCTCTAGACCCCTCCACTACATTTACTTGACCCTCAAAACCCAGTTTTACCTGGAACTTACTAGCTGGCATAGGTATCTGTGAAAATTGTGATTTAAAACTGCTAAAAGATCGTTTTTATAACTTTTTACTTGGGGGTTTTAAATTGAATAGTTAGCTGGGGAATTGAGTTAGGCACACTGACATTTCTCCAACACGCTGATCTTCCTCTCTCTGCCTCGCCCAGCCGTCTTGTGTTATTTGCTGTTGGAGGCGGTGGGCGCCATCTTAGGTAGGGCTGGGGGTGCGCTCTAGTCGCTCCGCCCTCCCGCCCTCCCAGGCTATTTAAAGTTGCTCTGTGAAGCCCTCGCTGCCTATTTAGAGCTCTCCCTAGTGAGAGACGCTAGGGCTGCGAGCGTTTTTACCTGGAACTTACTAGCTGGCATAGGTATCTGTGAAAATTGTGATTTAAAACTGCTAAAAGATCGTTTTTATAACTTTTTACCTGGGGGTTTTAAATTGAATAGTTAGCTGGGGAATTGAGTTAGGCACACTGACATTTCTCCAACACGCTGATCTTCCTCTCTCTGCCTCGCCCAGCCGTCTTGTGTTATTTGCTGTTGGAGGCGGTGGGCGCCATCTTAGGTAGGGCTGGGGGTGCGCTCTAGTCGCGCCGCCCTCCCACCCTCCTCACACCCTACATAATGTGCATCCCTGCCAGACGGCGCAGCGGGCTGGCGCAGCGGGCGCGCCGGATGCGCGCCGAAGCCGCGCCAAAGCCAAGCCCGTCTGCGCCCGTCCGCGACCGGACACGGCCCAGGGCCCCAACCCCTGGCCCTGATCGTAAGCTGACCTGGAGTAGGAGTGACTTAGTAAGTTTATCCTCGATCGTGTGCACCCAAGGCCACCATAGTGTAAGGGTAGGGGAGAATGAAGGGTGTAGCTATTGTCAATTCCGCTTTAGCTCAGCCCTACCAGACACCAGGGCAAGCAATCCCTCGCTGTCCTGCGGCCTCGTTAATGTTAGGTCGCTTAGCCGTCACAAACATGACGTTTATGACCTTCTCACTGATAAACATTATGATCTGCTGTTTATTACCGAAACGTGGCTAGACGCCAATTCTGATCCTGATACCATTCAGGCTTTACCTGATGACTATCAGATGGTGCGCCTGGACAGATCAATAGGCAGAGGAGGCGGGATTGCGATCGCCTTTAAACAACAATGGCCATGCAAACTAGAACTAGTTGACCTGGCGGGATGCGAAGCGGGTGTTTTCACCATAGCAATTGATGGGAGCATGACTATAAAGGGCCTGATAATTTATCGCCCACCGGGACCTATGGCCAGTTTTAAAAGAAACCTCCTAGAGTGGGTCACAGAAACAGCGATCAGGAGGGACAAGTTTTTGCTGTTGGGAGATTTAAATATCCACCTGCAAGACGCACTAGACAAAGGAGCAGTGGAGTTCCGGGAAGAACTTCACACCCTACAGCTAGAGCTAAAAGGTCAGCTGCCAACACACAACCGTGGGCACCTGCTCGACCCAATATTCTCCAATTGGGAGGGTGTTTTAGCCGCTCCCCCAGTGCCCTTGCCCTGGACAGATCATTTTCTCGTTCCGTTTACTATTTACTTGTCTAAGCATATAGCTAGCGCTCCCACCCCTCTTAACTACCCTCGACGTAGGTGGGCAAGATTCTCCCTGCGAGAGTTTAATAGGGCTCTTACCGTGGAAGGGCCCCCAGGAGGAAATGACGTGACAGCGGCAAATAAATTGCTAAATGACCGTATCACGGCTGCTCTGGACCACACAGCCCCATTGGGTTGGTCTAATAAAGCTGTCCACAGACAAAGAACTGCTCCCTGGTTCAGCGAGGCGCTGCGCTGTGCCAAAAGGGACTGCAAACGAGCAGAAAGACAATGGAGAATGGCTTATGATGATAGGATGAAAGAGGCTTACCTCACAAAACGACGATCCTATCATAATAAAATCCGTAGAGAAAAAGCCACCTATTATGCAGATAAAATTCACGTGGCGGAAAACTCGGCTAGGGAATTGTTTAGCATATATAAATCCCTTTCCACCCCAATAACCGTTACTCGAGATGAAGATTACTCAGTAACAGCATGCAATCGCATTGCTAACTACTTCGGAGACAAAGTGCGCAAGATTTACTCTGCTTTTCCCGACACGCCACCCTTAGCGGAAGAACCTGCAGATTTAGCAGGAGCTGAAGCTGACTCAGATCTGCTACTTCATTTCACCACTCCTCTATCGGAGGATCTCGTTAAAATCTGCAGATCCGTCAGATCTGGCTCCCCACGCGATCCTGCTTCCCCAAAAAGGCTGAGTGACAGCATAGAGACACTGGAACCTTACATCAGGCATTTGCTAGATGTCTCCTTTCGATCCAGTTCTCTACCTGTGGACTGGAAACAGGCTGTGGTGCTTCCCCTCCGCAAGAAGCCTAACATTGGCCTCGATAAGCTGGATAACTTACGCCCCATCTCTCTCCTGCCATATTTTTCGAAGGTAGCAGAGAAGGTGGTGATTAAGCAGCTAATGAAATATGTGGAGGACAGTAACCTTCTTCATCCGACTCAATTCGGGTTCCGGCCACGCCACTCCACCGAGTCTGCCCTTCTTAGGGCCTCCGAAACTCTCAGGCAGGGTGCTGACGAGGGTCAAACCATGGCTCTCATCCTTTTAGACCTTAGCGCGGTGTTCGACACTGTGGCACATTCCATCTTGCTACAGTGTCTGAGCAAAGGTGGGGTGAGAGGGGCAGCGTTGAAATGGATTTATTCATTTCTCGCAGGCCGAGGCTTCCAAGTGAGGCAGGGTGACTATTACTCTGAGCGAATTGCTCTGGACCAGGGGGTGCCGCAGGGCTCGTCCCTGAGCCCAACACTTTTTAATCTCTACGTAGCCCCGATTGCCTCCTTGGTAGAGAGCTACGGCCTCCGAATGGTTTCCTATGCCGACGACACGCAGTTGGTGATCTCCCTGTCGCGCGCACCCGATCTTTCGGCGGACATCTTCAGAGCCTGTATGCAAGACCTAGCTGCCTGGATGTCCGCAAACTGCCTTAAGCTTAACGGAAATAAGACCGAGGTGCTTGTCGTAGGGGGAGACCGATCGGCGTGGACGTCGGCATGGTGGCCTCCATGCCTTGGCTCAACACCTATCCCATGCCTGAAAGCAAAGAACTTGGGCATTTGGTTCGACTCCGACCTGACCTTCGGCCCTCAGATCAACCGGGTGGTCGGATCATGCTTTGGGACCCTCAAAAGTCTCAGGAAGGCATTGAAGTTTTTACCTGTAAAGGCCCGTCAAACCCTTGTGCATGCACTAGTCACCTCAAAGATGGACTATGGCAACCTCCTCTATCTAGGGACTCCGAAGAAGAATCTGAGCCGTTTACAGGTCTTACAGAATGCCGCTGCTAGGCTAGTACTTAGACTACCCAGAAGAGCCGCATCCTCGGTGGCCCTTCGGTCCTTGCACTGGCTCCCGATCAGAAGTAGGGTTGATTTCAAAGCACTCTGCATGTGCCATCGGATCATCAACGGGAGGTCTCCTCTCCCTTTGAAAGGACTGCTGACACCTTATGAACCGTCCCGCTCCCTCAGATCTTCTGGCTCGGGACGCCTTGTTGTCCCCAAGGTGTCCAGAGCACGGATGGGCGGAAGATCCTTTAGGTACCTTGCAGCCGTCAGATGGAACACATTACCCTTAATATTGCGTCTCGAACCATCTGAACTAATCTTTAGAGCCAAGCTCAAAACTACACTATTCGAACAGTAAAGTATTCCACTTCTGTAGGTTCCAGTTAGCAGCCGCTCCTTAGCGCGGGGACACGCCGCTGTGCGTCACCAAGCGCTTTACAAAACTCCCTAAATAGAAATAGAATAGAAATACAATGTACAGCAGCACCTACGGCGACTTGGATCCTGGAAAATAGAATAAATATGGCACAAATAGACTACAGAATAAAAGGTAGCGGGGAAAAAATGGCTTTAAACTGAAGCTAAAAAAAGACTATCTCCCGATAGAATTGAATGGGAAAAGAAGTACAAAAAATGTGGATAAATGCATTAAAAAAAATCTACAAAATTATTAAACTTGTAAAACATGTCAGAAAAATGTTCTACAAAATGTTAAATTGTAAAGCATAAACTACAAGTATGTAATATATACTAAAAGACGTATATTAAAATGATGTTGAAATTATAGACATAAAAACAATTTAAGAAAGGTTGAAAAAAGGTAAACAATAGAAAACAACCTGGAAAATGTACTACATACACTACTATTTAAATATGGTTTACAATGTTTATTTACAAATAGAAATGTATTTAAAATGGTTTTATTGATCTATATATAAATGTATATTTTTAATTAGAAATGCATATGCTTAAAATGTAGAAATATACATCAAAAAAGAAATAAAAAATGAAACATTTCTTATATGTCTTTAAACTATGACAATATGTAATTAATAATGCTATTCATTCCAAATATACAAATAACTACTTTTATCATTATATTTCTAAACAACAGCAATACTTAAATGACCTAAACTACTCCTACAACATGGAAATACAATTTAACAAAAATATTTCACACTAAAATGCTTAAATTAAATAAAATCATACTCCAATGTAAACCATTTTAAAGAAACTGTTGGATACTAAAGGGGTGACCTTTACTGTTGCCACTCCAATCTAAACCAATTTGGGGAAGGTGGTGGACACTAAAGGAATGACATTTGCTGTTTCCATTCCAATATAATCCAATCTAGGTACAGTGTTGGACACTAAAGCGGTGACATTTTCTATTCCCACTTGAATTTAAACCATTTTGCAGAAGTTGTTGGGAACAAAAGGGGTGACATTTAGTATTTCCAGTAGAATTTAAAACATTTTAAGCAAGGAGCTGCACACTAAAATGTTTATATACACAATCAGTATTCCATATTCACATATAATTTTTAATCTAACAAATAAAATAAGAATTACTTAAAAAAACACAATAACCCAAAATGTTCTTAAACTTTAAAACATAACTTTAACAAATTCATACTCCAAAAATAAAAATCCTAAATAACAACAAAAAACGAATGTTTGATTATTAGCTATATAAAAAATGTAACTATTGAAATTGTGTTGAAAAATATATCTAAAAGATATAAATATACTACAAAATGTAAATATATACATCTTTAATAATCTATATTTATTCTATTTTCATAATTTCATTAATTCAAAAGCTTTTAAAATAAATGTAAATATCAAGATTAAAAGTTTTTGAAATAATGTATTTCCAATGGCATTTATCATTTTCCACATTAAAATAATCCTTACAAATATTTTTAATTTACCAAGGCTTGTGCTGTATTATGCTATGTCTTGATGCAAAATTCTAAATAAAGTTGGTTATAATATGTTTTTTAAATTTAAAGAAATGTGATTTACAAGAAGATTAAATATATTTTACAGTATTAAATGTATTGTTGATATATTTTAAATGTTACCAATTTCTTACAATTTAACTATCTTTTTTAATATTTACAATCAATTATGTTTACATTGAATAAAATCAATATCATTATTCAAAATAATTATAAATATTTTTAGAAAACATTAATGTAACAAAATGAATTTATAAATTTCACAATGATAATTTGCATACTAATAAATCAATTAACATTAAAATTAAAATTAAATTTAAATATTCTGTCTAGAAAATCTCCCCATTACTATCCTCTAAAACCTCGAATATCCTGCTACTAAATATATATATATATATATATATATATATATATATATATATATATATATATATATATATATATATATATATATATATATATATATATATATATGTATATATATATATATATATTCACTTAAAAAACCATAGGTTTCACACACGTTATAGTTAGGAATTAGCATTTAAAAAACCTTGCAAATTCACTTAAAGAACCATAGGTTTCACACATGTTATAGTTAGCTGGACATTTCACTCGTAAAAAACCATTGAAATTCCCCCGTTATAGTTAGTTCAGATAACTATAACTCGCGCGACTGCAATCCACTGCTGATGACATCACATATTACATCACTCATGACATGGTCAGTGACATCACTGATGACATCATCCTTGTGATAGAGTGGCGGTCGCGCAAGTTATAGTTATCTGAACTAACTATAACGGGGGAATTTCAATGGTTTTTTACGAGTGAAATGTCCAGCTAACTATAACATGTGTGAAACCTATGGTTTTTTAAGTGAATTTGCAAGGTTTTTTAAATGCTAATTCCTAACTATAACGTGTGTGAAACCTATGGTTTTTTAAGTGAATTTGTAAGGTTTTTTAAATGCTAATTATTTATGTATGTATTATTATATTTTTTATATATTTATTTTACAATAAACTACCTATGTATATAGTTATAGATTGGCTGTATCCTGTAATATGGAATGGCTCAGCTCTTTTTTTTTTATTTGGATAAAGTTGAACAGCATAGTTAATATCTTCCATAAACTTATAAACAGTTTTTTTTTTTTAACGGTTTCTCGCGGCTCCGTGTGCGCATGCGTGCGTGCTCCGTGTGCACATGCGTGCGTGCTCCGTGTGTGCTCCATGTGCGCATGCGTGCGTGCTCCGTGCATGCTCCGTGCGTGCTCCGTGTGCGCATGCGTGCGTGCTCCATGCGTGCTCCGTATGCGCATGCGTGCGTGCTCCGTGCACGCAAGGTGCGCGCACGGTGCGCGCACGGCAAGTCATGTGATTACGAAACAACACTTTTCATTGGTTCATAGTAGTTTCAGTTCCAGAATCTTCAAACACCACACCCACTCCCCTCATTATTTCTTCTTATTTCCTGGGAGAAGGAGCTGAACAGCTTTTCCACTAGGTGAGAATGGCAGAACAGCAATCTTCTACAGAGAGTGAAGAGGAGACCTTTGTGCCACCAAGCCAGAGGAAACAAAAGGACTCATTCATATGGAAGTTCTTTACTTTTCCAGAGGGGCAGAAGAAGGTGAATGCCCCAAAAGTCACATGCACTGTTTGTGGAGTTGTCCTATCTAGAGGAGATCCCAAAAAAAAATACTCCTTTAGTATTTATTCTATGATGAGGCACTTCCAAAAAGTGCATCCTGTGGCTTATGCTCGTGAATCTACAAGAGCCACAAGAGACAACCCTCCAGGAGCTCAGCCGAGCACATCATCTGCGGCAACACTTCTCCTGCTTCACGACCTCTGGATATCCACCCTCTGTTCCAGAAGGTTCATATACGGTGCAATGTGTGCAATGTTGTTCTCTGTTATGGTGAGAGCAGCATCAACTTAATAGAGAACAAAATACAGCAGCACACATGCTCCACCCCATAATTTTTCCCATTTTTTTTTTGTTCCTGTTAAACAGTTTTTCATTCCCTGTTTTTTTTTGCTGCTCTAAAAAAATCAAAAAAAATACAAAATTCTTAAAAAACTGAAAAAAATATACAAAACAAAAAAGACAAAAAAACTGTTCTTTTCAGAACTCACCAACATCTAAACACTTAAACTTGATTTTTAATTCTATTTTTTTAATGATTTTTTTGCCGCCGTGCACGCACCGTGCGCGCACCCTGCGAGTTTCTGAAAAAAATATAAAATGTTTTTTTCACCCTTCGGGGTCCTTCAGGGACCCCCTGACAAAGGCTAGGGGTCAGGAACTCTCTACCCTGCCCCCTTTTCACGTTGTACACCTTTGTTTTTCACTGCCACACACAAAATGGCGTCCGACACTTCCTGATTTCGACTGATTCGAATGTTGACTGACATAACCACCAATCAGAATTACGCTCGCGCACGGCACCGTGCGCGCACAGTGCGCGCCTATAGATATTTATGTACTTTTAACTGCAACTTTCTCAGAAACTACTGAACAGATTGACACCATATATGCAAAAGGCACATCCCTGACCTGAGGACTACCTCTTTGCCAAATTTCACGTAATTCTGTTCAGCCGTTCGGGCTGTACCTTCGACTAAAGGTCCTATGGGAAAATGCATGGGGAAAACGCTTTTTGGGACCCCCCTTTTTTCTCAGCCCCCGCTTGACGAATCACCCAGAGACTTTCAGGGTAGGAGCTGAGCAGAGCGCCCCATTAGTTTTGAAAATTTCACGAAGATTCGTCAACCGGCGTCAAAGTTATTCAAAATAGAATTTTCAGATTTCCTATGGGAACTCGGTCCTAACTATAACTATCTAATGGCGACCGCCAGTAGATTATATATATATATATATATATATATATATATATATATATATATATATATATATATATATATATATATATATATATATATATGTGTGAGTGTGTGTGTTTGTGTGTGTGGTATTTTTACACATCAATACAAAAAAAGATAAAAGTTTAAAAAATGTCATAATAAATTCTCAGTAAGCCTACAAATTAAAAAGTGTATAAAACATAGAAAATCAAGCAAACTGCAATAAAATACATACAAAATATCACAAACGATATTGTATACAACAATATTTTCTACTTCTATATTTTTTACAACAATATTAAAAACAACACTTTAAACGATATTCTTTCCTTCGATATTCCTGTTGACGATATTTTTGACATCCTGATATTCTTGACTTGATATTTTGTATCACTATGTGACCGATTAGGATGTCGAGCGGACTGCCACCGACAGGCCGTCGTGGCGGTCCGTCTGACAGCCAGGATAGCGGTCCGACCGACGCATTATGATGCGGTCGGTCGGAGCGCATTGTTTGGAGGGACCGACCGACACCTCCGACAGGCTCAAGGAGCCGATCAGAGCGTCGGTCCGACAGTAATCCCTACAATGAGTGCGTGCCTGCAGCACCGCTGTATGGATTACAAAGTCCCTTTTCTCTCTGCCGTTAGTGCCATGTAAAGGCAGACAGAAAGGGACTTTGGAGTGGCCCCTCAATCCCCGGTGGGCCTCCTCTATGGGGCCTGGGGGGCACATGTTGTACCCCTCAAACATCCATGCACTGTGTGCCAGGCTCCCCATAGTGCCTGGCACATGGTGCATGGATGTTTGCAAAATGCCTTTTTCCATTGCAGCTTGTGCTGCGGTCCATTTCCAGACTGCAGCACAAGCCACAATGGAAAAAAGCATTTTCCGACCGCCTACATGGCGGTCGCATCATAATTAGGCGGGTGGAACTGCCGACTACATGTCGGGTGGTTCCCTTCTGTGGCAATGGCAGTCAAACACTCGTCTACCCATCATCGTAATAATTCAATCTTTTGTCAATCATTTGTCCAAACACTGATCTTTTCTTTGTGCCTTAGCCTGATTGAAGCGTGTTATGGGAACCATGTGTAGCTGTAGGAATTGTTAGAATTGGATGATTTAAGCTAGTGCAGAGCAGAAGTTTTCAAAAAGGGGTAGAGAAGTGATTTTTGCCCACTTTGAGATAAGTTAGGAATATGCCACGTTACATCGCATGCTTTTTAAATGCATGCTATTACAAAGTGGTCATTACAACTACCGTGTTCCTACATCGCATGCCATTACAACGCAAGTCGGAACAATGACTTGATGTAGGGGTGGCCCCGGACAGGTCCCAGCCCCCAGCATGACCCAGAGGCCCGGGGCAGTATCCGGAGACTGCTTTCTGGCCTGACGTTCCCCAGGGGGTGAGCGCGCGGACTCTTCAACGGCCTGGAGGCGCGGCTGCGATGGCCTCCCACACACACGAGCCAGCAGGCCCGCGGCAAATGACTTCATCGGCCGCCATCAGAGAAAGAGGCACCACCTGACTCACAGAAGCGTAAGATAAATGATCACGGGGTGCAGGCGTCCCCCAGCCCTGCTTGCAGCCCCGCTGGGGCCCCTGAACTATCCGAAGGTCGATTGCGGCCTACGTTGGGCCGGTGGAGTGGGGGGGCTCTTGAAGGCCTGCTGCGTCTGCGGGTACTGACACATTCGGCTGTGGGAGTGTGGCGACATCCTTTGGAGTCAACTTCAAGGCTCCCCTGATAGTGTGAGAGCGGGGACTGAAGCCGTGGCTCCTTGGACGAGCATGAGCTGGTGGACCCGCATGGGACGTAACGGCAGGTGGGGCCTACTGTGGTGGGGAGCGGACGGTGCCTCCTGCCCCTGGTCGGTCCCCCTTTGAGCGCCTCCCTGTTCAGATTGGCAGAGGCCTCTTTTCTGCAAGTCAGACATTGCTGGGAGTAGGGGCCACCTTGCTAGATCTCTTCACGTGCTGTGCCGATGGGCGATTGGGGGGCAGATTGACCTGCAACATCAGTGGCCGGTGATGTTCCCTCCCTGCCGTCTCTAAGGCACTGGCCGCCCTTGGGTGAAGTGTGGAGGTGACCGGTTTTCGCCGCCACCTGCAGTGGATATTGCAGAGCGGAACCTCCCTGTGGCAGGGGTGAGGCGCGGCCTGCGCGACACGAAGGAACAGCAACCATCCTCCTGGTAGCTGGCACGCTCTCCCGCCTCTCCTGCAATCGCCCATCACCGGCATCTCCCCTCTCCGGTCGCCCTACATGACGCCTGGCCTGTCCGACCCTCTCACCGCACGATGGCTGTGGCCAAAAACAAAAAGGATAGATCTGTGAAGGACCTCCTCTTGAAAGCTGTGGGTGATGCTCCGGGCTCTGGTGGGAGGCCCGCTGGGGAAGGCCCGGACAACGCGGTGACTAGGGAGTTTTTGGAGTCCCTATTCACCTCGCAAATGGAGGATATCTTGGCCTGCAAAGGGAACTCTCTGTGCTGCATGCGGTGTGTGTCGCCATGAAGGAGGTGAGTTTCTTGGAGTAGGCACACCTCTCCTTTCATGTGTTCAAAAAACGAGAGCACTGCCTTCCTTTTTGTGGGGTTTTTAAGACCTCTAACGTTGAAGCTAACCAGTTGGACAGCCATCAAGTGAAGAAAAGACACCCAGAGCCATAGCTGAAGCAGTGTACCCTGCTGCGGGGAGAAGGACCCCCAGGGGAGCGTGTGCGTGCGCGTTGGGGGCCTGACCAAGGAACCCTAGATACCAAGCTCACCAGAAAGAGGACCCACCCAACCCAGAAATAACAGAAAAAACAAACTCTATAACAAATAAGAAACAACAAATAGAAATATACCAAGTCCATCTCGAGAGCCGGACAGAGCACACAGTCCACCTCGGAAGCTGGGCTGTTATCGAAGGGGACAGCCAAGGGAATAAGGGACATCTCCAAAAGGGAAGCGAGGCAATCCCGGCGCTCCTGCTGGACCCACAAAGACGCTATACCCACAAAGGCGCAGTCATCAATCATTAGTGTCCAAAGATCCCCCTTCCGCACCTGCCAAAGTCCGAAGCACAGCAGACCGCTCCTTACAGATGGCGGCCAGGTCAGGGCGAAGGCGATCCAGGTTACAGATGCCTCTGGGCCCCCGTCCTGGTGGCCTCTGTGTATCTCGCTCTGAGGCATCAGAATCGGATGATAGTTCGTCGGGAGACAACGTTAACACCCTGTAGGCTTCGGACAAGGAAGGGATCTGGAGCAACTTCCCGTCGAGGCGGAAGATGAGGTGAAAGGGGTGACCCCAGGCATAGGAAATATTCTGTGAGTGAAGATGATTAGTAATGGGGCAAAAAGGAGGCATTTACCACTTTTGGCCAGCAGGTAACTCTTAAATGATTATGAGACTAAGGTAGAGACACATTTCTACATATACCTTTGTCTGTAATAAGTGTAAGTCAGCATGTATGTTATTGAGTGTGTCATTCTAATTTGTTTCTATGCTTGCTTATATGTATGTGCTAGCCTACTGGGGTCTTTGTATGTGTGTGCCTAAGTTATGGTCTGGCAAACCTATATTGTTGGAACAATATTAGAGAGATGTAGGAGTTTTGGCCTTGTACTTTCTGAAAATCACCAGACCAAGGCAAAATATGTGTCCAGTTAGGAAGGCAAAAACGATGATTAAACCATGAGATGGGCTCAATAGACCTAATTAAGGCTATGAAACTACTATTTGCCAAGGAACTCACAAAAGTTTGTGGTGAATATACCTTCTTTCCTTCACTTCCGCTTACTTTTTCTTCTTTTTAACTATGGACACTGTTAGACCTGACTTCCTTGGCATGGTTTACCCTGCCTTTTTCCCTTCTGAGTTCATGTTTTTGCTGACTTCGCTTTTGATGTCTTTAGTAGCCAGGGTACTTTAACCATGATAAACAGTGCTAACGTGCAGCTGTGCTTTACTGACAACATGGCAACATTGGCTTATCCAAAGTTGGCATATTTAATTTACTTATGATTTCCTAGTAAAGTGCCCTACATGTGCCTAGGGCGTGTAAATTAAATGTTTCTAGTGGGCCTTCAGCACTGATTGTACCACCTACATAAGTAGCCCTTTAAACATGTGTCATGCTTGTCACTGCAAAGTCTGTGTGTGCAGTTTTAAACTGCCATGTTAACCTGGAAAGTTAACCCACTTGCCTGACCCAAAGCTTCCTTCCTAATACACATAGGTCAACCCTACATTAGGCCCTGGACAGCCCATGGACAGGGTTCAGTGTATTTCAAAAGTAGGAAATATTTAGTTTTTAGTTTCTGTAATACTCTTAAATTTGTTTCACTACTGCAAGGCAATCTCTCCCATAGGATAAGATAGGATTGCCTTATTACATTTCAAACGTATAATTTCAAAATGGGAAGAGATGAGAACCTCAAATTAAGGTCTCTCTGGAATCACAATTTAAAAACACAACTTATGATGAAGATGGATTTTAAATTGAAATTCCGAAAATGTTACTTTTTTACTGTAACAATTTGGTGCCTTCTATGTGTCTTTGCATACACATCTGGGGTGGGTGAAAGCTGGCTTTCTTCATTACCTCTAGACAGCCACAAACAAAGGGAGCATAGGTGTGACTAAAAGGTCATCCACATCCTGAGGGCCTATCCCAGGCAGAATGAAAGCAAGGTGCTGACACTTTAACCTGAAAGTGATATGCACTGACCTCACACAAATGGCTGCAATTATTGAGTCTGGAGACAGGGCTAGAAACGCAGTGACTTGTGCATTTTAAAAGGCATCTATTTGAAGTCTCCCTACTTCCAAGGCCCAGCAGAGTATACGTGGTGAATCCACCAACCCAGAACACTTCTAGAACTGAGGACATTATATCAGTAAAAAGGAATACTGTGCTGCTGCTGGATGGAATGCCACTTTGCGGAACTACTTTGATGTCTTTGCCTGCTGCCTGCTGTCCTTTTGCCTGGGGATGAGGAGGACTGGATCTGCATCTCAACATCCCTGAGCCTAAGTATCTCCAAGGGCTTGTTGGCTTGCATCCAGTTTCTGAAGTATAAGAGATATCAAAGACATCTTTTCAACCAATAAACAGCACCCGGACTGTGCTTGCTGCAAGTCTTGCTGGGCTAAGTGGTAGCAACCCAGTGCAGGGCTCTTAAAAGTTAGCATAAAGTGCTGCAATGACAAAAACACTTGCATCGAGGCAGTTGCACTGATCAGAACCAACACATCCCCTGTAGTGAGCTTTGGGGTGATGCATAACTGCTGTGTTGAAGCCAGGTCAGTGCATTGCACTCGCAACCTCCCCATCGCCTCCGGAACCACCACTTCAGAACCAATGCATCTCTGCCACTGTGTGGAGTAGATCGACAAATCATCTTTACAGAGTGGAGAAACCCCAGCGCACCACACTCAGAACCACTACACTTCAGACCTGGCATCTCATTCATGGAACTGATGCTTTACCGCAATTGCATGGAAGCATGATTTGCAACACCACAACTGCGTGGGGATCACTGACATATTGCTCGGCTGCACCCCACTTCTTTATCTATGCAAACCAAGGACTAAGGTACTTTTATTTAATAGGCCCAGGTGGATCCCCGATTCCCGCCCGTGCTCCATCGCAGTCTGCCTGCACTCTTAACTTTGTCCCGGTCTGGCATGACCAAATAACTCTTTAGGCAATAACTGCTTCTAAGCACTATTTTTGCGTTTAATCATTAAAAATTAATGCCTTGACTGCTACACATTTGTTTTTTTAATGTTTTGATCTTGTTTAATCCATTGACTTAGGGGTCGATTCCGATCCCGCTCGGAAGGCCGTGGAATCGGATTTGGCTTTAACGGATCAGTTTCTTAGCCCTTTTCCTGACCAATTTGTAGACTGGTCCGAACGACCAAGTACGATGCAAAGTTCAAGTACGCTTCAAGAGAATCATCTCCCAACCCAGTCCAGTTCATATGACTCATACTCAGATGCTTCATACAGCTCTATGGACTCTGTTTCTGAGTGAGCAAGTACTATGCATGATTCGGACAGCCTTCACGTTTCGGTATGTCGGGATCAAAAAATCTGACGGAATCATTATTTTGGGGCCCTTAGAAGGCCTACTGTCACTTGGCGCACTCTGATTCAGACCTATGTGGTTACCCATGGGCCCCCTCTTCCCATGCATGCACAGTGTGGTGTGCACCATGGGGTGCCCACCACAGGGTGTACGTTTTTCCCCATTCACCCCTTTTTGCTATGGGAGCCAGTGCACGCGTCCAGTATAATTGATCCCATAGAGTTCAATGGGAGTCTGAGCAAACCGAGTCCGTAAGCATAAGAATGCATCATACTCGCTCGTTTGGACTCCAGTTGCACAAATTGCTCGTAAAGCCCTATGGATCCGAGTTGTACAGAGGGCATTACTAGCAAGATATGAATTGGGACCTTAGTCTTTATTTTTCTTAACTTTGTGGATTTTTTGAGGAGTTTTCACTGTGTTACAGTTTGATGTGGTGCACAAATACATCACATATTGCCTTTTAAGTTAAACCTGACAGCTCTGTCCCAAGCCACCAGAGTTTGAGCACAGGTTAATTCCACAGTGTGTTTCTGACTTACCCTGATTATGAATGTGGTTACTCCATGTACAGTGCACATACCTTTGCCATCCAGTAACCCAATTTCTAACACACACCAAATTAACTACTCCTAGAGAGCCATGTTCAATTCTCACATCATCTTAGACCATTAATATAACTCTATAATAATAATCTAAACAAAAATAAATTTTAATAATTGTGGTTAATTTTAAATGAAAAAAATCAATTTCCACCTAAAATAGAAGAAAGATTTTGTGTGCTTTAATACTTATTAAAGAGCAGGAACAGAATGAATCATAAATAATGTAATTTGATTTTAATAATAAATACTGTAACATTAATTTGTACATGAAAATAAATTATAACATATTCTATAATTATATACAAAAGTAAACTTTTTACATGTCAGCTTTCAAATAAAAATGTATTTATTTGAATTTGTAACTGTTTCTTTTAATTTATCTTAATGTAAGATGATTTCCTATGGCGTTTTAATCTAAGTTCCTATCACCTTTATTTTGTATAGGAGGGTGTTGCATTATCATTTGTTGACCATGGGTGGTTCTGAGCTTATTTCATCTCTGAGATTGACTGTTTTCCTACTGTTTTGGAGCTCTTTTGGGCTGTAGTTACTACATAAGTGATTTTTTTTTAGAGAAATAGGTGTTGATTACAATCCGTTAAAAACCGGGTACGAACCGTCGGTCGGAGCGTTTTTTCCGTCCGACTCGTACCCGATCGTAAAACTTTACAAACATGGAATTACGATTCGCACGGAAACACCATTTCTGTACGAATCGTAAAAAACACCGACCGACGAAAATATACATACGAATGTGATCCGGGAATGCTGCGACGTGACGTCGGGACGCTTTCAGGCAGCGTTTCACGACCCAGGAATTACGATTCGAACCAACAGCAGTCCGGACGGCAATATTTACCCCCCCCAGCCCCGTACGTTCGAGTCGTACCCCCACCCGTGTATGTACACCCGTGTACGTGTCGAACGTACACGGGTGTACATACACGGGAGGGTTTGACACGTACACGGGTGTACATACACGGGGGGTAAGACACATACACAGGTGTACATACACGGGTGGGGGTACGACTCGAACGTACACAGGTGAACATACACGGGGGGTACGACACGTACACGGGTGTACATACACGGGTGGGGGTACGACTCGAACGTACATGGGTGTACATACACGGGGGTACGACACGTACACGGGTGTACATACACGGGGGGTACGACTCGAACGTACGGGGGCTGGGGGGGTCGGCGCGTACATACGGGGCTGGGGGGGTGTTCAGCGCGTATGCGGGCACATGTCTCCATGGTTGCTATGGGAGTTCGGTGCGGACGGTGTTTTTTCCATACGGTTGTAACATCGGACGCACGGAATGGATCGTAATTCCGCGGTCGGACTTCACTTTTCACATTTGTACGGTAAATCGTCCGTGGACGTGTCGGACACATTTTCCGACCCGAGGACGTGTGGGGAATAATTCCCAATGCGATTCGTATGGACTTTTTCCCATGCGAATCGTAATTGGCAGTTTGTACGGCACTTGTACGATTCGTACGGTAAAAAGACCGGATACGAGTCGTACGGGGAATTTTTTTACCGGATCGTAATCGGCACCATAGTCTTACTCTTTTGTGGGTTCCTAACCCCCTCACTCACATTCCTTGACCCTCTGTAAATCCCTCATTATTCCCCAAACCCACTCACTTTAATCATAACTGTTCCCTATTTTCCAGCCCCTCCCCTCAAAACCCTCTATATTTACTACTTTAACTTATACCTACGTATGCAGATATTCCGCATTTGGACAGTGATCTCCACAGCAGAAAAAATAGGATAGGTGTACAGTCTACAAGTAGGTTTGTAAATAGCATTTTATAGATTGTGAGTCGTACTATAGTAATATTACTAAATGCTGTTTCTAAATAGACCTGTAGGTGCTGAACATGGGTTTGCATCAAACTTTAGTAACTCTGGGTCTTGTTGTACGTTATGTTTCTTACATCATGATTCAGAAATATGTTTTTTTTATAAAAGCATTCACCAAAGTACTTCACATTATTTCCTTATTTAGTAAAATATTTGTTTCTTCACGTACCTCAGACCTAGATTTTTTTAAGAGTCATTTACATGTTTATATTACCCCTTATCCACATGTTCTGCTACTAATTCGCACCAAGGTCGCATGTTGAACCCGGACCATGAGTTTTAGTATATTTAATTCAGCCAGAGAACACAGTCAACATGTTAAAAAAATCTTATGACAAATCTATGTGATTAAGGAAATGAGCATTTTACAAGAAGTCGATAAATGGCTAAACACTTAAAAAATGATGTTGTTATTAATTAAATTGTTTTCAAAGAGGACAGAAAATAATACAGTTAAGATTTTTCCATGTTTTCACTAATCTTCAAACTGCATGCATCCTCCTTTTATATGTCATGGCTCTTGAACACATTCCATTAATATGAGGAAGGTAGTTCCATTCAGTACGTTTGTGTTATGAAATACATGTTTTAAACACACCAAATGGAAAATTCATAGAAATAATCATTATTTGATACAAGCCTTTATCTCATCTTCAGTAAGTAAATTCACGATGCCTCTGTCTTCCAGGGGTTTTTTTAGCCTAAAAATCAATATGTACATAATAATTGATTGTCTGACAATTTCACCTATTATTCTAAAAACATAACCATTGAATGTAATTAAAGTCTATGTATGACTCTTTTAAGGAATACTTATTCAGAATAATAAAAAACAGTAATGCCTAACCCTTAAAAACTCTTTTAAATGTTTTCATTTATGATTCTAATTTAAAAATTAGAAACCATTAAATACAATGCATTTAGCAAAATCTGACTTTTTGAATTTCTTCTTGTGTATTTTTTATCAAAAATTTCACTAATTGTGTGACTAAATTTAAACATAATATATTTTTACTTGTGAATTACATAATGTTCTATTGCTGATAAAAGCTTGAAATATCATCTCATAAAGACTAGTTTATTGTAAATTATTGAATAACGTTTCTCAAAGCTATGAAGAATTCTAAGACAACTCAATATAATGTATGTCAGTTACAGATTTATATCAGTAATTCTAGAATGCTGCTGGAATTTCAAATAATTTATATTTGCCACCATTTACATTTTTGGAAATGTAGCAAGTGTACTTGCTAAAAGGTTTTTTCATCAACTTCTGGCATATTTTTCTCTTAGTAGAACATCCGACCTCTAAACCTCAACTAATTATCATAATGTTCCTACTTTAACTTCACCTGGTGACTTTCTATTGGCATTCAAATGATGGGAATTTCAAGTATCACAATTTACTTTGCCGAATTTTCAACTGCTCATTATTTCCATCAATGTGGTGTTCAATTATATAGCAAGATATATCTACACCTAATCATTTATTATGGATTCCCTCATGCAAAATTGGTAATAGGAATAGTAAAAGTATCACTTGAATCATTCATAACATATAAATGTGGAGATATGCAGTACAAACTGCATTATCTATCATCCAAGTTTACTTTGGCACTTAGTTTTGCACCTTCCCTTTCAAGAAGCAGGTCAAATAAATACATATATTCAATATTTAACTGCATATTTACCTGTCCAATGCAAGTGGAAATTCTTTGTGGCATCCGCAATAAAATGGTGTGTCCACAAACTGTTCTGTTATTGGCACATCTGCACAATCAGAATGTAACCACTGTTTGCACTTTTCGCACTCTATCCATTCCAGTTTTTGTTCTTTGGGATATTGTGACCTGCTCATGCAAATATATTGTGATAAGACATTTACAATAGTGAAAATGTAATTTTTAAAATACAAAGTGCATCTTTTGCATCACTTTTCCAGGCAAAAGTACTCATTCACATTATTTCCAATACTCAAAACTCAGAACAACATAAACACAATGTCAATAAAAAAAATTGAAGTGTGCTCTCATTTTTCTCAAGCTTAGGATAGTTGCTATTTATTTATAGCATGAAACAAGATCACTATAGATTCAGTTGCATAACATTCCCTGTAAAAACAATTATTATATTATTTGCAGGTTTTGATTTTAGAAGACAGTCTAGTACTTCTCAATGTCACAAACTAATATTTATATAATATATAGTTATATTATAAACAGACATGACTTAACTTACTTTTTTTTTTAATCAGCACTCTCTTGGTATAGGCAGACCATCTCTTTTGCTGCAATGCATTCTGTACCATCGATTCCTCGAACTAGGCTCTTTCCTGTCTCTCTCATTTTTGGACAACACTTTGCTCTGCTCCTGCAGTGTCTTCTTTTTGCATTAACTGTTCAGTGTTCAGACCAGTCTCTTTGGAAACTGAGGCTACCTTCTCCTTCGCAATGCCCTATAAAAGAACAATATACTTGCAAATGTTTATGTTCAGTGCGGTTACTGTATAGATATAATTTACACCATGAATACCATGAATAAGGACCATTTTCCCAAAGGTATTTGTGCACCTAGGTTGTACTTAGGAAAGCATGCACTTTACTTTCTCATAGTTGTTTGTCATGGAAATGGTTTTCAGCCCAAGACAAAGTATTCTCTTTAATGGTAAAAAAAATATAGTGAATCCAATTGCGTATGGTGCAACACAACATGCGGACATAAATGCATATGTGCTATATGTTTGCATGTGAAAATGTTTTGACATTTGAGTAAGAATTCACAACACAATTCAAGAACCGGTCTCAGGAAAGTGTGACTGTCAAGATTAGAGTTTGAACAAAATAGCAGTACTTTACTTCATTGGTTTTATGCAAATGAAATTTTTCAGGTAATACATTAACAACATTAATGCTTGCTAATTTAACTTAGAAGTAACTACATAAAATACTAACATACAATTGATAAATCATGGCACAAAATAATCGAAACACATCTAAAAAACTGGAATAATTGGACATAATGTAATGGAAATCATTAATTTTGTATGATACTTTGTTTTAAATCTGTTGTCGATGTAACAATCAGATGATTGCCATACAATCCACAACATCAAACTCAGACAGAGCTACAGTTAGATAAAAAGTTGAGTTAGGTTGACATTTTACTTTGATACATTGTCTTAGGTGGACTTGACATATGTGCACATCATGGCTTTAAACATTCAGCTGTATTTTAATACTATCATATTTGGATGAACAAATGCATGTTTTAAAAAGAAAATTACAGTCATAACGTTTTCCAATTGTATTGTAACAGAAGGACAAATAATGCCAGGGTAAATAGGATGACAATTTATTGTCATGACAAGCTGATGCATGGAGCCAGTTTCTCCTAATTAAGGAGTGACAGTACAATAGCATATATGCTTATAACTTCTGAGGACAGTTGATGATCTCATATCCACCATCCAACTTACATCAAGCATGTCCTTTGCATGTATTTTCCACAAACTGAGAGTCCGTATTTTCACCTGCCGCATAAAATGCTCATCAATATTGATCAATAATCAGTGAAATAAATAATATGTGTGCACACATCATAGTTGGATGTATGATGTTAACCCATTTCATGATGAATTTTGTTTTATTTCACTAGTATTTATTATTTAATTGATTAAAGAATTATCATACCTGTTTTCTAAATAAAGCAACTCTGAAACCAATCTCTGGAGTGCCACATCCTTTGTGTTTCTGAATATATATATATATATATATATATATATATATATATATATATATATATATATATATATATACCTACTGGCGGTCGCCAGTAGGTAGTTATAGTTAGGACCCTCTTACCATAGGAAATCCGCAACATTCTATTTTGAATAACTTTGGCGCCGGTCGACGAATCCTCGCGAATTTTTCAAAATAGGTGGGGCGCTACGCTCCGCTCCTACCCTGAAAGTCTCGGGGGGATTCGTCAAGCGGGGGCTGAGATAAAAGGGGGGTCCCAAAACGCGTTTTTCCCATGCATTTTTCCATAGGACCTTTAGACACAGCTACAGCCCGAACGGCAGAACAGAGTTACTTGAAATTTGGCAGAGAGGTAGTCCTCAGGTCAAGGAAGTGCCTTTTGTAGGTTTGGTGTAAATCTGTTCAGTAGATTCTGAGAAAATAGCCTTCAAATCAATATATATATCTGAGCCAGCTTACGGTGCGCTTACGGTGCGCTTACGGTGCGCTTACGGTGCGCTTACCGTACGCGTACGGTGGCGTGCGCGAGCGCGATTCTGATTGGCTGTTAGATCTTAGTAAACATTCGAATCGGTCGAAACCAGGAAGCGGCGGCCGCCATTTCGTGTGTTTCACTCAGAAAAAAAAGGGTGATATCTTGAAAAGGGGGCAAGGGAGAGAGTTACAGACCCCCTAACATTTGTAAAGGGGTCAAAGAAGGACATAAAAGTACAAAGAAAACATTTATTGATTTTAAAAAAAATCGCGGGGTACGCGTACGGTAAGCTCAACGTACGCGTACGGTAGAAAAAAAAAAGAAAAAAAAGAAATGAAATTCAGATTTAAGAGTTTAGATATTAGGGGGCTCTAAAAAGAGCCGTTGTGTTTATGAAGTGATTTGATTTTTTAGTGGTACCTACAAGTAAGTACCGATGCAGAGTCTAAGGTTCAAGAGGAAGACTCTGTTCCCTTCATCATTGAAGTGCACACCATCTCCTCTATAAATGTCTTGCATGTCGTAACGCAAGTTGTTGTGGTAAATGGAACCCATACCATAGTCTCTGAGGAAAGCAGAAACAGATTTGTTGACGTGCTTTCTTGCTTTGTCAATCTGCGGACAAAAATGATTGGACCAGTTCCATTTTTGCCTTTGGCATATGTTAGAAAAGACAAAGGCAGTTTTAGGGAAAAGTGAAAACAGTTGTGCAAAGGTGTCCTTCATAAGCATTTCCATACCTACCCCAGTCAAAGTGCCTAGGTCATTGCCACCACAGTGCACTATTATGAGGTCAGGGTGTTGGATTTGCATGAAGGATTTCACCAATGGCATCAATTGGTGCCACTTTAACCCTCTCTGACCAATCCATTTAATGTCTACATTTGGCAAAGCAAGGTCTCTTACCATATCTGTTTTCTCTGCATACTTTTCACTCCAGAAGACATAGCTGTGCCCTACAATCCACACTGTGAACATCTTCAAAGGAGAAATGGATGCACTCAGGAGGTGAAATTCAGTAAAATGGTAAAAAGAAATGAAAGACAGTTTGGAAATGGAGGCATACATATTTTTTTTATAAAAAAAAGAACTGATTGGCTGTTTCATACCATTCTAGAATAAAAACTAGGCTGTATGTGTAAATTAATAGAAGCATGTTTTGTATTGGTACAGAAAAATGTGTTACCAAAGAACAGTACTATGGATTTGCTGTTAGGTTTGAAAAGTCAAGCACTCTTGCTCTGTGGAATTGAAACATTGTTTGGTGAACTTCTGACCTAACTCCACACAGCAGTGTTCCATGAGCTGTTGCTATGGTAGCAGGCAGAAGTCAAGTTGGGGGAAGGGTACTAGGCAGAAGTCAAGTTGGGGGAAGGGTACTTTTGGAAAAGGGTTGGTTTTCAACCAATAGAAATGTGTGATTACATTTGAAAAAAAGGGGGAAGCACTGAGATTTGAAATTAACATGTATATGTGTGGAAAAAGAGAGGGAAAGTTTGCCATTATCTGGTTCTGCTGAGAGGAGAGAGGTGTAAAGAACAGAGATCCTGGCTCTGATAATCTGCTGTTTGAGTGCCACATTTCTTTCACAACTAACTAATTTTAAAGGTGAGTTTAGAGTTTGAGAGGGGATGTATATGGTAAATTAAGAAATGAATAATAGAAATGGAATTCCTTTTGTTGAATTTGTGTTTATCATTTTCTGTTTTGGGAGAAATTTAAATGTGAGGAACATGTAAAATAATATGGACAATTTTTTCACGATAAATTAAGGTGTACTGGTAAAAATAAGGAATACTTTAAGGGTTTGAGGTTGCACTCAGTAATGCAAATACATACAGCATCAGTAAGGCTGGTTGCCCTTGCTGGAGTGTAGTCAGTCACCCAGGTTACACATGGTGCTGGTTTGAAAAAGCAGTTTGGACATGTGCTGTTTTCAGAATCTGAAAAGTGGATTCAAAATGTGTCAGTCTGTAAAAGTACTTATCACTTGCCAAAAAAAAGAAAAGTAAGTGTGCTTTCAAATTGGCAAAGAAATTTCGTTTTGTGACTAATGTGAAAACATGACTCTGTGTGCAAAGAGGAATTACAGGCAGAGATTTATTGTGTATTGGTCTGGTGATTTCACAGTTGCATTAGATGGAAAGGGGGAGCCATTTTTTTTGTGTAGAAGCAGACTCTTAGCACACACCCAGCTGCTTATCCTCTGGTATCATGCACAGCATTCACAACCGAGTGGGGTTTGAGGTTTCAGTCAGTAATGCAAATACATTCAGCATCACTAAGGCTGGTTGCCCTTGCTGGAGTGTAGTCAGTCACCCAGGTTACATATGGTGCTGGTCTGAAAAAGCAGTTTGGACATGTGCTTTTTTAAGAATCTAAAAAGTGGATTCAAAATGTGTCAGTCTGTAAAAGTGTTTATCACTTGCCAAAAAAAAAAGTAGTAAGTGTGCTTTCAAATTGGCAAAGAAATTTCGTTTTGTGACTAATATGAAAACATGACTCTGTGTGCAAAGAGGAATTACAGGCAGAGATTTATTGCGTATTGCTCTGGTGATTTCACAGTTGCATTAGATGGAAAGGGTGAGCCATTTTTTTTGTGTAGAAGCAGACTCTTAGCACACACCCAGCTGCGTATCCTCTGGTATCATGCACAGTATTCACAACCGAGTGGGGTTTGAGGTTTCAGTCAGTAATGCAAATACATTTAGCATCACTAAGGCTGGTTGCCCTTGCTGGAGTGTAGTCAGTCACCCAGGTTACACATGGTGCTGGTCTGAAAAAGCAGTTTGGACATGTGCTATTTTAAGAATCTAAAAAGTGGATTCAAAATGTGTCAGTCTGTAAAAGTGTTTATCACTTGCCAAAAAAAAGAGTAGTAAGTGTGCTTTCAAATTGGCAAAGAAATTTCGTTTTGTGACTAATATGAAAACATGACTCTGTGTGCAAAGAGGAATTACAGGCAGAGATTTATTGCGTATTGCTCTGGTGATTTCACAGTTGCATTAGATGGAAAGGGGGAGCCATTTTTTTGTGCAGAAGCAGACTCTTAGCACACACCCAGCTGCTTATCCTCTGGAATCATGCACAGTATTCACAACCGAGTGGGGTTTGAGGTTTCAGTCAGTAATGCAAATACATTCAGCATCACTAAGGCTGGTTGCCCTTGCTGGAGTGTAGTGAGTCACCCAGGTTACATATGGTGCTGGTCTGAAAAAGCAGTTTGGACATGTGCTTTTTTAAGAATCTGAAAAGTGGATTCAAAATGTGTCAGTCTGTAAAAGTACTTATCACTTGCCAAAAAAAAGACTAGTAAGTGTGCTTTCAAATTGGCAAAGAAATTTCGTTTTGTGACTAATGTGAAAACATGACTCTGTGTGCAAAGAGGAATTACAGGCAGAGATTTATTGCGTATTGCTCTGGTGATTTCACAGTTGCATTAGATGGAAAGGGGGAGCCATTTTTTTGTGCAGAAGCAGACTCTTAGCACACACCCAGCTGCTTATCCTCTGGAATCATGCACAGTATTCACAACCGAGTGGGGTTTGAGGTTTCAGTCAGTAATGCAAATACATTCACCATCACTAAGGCTGGTTGCCCTTGCTGGAGTGTAGTCAGTCACCCAGGTTACACATGGTGCTGGTCTGAAAAAGAAGTTTGGACATGTGCTTTTTTAAGAATCTGAAAAGTGGATTCAAAATGTGTCAGTGTGTAAAAGTGTTTATCACTTGCCAAAAAAAAGAAACGTAAGTGTGCTTTCAAATTGGCAAAGAAATTTCGTTTTGTGACTAATGTGAAAACATGACTCTGTGTGCAAATAGGAATTACAGGCAGAGATTTATTGCGTATTGCTCTGGAGATTTCACATTTGCATTAGATGGAAAGGGTGAGCCATTTTTTTTGTGTAGAAGCAGACTCTTAGCACACACCCAGCTGCTTATCCTCTGGAATCATGCATAGTATTCACAAGCGAGTGGGGTTTGAGGTTTCAGTCAGTAATGCAAATACATTCAGCATCACTAAGGCTGGTTGCCCTTGCTGGAGTGTAGTCAGTCACCCAGGTTACACATGGTGCTGGTCTGAAAAAGCAGTTTGGACATGTGCTTTTTTAAGAATCTAAAAAGTGGATTCAAAATGTGTCAGTCTGTAAAAGTACTTATCACTTGCCAAAAAAAAGACTAGTAAGTGTGCTTTCAAATTGGCAAAGAAATTTCGTTTTGTGACTAATATGAAAACATGACTCTGTGTGCAAAGAGGAATTACAGGCAGAGATTTATTGCGTATTGCTCTGGTGATTTCACAGTTGCATTAGATGGAAAGGGGGAGCCATTTTTTTTTGTAGAAGCAGACTCTTAGCACACACCCAGCTGCTTATCCTCTGGAATCATGCACAGTATTCACAACTGAGTGGGGTTTGAGGTTGCAGTCAGTAATGCAAATACATACAGCATCAGTAAGGCTGGTTGCCCTTGCTGGAGTGTAGGCAGTCACTCAGGTTACACATGGTGCTGGTCTGAAAAAGCAGTTTGGACATGTGCTGTTTTCAGAATCTAAAAAGTGGATTCAAGATGTGTCAGTCTGTAAAAGTGTTTATCACTTGCCAAAAAAAAGAAAAGTAAGTGTGCTTTCAAATTGGCAAAGAAATTTCGTTTTGTGACTAATATGAAAACATGACTCTGTGTGCAAAGAGGAATTACAGGCAGAGATTTATTGCGTATTGCTCTGGAGATTTCACATTTGCATTAGATGGAAAGGGGGAGCCATTTTTTTGTGTAGAAGCAGACTCTTAGCACACACCCAGCTGCTTATCCTCTGGAATCATGCATAGTATTCACAACCGAGTGGGGTTTGAGGTTTCAGTCAGTAATGCAAATACATTCAGCATCACTAAGGCTGGTTGCCCTTGCTGGAGTGTAGTCAGTCACCCAGGTTACACATGGTGCTGGTCTGAAAAAGCAGTTTGGACATGTGCTTTTTTAAGAATCTGAAAAGTGGATTCAAAATGTGTCAGTCTGTAAAAGTAGTTATCAATTGCCAAAAAAAAGAGTAGAAAGTATGCTTTGCAATTGGCAAAGAAATTTCGTTTTCTGTCTAATTTCAAAGCATGACTTTGTGTGCACACAGGAATTATTTTTAGATATTTAATTTGTGAAGGTGTTATTGTGATTTTCATTTATAGGAAAGGGGTTTATAGTATTTTAAGATTTCTAAAGAACATAAAAAATGTAGTAATATATTTAAATAAAATAAAGGAATTTTTTTTTAGTTTTTTTCAGGTATTGCTGAAGAGCAGTGAACAAAATTTAAGATGCCTACAAAATCCAGACTAAAGAAAGACCACAAAAAAACCTATATTTGAAGACAACTGGAGGACCTAAGTTAGTTGGAGATGCTCATGTTGGGAAAAAGAAAAAATCTTCTGGTAAGCAGACAAAAGATTTTTTAAAGAACATATTCAAAAAAAGGAAAAATGTACAAAATGTCTGTACTGGAAAGAATGTTTTCAATAGAAAAGGACAGGAAAAAATTGAGAATTTAGTTAATGCAAATATACCTTCTGTAAATATAAAGATTAACTTAAACAGAAAAACAGCGTTTAAAGAGATACGTAGAAAAATGTTTCAGAGAAGAGTTATGTCCAATTTGATAAAGGATGTGAAGAAATATAAGCAAAAGGCAAAATTTTACAAGAGAAAAAAAGAAATTGAAGCCATTGCAGCAAAGGCATTAGAATTAAAAAGGAAACTATTCATTTTAATTTTGAATAGGATGCGTACATTAGATAAAATGGTTAATGTACTGAAATCACAAAGCAAAAGGAAAAGAGTAGTGAACAGAACAAACTTTTGTAAAGTGTTTTTAGGAAAATGGATGCATAGTTCAAGTGGTGAACCTTTTTTTAATGAAGAGAGCTATTTTCAAAGTAATAGTTTGCTGCATGCAGTTGACACCAGAGGTCGTGCTTACGAAGTGAAAAATGGTTGCATAATGGAGAAGGAGATAATGGTTCCAAGAGATGAGGTACAAGTGATGGCGGATGAGGCTATGGGGAGACGTCCTAAAGCCCCAGTGTACACTTGGAATTGTAGTAGTATTTGCACTGTGCGTCAGGAATCTATTGATAAATTTCGTGAGTTTCTAAGAGAATATAGTAAAAAAAGTGTAAAACAGAAGATTAAGGTGCTTCAAAGTCTAGATCCATGCAGATTGAGAGAGAATACTGGTTTGCAGGGTCATTCTCTGGCTTGTCTATCTAGAAAAGTGTGTAATAGTGTTTTCCATCATTTTAGGATGCTGGCTGTTCATCATACTGAAATGAGAAAGTTTGTGAGACGTTTGTATTTTGCTAAAAGTCCAGCACTAAAGTTAGATGAATGGAATAGGGCTCTGTTCCGTGGGTCAGTATCAGATGTAGAGAAGGTTGTTGATGAAATTCAGTTTTGTTACTTTGGTCCTGAACAAAACAGTGCAGAAAAGGACACAGTAAACGAGGAAGAAGTGGAAGAGAATGTAGAACCATTTGTAAGTAAGACATTTAATGATCACATAACAAAATTTGAAAAAATCTCTAATGAAAGACCAAATATTACTTGTATTTGTTGCCGCAGAACTCATTATAGAAAACAAACCAGGTATGTTGATCTCTATAGAAAAAGTGAAAATGAAGATAATTATAAGTGGAAGGATTTTGCCACATATATATTTCTTGAAAATTGTTTTGAATTGGGTGAAGTTCAGCGTATTTGTAAATACTGTTACAACAAATTAGAAGAAAATAGAATGCCGACCAGAGCTGTACATAATAATTTAGAATTGGATGTTATTCCTGCCGAACTTTCTGAATTAAATACTTATGAGTCTATACTTATTCAATGTGTTCATCCGTTCCAGACCATAGTACGTATGGAGCCCAAAACTGGTAAATTACCTCCTTCAGATTTACTGAGAGGTTTAAAAGGTAGAGTGGTGTATTTGCCCTTGGATTTGAAAAAAAATATGGAAACTATTGATGCAGATACTTTGGAAACTGAACCATTAGTTATTCTGGTTAATGGTGTACCTACAAAGAATAAGAAGATTTGGCAGGAGCTGGTAGATGTACGGAAAGTACAAAGAGCAAATTTGTATTTGAAAAGGAATAACAAATGGTATGAATCAATTTATATAGAAGAAGAAGAAGAAGAAGATTTACAAGAAGACACAGAAACACCAACTGGACAAATTGAAAAAGTGGACAAGTCAAAGGAAGAAGAAATTTATGAACATTTTAGCATACATCCTCTTCATTCAAAAGAAGTTATGGGAGACAATATTGATCTGTTTCAGATGAAGAAAGCAAAAGGAACTCCCGTGAGTGTATGGGAGGAGAGCTTGGAAGCACGATGTTTTCCCCAGCTGTTTCCTAAAGGAAAAGGAGGACGATACGATGAACGTCCAGAACAGATTCCAGCTTCTGAGTATCGGACTACAAGACTATATGCTGAAGATCCCAGATTTCGACAAAGTATTCCTTATTTGTTCCATCTTTTATTTGAAAGCGACTTGTCTGCACTGTCTTATGCAGTAAATCACATTTTAAAAAGTGGAGTACATTTACAAAATGTGTCTGCTAAGGATTTTATGGAGAAAGTGCAGCACCGAGATGATCATTTGGAAACACAACTGATCAATCTGATGGCTTGTCAGCGTGGGACAAATGAATATTGGTACCGACGCCATGGTGAATTAAAATGCATGTTACGGAATTTAGGAACACCAACATGGTTCCTTACCCTAAGCTGTGCTGAGTACGCTTGGGATGATTTACTGGATTTTCTACGAGAGGCAAATTCAAACATTAAAAACATCGAATACAAGACAGCAGGAGAACTGTGCTCATTGGATCCGGTTAATGTTTGCAGATATTTCAATCATAGATTTGAGGCTATGATGTCCTTCATCTGCAATAAAAAAAATCCACCTCTAGGAGAAGTAGTGGATTTCTTTTGGAGAAAAGAGTACCAGGCAAGAGGTGCTCCTCAAATTCATATGCTGTTGTGGATCAAGGATGCCCCAAAGTTTGGAACAGATACTGATGAAGCAGTGTTATCTTACATTGAAGAATATGCAACATGTGCTATACCAAAAAGCACAGTAGAGAAAAAGTTAAAGGAGCAAGTTTTACGTTTCCAAAGTCATCGGTGTGGAAAATATTGTCGACGGAAATACAAGAGCAAAGATAAATACTACACTAAATGTCGATTTGGATTTCCTAGACCTGTTCTTTCAAATGGAAGAGTAAACAGTTTTATGTCATCTGTGAGACATACTATCACAAGAAAATCACCTTAGAATACCTACAACCTAAAAAGAAAAGAAGAATCAAAAAATATAAATGACTACAACCCAGTCATTTTATCCATGTGGAATGCTAACATGGATATACAGTATGTAGCTGACAATTCCATTGCTGTTGCTCGATATGTAACGTCTTACATTACTAAATCAGAAAAAACTGAATTGAAAGAAATGTGGGAAGAGATTTCTCACGAGAAGACTGTCAGTAAGAAGCTGTACAGTTTCAGTTTAAAGATGTTATCGCATCGAGAAATTGGATCCTATGAATGTTCAGATAGGTTATCTTCTGCAAGTCTCTACTCGAAATCAAGAAGAATAATTTGGGCAAGTTTAGGCCTTGCAGCAATGAGAAATCGGGTACTGAAATCTGTTGGAGAAATTGAATATTTGGCCGAGAATGACCCAGAAAGTACAGATATTTTGAAATCAAACATGTTGGACACATATTATCCCAAGAGAAGTCATCATCTGGAGAACATGTGTCTCTATGAAATGCTGCAGAACTACATTTATTCACGGAAAGCCGCAGAAGACATCAACAATGGAAAATATAAAGTCATTGGTGAGGAAGGATGTTTGGTGAAGCAAACAAAAGGAAGTTTGATAAATCACAGGAAGCTGAGTTGCGACACTACTGACAAAAAGGAATTTTACTACTTGGCTCTTTTACAGCTGTTTAAACCATGGCGTACAGAGGATTAACTACTGGGAGAATTTCAAAGCTATGAAGATTCTTTTAATGCTTGCAAAGACAGCATACAATGCAGTACATTCTCAACTTATCTGCAAATGTTAAATGAAGAAATTGAACAGGAAACTACAATTGCAGCAGAAGTAGCTAGAGACAGTTCTCAGGACAGCCAAAGTTCAGGAACACTCAGTCAAGATCCCCTAGGACAACCAATCATTGAAAATGAAGCATCAATAGCCATGAATGAAGTGGAAACGGCTATGAATCAAGCTCAAGAAGAATTTATAGACTTACAAAATTTGGAAAGACAACTGAATGAAGAGCAGCAACAAATTTATGAAGAGATCAGAAGCAAAATTGATCACGGATTTCAACATGAAAAAAAAGAGTGCTCATGCACATCATTTCATCCAATCAGGATGTATGTAAGTGGACAAGCTAGAACTGGAAAAAGTTTCTTAATAAAAGTCATCAGAAGCTACCTACAGCAAAAAACGGATTATACTTTGTCTTGTGTGGTTACTGCTCCAACTGGGTTAGCAGCCTATAACATAAAAGGAATCACCTTACATCGTTTGCTAATGTTACCAGTGGAGCATGAGAACAAAATACAATACAACAAGCTAACTGGAGAAGCTTGCTTGGAAGTTTCAAGAGTATTGAAGAAGATGCAAGTTCTCATTATTGATGAGGTGAGCATGGTATCAAACTTAATGCTTGCCTTTGTGCATTTAAGAATGCAGCAAATTCTAAGGACAGACTATGACGTGTTATTTGGTGGAAAACATGTCATAGTTTTTGGGGATCTTCTACTGCTTACTCCAGTTAAAGGACAACCAGTGTTTAATACTGTGACACATGAAGACACAAAGAAGTCATTGGGAAGCATTGGTAATGCAAATATTTGGTCCTTCTTTGAGTACAAGGAACTTACTACTAATATGAGGCAAGCAAACGATGAAGAATATGGAAGTATTCTGAAAGATATCAGGATTGGACTACTCACTGAAGCAGGCACAAAAGCATTACAGAGTCGGTTGCTACATAATTTATTTCCAAAGGAAGAAATAGTTGCAGAGAAGATATACAAGATCATTGCAGAAAAGAAAAGTGTCATCTGCTTAATGCCAACTCTACGTGAATGCTCAATATTCAATCAGGAGCTTTTGAAATTGGAAAAGGAAGATATCAGGAAATTGGAAGCAGTGGACAAAATTGAGGATGGAAGAATTACTATCACATTAACAGGCACACTGAAAAATAAATTGGATTCACTAGAGAAGAACATTTCCAAAACAGCTGGATTAGAAAAAAATCTATATGTTTGCATGAACTGTAGAGTATTTTTAAGGAGAAATTTGGATGTTGAAAAAGGTTTAGTTAATGGAGCTATGGGAAGAGTTGTGGGTTTTATTAATTATCAGAAAAAAGATGGAATTGAATGTTTAAAAATAAAATTTGATCAGATAGAAGAAGTTAAAGACATTTGTCGTTGTTCAGTTCGTTTCATGCTTGTGAAAGACTTATATGTACGTAGGAAGCAGTTTCCGTTTTCTCTAGCATATGCTGTAACTATTCACAAGTCTCAAGGATTGACTGTAGATTGTGCATTTGTGAACATTGGTTCAACTGTGTTCAAAGAAGGTATGGCATATGTTGCTTTGTCACGAGTGAAAACATTATCAGATTTATTCATGATAGACTTTGATGACTCAAAAGTTAGTGCTGATACAAATTGTGTAAAGGAGTATTATAGATTAAGAAGAAGCTATGCTCCTCATTTAGGTCAGTATCCTGTGTTGGAGAAACGTGTAGTTTCTCGTAAAAGGAGAAATGAGAATGTCTGTAATGAAGATGTAGAGAGGAGGAAAAAAAAGAGGAGTGATGTAATTGCAAGCAAAAAGAAAAAGGAAAATGAAGAACAGGTTGTAGGATGTCATTTTGAAAATAGCTCTGGTGTCAACTGCTACGCTAATGTAGTGCTGAATGTTGCATTTTATCTGGAAAGTGTGCAAGAGCAGATAATAGTAAATCAGGGAAAAAGATTCTGTTCTGAGTTGAGTCTCCTTTTTCAAAAGCTGAGTAATGATAAAACTCAAATAGAAAGTGCTACTGAAATTAGAAAACGTTTATATGTATGTTCAGGACGAACACAGTTTTCTCAAAATGTACAGCAAGACGCACAGGAATTCTTGATGTTTTTTCTTCAGGTACTGGAAGAAGAAGGGGTTCCCACTGAAAATGTATTTGATCTCTCTTATAAATGGGAACATAGTTGTGAAAACTGTTACAATATATGTGGCTCTAATGTTGATTCTGAAAGGTTTATTTATTTAACATTGCCAGAAAGTAAAACAGTCACTTTTGCTAAATTAGTTAAAGATGCTAATCATAGCATGGAATGCAGTGAGTGTCAATCTGACATGTTTTCAACGTTAATTTTAAAGGAATACGGGCAATATGTAATTTTAATGATGCAACGCTGTAAAGCTGATGGTTCAAAATTAGATACTTTAATAAAGAAGTTTACAGGACAGCAATTATCAATTTCAGGAAAAACTTCTGTAACAGTTGCAATAATTTTCCATGAAGGACCTACTGTAACTTCTGGACATTACACAGTTTATCTTAAATGTGAAAAAGGCTGGACACTGTGTAATGATTCCCAATTGATTTTTAAGCAACGTTTTCCTTTTGATTTAGCAAATTCCTATCTAATCTTCCTGAAACCTAAATTTTAGAGAGATTTGGCAACATCTGTACAAAACAATTTTACCATTTTATTGGATTACCATTGGAATTTTCAAAAAAAATGATTTTAAAAATTATCATTTGGCCTAATGGAAAGGTAACCAATTGTAATGTGGACTTTTACAATTTTTAATGAAACTTTGGAAAACCAAAAATTTAGACAAAATCGGTAACATCTGCACAATTTAAATTTTGGAATGTTATTGGATTGCCATTGGAAATTTATTCAAAAAAGATTTTTAAAATTACTATTTGGCCATGCGGAAAGGTAAACAATTCTATTGTGGACTTATTTAATTATGAATTAATCTTTCGGAAACCAAAATGTTACAGACAATCGGTGAGATCTGTACAATTTAAACTTTAGATTTTTATTGGATTGCCATTGGAAATTTAATCAAAAAAGAATTTTAAAATTACTATTTGGCCTAAAGGAAATGGAACCAGATGTATTGTGGAGTTATTTGAGATATATTTTTGTGATTATACTTCTGAAAAAAAATGTCAGACGGTATTTTAAAGAAATAAGTATTGATATTAGATGATATTTTTTAAGAATATTATGCATTTCTATAAAGTTATGTTTATGCAAAAAGAGATTGTGGGCTTTTTTAAAACAATCTTTGAGATTGTTAATTTTTTTTTTGCCCGCTGTTAAACGATGAATGCAATTGCTTTCACAATTTATAGTGAAATGCAATATATTCTGAAAACAGCAAAAAAAAGGCAATTTTTTTTTTTGAAAAATATGTAAATATGTGTACTGTATTATAAAATGTTTTATTAAATATTAATACTTTTTTCTTTTTTTTCAGATTGAGATAGAAAATTTTCGAAAACTAGAACCATTTTTAAAGCAATTAAAATTAAATTTAAATTAATAAATATTTTTTTGAGTGGGTATGGTAAGTCAAAAATTTCATGGTCCCTTTTTTCCACTTCTCCACAATCACATTTTCAGTTTTTCATTGTAGTCTCTCAAGGACCTTGTAATGTGATAATTGATTTTTAGTGTTTTTTTTAAAAAAAAAAAAGAAAATTACGCGCACCATACGCGTACGGTAAAAAAAAAATCAAAAAAAGTTTTAAAAACATATATAAAAAATAGTTGAAAGGTAAGGTTGGCTCTTACAAGAGCCGTTGTGTTCATGCAGGGACAGAGGAAAGAAAGAATGGGAATATTAGTCGGTACGACAAATGTGCTGATCTATTTTATTGTTCACTAGGGAAACACTGGTCTCCCTATGACAAATTAGATCATGACAAGTGGTGCACCGTATTTCAACCCTCACAAACCGATGGTTTGTTTCCAGAGGAGAAGAAAAAGGAGATGCTCCCACCACAGATGAAGGGCTCACCTGACCTGCCGAAGATGGACTCGGCCCTGCAGATGATGGACCAGGCTGAGCTGCTGTGGATGTGCTTGGTTGACTTACTGAAGGGTTACCTTCAGTATGTCGAGCATGTGTCCTTCTGTGTACATCTTTAAGGTGTCTCAACATGGTGTGATTCCCGAAGGAATACTTCTTGTTGGGATTCCCTCTTGAAAGTACACGGCCACACAGCTTACAAGTCACTAAGGGTGCATTTACCTTTTTCTTGTTCTCTGGAAAAGTAAAATACTCCCATATGAAAGAGGTCTTTTGTTTCCTACTTCTCTGCCTCAAGGTAGTGCTGCTAGCCTCACTCTCAGCAGAAGAGTGCTGTTCTGCCATCGTATCACAAAGACAACCCAGCTCCTTCTCCTAAGGGATCACAAGCAGAAATGAGGGGAATGGGTGTGGTGTAGGAGAGTTCTAAAACTGAAAGTAGTTTCAACCAATCAAAAGTTGTGTTTCATGATCACATGACCCACCGTGCGCGTACGTTACGCTTACGGTGCGCTTACGGCAAAAGTACGCATGCGCGTAAAAACGACACGCGCTCGCGCGCATGCGCATAACAGTCACTCCCCAACACTTCCGCGTAACGTGCGCGTGTAGCGTACACGCCTACGCGGCCCACGCGTAGTACGCGCGGCTACGCAAATTGCGTAACTATACGCAAACAGAGTAGATAAATTACGGACATTGCGTAAACCGTACGCTTACCGTACGCGCACTACAAAAAAAAAAAAAAAAAGAAAAAAAAATATATATTTTCAAAGTTATACTAATATATCTTACCTGTTTGGTAAAAAAAAAAAAGAGAAAAAAAACATAGTGTTTTAAGAGAATAAAAAGTTTTAAAAAAACTTGTTTTTAAAAAAAAAAAAAAAACACATTTAATATAAGAATTTATAATAAAAAAATCATAAAAAATCAATAAAAAAAAATATGGGAATCACAAATGTTATAGCTAAGAATTAGCATTTAAAAAAACATACAAATTCACTGAAAAAACCATGGGTTTCACACACGTTATAGTTAGAAATTAGCATTAAAAAACCTTGCAAATTCACTGAAAAAACCATAGGTTTCACACATGTTATAGTTAGGAATTAGCATTTAAAAAACCTTGCAAATTCAGTGAAAAAACCATAGGTTTCACACACGTTATAGTTAGGAATTAGCATTTAAAAAACCTTGCAAATTCAGTGAAAAAACCATAGGTTTCACACACGTTATAGTTAGCTGGACATTTCACTCGTAAAAAACCAATGAAATTTCCCCGTTATAGTTAGTTAAGCTAACTATAACTCGCGCGCCCGCAATGCACTGCTGATGACGTCACATATTACATCACTCATGACATGGTCAGTGACATCACTCATGACATCACTGATGACATCTCAAATGACATCACTGATGACATCACTGATGACATCATCCATGTGATAAAGTGGCAGACCTCCTCTCACCCTAATATAACCTTTGATACACACATTCAAAAATAGAGACTGAAATTTTCAAAAAAATGGACATACCAATACCAATTACAACAACCTCTTCAATAATTCTAAGATCCACATAAACATCCACTTATTCACCAACAGTCCTGTACAGTCACTCATTCGTGTACTCACACATCATATGTACTCATACACCTATACATCCTGTAACACAATGCCTCTCATCCATAGAGTTACTCACACACATAGTTACTCATGCTAATAAAGAATCAAACATACATTTATTCGCATATACAGTTATACACACACCACCACACTTACTTCTACGGAAACTTACACATACTTAGTCTTTTAAACAATCACTTATAGAAACACATACTTATTCATACAGGAACTCTTTCAATCTCTCACTCTCACATACACTCACTTATATACACCAATAGTCACATATACTAGTTTAAAACATATGTAGTTACTCATAAAGACACTATTGAGACAGCCATTCACTCACTAACACACCCATACACATACTCTTCCACCCATACAGTCCTGCACATATGCTGTCTTCAACACATACAAACAGTGAGTCACTCATTCATGCACTTATGCACTACGTAATACCCCCCACTGAACCATACAGACACTCAGACACTCATACTGATACTCAAAAAACCAACTAATAACCTATATAGACACTCATGTTGCTGCTCACCAACCCATGCAGCCACTTATGCACAAAGTGAGAGACTGATACAGGTATTTACACATTTAAACATTACTCACTTAGCCATGTATTCAATAAGATACACTTAATCAGTCAGTAATACAATCAATTTTTCAAAAACAAATCATCCATTTAGACACTTATATACTCATTTATTCTTCCATCGACCTTGAGATATATAAAACATATTTAATTTTCAGAAAAACACACATTCACTGGATGATGTCATCAGTGATGTCATTTGAGATGTCATCAGTGATGTCATGAGTGATGTCACTGACCATGTCATGAGTGATGTAATATGTGACGTCATCAGCAGTGCATTGCGGGCGCGCGAGTTATAGTTAGCTTAACTAACTATAACGGGGAAATTTCATTGGTTTTTTACGAGTGAAATGTCCAGCTAACTATAACGTGTGTGAAACCTATGGTTTTTTCACTGAATTTGCAAGGTTTCTTAAATGCTAATTCCTAACTATAACGTGTGTGAAACCTATGGTTTTTTCACTGAATTTGCAAGGTTTTTTAAATGCTAATTCCTAACTATAACATTTGTGAAACCTATGGTTTTTTCAGTGAATATATATATATGTATATATATATATATATATATTCACTTAAAAAAACATAGGTTTCACACACGTTATAGTTAGGAATTAGCATTTAAAAAACCTTGCAAATTCACTTAAAAAACCATAGGTTTCACACATGTTATAGTTAGCTGGACATTTCACTCGTAAAAAACCATTGAAATTCCCCCGTTATAGTTAGTTCAGATAACTATAACTCGCGCGACTGCAATCCACTGCTGATGACATCACATATTACATCACTCATGACATGGTCAGTGACATCACTGATGACATCATCCTTGTGATAGAGTGGCGGTCGCGCAAGTTATAGTTATCTGAAATAACTATAACGGGGGAATTTCAATGGTTTTTTACGAGTGAAATGTCCAGCTAACTATAACATGTGTGAAACCTATGGTTTTTTAAGTGAATTTGCAAGGTTTTTTAAATGCTAATTCCTAACTATAACGTGTGTGAAACCTATGGTTTCTTAAGTGAATTCGTAAGGTTTTTTAAATGCTAATTTATGTATGTATTATTATATTTTTTATATATTTATTTTACAATAAACTACCTATGTATATAGTTATAGATTGACTGTATCCTGTAATATGGAATGGCTCAGCTATTTTTTTTTTATTTGGATAAAGTTGAACAGCATAGTTAATATCTTCCATAAACTTATAAACAGTTTTTTTTTTTTAACGGTTTCTCGCGGTGCGCGCACGGTGCGCGCACCGGCTCCGTGTGCGCATGCGTGCGTGCTCCGTGTGCACATGCGTGCGTGCTCCGTGTGTGCTCCATGTGCGCATGCGTGCGTGCTCCGTGCATGCTCCGTGCGTGCTCCGTGTGTGCATGCGTGCGTGCTCCATGCGTGCTCCGTATGCGCATGCGTGCGTGCTCCGTGCACGCAAGGTGCGCGCACGGTGCGCGCACGGCAAGTCATGTGATTACGAAACAACACTTTTCATTGGTTCATAGTAGTTTCAGTTCCAGAATCTTCAAACACCACACCCACTCCCCTCATTATTTCTTCTTATTTCCTGGGAGAAGGAGCTGAACAGCTTTTCCACTAGGTGAGAATGGCAGAACAGCAATCTTCTACAGAGAGTGAAGAGGAGACCTTTGTGCCACCAAGCCAGAGGAAACAAAAGGACTCATTCATATGGAAGTTCTTTACTTTTCCAGAGGGGCAGAAGAAGGTGAATGCCCCAAAAGTCACATGCACTGTTTGTGGAGTTGTCCTATCTAGAGGAGATCCCAAAAAAAAATACTCCTTTAGTATTTATTCTATGATGAGGCACTTCCAAAAAGTGCATCCTGTGGCTTATGCTCGTGAATCTACAAGAGCCACAAGAGACAACCCTCCAGGAGCTCAGCCGAGCACATCATCTGCGGCAACACTTCTCCTGCTTCACGACCTCTGGATATCCACCCTCTGTTCCAGAAGGTTCATATACGGTGCAATGTGTGCAATGTTGTTCTCTGTTATGGTGAGAGCAGCATCAACTTAATAGAGAACAAAATACAGCAGCACACATGCTCCACCCCATAATTTTTCCCATTTTTTTTTTGTTCCTGTTAAACAGTTTTTCATTCCCTGTTTTTTTTTGCTGCTCTAAAAAAATCAAAAAAAATACAAAATTCTTAAAAAACTGAAAAAAATATACAAAACAAAAAAGACAAAAAAACTGTTCTTTTCAGAACTCACCAACATCTAAACACTTAAACTTGATTTTTAATTCTATTTTTTTAATGATTTTTTTGCCGCCGTGCACGCACCGTGCGCGCACCCTGCGAGTTTCTGAAAAAAATATAAAATGTTTTTTTCACCCTTCGGGGTCCTTCAGGGACCCCCTGACAAAGGCTAGGGGTCAGGAACTCTCTACCCTGCCCCCTTTTCACGTTGTACACCTTTGTTTTTCACTGCCACACACAAAATGGCGTCCGACACTTCCTGATTTCGACTGATTCGAATGTTGACTGACATAACCACCAATCAGAATTACGCTCGCGCACGGCACCGTGCGCGCACAGTGCGCGCCTATAGATATTTATGTACTTTTAACTGCAATTTTCCTAGAAACTACTGAACAGATTGACACCATATATGCAAAAGGCACATCCCTGACCTGAGGACTACCTCTTTGCCAAATTTCACGTAATTCTGTTCAGCCGTTCGGGCTGTACCTTCGACTAAAGGTCCTATGGGAAAATGCATGGGGAAAACGCTTTTTGGGACCCCCCTTTTTTCTCAGCCCCCGCTTGACGAATCACCCAGAGACTTTCAGGGTAGGAGCTGAGCAGAGCGCCCCATTAGTTTTGAAAATTTCACGAAGATTCGTCAACCGGCGCCAAAGTTATTCAAAATAGAATTTTCAGATTTCCTATGGGAACTCGGTCCTAACTATAACTATCTAATGGCGACCGCCAGTAGATTATATATATATATATATATATATATATATATTACCTACTGGCGGTCGCCAGTAGGTAGTTATAGTTAGGACTAGGGGTGGGCGGAATTTGCGGAATTAACCTTCGCAAATTATCGCGAGAATGTTTAAAATTATCGCAAACAAGCAGAAATATCGCGAAGATGCGGAAGTTTTTTTCCGGCATGTTCGCGAGATTTTCTGCATGGTTGCGGGTCGCCAACTTACCCATGTGGTTGCTTGCGGGCGCGGCCATCTTGTTTTGAGTTGTTCTCGCGGTGCAGGATCGCGAGAAGAAAGACGTGATCGCGCGACGCATGACGTCACTGCGGGCGCGAACTGTCGCGAGACAGCGCAAATGGCTAAAAACAATACAACATCTCATGGAGAACGCGACCGGATCAAGAAAACTTGTCGGCGAACGCAGGGATTCAGGTAAGGCGATCGCGCGCGCGCGCGAGAATGTATCATTTTACAGCGCGAGCAAGAAACAAATTATCGCCAAGCTGCGGAAACCGGAATTTTTGACATTTTCGCGCTCTCCGCGGAACGCAAAAATGTCAAATTATCGCAATTTCCGCGAACGGAACGAAATTTTTGCCCAGGCCTAGTTAGGACCACGTTTCCATAGGAAAACCTCAACATTCTATTTTGAATAACTTTGGCGCCGGTCGACGAATCCTCGCGAATTTCTCAAAATAGGTGGGGCGCTACGCTCCGCTCCTACCCTGAAAGTCTCGGGGGGATCCGTCAAGCGGGGGCTGAGATAAAAGGGGGGTCCCAAAACGCGTTTTTCCCATGCATTTTTCCATAGGACCTTTAGAACGAGCTACAGCCCGAACGGCTGAACAGAATTACTCAAAATTTGGCAGAGAGGTAGTCCCTAGGTCAAGGAAGTGCCTTTTGTAGGTTTGGTGTAAATCTGTTCAGTAGATTCTGAGAAAATAGCCTTTAAATCAATATATATATCTGAGCCCGCTTACGGTACGCTTACCGTACGCTTACGGTAAGCGTACGGTGGCGTGCGCGAGCGCGATTCTGATTGGCTCTTAGATCTTAGTAAACATTCGAATCGGCCGAAACCAGGAAGCGGCGGCCGCCATTTTCTGTGTTTCACTCTGAAAAAAAAAGAGTGAAAACAAGAAAAGGGGGCAATGAGGAGAGTTACAGACCCCCTTACATTTGTGAGGGGGTCAAAGAAGGACTGTAAAGTACAAAACAAACATTTATTGATTTTTAAAAAAAATCACGGGGTACGCGTACGGTAAGCTTACGGTAAGCGTACGGAAGAAACATGGCGTGCGCGAAGGAGATTCTGATTGGCCCATAGATCTTAGTAAACATTCGAATCGGCCGAAACCAGGAAGCGGCGGCCGCCATTTTGTGTGTTTCACTCAGAAAAAAAACAGAGAAAACAAGGAAAGGGGGCAATGAGGAGAGTTACAGACCCCCTAACATTTGTAAGGGGGTCAAAGAAGGACAGAAAAGTACAAAAAAACCATTTATTGATTTTAAAAAAAATCACGGGGTACGCGTACCGTAAGCTTACGGTAAGCGTACGGTAAAAAAAATAAAAATAAATAAATGAAAAGCAGATTTAAGAGTTTAGAAATTAGGGAGCTCTAAAAAGAGCTGTTGTGTTTATGAAGTCATTTTTTTAGTGGTACCTACAAGTAAGTACCGATGCAGAGTCTAAGGTTCAAGAGGAAGACTCTGTTCCCTTCATCATTGAAGTGCACGCCATCTCCTCTATAAATGTCTTGCATGTCATAACGCAAGTTGTTGTGGTAAATGGCACCCATACCATAGTCACGGAGGAAAGCAGAAACAGATTTGTTGACGTGCTTTCTTGCTTTGTCAATCTGCGGACAGAAATGATTGGACCAGTTCCAATTTTGCCTTTGGCATATGTTGGAAAACACAAAGGCAGTTTTAGGGAAAAGTGTAAACAGTTGTGCAAAGGTGTCCTTCATAAGCATTTCCAGACCTACCCCAGTCAAAGTGCCTAGGTCATTGCCACCACAGTGCACTATTATGAGGTCAGGGTGTTGGATTTGAATGAAGGATTTCACCAATGGCATCAATTGGTGCCACTTTAACCCTCTCTGACCAATCCATTTAATGTCTACATTTGGCAAAGCAAGGTCTCTCACCATACCTGTTTTCTCTGCAAACTTTTCACTCCAGAAGACATAGCTGTGCCCTACAATCCACACTGTGAACATCTTCAAAGGAGAACTGGATGCACTCAGGAGGTGTCTTTCAGTAGAATGGCAATATGAAAAGAAAGACAGTTTGGAAATGGAGGCATACATATTTTTTTCAAAACAAAAAGAACTGATTGGCTGTTTCATACCATTCTAGAATAAAAACTAGGCTGTATGTGTAAATTAATAGAAGCATGTTTTGTATTGGTACAAAAAAATGTGTAACCAAAGAACAGTACTATGGATTTGCTGTAAGGTTTGAAAAGTCAAGCTCTCTTGCTCTGTGGAATTGAAACATTGTGTGTCGAACTTCTGACCTAACTCTACACAGCAGTGTTCCATGAGCTGTTGCTATGGTAGCAGGCAGAAGTCAAGTTGGGGGAAGGGTACTAGGCAGAAGTCAATTTGGGGGAAGGGTACTTTTGGAAAAGGGTTGGTTTTCAACCAATAGAAATGTGTGATTACATTTGAAAAAAAGGGGGAAGCACTGAGATTTGAAACTTACATGTATATGTGTGGAAAAATAGAGGGAAAGTTTGCCATTATCTGGTTCTGCTGAGAGGAGAGAGGTGAACACAACAGAGATCCTGACTCTGATAATCTGCTGTTTGAGTGTCACATTTCTTTCACAACTAACTAATTTTAAAGGTGCGTTTACAGTTTGAGAGGGGATGTATGTGGTAACTTAAGAAATGAATAATAGAAATGGGAATTGTTTTTGTTGTAGTTACACATGGTGGTTTCATAATGTGTCAGTCTGTAAAAGTGATTTACACTTGCCCCGAAAAAAAAAAGAGCAGTAAGTGTGCTTTCAAATTGGCAAAGAAATTTCGTTTTGGGACTAATGTGAAAACATGACTCTGTGTGCATAGAAGAATTATAGGCAGAGATTTATTGCGTCTTGCTCTGGTGATTTCATAGTTGCATTAGATGGAAAGGGGGAGCGAATTTTTGGGGGAAAAAGCAGAGTCTTAGCACACACCCATGTGCTTGCCATGTATAGTCATGCACAGTATTTAGAAGCGAGTGGGGTTTTCAGGTTTAAGTCTGTAATGCAAATACATTCAGCATCACTAAGGCTGGTTGCCCTTGCTGGAGTGTAGGCAGTCACAGAGAATACACATGGTGGTGGTCTGAAAAAACAGCTTGGACATGTGCATTTAAATAAATCAAAAAAAGTGGTTTTATAATGTGTCAGTCTGTAAAAGTGATTTCCAATTGTAAAAAGTGATTTTCACTTGGCCCGAAAAAAAAAGAGCAGTAAGTGTGCTTTCAAAATGGCAAAGAAATTTCGTTTTGGGACTAATGTGAAAAAATGACTCTGTGTGCATAGAGGAATTATAGGCAGAGATTTATTGCGTCTTGCTCTGGTGATTTCACAGTTGCATTAGATGGAAAGGGGGAGCGAATTTTTGGGGGAAGAAGCAGAGTCTTAGCACACACCCATGTGCTTGCCATGTATAGTCATGCACAGTATTTAGAAGCGAGTGGGGTTTTCAGGTTTAAGTCTGTAATGCAAATACATTCAGCATCACTAAGGCTGGTTGCCCTTGCTGGAGTGTAGGCAGTCACCGCGAATACACATGGTGGTGGTCTGAAAAAAACAGCTTGGACAAGTGCAATTAAATAAATTAAAAAAAAAGGTTTCATAATGTGTCAGTCTGTAAAAGTGATTTTCACTTGCCCCGAAAAAAAAAAGAGCAGTAAGTGTGCTTTAAAAATGGCAAAGAAATTTCGTTTTGGGACTAATGTGAAAACATGACTCTGTGTGCATAGAGGAATTATAGGCAGAGATTTATTGCGTCTTGCTCTGGTGATTTCACAGTTGCATTAGATGGAAAGGGGGGCGAATTTTTGGGGGAAGAAGCAGAGTCTTAGCACACACCCATGTGCTTGCCATGTATAGTCATGCACAGTATTTAGAAGCGAGTGGGGTTTTCAGGTTTAAGTCTGTAATGCAAATACATTCAGCATCACTAAGGCTGGTTGCCCTTGCTGGAGTGTAGGCAGTCACAGAGAATACACATGGTGGTGGTCTGAAAAAACAGCTTGGACATGTGCAATTAAATAAATTAAAAAAAAAAGGTTTCATAATGTGTCAGTCTGTAAAAGTGATTTTCACTTGCCCCGAAAAAAAAAAGAGCAGTAAGTGTGCTTTAAAAATGGCAAAGAAATTTCGTTTTGGGACTAATGTGAAAACATGACTCTGTGTGCATAGAGGAATTATAGGCAGAGATTTATTGCGTCTTGCTCTGGTGATTTCACAGTTGCATTAGATGGAAAGGGGGAGCGAATTTTTGGGGGAAGAAGCAGAGTCTTAGCACACACCCATGTGCTTGCCATGTATAGTCATGCACAGTATTTACAAGCGAGTGGGGTTTTCAGGTTTAAGTCTGTAATGCAAATACATTCAGCATCACTAAGGCTGGTTGCCCTTGCTGGAGTGTAGGCAGTCACAGAGAATACACATGGTGGTGGTCTGAAAAAACAGCTTGGACATGTGCATTTAAATAAATCAAAAAAAGTGGTTTCATAATGTGTCAGTCTGTAAAAGTGATTTCCAATTGTAAAAAGTGATTTTCACTTGGCCCGAAAAAAAAAGAGCAGTAAGTGTGCTTTAAAAATGGCAAAGAGATTTCGTTTTGGGACTAATGTGAAAACATGACTCTGTGTGCATAGAGGAATTATAGGCAGAGATTTATTGCGTCTTGCTCTGGTGATTTCACAGTTGCATTAGATGGAAAGGGGGAGCGAATTTTTGGGGGAAGAAGCAGAGTCTTAGCACACACCTATGTGCTTGCCATGTATAGTCATGCACAGTATTTAGAAGCGAGTGGGGTTTTCAGGTTTAAGTCTGTAATGCAAATACATTCAGCATCACTAAGGCTGGTTGCCCTTGCTGGAGTGTAGGCAGTCACAGAGAATACACATGGTGGTGGTCTGAAAAAACAGCTTGGACATGTGCATTTAAATAAATCAAAAAAAGTGGTTTTATAATGTGTCAGTCTGTAAAAGTGATTTCCAATTGTAAAAAGTGATTTTCACTTGGCCCGAAAAAAAAAGAGCAGTAAGTGTGCTTTCAAAATGGCAAAGAAATTTCGTTTTGGGACTAATGTGAAAAAATGACTCTGTGTGCATAGAGGAATTATAGGCAGAGATTTATTGCGTCTTGCTCTGGTGATTTCACAGTTGCATTAGATGGAAAGGGGGAGCGAATTTTTGGGGGAAGAAGCAGAGTCTTAGCACACACCCATGTGCTTGCCATGTATAGTCATGCACAGTATTTACAAGCGAGTGGGGTTTTCAGGTTTAAGTCTGTAATGCAAATACATTCAGCATCACTAAGGCTGGTTGCCCTTGCTGGAGTGTAGGCAGTCACCGCGAATACACATGGTGGTGGTCTGAAAAAAACAGCTTGGACAAGTGCAATTAAATAAATTAAAAAAAAAGGTTTCATAATGTGTCAGTCTGTAAAAGTGATTTTCACTTGCCCCGAAAAAAAAAGAGCAGTAAGTGTGCTTTAAAAATGGCAAAGAAATTTCGTTTTGGGACTAATGTGAAAACATGACTCTGTGTGCATAGAGGAATTATAGGCAGAGATTTATTGCGTCTTGCTCTGGTGATTTCACAGTTGCATTAGATGGAAAGGGGGAGTGAATTTTTGGGGGAAGAAGCAGAGTCTTAGCACACACCCATGTGCTTGCCGTGTATAGTCATGCACAGTATTTAGAAGCGAGTGGGGTTTTCAGGTTTCAGTCTGTAATGCAAATACATTGAGCTTCACTAAGGCTGGTTGCCCTTGCTGGAGTGTAGCACTCTGGACATGGGCTTTTTAAAAAATCTGAAAAGTGGTTTCATAATGTGACAGTTTGTAAAAGAGATTTTCACTTGCCCAAAAAAAAGAGCAGTTTGTGTGCATTCAAATTGGCAAAGAAATTTTGTTTTGTGACTATTGTGAAAAGAAATGTAGTAATATATTTAAATACAATAAAGGATTTTTTTTTAGTTTTTTTCAGGTATTGCTGAAGAACAGTGAACAAAATTTAAGATGCCTACAAAATCTCGAGTTCAAAAAACGCTAAAAAAAAAACTATATTTGAAGACAACTGGAGGACCAAAGTTAGTAGAAGATGCTCATGTTGGGAAAAAGAAAAAATCTTCTGGTAAGCAGAAAAAACAATTTCTTAAAAAAATATTCAAAACAAAGAAAAATGTACAAAATGTCTGTCCTGGGAAGAATGTAACAAAACGAAGAGAACAGCAAAAAATTGAGAATTTAGTTAATGCAAATATACCTTCTGCAACTGAAAAGTTTTACATAAACAGAAAAACAGCGTTTAAAGAGATACGTAGAAAAATGTTTCAGAGAAGAGTTATGTCCAATTTGATAAAGGATGTGAAGAAATATAAGCAAAAGGCAAAATATTACAAGAGAAAAAAAGAAATTGAAGCCATTGCAGCAAAAGCATTAGAATTAAAAAGGAAACTATTCATATTAATTTTGAATAGGATGCGTACATTAGATAAAATGGTTAATGTACTGAAATCACAAAGCAAAAGCAAAAGAGTAGTGAACAGAACAAACTTTTGTAAAGTGTTTTTAGGAAAGTGGATGCATAGTTCAAGTAGTGAACCTTTTTTTAATGAAGAGAGCTATTTTCAAAGTAATAGTTTGCTGCATGCAGTTGACACCAGAGGTCGTTCATACGAAGTAAAAAATGGTTGCATAATGGAGAAGGAGATAATGGTTCCAAGAGATGAGGTACAAGTGATGGCAGATGAGGCAATGGGGAGACGTCCTAAAGCCCCAGTGTACACTTGGAATTGTAGTAGTATTTGCACTGTGCGTCAGGAATCTATTGACAGATTTCGAGAGTTTCTAAGAGAATATAGTAAAAAAAGTGTAAAACAGAAGATTAAGGTGCTTCAAAGTCTGGATCCATGCAGAGTGAGAGAGAATACTGGTTTGCAGGGTCATTCTCTGGCTTGTCTATCTAGAAAAGTGTGCAATAGTGTTTTCCATCATTTTAGGATGCTGGCTGTTCATCATACTGAAATGAGAAAGTTTGTGAGACGGTTGTATTTTGCCAAAAGTCCAGCAATAAAGTTAAATGAATTGAATAGGGCTCTGTTCCGAGGAACGGTATCAGATGTAGAGAAGGTTGTTGATGAAATTCAGTTTTGTTACTTTGGTCCTGAACAAAACAGTGCAGAGAAGGACACAGTAAATGAGGAAGAAGTGGAAGAGAATGTAGAACCTTCTGTAAGTAAGACATTTAATGATCACATAACAAAATTTGCAATAGTCTCTAATGAAAGACCAAATGTTACTTGTATTTGTTGCCGCAGAACTCATTATAGAAAACAAACTAGGAATGTTGATCTCTACAGAAAGAGTGAAAATGAAGATAATTATAAGTGGATGGATTTTGCCACATATATATTTCTTGAAAATTGTTTTGAATTGGGTGAAGATCAGCGTATTTGTAAATACTGTTACAACAAGTTAGAGGAAAATAGAATGCCGACCAGAGCTGTACATAATAATTTAGAATTGGATGCTATTCCTGCTGAACTTTCTGAATTAAATACATATGAGTCTATACTCATTCAATGTGTTCATCCGTTCCAGACCATAGTACGTATGGAGCCCAAAACTGGTAAATTACCTCCTTCAGATTTACTGAGAGGTTTAAAAGGTAGAGTGGTGTATTTGCCCTTGGATTTGAAAAAAAATATGGAAACTATTGATGCGGATACTTTGGAAACTGAACCATTAATTATTCTGGTTAATGGTGTACCTACAAAGAATAAGAAGATTTGGCAGGAGCTGGTAGATGTGCGGAAAGTACAAAGAGCAAATTTGTATTTGAAAAAAAATAACAAATGGTATGAATCAATTTATATAGAAGAAGAAGAAGAAGACGAAGATTTTCAAGAAGACACAGAAACACCAACTGGACAAATTGAAAAAGTGGACAAGACAAAGGAAGAAGAAATTTATGAACATTTTAGCATACATCCTCTTCATTCGAAAGAAGTTATGGGAGACAATATTGATCTCTTTCAGATGAAGAAAGCAAAAGGAACTCCCGTGAGTGTATGGGAGGAGAGCTTGGAAGCTCGATGTTTTCCCCAGCTGTTTCCTACGGGAAAAGGAGGACGATACGATGAACGTCCAGAACAGATTCCAGCTTCAGAGTATCGGACTACAAGACTATATGCTGAAGATCCCAGATTTCGACAAAGTATTCCTTATTTGTTCCATCTTTTATTTGAAAGCGACTTGTCTGCACTGTCTTATGCAGTAAATCACATTTTAAAAAGTGGAGTACATTTACAAAATGTGTCTGCTAAGGATTTTATGGAGAAAGTGCAGCACCGAGATGATCATTTGGAAACACAACTGATCAATCTGATGGCTTGTCAGCGTGGGACAAATGAATATTGGTACCGACGCCATGGTGAACTAAAATGCATGTTACGCAATTTAGGAACACCAACATGGTTCCTTACCCTAAGCTGTGCCGAGTACGCTTGGGATGATTTACTGGATTTTCTACGAGAGGCCAATTCAAACATTAAAAACATCGAATACAAGACAGCAGGAGAACTGTGCTCATTGGATCCGGTTAATGTTTGCAGATATTTCAATCATAGATTTGAGGCTATGATGTCCTTCATCTGCAATAAAAAAAATCCACCCCTTGGAGAAGTAGTGGATTTCTTTTGGAGAAAAGAGTACCAGGCAAGAGGTGCTCCTCATATTCATATGCTGTTGTGGATCAAGGATGCCCCAAAGTTTGGAACAGATACTGATGAAGCAGTGTTATCTTACATTGAAGAATATGCAACATGTGGTATACCAAAAAGCACAGAAGAGAACAAGTTAAAGGAGCAAGTTTTACGTTTCCAAAGTCATCGGTGTGGAAAATACTGTCGACGGAAATACAAGAGCAAAGAAAAATACTACACTAAATGTCGATTTGGATTTCCTAGACCTGTTCTTTCAAATGGAAGAGTAAACAGTTTTATGTCAGCTGTGAGACATACTATCACAAGAAAATCACCTAAGAATACCTACAACCTTAAAAGAAAAGAAGAATAAAAAAATATAAATGACTACAACCCAGTCATTTTATCCATGTGGAACGCTAACATGGATATACAGTATGTAGCTGACAATTCCATTGCTGTTGCACGATATGTAACGTCTTACATTACGAAATCAGAAAAAACAGAATTGAAGGAAATGTGGGAAGAGATTTCTCACGAGAAGACTGTTAGTAAGAAGCTGTACAGTTTCAGTTTGAAGATGTTATCGCATCGAGAAATTGGATCCTACGAATGTTCAGATAGGTTATCTTCTGCAAGTCTCTACTCAAAGTCAAGAAGAATAATTTGGGCAAGTTTAGGCCTTGCAGCAATGAGAAATCGGGTACTGAAATCTGTTGGAGAAATTGAATATTTGGCCGAGAATGACCCAGAAAGTACAGATATATTGAAAACAAACATGTTGGACACATATTATCCCAAGAGAAGTCATCATCTGGAGAACATGTGTCTCTATGAAGTGTTGCAGAACTACATTTATTCACGGAAAGCTGCAGAAGACATTAATAATGGAAAATATAAAGTTGTTGGTGAAGAAGGATGTTTGGTGAAGCAAACCAAAGGAAGTTTGATAAATCACCGGAAGCTGAGTTGCGACACTACCGACAAGAAAGAATTTTACTACTTGGCTCTTTTACAGTTGTTTAAACCATGGCGTACAGAGGATGAACTACTGGGAGAATTTCAAAGCTATGAGGATTCATTTAATGCTTGCAAAGACAGCATACAATGCAATACATTCACAACTTATCTGCAAATGTTAAATGAAGAAATTGAACAGGAAACTACAATTGCAGCAGAAATAGCTAGAGACAGTTCTCAGGACAGCCAAAGTTCAGGAACACACAGTCAAGATCCCCTAGGACAACCAATCGTTGAAAATGAAGCATCAATAGCCATGAATGAAGTGGAAACAGCTATGAATCAAGCTCAAGAAGAATTTATAGACTTAGAAAATTTGGAAAGACAACTGAATCAAGAGCAGCAACAAATTTATGAAGAGATCAAAAACAAAATTGATCACGGATTTCTACATGTAAAAAAAGAGTGCTCATGCACATCATTTCATCCAATCAGGATGTATGTAAGCGGACAAGCTGGCACTGGAAAAAGTTTCCTAATTAAAGTCATCAGAAGCTACCTAAAGCAAAAAACGGATTCTACGTTGTCTTGTGTGGTTACTGCTCCAACTGGGTTAGCAGCATATAACATAAAAGGAATCACCTTACATCGTTTGCTAATGTTACCAGTGGAGCATGAGAACAAAATACAATTCAACAAGCTAACTGGAGAAGCATCCTTGGAAGTTTCACGAGTATTGAAGAAGATGCAAGTTCTCATTATTGATGAGGTGAGCATGGTATCAAACTTAATGCTTGCCTTTGTGCATTTAAGAATGCAGCAAATTTTGAAGACAGACTATGACGTGTTATTTGGTGGAAAACACGTCATAGTTTTTGGAGATCTTTTGCAACTTACTCCAGTTAAAGGACAACCAGTGTTTAATACTGTGACACATGAAGACACGAAGAAGTCATTGGGAAGCATCGGTAATACAAATATTTGGTCCTTCTTTGAGTACAAGGAACTTACAACTAATATGAGGCAAGCAAACGATGAAGAATATGGAAGTATTCTGAAAGATATCAGGATTGGACTACTCACAGAAGCTGGCAAAAAAGCATTACAGACTCGGCTGCTACATAATTTATTTCCAAAGGAAGAAATAGTTGCAGAGAAGATATACAAGAACATTGCAGAAAACAAAAGTGTCATCTGCTTAATGCCTACTCTACGTGAATGCTCAATATTCAATGAGGAGCTTTTGAAATTGGAAAAGGAAGAGATCAGGAAATTGGAAGCAGTGGACAAAATTGAGGATGGAAGAATTACTGTCACAGTAACAGGCAAACTGAAAAATAAATTGGACTCACTAGAGAAGAACATCTCCAAAACAGCTGGATTTGAAAAAAATCTATATGTTTGCATGAACTGTAGAGTGTTTTTAAGGAGAAATTTGGATGTTGAGAAAGGTTTAGTTAATGGAGCGATGGGAAGAGTTGTGGGTTTTATTAATTATCAGAAAAAAGAAGGAATTGAATGTTTAAAAATAAAATTTGATCAGATAGATGAAGTTAAAGATATTTGTCGTTGTACAGTTCGTTTTATGCTTGTGAAAGACTTATATGTACGTAGGAAGCAGTTTCCGTTTTCTCTAGCATATGCTGTAACTATTCACAAGTCTCAAGGATTGACTGTAGATTGTGCATTTGTGAACATTGGTTCAACTGTGTTCAAAGAAGGTATGGCATATGTTGCTTTGTCACGAGTCAAAACATTATCAGGTTTATTCATGATAGACTTTGAAGAATCAAAAGTTAGTGCTGATACAAATTGTGTAAAGGAGTATAATAGATTAAGAAGAAGCTATGCTCCTCATTTAGGTCAGTATCCTGTGTTGGAGAAACGTGTAGTTTCTCGTAAAAGAAAAAATGAGAATATCTGTAGTGAAGATGTAGAGAAGAGGAAAAAAAAGAGGAGTGATGTAATTGCAAGCAAAAAGAAAAAGGAAAATGAAGAACAGGTTGTAGGATGTCATTTTGAAAATAGCTCTGGTGTCAACTGCTACGCAAATGTAGTGCTGAATGTTGCATTTTATCTGGAAAGTTTGCAAGAGCAGATAATAGTAAATCAGGGAAAAAGATTCTGTTCAGAGCTGAGTCTCCTTTTTCAAAAGTTGAGTAAAGATAAAACTCAAATAGAAAGTGCTACTGACATTAGAAAACTTTTAGATGTATGTTCAGGACGAACACAGTTTTCTCAAAATGAACAGCAAGATGCACATGAATTTTTGATGTATTTTCTTCAGGTAGTGGAAGAAGAAGGAGTTCCCATTGACATTTTTTTTGGTCTCTCTTATAAATGGGAACATAGTTGTGATAATTGTTATAATATATGTGGCTCTATTGTTGATAATGAAAGGTTTATTTATTTGACATTGCCAGAGAGTAAAACAGTCACTTTTGCAAAATTAGTTAAAGATGCTAATCATAGCATGAAATGTGGTGAGTGTAATTCTGACATGTTTTCAACATTAATTTTAAAGGAATACGGACAGTATGTAATTTTAATGATGCAACGATGTAGAGCTGATGGTTCAAAATTGGATACTTTAATAAAGAAGTTTACAGGACAGCAATTATCAATTTCAGGAAAAACTTTTGTAACTGTTGCAATAATTTTCCATGATGGACCTACTGTTACTTCTGGACATTACACAGTTTATCTAAAATGTGAAAAAGGCTGGACACTGTGTAATGATTCCCAATTGATTTTCAAACAACGTTTGCCTTTTGATTTAGCAAATTCCTATCTAATCTTCCTGAAACCTAAATTTTAGAGAGACTTGGCAAGATCTGGACAAAATAATTTTACCATTTTACTGGATTACCATTGCAATTTTGTAAAAAAAAGATTTTTAAAATTATCATTTGGCCTAATGGAAAGATAACCAATTGTAATGTGGACTTTTTTAATTTTTAATGCAATTTTGAAAAACCAATAATTTAGAGATTATCGGTAACTTCTGCACATTTTAAATTTTGGAATGTTATTGGACTGCCATTGGAAATTTTTTCAAAAATGATTTAAAAAATTACTATTTGGCCATGTGGAAAAGTAACCAATTCTATTGTGGACTAAATAAATTATTCAAAAAATTTTCGTGAACCAAAATGTTACAGAGAATCGGTGAGATCTGGACAAATTAAACTTTAGAATTTTATTGGATTTCCGTTGGAAATTTATTCCAAAAAAAAAATTAAAATTACTATTTGGCCTAAAGGAAATGAAATCAGATGTATTTTGGAGTTATTTGAGATATAATATTGTGATTATAGTTCTGAAACAAACATATCAGACGGTATTTTAAAGAAATAAGTATTGGTATTAGATGATATTTTTTTACAATATTATGCATTTCTATAATGTTAAGTTTAATTAAAAAAAGAATCAGGGCTTTTTTAATACAATCTTTGTGATTGGTATTTTTTTTTGCCCGCTGTAAAATGATGAATGCAATTGCTTTCACAATTTATAGTGAAATGCAATATATTCTGAAAACAGCAAAAATAAGGCAAAAAGATTTTTTGGTAAAAAATGTAAATATGTGTACTGTATTATAAAATGTTTAAAAAATATTAATACTTTTTTCTTTTTTTCCAGATAGATATAGAAAATTTTCGAAAACTACAAACATTTTTAAAACTATTTTTTAAAAAAAGAAATGAATAAATATTTTTTCAGTGAGTATGGTAAGTCAATAATAATAATTGTAGTCTCTCAAGGACAATGTAATGTGATAAATGATTTTTAGTGGTTTTTTTAAAAAATAAAAAAAAAGTACGCGCACCGTACGCGTACGGTAAAAAAAAAATAAAAAAAAGTTTTTAAAAACATATGTAAAAAAAAGATGAAAGATAAGGTTGGCTCTTAAAAGAACCGTTGTGTTCATGCAGGGACAGAGGAAAGGAAGCATGGGAAAATTATTCAAAGCGACAAATGTGCTGATCTATTTTGTTGTTCACTAGGGAAACACTGGTCTCCCTATGGCAAATTAGATCTTTACAAAATGTGCAATGAATATCAACCTTCCGAAATCGAGGGTTCATTTCCAGAGGGCCAGCAAAAGGAGATTCTCCCCCCACAGATGAAGGGCTCACCTGACCTGCAGAAGAAGGAGTAAGCCCTGCAGGTGATGGTCCAGGCTGAGCTGCTGTGGATGTACTGGCTCGTCTTTCTGAAGAGTTACCTCCAAAAAGATGACCATGTGTCCTTCTGTGTACATCCTGGAGGTGTCTCTTCATGGTGTGATTCCCAAAGGAATACTTCCTGTTAGGATTACCTCTAGAAAGTACACGCTGACACAGCTTGCAAGTAACTAAGGGTGCATTCACCTTTTGCTGGCCTTCTGGAAAAGTAAAATAATCCCAAACATAAGAAGGCTTTTGTTTCCTCGATCTCTGCCTCAAGACAGTGCTGCTAGTGCTAGCCTCACTCTCAGAAGAGCTCTGCTGTTCTGCCATCGTATCCCAAAGACAAACCAGCTCCTTCTCCCAAGGGATCACAAGCAGAAATGAGGGGAATGGGTGTGGTGTAGGAGAGTTCTAGAACTGAAAGTAGTTTCAACCAATCAAAAGTTGTGTTTCAAGATCACATGACCTACCGTACGCTTACGGTACGCTTACGGTACGCTTACGGCAAAAAGTACGCGTGCGCGTAAAAAAGACACGCGCTTGCGCGCATGCGCATAACAGTCACTCCCCGGCACTTCCGCGTAACGTGCGCGTGTGGCGTAAGCGCGCACGCGTCCCACGCGCAGTACGCGCGGCTACGCAAAGTGCGTAACTATACGCAAGCAGCGTAGATAGATTACGGACGTTGCGTAAACCGTACGCTTACCGTGAGCTTACGGTACGCGTACTAAAAAAAAATAAAAAAAGAACTGGAAATAAATTTTACATGTTTATTTTAAAAAATATATTAAAAAAAAATATTTAAGGATTTTAAAAATTAAAGCATAGTCTTTATAAAAGGTAAGAAAATTAAATTAAAAATATGTTTGAAAAAATTGAAGAATAAAAAAAAAATTAGCATTTAAAAAACCTTGCAAATTCACTGAAAAAACCATGGGTTTCACACACGTTATAGTTAGGAATTAGCATTTAAAAAACCTTTGAAATTCAGTGAAAAAACCATAGGTTTCAGACACGTTATAGTTAGGAATTAGCATTTAAAAAACCTTAGAAATTCAGTGAAAAAACCATAGGTTTCACACATGTTATAGTTAGCTGGACATTTTACTCGTAAAAAACCAATGAAATTGCCCCGTTATAGTTAGTTCAGCTAACTATAACTCGCGCGCCCGCAATGCACTGCTGATGACGTCACATATTACATCACTCATGACATGGTCAGTGACATCACTCATGACATCACTGATGACATCTCAAATGACATCACTGATGACATCACTGATGACATCATCCTTGTGATAGAGTGGCAGACCTCCTCTTCCCCTAATATAACCTTTGACACACACATTCAAAAATAGAAACTACAATGTTCAAAACAATGGACATACCAATACCAGTTAAAACAACCTTTTCAGTAATTCTAAGATCCACATACACATCCACTCATTCACCAACAGTCCAATTCAGTCACTCATACATGTACTCACTCATCATATGTACTCATACACCTATACATCCTGTTACACAATGCCACTCATCCATAGAGTTACTCACACACATAGTCACTCATGCTAACAAAGAATCAAACATACATTTACTTGCATATACAGTTATACACACACCACCACACTTACTTCTACGGAAACTTACACATACTTAGTCTTTTAAACAATCACTTATAGAAACACATACTTATTCATACAGGAACTCTTTCAATCTCTCACTCTCACATATACTCACATATATACACCAATAGTCACATATACTAGTTTAAAACATATGTAGTTACTCATAAAGACAATATTGAGACAGTCATTCACTCACTAACACACCCATACACACACTCATCCACCCATACAGTCCTGCACACATGCTGTGTTCAACCCATACAAACAGTGAGTCACTCATTCATGCACCTATGCACTACGTAATACCCCCCACCGAACCATGCAGACACTCAGACTGATACTCAAAAAAACAACTAATAACCTATATAGACACCCATGTAGCTACTCACCAACCCATGCAGCCACTTATACACAAAGTGAGAGACTGATACAGATATTTACATATTTAAACATTACTCACTAAGCCATGTATTCACTATGATACACTTAATCAGTCAGTTACACAATCAATTTTTCAAAAACAAATCATCCATTTAGACACTTATATACCCATTTATTCTTCCATCGACCTTGAGATATACATATATAAAACATATTTAATTTTCAGAAAAACACACATTCACTGGATGATGTCATCAGTGATGTCATCAGTGATGTCATTTGAGATGTCATCAGTGATGTCATGAGTGATGTCACTGACCATGTCATGAGTGATGTAATATGTGACGTCATCAGCAGTGCATTGCGGGCGCGCGAGTTATAGTTAGCTGAACTAACTATAACGGGGCAATTTCATTGGTTTTTTACGAGTAAAATGTCCAGCTAACTATAACATGTGTGAAACCTATGGTTTTTTCACTGAATATATATATATATATATATATATATATATATATATATATATATATATATATATATATATATATATGTGTGAGTGTGTGTGTGTGTTTGTGTGTGTGGTATTTTTACACATCAATACAAAAAAAGATAAAAGTTTAAAAAATGTCATAATAAATTCTCAGTAAGCCTACAAATTAAAAAGTGTATAAAACATAGAAAATCAAGCAAACTGCAATAAAATACATACAAAATATCACAAACGATATTGTATACAACAATATTTTCTACTTTTATATTTTTTATAACAATATTAAAAACAACACTTTAAACGATATTCTTTCCTTCGATATTCCTGTTGACGATATTTTTGACATCCTGATATTCTTGACTTGATATTTTGTATCACTATGTGACCGATTAGGATGTCGAGCGGACTGCCACCGACAGGCCGTCGTGGCGGTCCGTCTGACAGCCAGGATAGCGGTCCGACCGACGCATTATGATGCGGTCGGTCGGAGCGCATTGTTCGGAGGGACCGACCGACACCTCCGACAGGCTCAAGGAGCCGATCAGAGCGTCGGTCCGACAGTAATCCCTACAATGAGTGCGTGCCTGCAGCACCGCTGTATGGATTACAAAGTCCCTTTTCTCTCTGCCGTTAGTGCTATGTAAAGGCAGACAGAAAGGGACTTTGGAGTGGCCCCTCAATCCCCGGTGGGCCTCCTCTATGGGGCCTGGGGGGCACATGTTGTAGCCCTCAAACATCCATGCACTGTGTGCCAGGCTCCCCATAGTGCCTGGCACATGGTGCATGGATGTTTGCAAAATGCCTTTTTCCATTGCAGCTTGTGCTGCGGTCCATTTCCAGACTGCAGCACAAGCCGCAATGGAAAAAAGCATTTTCCGACCGCCTACATGGCGGTCGCATCATAATTAGGCGGGTGGAACTGCCGACTACATGTCGGGTGGTTCCCTTCTGTGGCAATGGCAGTCAAACACTCGTCTACCCATCATCGTAATAATTCAATCTTTTGTCAATCATTTGTCCAAACACTGATCTTTTCTTTGTGCCTTAGCCTGATTGAAGCGTTTTATGGGAACCATGTGTAGCTGTAGGAATTGTTAGAATTGGATGATTTAAGCTAGTGCAGAGCAGAAGTTTTCAAAAAGGGGTAGAGAAGTGATTTTTGCCCACTTTGAGATAAGTTAGGAATATGCCACGTTACATCGCATGCTTTTTAAATGCATGCTATTACAAAGTGGTCATTACAACTACCCTGTTGCTACATCGCATGCCATTACAACGCAAGTCGGAACAATGACTTGATGTAGGGGTGGCCCCGGACAGGTCCCAGCCCCCAGCATGACCCAGAGGCCCGGGGCAGTATCCGGAGACTGCTTTCTGGCCTGACGTTCCCCAGGGGGTGAGCGCGCGGACTCTTCAACGGCCTGGAGGCGCGGCTGCGATGGCCTCCCACACACGCGAGCCAGCAGGCCCGCGGCAGATGACTTCATCGGCCGCCATCAGAGAAAGAGGCACCACCTGACTCACAGAAGCGTAAGACAAATGATCATGGGGTGCAGGCGTCCCCCAGCCCTGCTTGCAGCCCCGCTGGGGCCCCTGAACTATCCGAAGGTCGATTGCGGCCTACGTTGGGCCGGTGGAGTGGGGGGGCTCTTGAAGGCCTGCTGCGTCTGCGGGTACTGACACATTCGGCTGTGGGAGTGTGGCGACATCCTTTGGAGTCAACTTCAAGGCTCCCCTGATAGTGTGAGAGCGGGGACTGAAGCCGTGGCTCCTTGGACGAGCATGAGCTGGTGGACCCGCATGGGACGTAACGGCAGGTGGGGCCTACTGTGGTGGGGAGCGGACGGTGCCTCCTGCCCCTGGTCGGTCCCCCTTTGAGCGCCTCCCTGTTCAGATTGGCAGAGGCCTCTTTTCTGCAAGTCAGACATTGCTGGGAGTAGGGGCCACCTTGCTAGATCTCTTCACGTGCTGTGCCGATGGGCGATTGGGGGGCAGTTTGACCTGCAACATCAGTGGCCGGTGATGTTCCCTCCCTGCCGTCTCTAAGGCACTGGCCGCCCTTGGGTGAAGTGTGGAGGTGACCGGTTTTCGCCGCCACCTGCAGTGGATATTGCAGAGCGGAACCTCCCTGTGGCAGGGGTGAGGCGCGGCCTGCGCGACACGAAGGAACAGCAACCATCCTCCTGGGAGCTGGCATGCTCTCCCGCCTCTCCTGCGATCGCCCATCACCGGCATCTCCCCTCTCCGGTCGCCCTACATGACGCCTGGCCTGTCCGACCCTCTCACCGCACGATGGCTGTGGCCAAAAACAAAAAGGATAGATCTGTGAAGGACCTCCTCTTGAAAGCTGTGGGTGATGCTCCGGGCTCTGGTGGGAGGCCCGCTGGGAAAGGCCCGGACAACGCGGTGACTAGGGAGTTTTTGGAGTCCCTATTCACCTCGCAAATGGAGGATATCTTGGCCTGCAAAGGGAACTCTCTGTGCTGCATGCGGTGTGTGTCGCCATGAAGGAGGTGAGTTTCTTGGAGTAGGCACACCTCTCCTTTCATGTGTTCAAAAAACGAGAGCACTGCCTTCCTTTTTGTGGGGTTTTTAAGACCTCTAACGTTGAAGCTAACCAGTTGGACAGCCATCAAGTGAAGAAAAGACACCCAGAGCCATAGCTGAAGCAGTGTACCCTGCTGCGGGGAGAAGGACCCCCAGGGGAGCGTGTGCGTGCGCGTAGGGGGCCTGACCAAGGAACCCTAGATACCAAGCTCACCAGAAAGAGGACCCAACCAACCCAGAAATAACAGAAAAAACAAACTTTATAACAAATAAGAAACAACAAATAGAAATATACCAAGTCCATCTCGAGAGCCGGACAGAGCACACAGTCCACCTCGGAAGCTGGGCTGTTATCGAAGGGGACAGCCAAGGGAATAAGGGACATCTCCAAAAGGGAAGCGAGGCAATCCCGTCGCTCCTGCTGGACCCACAAAGACGCTATACCCACAAAGGCGCAGTCATCAATCATTAGTGTCCAAAGATCCCCCTTCCGCACCTGCCAAAGTCCGAAGCACAGCAGACCGCTCCTTACAGATGGCGGCCAGGTCAGGGCGAAGGCGATCCAGGTTACAGATGCCTCTGGGCCCCCGTCCTGGTGGCCTCTGTGTATCTCGCTCTGAGGCATCAGAATCGGATGATAGTTCGTCGGGAGACAACGTTAACACCCTGTAGGCTTCGGACAAGGAAGGGATCTGGAGCAACTTCCCGTCGAGGCGGAAGATGAGGTGAAAGGGGTGACCCCAGGCATAGGAAATATTCTGTGAGTGAAGATGATTAGTAATGGGGCAAAAAGGAGGCATTTACCACTTTTGCCCAGCAGGTAACTCTTAAATGATTATGAGACTAAGGTAGAGACACATTTCTACATATACCTTTGTCTGTAATAAGTGTAAGTCAGCATGTATGTTATTGAGTGTGTCATTCTAATTTGTTTCTATGCTTGCTTATATGTATGTGCTAGCCTACTGGGGTCTTTGTATGTGTGTGCCTAAGTTATGGTCTGGCAAACCTATATTGTTGGAACAATATTAGAGAGATGTAGGAGTTTTGGCCTTGTACTTTCTGAAAATCACCAGACCAAGGCAAAATATGTGTCCAGTTAGGAAGGCAAAAACGATGATTAAACCATGAGATGGGCTCAATAGACCTAATTAAGGCTATGAAACTACTATTTGCCAAGGAACTCACAAAAGTTTGTGGTGAATATACCTTCTTTCCTTCACTTCCGCTTACTTTTTCTTCTTTTTAACTATGGACACTGTTAGACCTGACTTCCTTGGCATGGTTTACCCTGCCTTTTTCCCTTCTGAGTTCATGTTTTTGCTGACTTCGCTTTTGATGTCTTTAGTAGCCAGGGTACTTTAACCATGATAAACAGTGCTAACGTGCAGCTGTGCTTTACTGACAACATGGCAACATTGGCTTATCCAAAGTTGGCATATTTAATTTACTTATGATTTCCTAGTAAAGTGCCCTACATGTGCCTAGGGCGTGTAAATTAAATGTTTCTAGTGGGCCTTCAGCACTGATTGTACCACCTACATAAGTAGCCCTTTAAACATGTGTCATGCTTGTCACTGCAAAGTCTGTGTGTGCAGTTTTAAACTGCCATGTTAACCTGGAAAGTTAACCCACTTGCCTGACCCAAAGCTTCCTTCCTAATACACATAGGTCAACCCTACATTAGGCCCTGGACAGCCCATGGACAGGGTTCAGTGTATTTCAAAAGTAGGAAATATTTAGTTTTTAGTTTCTGTAATACACTTAAATTTGTTTCACTACTGCAAGGCAATCTCTCCCATAGGATAAGATAGGATTGCCTTATTACATTTCAAAAGTATAATTTCAAAATGGGAAGAGATGAGAACCTCAAATGAAGGTCTCTCTGGAATCACAATTTAAAAACACAACTTATGATGAAGATGGATTTTAAATTGAAATTCCGAAAATGTTACTTTTTTACTGTAACAATTTGGTGCCTTCTATGTGTCTTTGCATACACGTCTGGGGTGGGTGAAAGCTGGCTTTCTTCATTACCTCTAGACAGCCACAAACAAAGGGAGCATAGGTGTGACTAAAAGGTCATCCACATCCTGAGGGCCTATCCCAGGCAGAATGAAAGCAAGGTGCTGACACTTTAACCTGAAAGCGATATGCACTGACCTCACACAAATGGCTGCAATTATTGAGTCTGGAGACAGGGCTAGAAACGCAGTGACTTGTGCATTTTAAAAGGCATCTATTTGAAGTCTCCCTACTTCCAAGGCCCAGCAGAGTATACGTGGTGAATCCACCAACCCAGAACACTTCTAGAACTGAGGACATTATATCAGTAAAAAGGAATACTGTGCTGCTGCTGGATGGAATGCCACTTTGCGGAACTACTTTGATGTCTTTGCCTGCTGCCTGCTGTCCTTTTGCCTGGGGATGAGGAGGACTGGATCTGCATCTCAACATCCCTGAGCCTAAGTATCTCCAAGGGCTTGTTGGCTTGCATCCAGTTTCTGAAGTATAAGAGATATCAAAGACATCTTTTCAACCAATAAACAGCACCCGGACTGTGCTTGCTGCAAGTCTTGCTGGGCTAAGTGGTAGCAACCCAGTCCAGGGCTCTTAAAAGTTAGCATAAAGTGCTGCAATGACAAAAACACTTGCATCGAGGCAGTTGCACTGATCAGAACCAACACATCCCCTGTAGTGAGCTTTGGGGTGATGCATAACTGCTGTGTTGAAGCCAGGTCAGTGCATTGCACTCGCAACCTCCCCATCGCCTCCGGAACCACCACTTCAGAACCAATGCATCTCTGCCACTGTGTGGAGTAGATCGACAAATCATCTTTACAGAGTGGAGAAACCCCAGCGCACCACACTCAGAACCACTACACTTCAGACCTGGCATCTCATTCATGGAACTGATGCTTTACCGCAATTGCATGGAAGCATGATTTGCAACACCACAACTGCGTGGGGATCACTGACATATTGCTCGGCTGCACCCCACTTCTTTATCTATGCAAACCAAGGACTAAGGTACTTTTATTTAATAGGCCCAGGTGGATCCCCGATTCCCGCCCGTGCTCCATCGCAGTCTGCCTGCACTCTTAACTTTGTCCCGGTCTGGCATGACCAAATAACTCTTTAGGCAATAACTGCTTCTAAGCACTATTTTTGCGTTTAATCATTAAAAATTAATGCCTTGACTGCTACACATTTGTTTTTTTAATGTTTCGATCTTGTTTAATCCATTGACTTAGGGGTCGATTCCAATCCCTCTCGGAAGGCCGTGGAATCGGATTTGGCTTTAACGGATCAGTTTCTTAGCCCTTTTCCTGACCAATTTGCAGACTGGTCCGAACGACCAAGTACGATGCAAAGTTCAAGTACGCTTCAAGAGAATCATCTCCCAACCCAGTCCAGTTCATATGACTCATACTCAGATGCTTCATACAGCTCTATGGACTCTGTTTCTGAGTGAGCAAGTACTATGCATGATTCGGACAGCCTTCACGTTTCGGTATGTCGGGATCAAAAAATCTGACGGAATCATTATTTTGGGGCCCTTAGAAGGCCTACTGTCACTTGGCACACTCTGATTCAGACCTATGTGGTTACCCATGGGCCCCCTCTTCCCATGCATGCACAGTGTGGTGTGCACCATGGGGTGCCCACCACAGGGTGTACGTTTTTCCCCATTCACCCCTTTTTGCTATGGGAGCCAGTGCACGCGTCCAGTATAATTGATCCCATAGAGTTCAATGGGAGTCTGAGCAAACCGAGTCCGTAAGCATAAGAATGCATCATACTCGCTCGTTTGGACTCCAGTTGCACGAATTGCTCGTAAAGCCCTATGGATCCGAGTTGTACAGAGGGCATTACTAGCAAGATATGAATTGGGACCTTAGTCTTTATTTTTCTTAACTTTGTGGATTTTTTGAGGAGTTTTCACTGTGTTACAGTTTGATGTGGTGCACAAATACATCACATATTGCCTTTTAAGTTAAACCTGACAGCTCTGTCCCAAGCCACCAGAGTTTGAGCACAGGTTAATTCCACAGTGTGTTTCTGACTTACCCTGATTATGAATGTGGTTACTCCATGTACAGTGCACATACCTTTGCCATCCAGTAACCCAATTTCTAACACACACCAAATTAACTACTCCTAGAGAGCCATGTTCAATTCTCACATCATCTTAGACCATTAATATAACTCTATAATAATAATCTAAACAAAAATAAATTTTAATAATTGTGGTTAATTTTAAATGAAAAAAATCAATTTCCACCTAAAATAGAAGAAAGATTGTGTGTGATTTAATACTTATTAAAGAGCAGGAACAGAATGAATCATAATTAATGTAATTTGATTTTAATAATAAATACTGTAACATTAATTTGTACATGAAAATAAATTATAACATATTCTATAATTATATACAAAAGTAAACTTTTTACATGTCAGCTTTCAAATAAAAACGTATTTATTTGAATTTGTAACTGTTTCTTTTAATTTATCTTAATGTAAGATGATTTCCTATGGCGTTTTAATCTAAGTTCCTATCACCTTTATTTTGTATAGGAGGGTGTTGCATTATCATTTGTTGACCATGGGTGGTTCTGAGCTTATTTCATCTCTGAGATTGACTGTTTTCCTACTGTTTTGGAGCTCTTTTGGGCTGTAGTTACTACATAAGTGATTTTTTTTTAGAGAAATAGGTGCCGATTACGATCCGTTAAAAACCGGGTACGAACCGTCGGTCGGAGCGTTTTTTCCGTCCGACTCGTACCCGATCGTAAAACTTTACAAACATGGAATTACGATTCGCACGGAAACACCATTTCTGTACGAATCGTAAAAAACACCGACCAACGAAAATATACATACGAATGTGATCCGGGAATGCTGCGACGTGACGTCGGGACGCTTTCAGGCAGCGTTTCACGACCCAGGAATTACGATTCGAACCGACAGCAGTCCGGACGGCAATATTTACCCCCCCCAGCCCCGTACGTTCGAGTCGTACCCCCACCCATGTAAGTACACCCGAGTACGTGTCGAACATACACGGGTGTACATACACGGGGGGGTTTGACACGTACACGGGTGTACATACACGGGGGGTAAGACACATACACGGGTGTACATACACGGGTGGGGGTACGACTCGAACGTACACGGGTGTACATACACGGGGGGTACGACACGTACACGGGTGTACATACACGGGTGGGGGTACGACTCGAACGTACATGGGTGTACATACACGGGGGGGTATGACACGTACACGGGTGTACATACACGGGGGGCACGACTCGAACGTATGGGGGCTGGGGGGGTCGGCGCGTACATACGGGGCTGGGGGGGTGTTCGGCGCGTATGCGGGCACATGTCTCCATGGTTGCTATGGGAGTTCGGTGCGGACGGTGTTTTTTCCATACGGTTGTAACATCGGACGCACGGAATGGATCGTAATTCCGCGGTCGGACTTCACTTTTCACATTTGTACGGTAAATCGTCCGTGGACGTGTCGGACACATTTTCCGACCCGAGGACGTGTGGGGAATAATTCCCAATGCGATTCGTATGGACTTTTTCCCATGCGAATCGTAATTGGCAGTTTGTACGGCACTTGTACGATTCGTACGGTAAAAAGACCGGATACGAGTCGTACGGGGAATTTTTTTACCGGATCGTAATCGGCACCATAGTCTTACTCTTTTGTGGGTTCCTAACCCCCTCACTCACATTCCTTGACCCTCTGTAAATCCCTCATTATTCCCCAAACCCACTCACTCTAATCATAACTGTTCCCTATTTTCCAGCCCCTCCCCTCAAAACCCTCCATATTTACTACTTTAACTTATACCTACGTATGCAGATATTCCGCATTTGGACAGAGATCTCCACAGCAGAAAAAATAGGATAGGTGTACAGTCTACAAGTAGGTTTGTAAATAGCATTTTATATATTGTGAGTAGTACTATAGTAATATTACTAAATGCTGTTTCTAAATAGACCTGTAGGTGCTGAACATGGGTTTGCATCAAACTTTAGTAACTCTGGGTCTTGTTGTACGTTATGTTTCTTACATCATGATTCAGAAATATGTTTTTTTTATAAAAGCATTCACCAAAGTACTTCACATTATTTCCTTATTTAGTAAAATATTTGTTTCTTCACGTACCTCAGACCTAGATTTTTTTAAGAGTCATTTACATGTTTATATTACCCCTTATCCACATGTTCTGCTACTAATTCGCACCAAGGTCGCATGTTGAACCCGGACCATGAGTTTTAGTATATTTAATTCAGCCAGAGAACACAGTCAACATGTTAAAAAAATCTTATGACAAATCTATGTAATTAAGGAAATGAGCATTTTACAAGAAGTCGATAAATGGCTAGTAGGGACATAAACACTTAAAAAATGATGTTGTTATTAATTAAATTGTTTTCAAAGAGGACAGAAAATAATACAGTTAAGATTTTTCCATGTTTTCACTAATCTTCAAACTGCATGCATCCTCCTTTTATATGTCATGGCTCTTGAACACATTACATTAATATGAGGAAGGTAGTTCCATTCAGTACGTTTGTGTTATGAAATACATGTTTTAAACACACCAAATGGAAAATTCATAGAAATAATCATTATTTGATACAAGCCTTTATCTCATCTTCAGTAAGTAAATTCACGATGCCTCTGTCTTCCAGGGTTTTTTTTAGCCTAAAAATCAATATTTACATAATAATTGATTGTCTGACAATTTCACCTATTTTTCTAAAAACATAACCATTGAATGTAATTAAAGTCTATGTATGACTCTTTTAAGGAATACTTATTCAGAATAATAAAAAACAGTAATGCCTAACCCTTAAAAACTCTTTTAAATGTTTTCATTTATGATTCTAATTTAAAAATTAGAAACCATTAAATACAATGCATTTAGCAAAATCTGACTTTTTGAATTTCTTCTTGTGTATTTTTTATCAAAAATTTCACTAATTGTGTGACTAAATTTAAACATAATATATTTTTACTTGTGAATTACATAATGTTCTATTGCTGATAAAAGCTTGAAATATCATCTCATAAAGACTAGTTTATTGTAAATTATTGAATAACGTTTCTCAAAGCTATGAAGAATTCTAAGACAACTCAAGATAATGTATGTCAGTTACAGATTTATATCAGTAATTCTAGAATGCTGCTGGAATTTCAAATAATTTATATTTGCCACCATTTACATTTTTGGAAATGTAGCAAGTGTACTTGCTAAAAGGTTTTTTCATCAACTTCTGGCATATTTTTCTCTTAGTAGAACATCCGACCTCTAAACCTCAACTAATTATCATAATGTTCCTACTTTAACTTCACCTGGTGACTTTCTATTGGCATTCAAATGATGGGAATTTCAAGTATCACAATTTACTTTGCCGAATTTTCAACTGCTCATTATTTCCATCAATGTGGTGTTCAATTATATAGCAAGATATATCTACACCTAATCATTTATTATGGATTCCCTCATGCAAAATTGGTAATAGGAATAGTAAAGGTATCACTTGAATCATTCATAACATATAAATGTGGAGATATGCAGTACAAACTGCCTTATCTATCATCCAAGTTTACTTTGGCACATAGTTTTGCACCTTCCCTTTCAAGAAGCAGGTCAAATAAATACATATATTCAATATTTAACTGCATATTTACCTGTCCAATGCAAGTGGAAATTCTTTGTGGCATCCGCAATAAAATGGTGTGTCCACAAACTGTTCTGTTATTGGCACCTCTGCACAATCAGAATGTAACCACTGTTTGCACTTTTCGCACTCTATCCATTCCAGTTTTTGTTCTTTGGGATATTGTGACCTGCTCATGCAAATATATTGTGATAAGACATTTACAATAGTGAAAATGTAATTTTTAAAATACAAAGTGCATCTTTTGCATCACTTTTCCAGGCAAAAGTACTCATTCACATTATTTCCAATACTCAAAACTCAGAACAACATAAACACAATGTCAATAAAAAAAATTGAAGTGTGCTCTCATTTTTCTCAAGCTTAGGATAGTTGCTATTTATTTATAGCATGAAACAAGATCACTATAGATTCAGTTGCATAACATTCCCTGTAAAAACAATTATTATATTATTTGCAGGTTTTGATTTTAGAAGACAGTCTAGTACTTCTCAATGTCACAAACTAATATTTATATAATATATAGTTATATTATAAACAGACATGACTTAACTTACTTTTTTTTTTAATCAGCACTCTCTTGGTATAGGCAGACCATCTCTTTTGCTGCAATGCATTCTGTACCATCGATTCCTCGAACTAGGCTCTTTCCTGTCTCTCTCATTTTTGGACAACACTTTGCTCTGCTCCTGCAGTGTCTTCTTTTTGCATTAACTGTTCAGTGTTCAGACCAGTCTCTTTGGAAACTGAGGCTACCTTCTCCTTCGCAATGCCCTATAAAAGAACAATATACTTGCAAATGTTTATGTTCAGTGAGGTTACTGTATAGATATAATTTACACCATGAATACCATGAATAAGGACCATTTTCCCAAAGGTATTTGTGCACCTAGGTTGTACTTAGGAAAGCATGCACTTTACTTTCTCATAGTTGTTTGTCATGGAAATGGTTTTCAGCCCAAGACAAAGTATTCTCCTTAATGGTAAAAAAATATAGTGAATCCAATTGCGTATGGTGCAACACAACATGCGGACATAAATGCATATGTGCTATATGTTTGCATGTGAAAATGTTTTGACATTTGAGTAAGAATTCACAACACAATTCAAGAACTGGTCTCAGGAAAGTGTGACTGTCAAGATTAGAGTTTGAACAAAATAGCAGTACTTTACTTCATTGGTTTTATGCAAATGAAATTTTTCAGGTAATACATTAACAACATTAATGCTTGCTATTTTAACTTAGAAGTAACTACATAAAATACTAACATACAATTGATAAATCATGGCACAAAATAATCGAAACACATCTAAAAAACTGGAATAATTGGACATAATGTAATGGAAATCATTAATTTTGTATGATACTTTGTTTTAAATCTGTTGTCGATGTAACAATCAGATGATTGTCATACAATCCACAACATCAAACTCAGACAGAGCTACAGTTAGATAAAAAGTTGATTTAGGTTGACATTTTACTTTGATACATTGTCTTAGGTGGACTTGACATATGTGCACATCATGGCTTTAAACATTCAGCTGTATTTTAATACTATCATATTTGGATGAACAAATGCATGTTTTAAAAAGAAAATTACAGTCATAACGTTTTCCAATTGTATTGTAACAGAAGGACAAATAATGCCAGGGTAAATAGGATGACAATTTATTGTCATGACAAGCTGATGCATGGAGCCAGTTTCTCCTAATTAAGGAGTGACAGTACAATAGCATATATGCTTATAACTTCTGAGGACAGTTGATGATCTCATATCCACCATCCAACTTACATCAAGCATGTCCTTTGCATGTATTTTCCACAAACTGAGAGTCCGTATTTTCACCTGCCGCATAAAATGCTCATCAATATTGATCAATAATCAGTGAAATAAATAATATGTGTGCACACATCATAATTGGATGTATGATGTTAACCCATTTCATGATGAATTTTTGTTTTATTTCACTATGAAAAAATCTAAAGATTTTACTAGTATTTATTATTTAATTGATTAAAGAATTATCATACCTGTTTTCTAAGAATCAGCATGAGTTTTGAAGCATGGTATCTTCTTAGGTGCTGCATATTAGTCGCTGATAATTCTTCGGATGACATTAAGATACCACGACTGACTACATCAGCTGCCTATTAATTGAAAAACAAAATAAAACAGTTGTGGGTTATCCATGGAAATTAATATTAGACAATGAATAAAGATTTCTATTGAAACTTACAGTGCAGACAAATACACCACAACTCTCACTGTCTGTCTGTTTCCATTGTATTGGGTATTCAATGTTCCACTGTTGAAGATCCCATATGTGCTTGAAAACATTACTGAGTTATAAAAAACCAAAAAACACTTCTGATATATATATATCACAGTGGATCTACTATTATTTTAAAAGTATTGATAATAATAATTTAACAGGTGTGCTGATGATACTTACCAAAGTCTGTTCATGTCATTATCATCAATACGTTTATATTTGCCCAAGGAATCAAAAATGTGTTTTATATGTGTTTTGCCGTTAAAAATCTGCGAAACATCTAATGAAATATTGCTATACATCAAAACGTATTAATAGAAGGCTTGCCTAATGCTCGTATATTTATATATCTATGACAAGCCATATTATTAATAAAGGTTGTTTAAATACAAAGAATCTAAAATGTAGTAATCAATACAGCAATAAGATATTATTTCAACAAGGCATAGATTTGACTTACACATTTCAAATTGGATACCCCTGCATTGAAGAGACTGTCCGCTGACATGCACAAAGGGGAAACAAAGTACATATCTCATTGTATCTACCCAATAAAGATGTATGTGTTCATAACTGGCACTACAGCATCACTGTTTGAAAAGCAGATAGAAGATTTGTTTGTTACACTACAAGTGTGATTGTGACTCAAATCTTTTTGATGTGTGTCACTTTGTGCACCCACAAATTCACTTTCTCAACAAACGGGTGTGCCAATGTGACTGCTTATGATGTTTATCAGTACAGATTTTAAATTAAGTTTTCTTCCTAATCTTATGCCAGATTTTACAATAACTCTTTAGATTTGAAATGTTTCAATTTTAAATGTAACTTAGCATATCCACAGAATAAAATGGTTTCCAGTTTCTGGTGAATTACCACCAACAACTCGAGGAAAAAAAACAATGCTGTCCCTGTGAATGTCCTTCAAAATGAAAATAGGAAACAATGCTAAACAAATAATATTTTACAGCCGCTTTGCAGACCTAAACAAGAGTCATATAGACATTATGAGCCATATCACAGAGAGTGCCACGGGGACGCAATGGGCGCCCGCTTTGTTGTGAAATTCTTCATGTTTCATGGAAACTATTGTAGCAGAACTCGAGGCAGATTAAAAAAAGTCCCTATGGTGAAATGCTACACCGGTTAACTCCCCCTGTACTTGATACTTGATGTTAAAATTTAAAAGAGACATACCAAACTTACTATGGGCACAGGGAAAAACAATTTCACCACCATGATTACTGGACCACAGTGCATTCCATCATACATAAAGGAGAAACATTTTCCCATACAAATATGCACACATTATTCAAATTACTTACCCATACATACAAAACACTTCACAGACTAGTACCCACTTACCGCAACCTCCGCATCACATTTCACCCCCCCACTGGACAACTCAGCTGAGCCAACCTCCTGATGACCACTGGTACCCACATCTGAAGAACCAGAGCCACTTGCATCACCTTCTTTGTTCTGGCTCCTGATCTACTTCACATGAGGGTTGCCAACTCAGTATTTGAATTTAGAAAAAAACAACAAATGAAGCTCTTCACATGGCCACCAGCCGGAGCCCACTTGCTCATGTGCACCAGGAGACCCTCCTGGGAGAGACGTTGGTTTAAAAGTACACTTAACATGACATAACATAACATTACATAGCATATGTGACCAGACATTTGCTGTTATCTTCAACTTCTTTATTTCAAACTGTTCATAAGTTAAACATTTGTGGGATACTGTATCTCCAATATGCTTGGAAGTTTGTTATCAACATAATGCCACTTTCAGAAATTATGAAAGATATACAAGATTTTCTATGCACAGGAATGATGAGCTTTTCTGGATTCATTCCTAAAAGATGAAGGACAATGCCAGCAGGAATCTAAGAAGAACATGGAAATGTGATTTACATATCTGAACTATTATGAATAGAGAATTACTGATTGTTAGTGAGGTTCAACAGGTCAACAATTATATGAAGTTAATCAATCAATCAATCAATTAATCAATCAATCAATCAATCAATCAATCGAAAAGGATGTATAAAGCCAAGCAAATCACCTGTTAAGGTCTCTCGGCTCTGGAGTTGCTAACTGCTTTGTGGAGAAAGCAAGTAAAGCACTCAGAAAAACAGAGACAATAGAAGGAGAAAACAGTGAAAAATGAGGGTACAGCAGGAGAAAGCACTAAAAAAAATGGGTGAGATGAAGGCGAAAGCCATAAAAAGAAGGCAAAAGTGGGGGAAAAGGAAGGAAAAAGCAGTCAAAATTATGGCAAAGCAAGACAAAGCACTGAGGCGGAAGCAGAGTGGTGCAGCAGCATGGGAGAGCTGGGCCGGATCTACATTGAGAGTATAAATGGTCTACCATTTTTTTTTTCGTTTGTACATTTATGAGAGTGATGGGCAAAAGTAGTTAATCATTATCTCTATTGGCACATATGAGCTAAATGATTGAGGCCCCAAATAGATTTGCAATCCTCACTGATCACTCTGCCATGGACGAACAGGACTGACTGGGGAATGTAGTGAGTACAGTGGTGGAGAGAGTACATGATGCTGTAAGAAACCAGGGAACAATAAGTAAAAAAGGAACTAATAACCAGGATGTTAACGCTGGTATACTTACTGGACAGGTTAGGGTGGTGGGAGATACACCTTCACAAGAAATTAGTAGGGAGATAAATTTAACACAAAGGAGGCCCAGAGATAAAATTTGTGGTAGGGCTCGTACAACCTTTGAGCTGAGGCTGCTGTCCTGGAACATTGCGGAACTCGCATCTAAAGTCGCAAATCAGGAATGGCAATGTTTTATTAAAGAATACAAAATTATTTGCCTGCAGGAAACATGGGAAACGGACTGCAGTGGCCTGTTTCTGGAGGGTTATAAACTGTTTTTTGTCCCAGCCCGTAAATCGCCAATGGGTCGAGCCAAGGGAGGCCTAATTATATATGCGGCATTGATGCTGCAAGGAAGTTGGCAAGACCTAGGGTGGGATTCTGCATGCCTCCAGGGCATAAGATACGTTGCAAAGGGCCTTAAGGTCATTTTTATAAATTTTTACAATGCAGGACAATCGATGTCAAATCTGGCGGAGTTAGACCAAAGACTAACTGGGTTAAATGATGTGGGGGACCCCAGTGCTCGGTTAATTTTAATGGGGGACTTTAACACTCACCCGTGTCCATAACTGAAATGGGAAGGAGGCTCATGGGACGCTTGCCCCTCTACAAAAGGATGGCACATAGAGCACTCCAGAGAAGGCATGGCATTAGGCACAATTTTAGGCAAATTGGCATTAACACACACAATGGACCTAGTCGCGGATGGATCACCAGATTTAATGACACCATCGTTCAAGGGGCGGGGCTGTGATTCCATCATCGACTATATCTTTGTGTCTCATGCCTTAGTTGGTAGGGTCAGTCACTTTTCGATAGTCCCCAGTACATTTAGTGACCATAATCCCCTGGAATTAACAATAGAGATCTCAGATTGGTGTGCCAAAACAGATAAAAGGATCACCGGGGGACAATACAAGGCAATGGATCAGGGCAGGAGAATCAAATGGTGTAAGATTGATGGGCTAGCATTACACAGAGCACTCCTGGCAGACAATGATAGCCATATGTGGAAATGCTTAGATAGTAGTATTGAGGGGAGCGACCTGATTACAGCATTTGAGGGCACCGCCCAACACATTGATAGCCTCTTAAGGCGTAAGATGAAAAAGCAGACCAATCTCTGCCCGAGATGGTTCGATAAGGAATGCTCGAAGGCCCACAGAAATTTGAAGCAGGCACTCAAAATAGTCCCAAGGGATAGTGGTACGATCATGGAATGCAGGAAACAATACAAAAAGGCCATTAATAGAAGGAAGCATTGCCTCCAATCTCAAGGTTGGGAGTCACTAAAAGAAGCGGCGGAGCATCGTGACATGACAAGCTTTTGGAAAACAATAAATGACCCATGTTTCCAAGACTTGAATAAGCCTCAGGTAGCATCCCACATCCTACCGGAGGAGTGGGTAGCGCACTTTACAAAACTATATAATCGGGGCAACCTAGAAACGCTGCAATCCAAACCTCTGGAATTACCCGAGGGTGAGTGCATTCCATTCACGGTGGAAGAAGTGATACTTGGAATAGACGGCCTGACCTTAAGAAAAGCGCCTGGACCCCACGGGATCCCGCCAGACCTATTCAAAAGTCAGGTGGAACTTTGGGCACCAATATTGTGTTATAAAGTGGGTATCTTGGTGTGCTACATGTCAGGCACAAGCTAATGAGTGTAGGTATTCCTGGCTCCTTCCGAAACAATTTATTATAAAGTTGTACACCTAGGCTGGGCAGTTCCACCACGTTAGTGGACAAATTCACATATTTTTCTGATTTCAGTGTGTCAAATCCGGCCTCAATTTATTTTAAAGTGGCGGCTGAGTCTGCCTCGAAAGTTAGACTGACACACACTAAATTGTTGTATTCCAAGTCCTTTATGGACGAGTTGGCAATCGGAGGTTATGATCTGTGGAAAGCTACTATCGATCTAAAATCGGTTTGGGGTTCTAAACCGTGGCAGGTACAGGGAACAGAAGCTTTGCATCGTACCTGCCTCATCCCGAATCACATGTTATTTTTTAATTCGTCAATTTTTCAGACCACCTGCTTTGGATTGGCTACTTCTAAAAAATTAAATTCTCCCTCCATGCCGGGTCTGGGTGCTTATCCTAATTGGGATAATCATACGGATCTGTCCCTTGCTACGTTGCAGTCATACATTTCCAACACATCCTTCAATATTTCCAAATTAAATCCGGAAGGGTGGTTAATATGGCAAACAAGCTCAGATTCCTGTCAACATCGGTTTCTGGATTTGACTCCGGGGTATACACAAGTTCGTGTAGACCCCCGTTTTGAATCCTCTCACACTGTAACTACCTACTCGGTAGGGAAGTTATGCCAATCTTGGCTGCAACATTCCACCTTAACATCTGTTAAACTTCATTTATCACAATTGAACGACAAAATAGATTTGAATGATTTTGTTAAAGGTCCTGCGGTTGGCAGGTCCAAAAGATGGGTATATGCTGTTTACAACGAAGTTTGGAAGCTATCACAGATTGAAGCTGCATCCGGATTACGAGCTATTGATCAAGCCAATATGGAGAAAGTATTGGCTGTTATAGATAATAGCATTAACACCCTGTCTTCCAGAATTTATACGTTAGATAATATTGTTTCATCTGTGGTTGACATTGTGCAGGATGATTTGTCTGTTTTGTATCATGGTCAAAATCAATTGCGTTCTATTATGCAGTTTGCATGGACATTGCAAACGTTAAAGGCTGGGAGAGTCCCTTGGGATTACATGAATATTTCATCTTTGTTCCTTCCTTTTAATTTAACTGCAAAACAACAGTTCATGTCCATGAAAGATGCAACATACTCATTACTGCACATTGAAAAGTTAGAACCTTTACCTTTCTCTGTTGCCGAATTAAACTCCGCTGTGTGGCTTATCCACGGGTTAATCACATTATTGTTCCCCCTTTTTAAGTTCAGTTCGTGCATGAAACATTAAGCCCTAGGCAGATATGAAAAACTGGGTACTGCCTTCCTGCACGAAGTTTGGTCACTCCCGTTCACGTATAGATGTGTGAGGGACGGAAAAGAGGTTTACTTAAAAGGTGAAGAGTGCACTTCCACTCCGGATCACTCTGTGGTGTGTCAGCACATTCAATTGCATGGTGCATGTAATGTGCACGCTCCTAATTTAGCTTGCATCCTGAAAGGGATGCCAATTATAACACCGTCTTTTACGCTGCTGGCTAACGGTAGTTATTTGCTATTAAATAATGAACCTTGCTGTGGGATGTTAGTGGGAATTCCCTACATATTGACTGTATCACAGAGAGTAGTCTGCTGTAATAACGTCCTTTTCCCACCCCCGCATGGACGGCTCGATGTATCCATCTGGCCTTCCATTCCAACCTTGAAAGCAGAGTTCAACAAGATGAGCAGAATAAGGGCTCTATTGTCTCAAAAAGAAGTCGCGTTGACTTCATCCCGGGAAACATTTGTCCTTCATGTAGCATACACGCGCACCGAGGTGCAAGCGCTTTTGAATACTGATCTCCCACTTTATTTTGGGGCCCTAATTCAGACTATCTTTAATGCCTCGTCAACAAGTGGCCTGGCACATTTTTTCAAAATTGTGGTCTCTGGCCTCGTGACCTCCTTTCAAACTATTTTTGGTGTGATCCCGGCATTTTTTCATTCTATTTTTTCCAGCGTCTTCGGAGGTCTCCCTTTGGTTCTCGCCCTCGTAGCTGGGGTACTTTTGTTAATCTGCGTACTACGCTATGGATGCACAACTTGCGTCATACAACAGCATGTCCCGGCTGCTCCATCTTCATAACCGGATGCTTGAATACTATGGAACATTACCACTGGCAACCTTGAGCATAGCCTATGGGTTGTCCTTCCGGTTTCCCTACTTTACTTGCGTACAGGCTGTCTTTCATTGCCTAGAGTGTCCGTTCCAATGGGCTCTGGATTTGTGCTTGTCGAACTCGGTGTCTCCCGCCCCGGATTATGATCGGCTAATGAGCCCCTTAGTGGCTCATGAGTTGGACTGTTCTGGTGTCAGGATTATGGCCTGTGGAGCAGCACATGGAGTCCTAGGGAATTGGGACATCGGAATGGCTGCAGCTGAATTCTTGGCAAGAAGTTATCTTGAAGAACACGCCAGTTGTCCTCTGATGATCCTAGAGGCTCCGGTTGTCGAGGAAAATGTGTGTTCATTCCCCTTGCTGAATTGGATGGCAGATAATTTTGCGGAATGTTCCAATGATTTCCTCTTGAAAGCCGTTGCAACTTATTGTGCTTATACCTTGATGGATTAACTTGGAAGTCATCCGAAATTCCTGTGGGATGTCTTTTTTTTTTTCTCTCTTCTAGTTGAAAATCCATCGATGATATTTTTATTCCCCTTTAAATGTTTTTTTTTTTTCTTCTCTCTCTCTCTTTTTTTCTTCGAACTTTTTCACTTACCTTATATGGATTCACAATTTGTGCCCTTGGTTCCGTTCTATCGAACTTGAACTCTGCGTTCTTAAAATTGGTCCGATCAAGGGGGGGTGTAGTGACGACTGCTATTTATATACGTACAATGCTAAGTTAGCACAACCGCGTTAGATGTTAGAAAGCCATCGTGCCACTTTTGCTGCTTTTGCACACGACACTGTAGTTACATGTTATTAATTAAGAAATGCTTGCTCGCCTCTGCTTCACATGAGAACTGTCTGTTGTTCACATCCCTAACAGTGAGCTGCGACCTTGGTCTGAACATTGTGTAAAGAAACAGTCTGGGTCGCTAGACGGTGCATGTTGTTGGGTTCAGGTTGATCGGCCCACTATTTAGCCATAACACGCACGCAGCTGCAAATAACTGAAAGTCGAGTGCTTTTAATATTGCAGGCTGCATGCTTTAGACATATTCGGAAGAAGAGCTTTCCCAGGAGCAGAGTATACCTGATCCTGTGATGTGATTCCACTAAGCTGATCTTTACGGTATGGGGTTCCCCATTTAAGCCTAGAGACCCTCTATTAGTCTAATAATAATAATATTAGTTTACTAGCGAAAGGAATGTGGCTGTAATCCACTGTCATTTTATTATGATTTCTCCTTTCATTTTCTATGGTATTGTAACTATGCTGATGGTTTTGATCTTAATCATTTGTCTGCTTATGTTAGCCAAAGTACTGCATCTTAGGACACAAGGTTTATAAAATAAACTCTTTAAACTTTACCGTGTCTCTGTTTACTCTTGTTGTGGACTGATATGAGAATAATTACGAACAGGTATTTCTGATTCCCACCATTCCTGAGAATACACTAAGTCGCTTGTTCTGGGTTGTCTATACATTGGGACCGCCGAGATAAAACTCGGATAACGAATGGGACACTGATGCTGGTTGGATAAGGGGTTCTGGGTTCTGAGGTGAGTTTTTGGTACACCACAATTCACTGAGATCCTGGTTTCCTGTGCATAGTTCTGTGCATAAGCTGAATCCCTGCAACACATCCTTGCCATTTAAAGCGATACCTGCATAAGTTACCATCGGTAGTAGTTTGGCAGCCATCACTGCCACTATCGGCTTGAATGATAGGCCCTGTAGTTATTTTGCAAGGGCACAAAATGCATAGATAAGTCAATTTCCTTTTTTATCAAGATATTGTTTTTGATATAGTTCAATCAATCGTCTATAAATACCCCAGATATTTATACGTACTGACTACCTCTAAGGCTGTTTTCCCAGCTTTATTGGATAATGATGTCCAGGGCGATTCATGGTTGACATTATTTTCGTAACATTAATTTCAAGGGCATTGGCCTTAGCAAACGTTGTTAACTCATTGAGTGCTCTTTGGAGTTTAACTCTTGAGAGGCTGAGCAGAACTATATCGTCTGCATATGAAAGGTGCATTATAGGTAATGGGCCCAGGCGCGGGGGTGTGAATTAACCTGATTTAATCTTAGTGAGAGGTCCGCAATGAATAAATTAAATAGGTGAGGAGCTAATACACAGTCTTGCTTTAGACCTATTTCTGTCTGTATTTCCCTTGACAGTCTTGTGCCGTTTGCTATTTTTACAGGGGCCCACGTGCCCCTATACAATTATATTATGGATCGTAGTATTGTTTCAGGAAGACCCAGTTTCTTTAATTTTGTCCACAACAATCCACGATTTACACGGTCAAACGCTGCTTTAAAGTCTATAAAACAGAGTTGTAATTTTCTTTGTAAGCATTTGTACTAGTCCGCTATTAAGGCCAGGGATAGAATGTTTGTTGTAGTGCCAAACCCTTTGCGAAATCCTGTTTGGTTGAATGGAATCAAGCTGTTGTTGTCTATACATTCTTCCAGGTCTTCTAGGATTAGTGATGCATAATATTTGGCTTCTACATCAATGAGTGCAATTTGCCTATAATTTGTCAGGTCCGATCTATCGCCCCCTTTGTGGATCGTATTGATTATTGACCCTTTCCAACTCTTGGAAAGGATATCAGTTGTACCTATCTCCTTGTACAGCGCTGACAACGGAATCGCCCAATGGTCAGGGTCAGTTCTAAAGATCGTCTGTGGGATGCCGTTTGGCCCAGGTGCTTCCTCCCTACACCTCTCTTTTATTATTCTAGATACCTTTTCTGCCATGTAGCATTGTTGATCCTGGGCTGTTGTTGATAGAAGGGTAGAGCTAGTGTCTTGAGTTATTTCACTATTGCTGAGAGGAATAGCATCTTTCAATGTTTTATTTAAATAAGCTACCCATGCTTGCTCGGACATACATGCATTATTTATAATTTGAGTTGATCTGGTTGTTCCATTAACTATTCCCCAAAATAGCCTGTTATTGGTTTGTTTCACACAGAAAAGTAACTTTGTCCAAAACATCTCAGTTTTCGTTTTTTGATCATTCCATGTTTGCTTTTTATATAGCTTCCGAATATTTTTAATATGATCCCAAGTGTGTTTTGAGACTTTGGGAGTCTTGTTTTTTCTGACTCCTTTTCTTAGTTCTTTACTTATCATATAGGCTTTTTTGAGAGGTTTGAAATGTGCTTATTGCTTGTATTCCTTGCATAATTGATTTTAGGTGCCTGTTTTAGTAGATTCTAGTGAAAGTTGTCCAATTCACTACTCGACTATTTTCTGGAGCTGTGTTTATTTCATATATCTCTTTAGCTAGCCGTGTTAAATCTGGAAGAGTATCTGCAGACCATAGGATGTGTTTCAGATTTACTGTTGTCAGGTGGCCCATCTCTATGGGGCCTAACTGATGTTTTGGTAGATTTATTTTTAGTTCCAGATGCTGGTATGAGTGGTCGCTTCGAGTTGCACATACTTAATGATATATATTCCCCACATAGTTCAATAGTGAGAGCGTTAGGATTGTATAGTCTATTATTGATTGGGTATTTACAACCTGGTAGATCCATTGCGGGGGAATGTATCATCTTTGTTTCTGCCATTTATTACTCTGAGGCCTAGATGTTCCAAGGCAAGAACTATCTTTTGCCCCTTCAAATCCTGTTATTTTGCTGCTGAGGATGATTGTGGAGTAACTGACCAGTACTCACTGGCCGTTGTCAGTTGCTTTTTTTCGTCCGGGGTAAAAATTAGATTTGAGTTAAAATCACCAGTTAATATTATTTCCCAAGCAGGATTCTCAGATATAATTGCAGTTATTATCGAAAGAAGATTTTTCATTTTGTAATTCTTTTTTCCTCGTATTTGTATGCATATAGACATTTATTATTATTAATGTTATTGCTGGGTAGTTGGAGTATTGGTCCATCTTAATTACTTGTAGGTCTGATGTACTGCTGGGAAGCTGTTCTGACTTGATGTTCAAAGCCGTAGAGACGTATACTGCTAGGCCGCCTTTTGGTCTCCCAAATCGATGTGTTCTTGTTGCTTTTACATAGGGATGTGTGTAATTGGTGATTTCCTTTGGCTCAATCAGCCAGGTCTGCTGCAGCGCAATGATCTCATAATTCTTCCAGTTTGTTGGCGGTGCATTGTTCTGTATTTCTCTTTTTGCCCCCACAATGTTCCAGGATAAGAGTTTTAATGAATTGTTGCCAACCCTTTTTCTTTGTAAAGAGAGTCATTCTTTTTTCAGAGCATTGAGAGAAGAGGCCAACCAATTCCAAGTGGCTAGATCCTGATGTAGTTTTTGCCTGTTCCTTATTTTCTTGGCATCACCCGTTTTTAGGTCTCGCCTGAGCCAGTGCATGCACTGCTCTGGCGAGACATTTAATGAGTGGGCTTTTGGGGTGGCATAGAGCGTGCGGTTACGCGCACAATGACGAGCAGACGCGCCATCTGGCTTTCCTCTCTCGTCATGGTGTGCGCACATCGCACACCGCTCGCCAGCCTGCTTTCACTTTTGCCATCGCGTGCGCGCCTGCTTTCACTTTTGCCATCACGCGTGCGCGCACGCACCACTCGGCTATGCCAATGCTTGTTTCTTTAGCTTTTATAATCTCTCCACACATCCGTTGGGCACGCGCGCACGCACCACTCGCGTGTTTGTTTTTTTTCACTTTCGCAGCAACAAGCACCCCATTCCGCGCCATTCACACTTTCCCTTTAATAGCTGACACACCACTTTATTTAGATGATTCACGTCTATAACGGAGTTTCCAGCCAAGAAAATGCCAACCCTCACCCTCCCTTATTTCGTCCCCCACCTCTGAGGCACACTCTGCGTTTCCTCTCCCGGCAGCTTCCCAGGACTGGCTTCGCCACTTTCACCTAGCAGCCCAGCCATGGACGAGGGGGGAGGAGGAAGAGGAAGAGGAAGCATCCGTCACCGTGTTTTATCTACCTCATGCTTCAGTAATTATGTAGGGCTGCACTGCGACGAACTGCCTGAGGTAAGCGCCAGGCACGCGGGCACGAAAGTAGCAACAGTTCCACAGGCTCCCCCTCCTCCTAATTACAGCAAGCATTTGCAATGCAATAGGTCTCGCATTTATGCGAGTTTGAGCTAAGCACATTGCAAATAACAATGCCTTTTATTTTTGTTTTAGTTTTTAAAACTTAAATAAAAGGCATTCTCATTTACAATGCCAATAGCTTAAACTCGCGTAAATGCGAGACCTATTGCATTGCAAATGCTTGTTTTTCCATGTAGCAGGATCCAAATCCTACACAAAGCATTATATGGCTGTTTTTGCGGTTTAATTTCTCCTTTTCTTGTTCAAAGAAATCTTTGGTGTTGAGTTGCGAGATCTTACCAAATTTTTATTGGCCCAGTCAGATCAAAGCTCCCACAAAACATGTATTCCAGCAAAACCAGTTTATATGTCTGATAAATCTTACACAAAAAAGTCAGGTTGTGCAGGAATTTTCACTGGCTGTTACTCATACTCTTCAACATATTTGTAAAAGTTGCCGACATTTTTAAAATAACTTCTATAAGATGGTGAGTTCAAATGTGATAAACTGTCATACAATAAATCTACATGGAACACATTTATAAAAAACTGTTATTATTCTGGATACTACCTTCGTGGAACTATGTTGGAAACTCCTGCCCTACATAGATGGCTTCAAAAATCATGCAACAAATTCTCTGGGGTACGCATATTTACAAGGGGTTATCGCCACCAGAACGTCACTTTTTAGGTCTCGCCTACGCAGCACGCATGCGCAGCATAGGAGGGCCTTTAGCCGTCGCTCTGCTCATTTTCAAGCACACACTGGTGCTCGTGGCGGCATCCACCTTGCGGGAGCGAGCAGCAGCGCGCATGCTAATTGGCTGTTGCTCGCTCCCACAAGGCGGATGGTGCCACAAGCATGAGTGTGCTTGAAAACAGCTGCATTAGTCATTCCTCATGCACGGCTCTCTCTCCTGAAACCAGCTGCTGTTACACGTTTAGCATTAGTCATTCCCTGGCTTTCTCTCTCTCGCTTTCTCTCTTTATTTTTTTGTATTCTTCCCTCATTCACACTGTCTTTTGCTTGCACTCTCTCGCTATTTCTCTCTCTTATTTTTTATTCCCCCCTCATTCACTCTGTCTTTTGCTCGCACTTTGTCTCTCACTTTGTCTCATTTTTTTATTTTTATTCCCCCACAGGACAAGGCAACAGCGACATATTTTGCTAACAATGCTTAAATGTACTTTTGCTACTTAGCATAAAATGTATGTGCATGCATTTTGTTAGTTTTAAGCGCTTTTGAAAAATTTATGAAACTTTGAAAAAATGTCAAAGCTGTGGTTTAAATAAATCTTTAACTGCAAGACAGCAGTTAAACAACCCTTTAACTAAAAAAGACCAATTTTTTTAAGTTGGAGGCATTGCTTTGTGCTGTCGTGTTTGTAAAAGTCTCGGGGAGTTATGTATACATTATGCTTTAAAGAAAATAAAACCGTGTTAAAATTCAACATGGAGGAGCGGGGTACGTCTTTTTCTTTTAGCGTAATTTTATTATCATATTTGTGGAATTTGCTTTGGGACTTTATCATTTTGTCCCTCGCTTTCCTGTGAGAGCGTGCAGATTTGTGTATAAAACATTTGCTCATCTGAAGTGTTTAGACAATTTTTAATATTTTTAATCTTACTGCAAAGTGTTTATGAGTTGGGGTAAAACAGGCACGCATTTCTATTTTAAGGTCTCTATCTTAGGCGAGACATAAAAAACACCAGTTTTATGAATTTGAAAATAAATTCCTTAGTCACCCATGCCTACCCAAAACAAATGCATCCTTGTGTTATGTAACTGGTACTTATGGAAGGGCTCCCATACGTTTGTGTTGAGTTTGCACTATTTAAAACTTGATAAAAACAGAATACTGCATCAAGTGCAAACATGCAGATAGCACCGCTTCCCCGCAGTTACATTACAATGCTGAGGTTAGAAGTGTCAGCAAGAAACAGACCAGCGGCGCCAGTGTGGCACAAGCCAGACATAGCCCTCCTCCTTTATTCCTGTTTCCCCTCAGCGGAGACTTTTGTTTACGATCACTTGCTAACACTCCCATCCCCCCTAAGCCTGTCCTTTCTACTGCCAGACCTTTACCACACTGTTATAAAAGGGGCTTAATTTTAGCCAGAGTATGGCTAACCGCGCATAATACAATCCTTTAAAAACATTACACATTACAGTTAATTAAAACAAAATAACACATTTACAGAAAAATACATATGTTCTGCTTTGCTCTACCTAGTAGTGCTTTATTAAACCAATTTAATCTTATCCGTGGGTGCTTACATGCTTAATTTCCTTCTGCCTTTCCTGTATCACACCACCCCATATTACAATTTAACATGTCCACATTTTACTTTACTACCCTTAGTGCAACAACATCAACTGTTGCATAGCTAAACACTTATAAGATCCCAAAGGCGAGACCTATTGGCTATGCCAATGCTTGTTTCTTTTGGATTTTGTAATACTGAGTAAACTAAGGTGTTTTCTCCGTCTATACTGTGACTCCTAGATGGCTTTGTTAGAGGTGATGGATGGCATGGTCTTAAAAGTTTTGCAAGTGTAATACCCCAAACTTCAAATTGATGTCTGGCATTCATGATTGAGGACACTATTTCCTCATTTCTCCAGGTCGAGAGGGTATTTTCCATCTGGTTCTTTTCCTCTTGTGGAATGAATTTAATTGACAGCAAATCTGCCGAAGTGAGATGTTTTAGTGTAGAAATTTCAGCAAATAGTCGCAATATATTTCCTCTGTTGAGGAAATCTTGTAGCCCCTGTGAAATGTAGTCGGTGTTAATATGATCTGGTTATTCAGACTGCCTGCTTGGTTTATATCCGATGTTGTTAATATAGAGGGTGATTGTTGCAATACTTCTCTGTGGTTTGTTCCAACTCCCCCGTCTTTATGTAAGTTTACTTTTACAATCTTTTCCTTCTGGGCATCTTTTTTGTGTGTGCTTCTCTGGGGAACCTCCTCAAAGCCACACTTGTCCTGCTCGGAATTGTTCATTATGTCTTTTGATCGTTTTGCAACTGTCAGGTCCAATGTGCAATTATTTTGTTTCTGTCTCCTGTTATTTCTTTCTTGAGTGCTATCTACGATTGTGTTTGAGACTTACAACGCTGCCTGTTTTGCAATTGTGCTGTCGTTGGATTTTTTCTGACCTTTGTGCAAAGCTTTTCTTTTAATCCTTGAATCTTGTTTGAGTTGTGACGAAGAACTTCTAATTTTCAATTCTGGGAGGTTATTTTTGGTTAATGGCGTTGTGTCTGCACTGTTTCTTGGTTTGTCTATATTGTGTCTGAAGATTCGTCCGTTTGTGAAGTATGATTTAAGGTGTTCCAAGAAGTACGTTGTCCATCAGTTTTCTCATTCTCATTCATCACCACTTGATCTGTCTGTTTGCTCTGGAGTTTCGAGACTGTTTGTGTTTTTTTTTGTTTCAAAAATATGAAACCATCTCTTCCCAGTGTTAATATTCTTTATACACTGGTTGTTCTTCCTGGATTTCCTTGCTCGTTTCTTCTGTCTCTTACTTTGCAAGCATTTTTCTGATTTACCTTGATCGTCGAATGAGTCAGGAGGTTGTTTAGCACACTATCTGCTGCTGCATTATGTTGCATAATTGCCTTTCCATACCGCATATTTTAGGAAACCATACAGTATAATGTGGTCCCCCTGAAGCATAATTCCAGTGGCCCTGGTCATAAAGTAATTCCCTTACATTAAGAGATTATTCTTTTATTTTTCAGAACCCAAAAACGGGACTCGCCTCCAAGAAAATAATATGCATGTTTGTGGAATAAGAAATAAACAATGTTATATTTCTTGAATAATAGCAAACCGAACTAAAACACGTGTCTCTTCTCATCCTCCTGTATTGATCTCTGCAGATTCACACATGAGCATCAGTATCCCCTACCATTCAGAGATTGATCCGTTAAACTGTGCAACTAAGGGGCATATCAACAACAACCGGCGATAATTATCGCAAAGCGCATTTAGCGCTAGGATAATTATCGCCGGCTAGCGTGAATTTTTATCGCTGAGATAGCGTGCTATTAGCAACGCTTATCTCAATAGCGATAAAAATCCTCACGCTAACAGGCTAACGTGAGATTATCGCTGGAAACCCAGCGATAATCTCACGTTACCTTGTTGATAGGGACAGGCAAACTTAGCCATGATATCCTCCATCCATAGGATATCATGGCTAAGTCAGAAAAATACCAGACGTAAAAAAGCAGCGTTAACCGCGGTTAGCGCTGCTTTTTTTGTCTCTAACAGGGTTAGCGATATTCTTGATAATAGGAGAAATGTCGCTTAGTGACATTTCTCCTATTATTTTACTCTGGAACGCCCCCTTTGCATCTCATTAGAGATGCAAGGGGAAGCGTAGAGTAAAAGGGTGCTAACATGCGAATTTTCATGTTAGCACCCTGTTGTTGATAGGGTGCTTGTTTTATCTCTGCTTTTTTGGCTTTTAAAGCCAAAAAAGCAGAGATAAAGCCCTTGTTGATATGCCCCTAAGTTTGTGCTCTATAACTGCCCTAATATCCAAACACACGTTCCTTCCTAACCTGTGGTGCGAGTCGTCATCATACATAAGGCAGGTAATGTTTTTTTTTGCAATGACTCTGAGACCTCATTCAATGATGTTTTAAGATTAAAAGAACTATTTTTTAATCGACAGCAAAATCCTTATACTTATAGATACCACAAGATAGCTATAGCTGCTGATACAGTCATACTGCCAAATTCGTTGACCATAACACATCTTAAAGAAACGAGTACGTGGTGTAATTTGGTTTTGACTTTTTATAACACATTCAGTGGTCGAGGCATCTAAGCGTCAACCTGGTGAAACCCTAGTGGTAAACAAGAATTCTAAGGAAAAACCCTGAATATCGTTGAGTTCAGGAGGACAATGCAGATGTGGGGAAATAACCTTCTCCGTCACATTGTGCTCTTACCCGATGGTAATTCCATGTGAACAGTTACAAACTATCTACAGGATCCCGTTGATTCAATGTGCAACTTGAAATTGATTATATATATATCTAATCACATTTATTTGATTCAACTTTTGTTACTTAACTGGTTGCATTTATTTTGTACACTGGACACAGCTGAATACAGTAAAAAAAATATTTGTAACTGGTCAGCCCGTAATGCCACCAAAGCTAACGTGCTGATATCATATTTATATTGCAGTTGTCTCAAGGCCCTGAGAGTGAAACTCTGAAAGAAGAATAAGCAAACTTTTGGTGCAAGGAGATGAGCGGAGCCAAGGAGTCTGCTAGAGGAGTAACTAATTATCTGTGTTCTGAGACAAAGAAGGGGTGATCTTTAAATACACTAACAGACCAAAGCTGAGGTCTGCACTTTACAAGATCTCTATGATTGAAAAAAAAGTTATGATGAGGATGGGAGCAGCAGGCTTCTCTTTGAAGTACGTGAACTGCCACTGGCACCGGGCTGAGTTTTAGAGTGCTCACATGTCAGTAGGGCTATTATCTTGCTTTTAAATATAATCGAATCGATATCTGCCTCAGATTGGGAAAAGTTATACATATTTCGCATCTGTGTTGGAATTCTGGGGGGCACATATTTTATCTGAGTGTGAGTTTGTCTGGGCATTCTATCTTGTCACCTGCCATTGGGGTCTCTCCGGTCCACCACGGTCTTACTCATGACCGATTGAAGTGGAGAGAGAAAACCCTTGTCTAAGTGGGACACGGAGTGGGCGCCATCTTGGAGGGTTAGCGCTCTAGTGATCCACCGCTGAGTCATTTAAAATCCCCTCACTCGCGGGCGCGCAGCGGAACAGCAGGCTTCTCTTTGAAGTACGTGAACTGCCGCTGGCACCGGGCTGCGTTTTAGATTGCTCGCATGTCAGTAGGGCTATTATCTTGCTTTTAAATATAATCAAATCGATATCTGCCTCAGATTGGGAAAAGTTATACATATTTCGCATCTGTGTTGGAATTCTGGGGGGCACATATTTTATCTGAGTGTGAGTTTGTCTGGGCATTCTATCTTGTCACCTGCCATTGGGGTCTCTCCGGTCCACCACGGTCTTACTCATGACCGATTGAAGTGGAGAGAGAAAACCCTTGTCTAAGTGGGACACGGAGTGGGCGCCATCTTGGAGGGTTAGCGCTCTAGTGATCCACCGCTGAGTCATTTAAAATCCCCTCACTCGCGGGTGCGCAGCGGAACAGCAGGCTTCTCTTTGAAGTACGTGAACTGCCGCTGGCACCGGGCTGAGTTTTAGATTGCTCGCATGTCAGTAGGGCTATTATCTTGCTTTTAAATATAATCGAATCGATATCTGCCTCAGATTGGGAAAAGTTATACATATTTCGCATCTGTGTTGGAATTCTGGGGGGCACATATTTTATCTGAGTGTGAGTTTGTCTGGGCATTCTATCTTGTCACCTGCCATTGGGGTCTCTCCGGTCCACCACGGTCTTGCTCATGACCGATTGAAGTAGCGAGAGAAAACCCTTGTCTAAGTGGGACACGGAGCGGGCGCCATCTTGGAGGGTTAGCGCTCTAGTGATCCACCGCTGAGTCATTTAAAATCCCCTCACTCGCGGGCGCGCAGCAGAGCAGCAGGCTTCTCTTTGAAGTAAGTGAACTGGCACCGGGCTGAGTTTTAGAGTGCTCACATGTCATTAGGACTATTATCTTGCTTTTAAATATAATCGAATCGATATCTGCCTCAGATTGGGAAAAGTTATACATATTTCACATCTGTGTTTGAATTCTGGGGGGCACATATTTTATCTGAGTGTGAGTTTGTCTGGGCATTCTATCTTGTCACCGCCCATCCGCGCTAGAACGCTGCCAGCTGGCAAAAACCCCTGCCTGTTCCTGCGCCCATCAAAATGGTGCCCCTAACTTACGCAAGGGAGTCACTGCTGAAGATCAGGACCAGCAGATTTAGCCTACAGTGTGATGGTAGGTTCTGCCTGGACTCTGGAGCCTTTATAAACTGCTGCCCCTGCTCTCACCTAGTGGTCAGTCAGCCCCATGGAGCAGTAGGCTCTTGGAATATATATACACCCCCTGGAAATAAATCTTTGACCGACATGACCCCTAAGGAAGATCTATTCAAGGATAGGATGGCCAGTGGCATCTTGCAAGGACTATATATTAATGCAAGGTCCATATCCAAGCATGCCACAGAGGTCTGGGACCTGTTGGATGATCATAAACCCGACATTTGCCTTTTTACGGAGACATGGCTACATTCACTCTCCGCGCCCTCTCTAGCTATTGCTTTCTCCCCAGAGTATTCGTAGTAAGGCTAGATAGAATGGGAAAAAAAGGAGGAGGGATAGCCATAGCGACTCGGCCCGCCTTTAATCCTAAAGTTCTGCACACAGTCTCATCTCCGGGACTGGAGTTGATGATTCTAGCCATTGAACCGGTTAAAGGCCACAAGGTAGTAGCAGCAGTTGTATATCACCCCCCCCCCCCCCCCCCGGGGAAAATATGAAGGCTTTTTGTGCCTCCCTACTAGAAATTCTTGCCCCATTTGTTTTACAAACAAAATAATTTTTCCTGTTAGGAGATTTTAATTTTTATTTTGAGATGGATGCCAATACTGACACCACCGACCTACTAGCAGCTATGGAGGCGATAGACTTGCGGCCTAAAGTCGTTTGCCCGACCCATGTAGTAGGCCATACGCTGGATAATATCTTTACCAACATTTCCAGCTTGAGCACTGAACCTCCGCAAGCAGTTAATTGGTCGGATCATATGGCCCTTAGTTTTTCTTTCTCTGCGACTAATAGCAGGGAAAAACCACCAGGACGGAGAGCCACACGTAGGCAATGGAGAAAAATAACACCTAAAACATTCAGCACTGTCTTTGCTCCTCCTATGGGTAATGAAGGTCAAGATATCAATGTAGCCCTGGGAAATCTTGAGGCAGAGGTCACTAGGGCTTTTGACAAAATCGCCCCTATTGAAACAACCACAATCTATGAGAGATTGAGCCCGGCACCCTGGTATTCGGTCAGCCTAAAGCTGGAGAAAGCTGCCTGCAGGGTTAAGGAGCGAAAATGGAGAAAAACAAAAACTGAAGTAGATAGACTGGCCTATAATTCAGCACATAGGCTGTATCTCAATAACTGTAACACTGCGAGAAGAACTTTACTAGCCACTCGTATCGAGGAGGCTATGGGCTCGTGGAAAGAACTTTTCAGGATTCTCAAGGAATTCACCACCCCCAGAGTAGCAGCTACCATGTGCCCCTCCTCACAGGAACTTTGCGATAATCTAGCCACGCACTTCAAAAACAAAATAGATAACATTTATGACTCTTTTGAGCAGGGATCAGTCAACGGGGAAAGCATCTCCATCATAGAAAACGCCTCCATAGTAAAGCTGGAGACTTTCGATACATTCACTAGGGAGCAGGTGCTTCCACTTCTGAAATGTGTTAAGTCAGGCTCCCCATCTGACATAGCTCCCCCATATGTGCTGTCGGAGTTAGCAATAGAACTAGCGGATCCCATCACGGAAATTTGTAATCTATCCCTAGCTACCTCCACCTTCCCGGCGAGCTGGAAAAAGGCCTTCGTCAAACCCCTACCCAAGAAACCCATGGCAGATGGTGCTGACCTACAGAACTATCGACCGATCTCGCTCCTTCCAGGCTGCTCTAAAATTATGGAAACTCTGATTAACCGCCAACTATCAGGTCATCTAGATCGGAATGATCTCCTGGATCCCTCGCAGTCGGGTTTCCGTGCGGACTACAGCACGGAGTCCGCGCTGGTTGAGGTAACTGACACCATCAGAATGCTGCTCGACGAAGGGATCCCGGTGATACTAGTCCTTCTGGATCTGTCAGCAGCCTTTGACACCATCTCTCACAAAATCCTGTTGGAAAGACTGCGAGAGATTGGTGTCACGGGAAGGGCATTAGAGTGGCTGCAGATTTTCCTATCGGATAGATCGCAATGTGTTCAATTGGACTCCTTTGTCTCGCAGACCTCGGTGGTTGATAAGGGGGTTCCTCAGGGTTCTATTTTAAGCCCCACCCTGTTCAATATCTATGTGTCATCCCTGGAGACCATCATAAAATCTTGTGGGTTCCAAACTATCTCCTATGCTGATGAAACTCAGGTGATAATTCTCATAGAGAAGGACCCCATGGTGACCAGAGTCAGATTTAAGAGCTGTATGATGAAAATCTCCGCTTGGATGAAAAACAACTATCTGCAGCTGAATTCCAACTTATTGTTTGGCAAAGCAGCAGAGACTTGGACAGATGAGTGGTGGCCAGAGGAATTAGGAATAGCTCCCCTCCCCAAAAACAGGGTAAAAAACCTAGGTATCTTAATGGATAACAACCTATCCATGGAAGAACAGATCAATACCCTTTCGGGTAAATGTTTTGGACTGATGCGTATGTTAAGGAAGGTCTTCCAGTGGATTCCCATCTCCGCCAGAAGGGCCCTGATCCAGGCACTTCTGGTAAGTAGACTGGATTATGGGAATGCTCTCATGGTGGGGTCAAGGGCAGACCTACTTTCCAGGCTACAAGTCGTGCAAAACACGGCCGCCCGCCTAGCCTTAAACAAATCCCCGCGGATGGCATCCGTGCCACTACTAAAACAGCTTCATTGGCTGCCCATCACAAAAAGGGCACTCTTCAAACTGCCGTGCCTAGTATTTAAGGCACTCCATGGACAGGGACCTAAATATCTCTTGAAAAAGCTGGAATGGTATATTCCCTCGCGACTCTTAAGGTCCAGCAGCCAAAAGCTTCTCCTAGTGCCTAAAATCAAAAAAGCAAAGATAGGGGGCCGTGCCTTCTCCTACCTGGCTCCGAAACATTGGAATGCATTGCCTCTAGAACTGTGCTCCTGCCCCTCGTTAACTATTTTTAAGAATCATTTAAAAACCTGGCTATTCAACTGATACATTTCGCTGTAGAAGCCCGCCGCCCAGGTGCCTAGAGATCCCCTTAGGGATGATTTGTGTGCCATATACATAAAAATTATAAATAAATAATAATGAAGTCTCGGACATGACCCTCTGCTGGACTATGAGCCAAAAATGTCTTGGGAAATGTGGTCGGATTTATTTCCAAGTCCAAAATCAAACAAGCTGCAGGCTTTCCAAAGATCTGCTGTTCCTGGACCACATAAGCTTCTCGAAAGACTTGCCGTAATCTAACTTGGCTGATATATTCTAATTTGGCTGATATACTGAGCCTGCATCACTGTCCAAAGATCATCTTTTCAGGTCAAGGGCTTAGTTCTCATTTAAAGGCTCAGACAGAAGGGACTCAGATGTCCAGAATAAATCCAGGCATTTTCCACTGTTTGTGAACTCTAGTGATAAAATGTCCTGCAAGCAAAATTATTTATCCGCCTCAAGCAAAAAATGTGCACTGTGGAGACCCCCAAACGTGGAGCAGGTTGAAATAGCTCACATTCAAGCAAGCAGACTGTGGGAAAAAGATCATGGGCAAAGTGTACTAAGGTTTTTAACTGTCACAAATCCTCCAATTTGCAAAATCATTGCGTTAATGACCTTTAAAAACATTTTTGGTATGTACTAAACCCATTTATTCATTCACAAAGGTTTTTCTGACTCATTAAATGGTTGGACTAAATGGAAATCGATTTGCAATTTAGAAGAGAAGTGTTACCAAGCAATCAATCAATCAGTATTTGTAAAGCGCGGGCATTACCCCAAGGGGGATCCAGGCGAAGAGAAGTGTGAAGTCTTAGACAAAGAGCAAGGTCTTCTTGAGTCCCTTCCTGAAGTCGGCGAGTGAGGGTGAGGTGCACAGGTGGAGTGGGAGGTAGTTCCAGGACTTGGCGGTAATGAAGGAGAAGGAACAACCTCTTCTGTGGCTTCGCCGGATTCCGAGGACATGTGCGAGGCAGAAGGAGGTGGATGGGAGTTGTCTTATCGGCTGGTGGAAAGTGGACGGTGGTTGATGTAGGATGGTCCGGTGTTGTGGAGGGCCTTGTAGGTGCGGGTCAGCAGCTTGAACTGGCATCTCTTCTGGACAGGGAGCCAGTGGAGGTTCCTGACGTGGTGGGTGATGCTGGTCCATTTGGGGAGGTCGAGGATGAGTCTGGCTGCGGGATGAGGGTATCCCTTTCAATGTATGTATATGTTTGAATGTATCTATATGCATGTATATCTATATGCACAGTATATAAATATTTTATTTAAAAATTGTCAAATAGTCATGAGCAAAAAATCATTGTACAATATTAAAAAAACAGATAAAAACATACACATAATTCAATCTACACAATTAATCATAGGGAGAAATTACAAGAAAAGATACTTTCTAGTCATCAAAGGCACATACACTAGATCCAGATCATTTGTAAAACATATACAATTCTTGTGCTTTGGATTTTAGCAGTTTCACAAATGTCACCACAATCTACAGTCTGCCTTTACATAATTTGCGTCGACGCGTTTTGGTGGATGTCAATGTTCAAAAAACTACCTTCATCAGGACAAGATATAATCACTCCCACTTGGATTTATGAATCTATACATGTTTTAAAAAAAAGGAATATACAAAAAACAATGTCAGGCTTTGGAATATATATTAAAAAAAACAGTGTTAATATCCTGGTGATACAGCACATTACCTTTCACTCACCACAACATAAACCACTCTCATACATACATTACTCATGAGGATTAAAATATGCAGTCATCCTGACAAGTGAGGGGCAAGATTGTCTCCACCCACCCCGGGAGAGTGTGTCTAAGCATCCCTTGTGAATTATTGTCAAGTATGATATAAAATAAAATAGAATGCAGACCCATCAAAGCATAAAGTGATTGGGGCTATGATCCAAAGAACATTCCTTAATATGCTTAAGTGTCTACCTGTCACAGTATCAGGATGCACATCCAGTGTCAACTGCAGTGCAAATTACTTGCAGGCCCATATACGAGGATTAGCTAATCTCTCCATGGGGCATCCCTTTTGGATATGGGAATTAATCTGTGGAGAATAACAACCCTTTTTACTGGAATGGCTAATACTTTCAGTTATAAGGAAAACGCTCAATAGCAAACAAATCATACCTTAAAAGTATAAAGGAATTCCCAATTTTGAAGATAAGTAAAGAAATGCTTCTCCCTGCTGCTGTAATAAGGGAGAATACACTGTAAGACTCCAAATCACTATAAAGCTAAGTTTTATACATACCCATTCCATCCAAATCTCATGTTACCTTCAATTTGTATTGAGCTTGTTTCGTCTGGCGTGATCGTTAATCTGATACCCAGTACTTTCTTTAAAACAATTTGTTCTTAGTTTCTTAAAAGCAATTCTCTACACGGATTCGCGGAATTTTAACAATTCTGGCCAATCGTGTTAATTCTGAAAGACACAGACAAAGAATTTATTGGCTAATGGTGGATTAAAATTCGCGACATGGTGCACTCCACCAACGCTTTCATAAAAACACCGCAGTACTACAAAAAAGAAGCTCTCCGCTCGCCTGCCAAGTGCTCTTAATGTAGTAAATATCTCTCCATGGTGCGAAATAGCGGATCCCGTAAGTAACTGGGTTCCCGGCACAGACTACAATGTGCGTTGCTGTGCTTAGCGCAGGCTTGAACACGGCAACTCCATTTGCTTAAATTTACAGTTGCACAATGTTACTGTCCCAGAACCCACCTACGGCGGATCAAAAAAAATATATATATACAAAGACACGATATCTTGCGGACCATTTGAATCTCGCCCATATCTCCTTACTTCTCTCACAAATCCCTAGTGAGCGGCCCCTAAAACCCCACCCCCGCCTCACTCGACAGCCTTGCCACACCGTAGCTCTTACCTTTGAAGCAACGATCCAGCCAAAAACCGGGAAAGAAAACCTCCGGAGCCGATCGAATCTCTAAGCATCCTCGCAGCGTGTCTCACGGTAGGTATGTACCAATTCACTTTTCAGATTCCTATTCTTTTTGAAGGCAAAGATAGGTCTATCCAACTTCTTCAAAATCATTTATGTCAGAGCAATTTCTCCTCAGCCAGAGACATAATTGATTTTTACAAACATGAAGAGACTTTAAAAAGGAAGTTCAGAGACAGGGGCTACCCTAAGAAATTTATCTCGCATTCGAGTAAACGAGCACGATTTTATAATAGAGAGGCCATGATAAATAAAAATGAACTAAAAAGAAAGAAAGTGTTTTTTGTAAGTAAATTTCCCATATCAGTAATCGGATCAAAAACGTCATTAATAGTAACTGGCATATCGTGAATAACGAAGAAAAGAAGAAGTTGGATAGACCTATCCTTGCATTCAAAAAGAATAGGAATCTGAGAAGTGAATTGGTACATACCTACCGTGAGGGTCAAGGAAGCACACAGAGTACGTTAGATAGAAGGCCAGCAATTGGCAATGCCAAATGCGGTACATGCAATGTTCGCGCTTCATGTATCGTGTCAAAATGCGTAAAACACAATGGCTGCCAAGTGAACTCGAGGACTCTGAAAAATTGTAGGAGCAAAACTATAGTCTATTTCCTACGGTGCCCGTGTTGCAAGGGCTACGTGGGCGAAACTAGTAGGCAGTTACGCACTAGACCACAAGAACATCGCTCAGCAATTAGAACTAAGAAAATAAATGCCCCTTTAGTAGGACACTTTTTAGAAATGGGACACAATGAATTAGAAATAGAGTGGTTCATTTTGGAGAAAATTCAGATGGGAGCACGGGGAGGCAATGTTGAATTGAAACATAAAGTCAGAGAACGGTGGTTTATATCACAGTTTAATACAGTCTGAAATTGCCTGAATTCTAAAGAAGAATGGGATCGTCTTATTGGTGGAATCTAATCTTATTTACATTTCTCTATGCCCAGTGTAATAATGCGGTAGGAGAAGAACAAAAAGGTTTTGCCTGATTAACAATTGGGAAAGGTCAAAATGGCCGCCGGATTTGTAAGAAATGGGGATTTCCTTTGATTTCTTTTGATTTCTCTTGATTTCTCTTGAATCAGGAACCCCCTATGTTTTAGAAGGAAAATTTGGTGGAACATAGCCACTATGTTGCTGGAAAATGCACTCTTACGTGAGGAGATGGCCGCACTGAGGGCATTTACTTTTAGTTCCCCCTGCGGTCCATGTATGACTAGAGAGACTAAGATGACCGCCACAGTTACGAGGGCTTCTGAGCGTATGGGCAGGTCGACCCAGCTGTTCCTCGTGATTTGTTTAGGTCACATGGTAAGACGAGCTACATTTAAACGCCAGGCGCTGCAGGATGCTTAGAGATTCTATCGGCTCCGGAGGTTTTCTTCCCTGGTTTTGGCTGGATCGTGGCTTTAAAGGCAAGAGCTACGGCGTGGCAAGGCTGTCGAGTGAGGCGGGGGGGTTTTAGGGGCCGCTCACTAGGGATTTGGGAGAGAAGTAAGGAGATGTGGGCGAGATTCAATTGGTCCGCAAGATATCGGAGAAGGGGTTGGAGCCCAAGTCTGGCATGTGGCATATGTCATGGCATATGCCACAGAGTGCCACATTTTGTGAATATGTTGCTTGAGGTATAATGGTGTTATGAACCCCCCAGAAAGGCTAGTTGATTATTTTAAAGATATCTCTTCCATCTTGGTTTAATTAACAAAAATTTTACAAAACATTTGAAATACAGAACATATGGGCCTTGAACCCTTGTCAAAAAGCATTCATTACCTCTGTTACCTACTGCTATACCATCTGCTTTCCTAAAGTGCTCTTATAGCCCAAAGCCTTTTTGTCCCATGCATTTCTTATTCTTACACAATCATCCCTAAATTCTCCTTCTGCTAAATAAGGGATTTCTTTTATGGCAAACCTGTCCCCCCTTCCACATGCCACAGCATGCCATCAATGCCTGACATGCACTATGACTGAGGAGGCCATAATTCTCCCATACACTGCTAGGGGGTGATTTACAAAGGCACAGCTTTCATTTGTGGAATTTAGAAAACAAATATAAAAAATAAAAAAAATCGATTTTCACAAGCTGGGGTTTGAACCCTGGTCAAAAAGCACTCGTGCGCCCTGTGAACAGCCACTGTACCATCTGTTTTGCTGGAGGCCTTTTTGTCATGGGAAAACTGTGCTGGTCCTTCTAATATTTTCATAGTGTTTAGATTTTACATGCCAGAAATCCACTCTTGATTTCCATGCTTTATATACAAATAGCCCTTCCTTTCTTTGAATCTGCCACTTGCCCCATGCATTTCTTATTCTTAAACAATCATCCCCAAATCCTCATTCCACTAAATAAGGGATTTCCTTTATAGCAAACCTGTCCCCCCCTTCCACATGCCATAGCATGCCATCAATGCCTGACATGCACTATGACTAAGGAGGCCATAATTCTCCCAGACACTGCTAGGGGGTGATTTACAAAGGCACAGCTTTCATTTGTGGAATTTAGAAAACAAATATAAAAAAAAAAAAAAAACGATTTTCCCCAGCTGGGGTTTGAACCCTGGTCAAAAAGCACTCATGAGCCCTGTGAACTGCCACTGTACCATCTGTTTTGCTGGAACTTTGTTCAGCCAGAAGCCTTTTTGTCATTGGAAAACTGTGCTGGTCCTTCTTCTATTTTCATAGTGTTTGGATTTTACATGCCAGAAATCCACTCTTGATTTCCATGCTTTATATACAAATAGCCCTTCCTTTCTTTGAGTCTGCCACTTGCCCCATGCATTTCTTATTCTTAAACAATCATCCCCAAATCCTCATTCCACTAAATAAGGGATTTCCATTATAGCAAACCTGTCCCCCCCTTCCACATGCCATAGCATGCCATCAATGCCTGACATGCACTATGACTAAGGAGGCCATAATTCTCCCAGACACTGCTAGGGGGTGATTTACTAAGGCACAGCTTTCATTTGTGGAATTTAGAAAACAAATATAAAAAAAAAAAAAACGATGTTCCCCAGCTGGGGTTTGAACCCTGGTCAAAAAGCACCCATGAGCTCTGTGAACTGCCACTGTACCATCTGTTTTGCTGGAATTTTGCTCAGCCAGAAGCCTTTTTGTCATGTGAAAACTGTGCTGGTCCTTCTTCTATTTTCATAGTGTTTGAATTTTACATGCCAGAAATCCACTCTTGATTTCCATGCTTTATATAAAAATAGCCCTTCCTTTCTTTGAGTCTGCCACTTGCCCCATGCATTTCTTATTCTTAAACAATCATCCCCAAATCCTCATTCCACTAAATAAGGGATTTCCTTTATAGAAAACCTGTCCCCCCTTCCACATGCCATAGCATGCCATCAATGCCTGACATGCACTATGACTAAGGAGGCCATCATTCTCCCACACACTGCTAGGTGGTGATTTACAAAGGCACAGCTTTCATTTGTGGAATTTAGAAAACAAATATAAAAAAATAAAAAAAATCGATTTTCCCCAGCTGGGGTTTGAACCCTGGTCTCGTGTGCCCTGTGAACTGCCACTGTACCATCTGTTTTGCTGTAACTTTGCTCAGCCAGAAGCTTCAAGGACAATTACCTTCCCTCTCTTTCACTGTGCCACCAGCTCCCACCTTTTCAGTCTTAATATGTTTTTGCTTTTACTTTTCAAGTCTGTTAGCTGCAAAATTGTTATAAATTTTTCTCTAGGTATTCTATACAATATGGTTTCTAAACATTTTCAATAATGTAAGAAAATCTCATTTGCAATATTCCATGGGTCAGTCTAGTACCCTGTATGACAAACAATCAGCTTTTCAGTTCCTGTATTTAGTCGAAAGGATTTTCTATGCAATAACATGTCTGTAGTCCCTTTTCTATTTCAAGTAGTAGGGTAATTCAGTGATAGGCCCTCCTCTAAGCCACGTGACACCCCTATTTAGCTCCAGTTCTTTTGTAAGGTTGTTTTCCAATATATTGCCATACAGTGGAATAATCTCCCTCATCAACTGTCCACGTCTACCAGCTTAACCAGTGAAATTTGCAGTTTGTGTCACTCATCCTGGGAGAATTGCTGACAGAAAAATGATTCTGACAAAGCCACTCCACATTTTGCCATTAAGATAAGGTAAGCAGAAGCATGGGCCTAGATCAGGGGCTGTTTGGGTCTTAAAGATTACTGTCCAAAACCTTCCAAATCACCAAGTAGTTTCTGTGTAATATGTAATGTCCTAAATGTGATCCTATTTATTTATTTATTTATTTATTTATTTTATAGTTTTATATAGCGCTGAATCACCCCTAAGGGTATCTCTGCGCTATAAAAGACAGTTTGTAAAACAAAAACTGAAATGTACTGCTCAGTGCTTAATTTAAGTTTATGGCATGAGGTGGTGCATAAAGCCACTTTCTCTTTGGTTAAAGGGAAAATATTTTTAATTGGGCTTTGACCAGGATAGAAATGTGAAAATCCAAGGAAGGAAGAGAAATACAGGAAAGAGTGGGAAAGAGAGAAAGCAAAAATCAAATTGTACCTGCAAAAGTGAGCATGAAGTGTATGTTGGTAGATGAAACAGACATGACTTATAGTTGGCAAAATCACTGTAGTATCAAGAAAACCTTTGGTATTCTAGTTGCTTAGCAAGTATGCTTACATAAAAATACACAGATGAGAAGACATGGGTGCTCAGTCAGCGTAAATTAAGTATGACTACCAAACACAATTGTTGTTGACTTCAGCAGTATTATGATGATACATGGTGATGTACAGAAAATCATAAGGAGAGCACTAGTAGCATTGCATAATTTGTAAAATACTGAGTGCTGGTAACCACAACTTTTATGAGAAGCCAGTGTGACGTGCAATTAAAAGTTGGTGTGTCGGATACTAAAGCTGGTAGTCTTAACACTCATGATACATCTTTATTTCACTGACAGACATATATCTGCCCATTTATTTTACTCTTTCCTCTCCTGCGTTTCCCCTTTGTGATGTTCTCATCTTTCTCTTTCTCCACCTTTCCCCTTTTTTCCCTCTGTTCCCACTTGAAATGATAGATGTGGCAAAATAAGTGCTGGTCCCCAAAAATAAGTGCTAGTGCCTCACACCGGCAACCACCATCTCAATTGAAGCACTGACTGGTAGGAGGATAGTCTTCCTTTAGGTATTACACAACTATCATGGGGCAATGAATGATTGAGGAAAAGCAGCTCTCAAAAAGCAAGAGCTCTGTAATATACTGCCCATACGTAGAACTTTATGGTATCTTACATTTTAAGGATGACACACTACAGTAGTTAGGCAGGTTTAGTATCTTATGTTGACACACTTTGTAGTGCATGGACACGGATTTGCTAATCATCCAGATTCATGATAAAGTGTGCGATTAACACACAATATAGGAATGATTGCACACATTGGTATTTTCCTAGCATTTGTATTCTACTTCTTATTTGACTCATTAAATCTAGTTTGGCTGATTATTTATACCATGAGTTACGATTCTTGTCAACATATTTATGTAATTGTTTACATGTTTACAAGCTACATTCATATTGGAGCTTGTAATACTAAAGCAGCGCATAAAGATTCACACAAATACTGTCATGTTTGGAAATACAATTTCTGAAAATCAACTCTTTCGCAATACATGCAGCATAAATACGTTTCACAGCTTGTTGTTTTCTTTGTTTACAGTTGAAATACTATCAAGGTTAAAAAGACATGGAGCTTGAGCTGAAATTCACAGGGGACAGGTGTATTAAGAAAGACAGTATTGGAAATGGGGTCTCTAGTGTGCAGTGGTTTGCACCTGTCCAAGCAGAGACCATCACTCTAGTCAGGGTAGGGTGAGTACACTGCTAACATAACCCCTGCTCACCTCCTTGGTAGTTTGGTGTGAGCAGTCACACTTATATCTGAGGAAATGTGTAAAGCATTTGTACATACAAACACAGTAGCACAGTGAAAACACTACGAAAGGACACCACACCAGTTGACAGAAATAACCAATATTTATCAGAATAAAACACCAAAAATCCTGCATATAAAGTAAAGATGTCACTTTTAAAAGGTTCCAAATCATTCAGTGCATAGGAAACTATGTATGAGTCACTTGAAACAGAAAGTACCTGTGATGGGCTAAAATCAAAGCCGAAAACAGGCTCAGCTATGGGGAAGCACAGTAAAAGCAAAGGATTGCATTGCTTCCTTACGACCAGGGAAGGTGATGCCTCAGTTCCTTTCTGCCAGGGGATGTGATGTGTCAGTTTTCTAACTGCAGTGCAGGGGAGATAATGCATTGGTTCCTCACCGTCAGGGAAGGTGATGTGTCCGTTCCTTACTGTCAGGGGAGGTGATGTGTCGAACACTGGATACACGGCCTCGGTGTCAAGGTGCAGACAGGTTGCTCATTAACCTTAGAAGCCGGATACAGCGGGAGCGATCCTTGACGCTAGTTGCCCTCTTCCCAAAGACGGTATTGCTTAAGAGGATTTTAGTACCCCTCTACAAGCGACACCACCCCTGGGGAAAACAAGGGAAGAAAGAAAACAGAGAGGGGGGAATGGAAGAGACAACTGCACGATACCTTCACTCAGGCCGCCTACTCCTGTAGAGAGAAAGAACAGGCTGAGCGATAGATTCCCTTCAACGAGATAAGTGACATCGAAGAAAAGACAGGCACATATGGTGATATCCCCAGCACACTCACTCTAGGGCTGTATCTGTCTCTCTAAGTGCAGCCTCATTCAAGTATTAAGTACCGGCAGGCAAGTACTCACAAGACCTCCTTTGCAGGCTCTTCTCGGGAGTAGTAGGTGGTGTTGGTGCCCTTCGCCAGCAGAGGTAGGCAAGCCGTGGAAGCGGGAGTCGCTCTCCGAGCCTTTTACGCGGCTCCAAGCGCCGGAACTGGAAGACAGAAGAGATATACAGTCTCCATCTTTCCCCGGGGCGCTCTCCGAGCCTTTCAAGCGGCTCCAAGCAGGAGGAAGGGTGTCCGTTAGCAGGGACCCCCAGCCCCTCCGGGTGAGAGTGTAAGGAGGGCGCTCGAGGTAGCGCGACGAGGGGTGTCCGGTGAGATGTGGCGCGTTGCTTCTGGAGGTTAGACGGGGGCGCAGGTAGAGTTTCCTGGCACTGTCTCGTTCAGGTGAAGCGTGCACGGTTTCAGCGGTTCTGGCCGATGCGCCTACGAGCGCGGGTTCCCTCGTTGCCGGTTTGAGTGTCGATGAGCCAAGAAGCGGCTTTCAGGACTGGGAAATGTCGGGTGAAGATCGCGCGAGGTCCGTTACCTCGCCAAACGCCAGACAGGACTTGATTGACAAACCCCTGGCCTTCCGTGAACAAGGCTTTTGTAACCACCTCAGGAAGTGCCTCCGTGCGTTCGCTAGGGGTTATGGGTATTGTAGTGTCATACCCACTGCCTCCAGAGCGACGCATGGAGCGGCAGAGTCTCAGTGAGTGCTGTAGTTAGTGTCGATGCCTGACACTCAGTTCCTTACTGCTGGGCCATGTTGATGAAGAACTTGGCTCATAGAGATGATGCATTGAAAATCAAGACACACTGTGTCAATGTGGAGGAACAGCATTGCATCGATATAACAGCTGAGAAGCAGGTGATGCGTTGATTTCTATAGCCGCGTAGCAGGGCCAGACTCGGAGCGTGCACCACGGACGTCTGTTATACTGTGCTCGGGATTCAGATTGCGGAGCTCCTTTAGTAGCACGGTAGGCACTGCATCAATTCTTTGGCCGCACATCAGTGATACGCTGCTTTTTCAACCGCACAGTGGTGCTGCTGTGGAAAAACGACTGTTGAGAGTCCATGCATGGAATTTCTAGTTTCTTAGCAGCCAAACCACCTCCAAATGGCCCAAAAAGGGGAATTGGAACCCATTGTCAGGTCAGAACTCCCAGAGGAGTTCAGGGGCTACAAATGAAGTCTTTGATCACCCTGAGACTTCTTAACAGGAGGCAAGCATGCATAAGCCTTTGGAGAACCTTGTGAAGTAGGATGTAGAAAGAAAATGTCCTCTTAGTCCAGAAGTGTTCTGAAGTTATGGTGGAACAACTCCAGTACTTATGCCAGTTTCTACCTTTGAAGTAGGCAAACTTCAACAGAAAGTCTTTGTTGTGCACAGGACCCTACCTTACTCTGACCTGGCTCCAGACACACTACAGGGGATTGGAGACAGCTTTGTATGAGAACACACACATTCCTATTCAGGTGTCATTGACAACTCCTTCCACCACTCTAGCTCAGGAAGACCTATCAGGCTGGTGATTGGCCATCAACATATGCATATGCAGGGCACACCTCAACTCCCTTTGTGTGACAGTCTAGAGTGAATGCGCAAACAGCCCAACTATCACCCTTCCTCAGACGTGGATTTCACCCACAGGAAGAGCCACACAATGTTAAAGCAAGAAAATATCCACGTTCTAAAAGAGGCATTTTCAAACACACAATTTAAAAACCAAGTTCACTAAAAGATGTGTTTTTAAATTGACCCCAAACTCCAAAACTTGATCTATTCTCAATGGGAAGTTACACTTGTAAGTGGGTAGAAGGCATCTTCAATAGTAACTTATGTGAGATATAGTCCTTGCAATAGTGAAAAAAGAAATTAGCAGTATTCACTATCGGGACAAGTAAAACACTCCAATCCATGTCCTACCTTTCATCTACACTGCACCCTGCTCATCGAGCCACCTCGGCCCTACCTTAGGGGTGTCTTACATGTAATAAAAGGAAAGGTTTGGGCCTGGCAAGTGGGTACACTTGCCAGGTTGACATGGCAGTTCTAAATGGCACACACAGACACTGCAGTGACAGGTCAGAGACATGGCTGAAGGCCTACACATGTTGGTGGCACAATCAAGGCTGCAGGCCCACTGGTAGCATTTAATTTATAGGTCCTGGGCACACACAGTGTACTTTAATAGGGACTTACCAGTAATCAAATATGCCAATCACGGATAACCAATTACAGATACAATTTTACACAGTGAGCACTTGCACTTTACCACTGGGCAGCAGTGGTAAAGTCCCCAGAGTCCTAAGACCAGCAAAAATGAACTCAGAAAAACACTGGACTAAGGCAAAAGGTTTAGGGATAACCATGCAAATAGGGCAGGTCCTACACACAGTGACTATTGGAAATTGAATTAATTTACAAACATGCATTTTTCACTAAAATAAATGAACAAATCCTGAAGAGATGCAAATTATTTTTGGAAATACGTTGATTCCAGAATAGACAGAGTTAAAAATGTTGTTACTGGTTGACCGCAATGGAGCATGGGCCGGCTACAGGGACCTCGTTAGGCCCACTGAACATAGTACTTTAAATCCTGGTGTTCATTGTGTGCGGCTTTTTTTGCATGGCTTCACATTGTATGAAGTCTGTTCTGATGAAGCCGTACAGCGATGCTTTGTTGGGCTTTGCTTTGCTCTACACTGATTTAAATGAGGCTGGCGAGGATTTGTGGGGCTTCGTGTCGCTCTGTGTTGTTTCTGATAGGCACCACACCTGAGCTGGTAGAATTCCTTCAGGTCTACTCCCAAAGATCTAGGACTGGAGTGCCACCACATGAAGCGCAGGACTTACAGCAATCAGAGTATAGGTCCGGTTTCAAGTTCATCTCTGTCCCTGAGGCTAAGATTAGGAGGTCAGCCAACTAGCTCTTGTAGTCACTCTAGTGGTCCTGCTTTCAAGATGTAGATCAAGACATTTCCTCCAGAAGCAGGGCAACAGGCACCAGGGCAGCCGGGCAACAGAGTAGTAGTCCTTCTTGCAGAGCAGCACCACAGTCTTTCTGACCTTTTCACAGATCCAGAGGTGTACTGAAGAGTTAGGTCTGAGGGTTCAATACTTATGTATGTTGCCCACTTTCAAGTTTGAAAGTTTTCTAGATAATTCCCTTTTCAAGTCCTTAAATTCTCAGCCTCTTCTGTCCTGCCTCCAAACTGGCTGCATGAACAATGCAGTGATGACACGTACTTTGGGGTCATTTACGATCCCATTTAGAAGGGATCTAAATTGGATTCGGGTTTGCTGAATCCGATTCAGAACCCTTGCTTCCGACCGAATTGTACACAGTTGCGAATCACCAATTACGATGCTCTGAATGTACGAATTGGTTACAAAAGGCCTTTGGACAGGTCGACCCTTTCAGAGCCGATTCGTACAGCTCTATGCACACGGTTTCTGAGCGAGCGATTACGATGATCGATTCGGACAGCCGTTCCATTTGTTTTGCCAGAAATAAAACGGCTGTTGGAATCTGTCTTTGGGGGCCCGTGTCAGGCCCCCCTTAACCTGGGGCCATCCAAATCGGGCCCTTAGGGGTAGCCATGGGTCCCCTCTTCCCAACCATGCACAGTGTGGCAGGCACCATGGGGTGCCAACACAGGGTGCACAATTTTCCCCAGACACCCCTTTCTTCAATGGGAGCCTGTGTTCTTGTTCGGAACAAAGGCTTCTATTGACGTCAATGGGAGTCCTGACCAAATCGTATCCAGAAGCATCCGGATGCATCCAAATCGCTTGGTCGGACTCCACCTATCTGAGTAGTCCGGAAAGCATTCCGTAACCGAATTGGTTGGAATGCTTTCAGGACGAGATTGTAATCGGCCCCTTTTTTGTGAAGGCAGGGCACATTCTGTTTAGTTCAAAATGAGTCTGTCCCTGGGTCCGTCCCTATCCTGCCAATTTGTGGCTAATCTTGGTTCACCTAATCCCTCTATTGTGTGACTATCTGGGAGGAATAAACAAAGTCCAGCTGCCAACTACACCCATTCACATGGCCCAAGAGGAGGCAGCAGGCATCAAATTCTGCAGAAAAATGCTGTGTTTCGAAAAGTTAAAGACACACAGATGACAGACGGAATGCAGAGCAAATCAAACATTCTCCCCCAGTCAATAGATCTGGGTTAAATCCATTGTTCTTTTGCTCACTGTGCCACCCCAGTTTGTACCCATCCACATGCAAATCAGTCTTGACCCTGTGCTTCATGGGAACAGTCCAGCATGAACTGCCAAGCTAGGTCCTCCCTGGACCAGAAACAAGCCTCCTGGGACCAGTTTCGGGGTTTCACCCCTCATCAGCCAGGCTAGCTTGGAGCCAGTGGCACAGTGAGCCCAGGACCCACTTCTGGGCATAGCCGGTGCACTTAGGGTGAGCCAAAAGACACACAGATCATGGTGAACAGCCGGTAAATTGGCACAGGTAGGATCCCAAGACCTCTAAGTTCTGTCGGTGTTGGGCAGGACGACCATGGCCCAAGTACTCTGCTGTGGTGTAATCCAGACAACTGCGCAAAGGGAGGCACTCCGTTCTTGGATGTGGCTTGATGCTGTCACATGGCAAGGGCACGGTCTTGAGGTGATCCACAGCGTACTAGGCCCCTTGTGCCTGGACAGCACGGAAGCTGACATCACGAGCAAGACTGGCAAGGCTGTTGTGGTTCCGAAGCCCAGTAGGGTGAACTGCCTTGCTTGCAGGGCAGATGTCAGTTGGCAGGAGGGCGGCCCCACAAAGCAGGACACCAGTTCCTGGGAATAGTCAGGCACAACAAAGAGACAATCCTTCCCACGCAGCAGCCTTTACTCTAGCAGAGTTTCGTGAAGGTCCAGTTGTGTCACACAGATGTGGGGTCAGGTCCCTATTATTATACCCTGGTGCCCAGGTACTAGAAGGGAACAGAAGCTATTGGAGAGGGCTTTGAAGTTTTGGGGGTTCCCTGTTCCACCTGACTTGTCTGAACTGACAAAGCAAAGTCGTTAAGCCTATTGTGGGGTGGCCGGCTCAGCCTATTCAGATGTGAGTGTGAATCACTAATCCCTCCTCTCAGCCCAAGAAGGCCATCAGTATGTTGATGTGGCAGCCCTTCCTGTATTGGGGGGAGCCTAGGGAATATGCAAGTATAGGACTGCTACCCTGGGCCAGACGTGGATTGGGCCAGGCAGCAGGTACAAAGAGTTTATGAAAGGACAGAGAAATGTCCACTTCCTGAAAGTGTCATTTCTGCCAGTAAGGTTAAAACCCAATAGACCAACAGGGAGGATTTCTCATGATGAATCTAACCATACGAAACATGATATATATCTACACCTTACTATGCAGGAGTTATCACTTAAAGGGATATAAGGGCATTTCTAATGCTGGACTATGGTGGGGTCAGCCCCACTGCAATGGCAGAGGCCTGATGCAGGATGCAGGTTTGCCAATGTCACCATATTTTAGGGGACAGCACCCGAACCTTAGCAGTGGTAAGGTACCCAGAGTCCTAAGTCCAACAAAATGGGATAGTCTAAAGTTGGAGGTGATAGGGCAAAAGTTAGTGGGAGACCAGCCTAAGGCTGATAGGTCTAACAAATTTCTCAGACACAAAACATGAAAAGTCTTACTCTTCCCAATCAAAAGTTAGCATTTATTACATGTAATAAGGCAACCCTATGTTATCCTTTAAAAGAGGTATGCCTCACAGTAATGAAAATTGATTTTAGGAGTTTTTTACTACCAGGACAAGTAAAATGTAAAAGTACATGTCCATCCTAGCAATTATAATGAACCCTCCCCTGTGGGCTACCTAGGGCCTACTTTATGGGTTACTTATATGCAATGAAAGGGGAGCTTAAGGGTAGACAGGGCTTATAAAACTGCAATCAGGCTGCAATGGAAGGCCTGGGACATGTTTTAAGAGGCTACTTAACTGAGTGGCACACTGAGAGCTGCAGGTCCTTGTAGCTAGAATGTGGATTTACCATAAAAAATAAAACACAAGAGGCATTTGGCAAAACAGGAAGAGTTGTTTTAATTAACGCAGCAGCAAGAAGCAGCAGCAAAGTTGGGGTCTGAAGCAGTCTGAAAGTACATTGGGCTTGGCTATTTTATACATTTTACAACTTGTCATGAAGCAATTTGTACATTATTTTTTAACAGGAGTTGCTGGACTAGTCACAGGACTGTATATTTGATCACCTGATAAGGAGTACAGCTGGGTCTCAACCTTGCATGGACACAATGCGGGCCAGTGGGTAACATGACGAGATGTCCATCACGGTGAGCGCATGTTCACTGTGTGCAGTGTAAATACGGTGTTCTGATTGGCTGAGTGTTCCTAACTACATGTGGCATTTAACTTTTTCGTTTTTTCGGAATGCGCATCCCTCCGGCCAAACAAATGCTATTGTGGCCAATCTTCTCGGACCTTTGTGGTGTTGCTACCTTCTGGCAGACTGATCGCGGTTGTCCCTGTTCAATCATTTGTCTATGGGCTACGTGTCACACCACCTGTGATCTGTCATTCAGTTCATCCAGACCTTGGTCGCAGGGCCTTCCTGAACATGTATTTCTGACTCAGGGCTGATGGGGAGGTCATAATGGGTAGATTTGACGACAGCAATGTGAGTTTGCTGTTCTACGTAAATATATCAGGGCGTACATTGGCATCGTATTTTTCTTTATTAACATTATCCTAGTAGCATTTCATTTACAGGCTTTAGGTATATGGTATACAAATTTACTAGTGAATTATAAGTAAATTAATTATGTCAATCAAGGGACTCCTGGCCTCTACCTAGCCAATAGAGCTAAAGGTCCCAGGAGTATCCATACCCACTTTTGTAGCAGTTCACTCAAAAGTGGTTGTAGAGGCTACTTTTCTCCCACTGGGATTAGTGTCTGGCTTATAAGATGTACCCAAGAGGGGGCAGACCAAGTGTTATCTACCTCTGCCTGTGACATGGTAAACCTCCTGGAAGATTATTAGATTCATAGGCACAACCCAGGTGGTCATCCGGTTAAAGGCGCAGAACACTACAAGGTATTTGCTTCCGCTTTGGGAGGAAGTTCACACTTCATCAAGGGGCTATTCAGCTCCTGGTTCGAAGCACATGCAAATGAGCTTCTAGAGGGTTTTTGTCAGGGAAGCTGTACTAAAGTACCTTCCCCAAAATTGTTGTCACTACTTTGACTTTGCAAAACCAAAGGAAATGATGGACGGAGTGATGAACATTGCAAGCACTCACCCCCAGTCAACTGATCTGGGTTTAATCCACCACCGTTCTTTAGCCCACTCTGCCACCCCAGTTCAGACATGGCCATATGCAAATCAGTCCAGACGTGAGCCCCTTGCTCACTTTGCCACTGGATTCAAGCAAGCCTGGCTGAAGACGGCTGAAATGCCAGAAACCGGTCCTAGGAAGCTTGTTTCCGGTCCAGGGAAGGCATGGCTTGGCAGTTCGGGCTGGACTGTTCCCATGAGGCACAGGGTCAGACTGATTTGCATATGGCCATGTCTGAACTGGGGTGGCAGAGTGGGCTAAAGAACGGTGATGGATCAAACCCAGATCTGTTGACTGGGGGTGAGTGTTTGATTGGTTCTGGTGCTCCGTCCATCACCACCCCCTTTTGTACCGCTTTGTTCGCCATAAGTTGGCAGGGTATGCTCAGACGTGAGCCCCTTGCTCACTTTGCCACTGGATTCAAGCAAGCCTGGCTGAAGATGGCTGAAATGCCAGAAACCGGTCCTAGGAAGCTTGTTTCCGGTCCAGGGAAGGCATGGCTTGGCAGTTCGGGCTGGACTGTTCCCATGAGGCACAGGGTCAGACTGATTTGCATATGGCCATGTCTGAACTGGGGTGGCAGAGTGGGCTAAAGAACGGTGATGGATCAAACCCAGATCTGTTGACTGGGTGTGAGTGTTTGATTGGTTCTGATGCTCCGTCCATCACCACCCCCTTTTGTACCGCTTTGTTCGCCATAAGTTGGCAGGGTATGCTCAGACGTGAGCCCCTTGCTCACTTTGCCACTGGATTCAAGCAAGCCTGGCTGAAGACGGCTGAAATGCCAGAAACCGGTCCTAGGAAGCTTGTTTCCGGTCCAGGGAAGGCATGGCTTGGCAGTTCGGGCTGGACTGTTCCCATGAGGCACAGGGTCAGACTGATTTGCATATGGCCATGTCTGAACTGGGGTGGCAGAGTGGGCTAAAGAACGGTGATGGATCAAACCCAGATCTGTTGACTGGGTGTGAGTGTTTGATTGGTTCTGATGCTCCGTCCATCACCACCCCCTTTTGTACCGCTTTGTTCGCCATAAGTTGGCAGGGTATGCTCAGACGTGAGCCCCTTGCTCACTTTGCCACTGGATTCAAGCAAGCCTGGCTGAAGACGGCTGAAATGCCAGAAACCGGTCCTAGGAAGCTTGTTTCCGGTCCAGGGAAGGCATGGCTTGGCAGTTCGGGCTGGACTGTTCCCATGAGGCACAGGGTCAGACTGATTTGCATATGGCCATGTCTGAACTGGGGTGGCAGAGTGGGCTAAAGAACGGTGATGGATCAAACCCAGATCTGTTGACTGGGTGTGAGTGTTTGATTGGTTCTGATGCTCCGTCCATCACCACCCCCTTTTGTACCGCTTTGTTCGCCATAAGTTGGCAGGGTATGCTCAGACGTGAGCCCCTTGCTCACTTTGCCACTGGATTCAAGCAAGCCTGACTGAAGACGGCTGAAATGCCAGAAACCGGTCCTAGGAAGCTTGTTTCCGGTCCAGGGAAGGCATGGCTTGGCAGTTCGGGCTGGACTGTTCCCATGAGGCACAAGGTCAGACTGATTTGCATATGGCCATGTCTGAACTGGGGTGGCAGAGTGGGCTAAAGAACGGTGATGGATCAAACCCAGATCTGTTGACTGGGTGTGAGTGTTTGATTGGTTCTGATGCTCCGTCCATCACCACCCCCTTTTGTACCGCTTTGTTCGCCATAAGTTGGCAGGGTATGCTCAGACGTGAGCCCCTTGCTCACTTTGCCACTGGATTCAAGCAAGCCTGGCTGAAGACGGCTGAAATGCCAGAAACCGGTCCTAGGAAGCTTGTTTCCGGTCCAGGGAAGGCATGGCTTGGCAGTTCGGGCTGGACTGTTCCCATGAGGCACAGGGTCAGACTGATTTGCATATGGCCATGTCTGAACTGGGGTGGCAGAGTGGGCTAAAGAACGGTGATGGATCAAACCCAGATCTGTTGACTGGGTGTGAGTGTTTGATTGGTTCTGATGCTCCGTCCATCACCACCCCCTTTTGTACCGCTTTGTTCGCCATAAGTTGGCAGGGTATGCTCAGACGTGAGCCCCTTGCTCACTTTGCCACTGGATTCAAGCAAGCCTGGCTGAAGACGGCTGAAATGCCAGAAACCGGTCCTAGGAAGCTTGTTTCCGGTCCAGGGAAGGCATGGCTTGGCAGTTCGGGCTGGACTGTTCCCATGAGGCACAGGGTCAGACTGATTTGCATATGGCCATGTCTGAACTGGGGTGGCAGAGTGGGCTAAAGAACGGTGATGGATCAAACCCAGATCTGTTGACTGGGTGTGAGTGTTTGATTGGTTCTGATGCTCCGTCCATCACCACCCCCTTTTGTACCACTACTTTGACTTTACCAGTGAACTGACATTGTGATAAATATTTTTGATAGTCCAAAAATAAACTTTGTAGCTGTTTCCTCTGCTGAGGTAACATGATTAAATGTAGTATTACATTACAATGCTTTCCCATGGAGCAGCTAACACTGCTAATGTAAAATATGGTTTTTGAGCCCTTTTCAACATAAGGGCATGTTTGAAAGGTAATGTTTACATGTCCTGACTTAAATTCATGCACACTGTCTAATGGGCATTACAGCCTAGTTAGGGGTGATATTTATATTCAAAAGGCATGGTTAGGCCTGTCAAGTGGGGTTATTTTCAGTTTGGAGTTTACAAAATGTCCAGGCAGGCTACAGTCGTAGGCCTGCTATTGTTTACACTGCTACTGTAGTTGGGTGGAACAATGTGTGCTTCAGTCCACTAGTGACATTTACCTTAAGGGCCCTGGTACACATTGTACCACATACTTGGGACTTATAGGTATGTTTTAAATTCTAATTTAGAGTACACCAATTCAATATATTTTAGAGGTCATAGCACATTCACAGATGCCTGCTTAGCAGAGTCCCCATACACAGAATAAAATAAAATAGTGCTGGACCGTGTCCTTTCTGCAGTGTCATATATTTTTGCCTTCCACATTCATTTGCTCTTTTTTTTTCCGTCCTCATCTCACCAATAAGCTTCTGCAGATCTTACAAAGCCGTTGTTTTCCAACTGTGCGCCCTACGGCTTACCGCTCTTACTTAGGTTGACCAGACCGGCCCCATTTGATAGGAGCTTGGTGTAATCATAGGACCGGCTATATTGATCTCAGGTCTTGACCCCAGCTCATAAGGGGCTGCCAGATATTTATCGGACTTTCCCCAGATCCGTCCTGATCGAAACGAGCCATAGCAAATATGGCTTTAAGCCAGTCTTTGCTCTTCGGGGCAGAGGGTCTTTCCATTTCTTCCAGATCTCTCTCCGAGTAACACCAAGTATAGCAACAGCCCACTATAAATCTGTGAAGCATTCAGACTGAACAAACCATCATCACCAAAAAACACTAATGACAGGTTAACCTCGATGTTTACTTTGAAAATGCCACAGAGGATGTCTCCCACCCCCTTCCAAAAGGTTCTTAATTCGGAGTACTCATATAAGGTGTGGATGTCATTGTCATCGGGAGTCATACACCTGGGGCATTTTGGGAGAGGTAGTGGGGTGAACTTGGCTATCTTGGCTGGTGCGTAATAGTATGTTGATAACAAAAAAGTGGTTCTTGTTTAGGCTCGCTGGCTTAATAAGTTTGTATAATAACTTCAAGGAGGGCTCAAACAGGGCATCTATGTTGGGCTCAAGGGGGGATTGATTCCAAACCGAGGACTGTGGTGGAAATTCCCGGTCTTCTGCTTCTAAAAACTTATTATACCAAATAGAAATCTCTTTCTTTTTTGGATCCACTTATTTCGGGGAGTGCTCCGTTTCCCAATCTCCTCTTACATCCCCCTTTTCTGCTTCAAACTAGGAAACAAGTTGTAGGTACTTAAACCTGGAAAACCCTGTACCGATATTGGCCCTTAATGACTCCCAAGGATGGATCCCTTCTGCATCTAACAAGTCAGACCAGATGTTAATGCCTGCTTTCTTAATTGGTACAGCCAAACTATCCCTAAGACATGGAGGTGTACCGGGGGAATCCCAAATAGGTGCAAAATCTGAATAGTATCCGATTCCCTATCTACATCTCACTTTGTACCAAGTTTCCAGGGCAGCCCTAAGGACCTTCAGGCGTACTCATTTAAAATACCTCGGAGCCCCACACTTGTATAAAAAGCCTTCTCCGCCTCCTCCACCCTCCGTCATAGCCATTTTACCCAACAGCCTTCCCCACGCTGACTCCTCTGGTTTTAAGAGTAACATCCGGACGCCTTGGAATTGGAATGCGACCGAGAACCAGCCAATATCTTGAAGAGCCAAACCCTCTTTGATAAGCCTACGCCTCAACTTCTTCCAAGACAACCTCACTCCCTTGTTTCCCCAAATAAATCTTCCGATCTTACTCTGAACCTTACGAATGCTCTTACTGGGGAACACCAAGGGGACTGCGTTAAACAGTTAGGTCAGCTTGGGGAGGATAACCATCTTCACCAGGTTTACCTTCCCATAGATTGTCAAGGGAAGATTCCTCCATCTAGCAAAGAGACGGTCTATTTCCTTGATGACTTTATTCAAATTGATCAGGGGGATTTTATCCAGATCTTTAACAATGTATATACCCAAATATCTTAACTCTTTGCTGGTTGTGCCCTCCCATTGGTCGATGTTTCAACACTTCATCTCAGTTTTTGAAGTGTTAGCTAAGTAACCTGAGATGGAGCAAAATTCTTCCTGAAGGGCTTCAACCCGTGGGATAGCCGCCTCCGGGTTACTGGTGAAAAACATGAAGTCGTCAGCGTACAGGGCTAGCATACATCGATAAAGTTGAGACTTAAAAGGATGGATTGAGTCATCTAGTCTGATAGCTTGCGCTAATGGCTCTATGTAGATGTTAAACAGGAGGGGGTAAATAGGGCAACCCTGTCGAGTTCCCCTCTGGATGTTAAAGCTAGAGGTCAACATACCATTCAGGAGGATCCTAGCAGAGGCTCCTTGATAACATTTCCTCAAAGTTTGAATAAAAATGGGACCAAAGTCCATTACCTCTAGTACTTCCCAGAGGTACACCCAGCAGACCCTGTCGAAGGCCTTGGCCACATCCAAGGCCACTATGGCCAGAGGATCCGATCTTTCCACGGCCAACTCGATATTACCTATTAACAGTTGTGTCTGCTCCTGGATGTACCTCCCAGTTACGAAGCACTTTTGATAGATGTGAACCAGGTTAGTGACCAATTTAGCCAGTCTCCCTGCCAAAATACCCATAATGATCTTATAATCGGCATTCAGTAGGGAGATTGGACGATAAGAGTCAGCTTTTAATGGGTCCTTTCCTGGTTTTAGAATTAATACGATGGTAGCCTCCTTCCATGACCTGGGGACTTGACCTGTTGGGCAGTATACTGAATTAAACATGGTACCCAGTACCGGTGTCAATTCCTCTGCTAGGAGTTTACAAACTTCATTCGGGAGTGCATCCATTTCTGCTGCTTTTTTGTTTTTACATTTCTATATTTGATCTTTGATCTCTTCAGGGGTGATAGGGGCATCTAAGATATCACGGCTATCATCCATTAGACTTGGCAAAGATTTACTCCTCAGCCAAGTTTGTATTTGACCAAGGGAAGGGGCCAAGTCCTCTTTACAGAGGTCTGAAAAAAGGGAAAGCCGGCAGGCTTGCATGTCCTCAACACTACTTGACTTATCCCCATTGTTTTTTATTATCAATTCCTTAATGTTATTTTTGGAGCGCTCAGCTCTTGCTTTCCAGGCCAGTAAAGCACCCACCTTCTCCCCATACTCAAAGTTTTGCATACTCTTAGTGAGCCATTGTGCCCTGCAATTCTGGTCTAGTTTACCCCTATACTCCTGCCTAGCATCTTCAAGGTCACCCTGAACTTGTGCAAACTTTCCTGGGCTCCCGTCGATTCCTCTCATTCTCTAACTGCAGTATTCGCTCCTCGATGATATGTAGCACCCAGGCATCAGCCCTATTCTTAGAGCATATGAGGCCATGGAGCCTGCCCCTCAAATTAGCCTTAAAGGTGTCCCAAACGAAATCCATGGTCGTAGAGCCCATGTTTAATGAAATACATTCTAGGGAGGATAACTTAATGGCCTAAATGATCTCAGGATCCAACAACATGGCTCTATTAAGTGTCCATCTAGGTTGTAACATATAAGTTTTACTATGGTAAGAAAAAAAAATGGAGCATGGTCCGAAAGGTGACTGGGTAAAACTGAGATCACTGTCAGGCCAACCAGAGTGGACCTATCAGTTAGAATGTAATCGATCCTAGATGAATGACAATATTTTGTACTATTAAATGTAAACCCCTGAAGATCTCCCCTCTTTGCCCTCCAGACGTCTACCAGGTCCAAGTCATGCAACAGGTTTTTCATTGCTCGACGGATTCGAGGTGCCCCTACGTAATGACTCTGATTAGACCTGTCTTTTAGGGGATCCAGGAGGACATTAAAATCACCACCTATGATCAGGGGGATTTGCCGTCATTAATTTAGATTGTAACTTGCAGATATAAGTCGGGTCATCAACATTAGGTCCATAGAACAAGGTCCAAACTAACTCTGAGCCTCCAAAATCCAACTGTGCTACTATCCACCTCCCTGTCTGGTCAGTCTGCACAGATGTAATAGAACAAGAGACCCCCTGCTTTATCAGAATTGCAACACCTCTACTATTGATCGTCTGTTGTGAGGTACAATAACATTTTATCCAGGGGACTCTAGAGAGGATTAAATGACTTTCTGCTGAACTTAAATGCGTTTCCTGCAAAATACAGATCTGAGCTGGGGAGAGTTCTAAATACTTCAGTATCAGCCTTTGCCTACGGGGGCATCTTAACCCGTTTACATTCCAGGAAATAAAGCTGACCTTGCTATCAAGTACCTGCCATCGGCCTGCAAACCTTTGACGCCAACTAAACGGACCTTCCTTAAAATTTAAGTGAGATGAGTTTTCTATTTTTTATTTTACCCACTGCTCCCCACCCAGTGCACCCCTACCTTCTCCCCCCTACCCTGTGACCCCTTCCCCCATGAGGAACCCTCCCTTCCAATAGGCTAAGCCTATTCGATCTCAGCTCCCTTGGGCATTATAGGAAATACTCAAATATAACAGTTAAATCTAGGGTCTTGTAGCCTAAGAGCTCACATTACCTCAACGGCCACCCTCTCTACCCCCCAAATCCTTTTTGATTTTAACAATAAGGGCAACCACCTCCTCGGTTGTGCGGATCTGATGCATATGATTGTTCCACATTACGCAAAGTAATGCAGGAAACTTCAGCTCAGCCTTGGCCCCCAGGTTATTTAACTCCTCGAGCCTCTTCCACAGCTCCCACTGTTTTGTTGCAGTGATGTGGGAGATATCGTATCTTATATAGAAGGAGAAGGGGTTAAGACCCATGGATGTTATGATGCCTTCTTTGAGAGCAGAGGATAACATTCGCTCCTTAACAGAATATAACAAAAAGTTAACCAAGATATTCCTAGGTTTTTGCCTAGTTAAGCTCCTCTTGAAGGGGTTGCGGTGCACCTTTTGTATCTCCTGTACGAGATCTACGCTGTGTGAGTTCTTCAACACTGTCCCTTGTAATAAGGAGATCATGAACCCCTTTATGTCCGACCCCTCCAGAGCTTCAGGTACATTTAGAAGCCTCAGGTTATTCTTCCTGGAGTGGTTCTCCAAACGTTCAAGGTCATCTTTAAGTTCTTTGTTCTTTGCCGATAGATTTGCCAATTCCACTGAATTAGTACGCATTGCTTCTTTAATTTTGCATCTGTTCTTATAGTGACTTCTTCCAGCACCTCGCAGGAAGCTTGAATGGCTGCCTGGTTTGCTGCTGAAACTGAAAATCTACTAGCCATTTCGGCCCTGTTCATCTCTGACACAGTGAACCTACTTTTCATCTCGTCCTTCAGGGCGAGTAGTATATTTGCCAATGAGCGTGTCATGGAGTCTGTAATTACATAATCATCTTTGGCCTCAGAAGCATATTGCGGCGTTTCCTGGGTATCTTGAGTTGCCAAGACAAAATATATATTAGAAAGACTCAGTGCTGGGTGAATGGCTGATGCACCATCAGGACTTATGGCTGGATATTCCAGAGGGGCAGGGTATCTTTGTCCCTTTGGGTTACTCTGCGGGACACTAAGCATTCCATCGGGTACTGTGCTATTTCCGTCTGGAGGTTTACTTATGCCTATGACTGGGGAACTCAGTGACTTATGCACATCCACCGAAGGGCTGTCCTGACCAGCACTCTTTAAAGAATCACAGGCAGTGGTGGTTGATGAGGACATAACTTTGTAATATGTTTTCAGTGAAGGGGTGATTTTCACTTTTACAGGCGATGGCTTCTTGCCCCTACCCCTTCCCTTACCCTTACCAGCCTCTTTCCCCTTAGAGATAACTCCATCATCCATTGTATCCCCTCTCCGCTTACGCTGCTTAACTGATGCTCTGACATTCAGAGATAGTTGGGGAAACTCGGGGTAGTAGGATAGGCTGGGTGATATCAATGTTGAGGGAGGTATGTGCCACTCTTGCTCGCAACGTATACATGTTAATTTTAGGTGGAGAGGCTCCCGCTTTCAATGTCTCACTTGTCTCCATACAGTTGAGGTGGGCCCCTCCCTACGCCAGTAGCTTGGTAATTACTATAACCCTCTTGTGGTAGGGCAAAAGCACATTGCCGTTTAAACTGCCTGAAGAAAACGTGTGTCCCCTCTTACCTTTGTCCAAGCTAACAGAGCTTGCGTACTCAAGAAAGATGTAACTCCAACTCCGACTCCCTACCCGGGGGCCGGATTCTGCTGCCCGATCTTTATTGCTCCCAGAGCCAGTGCTAGTGCTGGCCCTGCCTCCGGCAATCCGGAGCTGGAAGCAGGCAGAATTCTGCCGCTGCCGCTTCCGTGTGGCCTCCTCCCAACGCCAGTCACCTGTTCCCGGCAAGCCGCTGCAAGCATCCGGGTCCGTGTGCCCGTCAGGCTGGAAAAAAAGGAGCTCACCGCACATAGCACCCCTAAGGTACGAGTGGAGGGAGGGGGGTAGCCTAGCTTCGATGCAGGGAGGTCGGGATTCCCGCGGCAAGACCCATCAAAGGACCCGAGGGAGCAGGACCGCGGCCGTGTATGTGACCTGTATGAACATAAAACATTTTCAGAGGCCTTCCTACACCTACCGAGCTGACCATCTCGAACTAGATATGCCTGAGCCCTGTTGCTGGCATCTGCAGGAGTCAGTCAAGATCCTCAAGAGGTTCCTTCCAGGTTATAGAGTGTTTGCTAGCATTAGAGAGAGATCTTCTCTTTGTAAGTGAAAGATTTATCAAATTAAAAGTGAAGCATCGTAGAGCATAGCTGAGTTGTTCAGCTTCCACTTGAAGAGTTCAGCACATCTGACCCCAAGTGATGCAGAGCCCTGTAGAGCCCCACTGCACAGCTGAAAGTGCATTAGCTTGTACTCCAATAGATACAAAGCCATGCAGCGCCATGCCATACCATCCCATCGGAAAGCTGGACCACAACAAGTGCAAACCGATGCAAGGTCCCACAGAGATGCCCCACTCCTGCCTGAGGGCTTAACTGGATCTGTCCTCAATGGGTCTGAAGCCCTGTAATGCCATGAAACACACATCTGTATTGGATCTTAGACCAAGCAACATGAATCAATGCAAAGCAACTTCGCATAGAACTTGAATTATTGGCATATATTTTTGGGATATTAATGTCTATCAGACTTTTGGAAACAGAGCAATTTCACAGCCTCCACTTATTTTTGTGAAATTGAATAATCGCATAACTAAAATAGAAAAAAACAGCTGTTTCTATTTGGACCAAAGTGTTACACATTCTCTGTGTCTAAATGTATGCAGGCACATTGCAGATAACGGACATTTTCCTTCAATTCAGTATTATTGTTTTTTTAATGAGTACCATGTATAGTCCATATGGCTCAACTTCAAAGAAAACCTGTTTGTTTAAATACCAAATCGATGCAGTTTGGATGTCATCTATTTTGCTGCCTCTACAATACAGTCCAGGTACATATTCTCATGCTCATACTATATGGGAGAAACCAGTTCTTGCTATGATGATATGGTAAGATACATCAGAAGTACACATTATAAAAAATAACTTCAATGTTACGAAATTGATGATGGTACAGGCTTCAAAAATTTAACTTTGAGATTGAAATTGAGATTTTGTATACTGGCTATAACTTTGTACTCTGGAAATGTACACAACAAATCAAATATTGTTATCTTTGTGTGTCAATCAGAGATAATTCAGTAATAACAAAGGCAGTTATTTGTTTTCTCATTGTGCCATAGGTTTATTTCGGTATATTCCAGCAATGACAGGATTAAGTGCCTTGAAAGAAGCTAGAAAAAGAATAATATGAACAATAATGCTTTATAACAATTACAATACAGATCATGTATATCTGGAGAACAAAAACTCTATGAAGGAGAAGACGGGTGTAAAGGAGAAGAGGGAGAGAACACCACTGCTGCAAATATTCATTTGTGGTACTTCACCAGGTGAATGCTACTGTAAAGATTGTATGTTCTTACAGAACAAAGTATAGATTTTTGTAGTGGTTCAGTAGGAATGACAAACATGAGCTCTCATGAGACATTAGATTTACCTGCAAGTGGCAGGCTGTAAATATCGTGGCCCTTACCAACATATTCTCTCCAAGTCAGGAGGGCAGGAAGCAGCAGGGTAAATGCCACAGGGAACATCAGTGGGATGAAAAATGAACTACATGAATGAAATACAAAAGGTGTGCCAATAAAAATAAAGCTGTTAAAACACTGACCTGAAGTAACAGAGAGACCCAGGAACCGTAACTTAGGAAGTGTGTAATTCAAGCTGCTTTTACTCAAATTCCACTGGAAGTGCCTGTCCCATCCTGTGACCTGAAAGGGAAATTCTTTTTGTTCCTTATGCTCTGCAGTATGTATTCCTTGGTCTCAGCCACCATAGGCATATTCTCAAAGCTCTTCAACGTGGTCCTATTCTTTTCTCTTTGTACATTTCTTGATATAACTATCTGATTCCAGATAAAGTGGCACTGTAAATCTACAAGGCTCCGACTTCTCCAAAAGTAGAGGTTACCTTGGTGGCCAATTGACCAAGGAACCAATAGGTTTGAATGATGGTCATCCTGCACTATTAACTGCAGGGCGATTATCAATCATTTTCTATACCTATGTTTGATGTATGATGCACAGTGGGTATGTGTTAGAAAAATGAATAATGGCCTGGATGGCCAGGGAGCAAATTCGCTGGTATCATGGCCATTAGGTTATTTTTATCAAGAAATAAACTACTGCTATGGCATTTTGTTTTTTTAGAATTGTTTTGCGGTCGAGTGAAGCTTTAAATATTGTGCCCACTGTGAAAAAGCAGTGCTATGAATGGTATCATCACTGTGATTGCTACCTTCACAGCTGACATAACCCCTTCAGGCAGTGAGGATCTCTCATTATGGTGGACATTTCTCTAGCTCTATGGAAAACTGGTGGATCATTTGGCTTAATGATCATCTGAAGATTAATCAGGATGGTAATTCAAAGGCTACATGGATTCTTTTAAAATACATGAGTTTTTATATGTTTGAACTGTAGTATGTTTTTGTCTCATAATGTTTTGTTGTATGTTTGAAGCAGTTACATTTGTATTGGCAGCGAGGTCCTGACTTAAAAGGTGCTATTGAGTGCTTACAATAAAAGATTTACTTTATAACATTGGCCTCCGGGTCTTGACATAACATTTTTATATTTCATTCTTTATTTTGATTTTCACATTTATTTATTGCCCGGCACTACAGCTTTCCAGTTTTGATATTTCATTATTATGTTAATTATCACGCATATTTGTTATAAGGACGGTAGAGAGGTAAATATTAATTATCTCCCTTATTATTATCTCAATTAAAAGAAAAACTGAATGGACATGAAGTTCCAATTTTCAATCAAACAGGAATTTCTCCTCAACTGCGGTGAAAGTGATTTTTGTCCTTATTGCCCAAAGAAAAGAAAATGCACAGAACATCATCTTCTTACAAAGCACTGGAAATGGGCAACTCTTCTTACTACTGGATCTGAAGGTATTGTAAATTTTAATGCATATGTACAGAGCCTTACCAATGTCATGCTTGCAAGGAGAATGTCTTACAACAAACAAAAATGAGAATGCAACATGGAGGACAAATTTAGGTGGGAAGATCTGTGTAATTACTGTGCATAAATAATAAAAGACAGAGCACGTTTACAAACAGGAATATGTTAATAAATTTTTTTCTGGGAGTAATTTTTGTAAACTTTGTAAATTACATCAGAGATTATGTGACATATGAGCAGATTCCAAAATTTAGCATTAAATGCAGTAGCTACAGAATTACATAGATCCACTTTACTCATCAAGTTCCAATTTTTATTACAGTTTGTTGATGAAATGTAAACAGTACTAAGCAACTTAACTCTAATGATTGACTACTGTTAGCTGCAGTTTCAATAAAACATGTTTCCCAACCTACTCTTTCTAAGAATACAGGTTATATATAAAAATGCATAAAACATAATATGTTTAAAAAGGTCTTATGTTGAAATCTTGAGGTTTTGGTAATATTTAATATTCACTTGTCTATCTGGCTTTTGGTTTAAGATGTCAGAAGAAGCCCAATCCATATAAAATGTAATACAAGTTGATAAATGTGGAAAGGTAACATGACTCATGACAGATGAAGCCTAACTTTTTGAATGAAGTTCCTCACATGCCATCCTAAAAATTTGGAACATATAACACTTTGTTTGTTTGCATAAATAGTTTAAGGCATTGCTCATTTTGTGTTCATATGTTAAACAAAAATTTAAAGAGTGATTATGTTTGTGCAGCAAGATAAAATCAAATTGATGAGGCCTTCTGGTTCTTAGGAGGGTTGTTCCCCAAAGTGAAGTGGCTGTGAATGCAATGAGTGAGGTAGGAAATATTTTTAACTTGTATCACTGTAACTGTGATATGGTAATAAAATGAAGCTCTAATGGACAAGCAACAATACATTTGATTTTACACATGCACTAAATAATGTGTTATTGATGCACGTTTTTGCATCCCCGGCCAACTCCCTCAAACCTTTTTCAGCATACAGAATTAGTACAAAAGCTTAGTTGTGGCTTTATGGTGGTGCGACCTGTCTAGTCGTACCGGGCTCGAGAGTCAATGGAGCACCCTCTGCATAACATGCAGAACCGAGATAAGAACAGGCCGGAGAGATGTTTGTATGCATAGCATTTTTCAAGGGTTAATTACAAAAGCATGATAAGTCTGGTGGTCGCTACACTTGATGGCAAGATTTGTGGATAAAGGGTTTAATGTCCCTGCTATAAAGCACAGTATGCGACATGCAGATCAAAGACTTGTATTTTATGTAGATAAGCAACATCACCGAAAGGTAAGAGATATGGTGCAACCCTGCTCTTTTTCAAGCAATGTAGCACACCAACTTTGTTTGTTATGCATTTAAAAAAATGTATTAATCTGTCCCTTTGTTGCTCCACACAGTATGTTTAATGTAACTCCTAGCCATTGTATTCTCATTGGCTTGAGTACATTTTCCTATAAATTGATTTACACACTTGTATGGCTCATTATCGTTTTATAATATGTTTTGAATGAAAAGCAGTTTGAAAATATAAATTTGGGATAAGTAGTGCTATAAAAAAATAAACGCCAGAAAGGGGCAAAAGAAAAAAGAGGGGCATCATTAGTGGATGGTTGTCAGGGAAATCCATGCAGAAGGAAGTCATGGGGTTGTGCTAACCTAGGTAAGGGCGTCCCTACAAGAGCCAATTGCTCCCTTTCCTGCACATGGTTCCTGTGTGTAGGAACTAGCTGTACAACACCAAACTGTCCCCCCCCCCTCAATTGCGGCACAGAACTACATTTTGAGAGTTCGATTTCTTATAGGCTACATGTTTTTTCATTTTTCTCTACAGATAAATAAATAATTCCATGTAATTGTCTACGATTACGATCCAGCTCATCTAGAAATCATTGGCACTGTCCGGTTTGTCCGATACTTATAACCCGTTCATTAAACTTCAAAGGCCATATGGATAAACAACATGGTATGTTATTTTTTTAATGATATGGATTTTAAAGGTAAAAAAAAAGCATCATTAACTTCTTTTTTTCAGATTTTTGAAATACCCAACATGTTATAAATTTTATTTTTCTAAGCTCAAAGGCATGGGGTTAGCATGTGGTTCAGAAATATCTAAACTTTATTAACAAAAGGACTATACCAGTAATTCATGGTACATGTTTATAAAATTTCTTACTGCTGTGCTGAAAAAGTGAAATTAAATATGATTAACAAAATATTTATCCTGTGTAATGTTACTGATTTTCGGATCTTCTTATTTGTTAGGTTATATAGTCAAAGAAAATCAGAATACCGAAGGCAAGATTTTTTTCAATTACTTTTTTTTAACTAATATTAAGAAAGGGTTATTTGATATAGTATGTAATGACAAGACAATATATTAATTAACTTTAATAGCTTTCCAAAATTATTTTATTTGTATTCAAAAAGGGTAAGCCACTAAATGGTCTAGTGGTATTTAAATGTATATTGCATATGTTCAGCAGCATATTAAAGTTGATGGCCATGCCAATAAATGTTTAGCTTTCAAATAACATTATTATTCTATTTATTTTAGTGAAGAATATACAGAAATTAGATCAACAACTTCAATTATTACCCACTGCTGGTGTGAGAAATGAGGATATTTCAAAATCAATAAAGTGTAGTATTTGCAGTTCCACGTTTGTAAATCATTCAACACTACAGCGTCATCAACAAAATATTCACAGCATTTTTTCAATTCCAGTGTATTGTGTGGATTGCAAAAATGGAATATATTTTATGCCCCGTTGTAAAAATGGACAAAGAGCTCCAAGTCATGTTCAAAAAACTATTTCTAAACAACAATACAATTGTGAAATTGCTCGCTGTAGGGAATTTATGGCAATGGCTAGCCGCAGTGGTCATCCAGCACTCGAATGCAAACACCTAGAAATGGCCAAAAATGCGAAACCATTTCAATTTCCAAATGAACTTCAAGAGTCATTGCTGCAGATCGGCGCATATAAAATAAGAGTAAATCTACAGTCACACGCACATTCATACATCATACGCTAGGGCCCATCACACTAAAACTTATACTATTTACTCTATCCACGTTGAATAAAGGAATAAACCAATCTGCATCTACAATGAGGTCAATGTAACCATAAGGTTATTGTCCTGAGTCATGATTTTAAACATAGGAAATACATTTGAACACTCAATAAATGACAAAGAAATAACCACCCGACACTGGAATTCAAACAAATGCTTATTTATCTAAATTAGTTCAGAATGAAAGTCAATCAATAGCAAAATCCTTATTCTCATAATTACCTATTCTAGCTAAAATGGGTCAGAACAGGTCTCTCGGTAAAGTCTCTCGAGCGGCCGTCCTCAGCATAGGTTCAGGAAGAAATCCAAACGCATGTGAACGCAATGAACGCGATGGACGCAATGGAAACCCAAAGGATGAACGAACGAACATGGACCCTCTCTAGTCTAACATATTTATAGGGAATGTTGCGAATAAAAGTTACAACAAATGTTGAATATCCATTGAGCCGCTGAGCAGAGCGAGCAGGAAAGGAAGTCACTCAGTTACATTTAAGAAACCTCCGCTCAGGAAAAATCACAAAAATAAAAAGACGGAAGAAGGAAACTCGAGTTTGCAAATGTATCTTTCGTAAATGTTCTTTCCTTGATATCTTAGCAGAGCCACCGCAGGCTGGTTATTGTCCATTGTGACTTTATCCTAGTCCAAGGGCAGCTGGAATCATTCCCAGAGCTACTGTCCTCACGGAAAGTTTTCTAACCAGGCAAAAGCTGCGATCAGGTGACTCTCGACCATATTCAGCAAGGCCTTTCATCAAAATTCAATCACTCGAGTGCAGGCTGTAAAAGGCAGCCATCTTGTTTTAGGCCAAACCGACCATCTTAATTAAAAGAAACACAAAACAACGTTACCACAGCATAATGATTAAACAGTGTCAATCCCCACTAATACCCATATGTGTATGTAATTATCTAGCCTTCTGCAATGCAATAAAGCATTAGTACACGTTATTTTAAAAAGCGTTTGTGCTTTAAACAAATAGCACTTTGCAACATTCATTTAATTAGAACCGCACATTATTATTAAGCAACATATATGCATTCCCACGTATAGTTTCTCTCATTAGTAATGTTGGTTAAGCTGACCATAACAAAACAAACTATTAATTAGTAATTATAAACTAGTATTTTTAATCAAAACATATAAACGAAACTGGAGCTTAAAACCCGATAAATTTTCAACAGAAAACTCTGCTCCAGCAATCCCCCCTTTGGTGATATCTTATCACCACAAAAACCAACCCAAAAAAAAAACATTTAGTCCCAATTTTAGGAGAAATCGGAAATGTCTTTTATAGCACAACATTAAACACCAGACTCCCTCACTTCATCCCTCTTTGACTCTAAGTAAACACTCTCCCTCAATTCTTCTAATTCTATTTCTTGTGGGTCTCTCTTTGACCTCTTTTGCTTCTTTTCAGTATTTCTTCTAATTATTCTCTTTTTCCCTCCCCTGTTTTTACAACACAAACACCCCAATCTTAGTATCAATAAAGCAACAATTATGCATGTCAAAGGAAATAAAATTTTACCAATAAAGGTACTACCTATTTTAGCAATAAAACTCTTAATAGCAACTATCTTATTAGCTATTTTAGTCCAGACACTTTCAGCTTCCAGGGGTACTAATTCTTCATGCAAATCAGTAATATTTTTGATATAGACCTTTAGGTCTTTGCTTTCGTCAGGAATGTAAGTGCAACAATGTTGAACTTTCAGCATTCCACAGACCCCACCCTCTTTGGCCAATAGAATATCAAGGGCAAGTCGATTTTGCATAGACATGGCACGTACAGCAATCATCTCCGTATTCATCAAAAGAAACCCTCCAGCGGTACTTGTCGATAAGCGATCTACCACTGTTGACAGTTTCCGAATTCCATATGCATTTCCATATGCATTTAAAGAAATTCCCACTGCTGGAATTAAAGCACCAAAAATATCACCCACTATTTCCGACCAAGTTTCTCTCTTAAAACGTGTTAGTAAATTAATGTGTTCTACATCTTCTATCTTATCTATATGAAAAATCTTTGGAAAGACCAGGCCCACATAACACGTGCCATACCAATGGTCAGGCAACTTGTAATAAGCCTTGTTCCCACAAACATAATACACTCCTGGGAAAACTGGATCTTCTCCACCTTTAAAACCCCATCCTGTTGCAATGAAGTATGTATCATGACATTCACTTGTCCCAACAAAATATGTATCATATTGAGACTTCCTTCTGGTAATGCATAGTTTACCCTTCTGTGATGCATCTAAAGCTAAAGTTGGACTAGCTCCATTCTTCAATTCTCTTCCCATTTCAATGTCCCAAATTGTCTCACTCACTTTATATTTCCCTGCCTTTTCATGCATGCTCATTCTCCTTTCCTCTACCATTTTTAGGAAAGCCTTCTCCTCTTCTTTCAAACTGCAAGTTAAATTGTTTCTAAAAATGTAATCTAATGTTAATTCTTCTTTCTCAATAAAAATCTCACCAAAAATGTTAGCTTCATTAGCTGGATTCAGCTTTTTGTTCATAGGCAATTGCCCAAAAATGTTATCTTTGTTAGACATCTCATAATCTATTTTCCCTAACAAATAAAAAACACTACTTAACACACTACATGAAATTCCATACGTAGCTGGTAAATGGTAACACCTTCTGAAACGGATGCAGGTAATTGCATACAAACGTAGCAATCCCTAACCTCCATTGTCTTTACATATTCATACAATAACTTTGAAAAAACATTGCTAGAAAAATCATTAATTGACCTATCTTTATGTATGTAAATGTTACTAATTCTAGTTGGAACTACTTTTTGTGATCTTTTCTCTACATTGGTCACATTCTCAGTATTTATTCCAAAATGGTCTATTGTAACTCTAAAAGTAACTAGTAAAGCTAGTACACCCCATAATAGCATTAATAATCCAGTACAGCAGCAGCACATTCTACACCATCTTTTCAAAAAGGCACATCTACTTTGATTATTTTCTGTAGCCATTTTACTACTTCGGCAGTGTCTTTTGACTCAGCCTCTTCTACTCCACTACTGAGTTTTGGAACTCTAGATTATCTCACACAGTTAATTTCAGATTTTCTCTTTTTTTTTTTCACTTCACTCCAAGTGACTCCTTCAGTTCATTCAGTTTGGATTTTCATCACTTTTCACTTTTTCTTCAGCAACATCAAATTGTATCAGATCATCAACAACATCCTGTGCATCCGACTCTTCTCCAATGTCAGTCAAGATAACTTTCAGGATTCCAACAGATTTTCCCTCTCCCTCAACCACTTTTCTCAAGATCCCCTCCGGATTGTCTTGACTCTCTGCCTCTTCTTCTTCTCCTTCAGACAGTGCCACATAAGACCATTCCGGTGATCTGTACTTTTGGTTGGGTTTTCTAATTCTTTTGATCTCCTCTGGTTCTTTTGATTTCTTTTGCTCCTCTTCCTTCGCTTGATTTTGACTCGACACCTCATTCACTTGTTCAGCTTTTGATGAATTCACTCGTGTCAGTCGATACCTCAGGCTCTTTATCCTGTTAGGCCAAAGATCTCCTCTCACACTCCTCTTCGGTCTCACTTCTTTATTATTCCTTTCTCCGATCCAAGTTCTCTTTCTCAGAACTCGACCCTCTGATTTCTCATTCTCACTCTCATCTGATTCTGTCTCATTTGCCTCTTGTTCTTCCGCAGTTTTCTTTTGTTCCACAGTCTTTACCACCACTGATTGAGATTTCCCTATTTCTGTCCCTCCTCGGGTCTCCGACACGCAATCTTCTTGCTGCCTACTTGTCCCTTCACCTAGCTTATCAGAAGTGTTCCCTACACCTCCTCGGGGGTCTTCCGCAATCTGTCCCTCTCTATCTTTTACTGACCCTGCTTCTTCAGGTGTAATCTCAAGTGGAATTTCAACCTCCTCATCTGATTCAGGAGTATTCCCTGTGGAATTGCTTTTTTCTTTTCTTTCTTCTCCACTGCTCGTTGGAACTTCAGGCACTCTTACAGAATCCGATCTCTCCTCTGAAACTCTCAATGTTTCCCTTGAAGCCTCTTTTGGAAAGAAAGAATCACCTGACTCTGTTTCTCCCTCAGCTCTTTCAGGATTCTTCTTCCTTCTCACTGGCTCAGTTTCTTCATCATCACTCGAATCTGACTCTTCAAAGTACTCTTTACCAGTCCCTTCTTTTGGATTTGGAACTCTCAGAGTATGACTTGCATGCACCCAGTTCTTCACACCGGCACACTTTACTGCAGTTGTCGTAGTCAAAATAACTTGTCTTGGCCTTCCCCACCTTGGAACCAAGCAATTTCTTCTTCTGTGTACCTTAATCCTCACCCAGTCTCCTGGACTCAGATCATGGGCTTGCTTCTTCTCAAGTGTGGTAGCGTCTTCTCCAACCTGGTGAAACACAGAATGAACTGCGTCAGCCAGGCCTTTACAGTAATCCAAAATCATGTCATCAGTTATTGTCATCAACTTGTTGACAGGCACAAATGCATGTCTCATCGCACGTCCCATTAAGATTTCGTGCGGACTCACACCTGTGGTTCTATCTGGAGTAGACCTAATAGTCATCAGCACTAGAGGCAAGACATCAGGCCATTTCATTCCAGTGGCTAAACACATCTTACCAATTCGGTTTTTTATTGTGCCGTTCATCTGTTCAACGACTCCAGAAGCCTCTGGTCTGTATGCACAATGTAGCTTCTGCTGTATGCTCAATGCTTCACAAATTAAACCCATAAGCTCATTGTAGAAGTGTCCACCTCTGTCTGACTCAATTGTCACTGGGAACCCGTACCTAGGAATCAACTCTCTTAACAGTAACTTTGCAACTGTTATTCCATCATTTCTCCTAGTTGGATAGGCCTCCACCCATCTTGAGAACAAACAGACTACCACTAGAACATACCTCAATTTGTTCACTTGGGGCATTTCAATGAAATCTATTTGCATTCTGGTAAAAGGATCTCCTTCTCTGCCTATTGTTCCTAGACTCACCACAGTTTTCTTTCCAGTATTGAACTGTTGACAAATCAAACATCTCTGACAGATGCTTTCTGCAATCAACCTGAACTTTGCATTATAACAGGTCTGCTTGAATGACCTAATCATTGCGTCCCTCCCCAGATGTCCCTGGCCATGATACATTCTTGCCGTTGTCGACAGCATGGAGTTTGGCATGACTGGTCTACCATCTCTATAGATCCAAACATGATCTGTCTCCCTTGGGGCACAACCTGCCTTGATCCAATCTCTCATTTCCTCATTTCCCGCCTCATCCTGCAACTGTTTCACTTCATCCCACGTTTCTAGGACATTAGTAAACATCACAGAACAAAAAGACATTTCCCTTTCTCGTGCCATATTAATCGAATGATTATTCTTCGCACAATACTGCGCTATGTCATTGGCAAATCTATTACCAAGAGTAACAAAATCATCTCCTTGTCCATGAGCAGCACACTTCACAACTGCTAGTTCTTTAGGCAGCTGTATCGCCTCAAGCAATTTTCCAATCACTTCAGCATTCTTTATTGGAGTTCCACTCGACGTCAAGAAACCTCTCTGTAGCCAAAGCTGGCCAAAGTCATGAACGACTCCAAATCCGTACTGGCTATCAGTCATCACAGTCACTCTCAGATTCTTCCCAATCTTGCAAGCTTCGTCAATGCAACCAATTCAGCCACTTGAGCAGATCTCACTCCCTTCAAAGGCGAAGCTTCCATAACTTCTGAAACCTTGCACACTGCATATGCTGCACTCAGCACACCATCATCAGTTCTCAGACATGATCCATCCACAAACAACACATGATCACTCTCAGGCAATGGTAAATCTCTTATGTCTGGTCTTGGTTTTGTGCAGTAATCAAGCACATCCAAACAATCATGATCAACATCATCTCCAACATTCACATTATCAGCATCCGGTAACAACGTTGCTGGATTCACATTCACACATCTCTCAAGAGTTACATTTGATGCTCCCAGAATGATTTTCTCATATTTAGTCAGCCGACTATGTGACATGTACTGAGTTCTGCTTCTCGTCAAAAGAATAGCCACATCATGAGGTACGAATACCCTTACAGGATATCCCATTATTATACCCTCACTCTGTTCCAAACTTCTGCATGTAGCAGCTACTGCTTTCAGGCAACCTGGCATACCCACAGCTACGGGGTCAAGTGTCGATGAGAAGTATGCAATCGGCCTTCGCAGTTGTCCATGCTTCTGGATTAATACTGAAAGTGCACACCCATTTCTCTCACTACAGTACAACTCAAACTCTTTCTCATAGTCTGGCATTCCCAAAGCAGGGGCTTCACACATTCTGCTCTTCAACTGTTCAAATGCTGCCATTTGTTCCCCATCCAGTTCCAATGGGTCTCTCACCTCACTTTTTGTCAACTTAATCAGTGGCTTTGCTATCAGGGAAAAATTACTTATCCACTGACGACAATAACCCACCATCCCCAGAAACATCCTCACTTCTCTCTGGGTCATTGGGGCTCTCATTCCTCTGATAATTTTGATCCTGTCATCGGTCACCTTTCTCAGACCTTTTTCAATATTGTGTCCAAGATAATGCACCTCTTTCTTGCAAAATTGCAATTTGGCTGGAGATACCTTTAACCCTCCATCTGCCAGATGATTCAGTAAAGCTATGGTATCTACTTCACAAGCTTCACGTGTCTTCGATGCCACCAGTAGGTCATCGATATACTGCACTAGCACTGAACTTTCAGGCATGATCAAACTCTCCAATGATTTCTTCAATAACTGATTGAATATCGAAGGACTCTCTGTATACCCCTGTGGGATACGACACCATGCTAAAATACGCTGGCCAAACCGAAATGCAAAAATCGGCTGGCTGTCATGATGCAATGGAATTGAAAAGAAAGCATGACACAAATCAATCACCGTGTACCACTCAGCATCATGAGGAATCTGATACAAAATCACTGAAGGATTTAGCACAATAGGACAACATGCCACCACAATTTTGTTAACTTTTCTCAAATCTTGTACAATCCTGAACTTTCCATTAGGTTTCTTTAGCCCCATTATCGGTGAATTACACGGGCTACTCAGTATCTCTCTCAAAACACCCTGTTGAATCATCTTGTCAATTATAGGAGTTATTCCCTCAATTATCTCTGGTGTCAATCTGTACTGAGGAATATTAGGATAAACAATCCCTTCTTTCACTGAAATCTTCACTGGATCTACATTATTCATCAATCCCACATCTTCTCCAGTAAAATCCCAGACTGCTGTTTTCACTGTGTGTCTCAACTCCTGAGGCAAATCATCTGGATTAAACACTGCATATGTACCCACAATCTCACTCTCTCTATTGTCTAGAGTCATCCGGTACAAAACATCCTCATCTGGTGTCTCAAAAGCTATTCCATCCGGAGTACAGAAAATTGTACAATTCATCTTGCACAATAGATCCCTACCTAACAAGTTCACTGGACTAGTGTCACAAACAACAAATCTGTGCATGTCTGAAAATTTCCCTATTCTCACCCTTACTGGTTCAGTAAGACGAGTCTTAATCTGTGTATTGGCTACACCAACCACTTGGATTGCTTCGTCCGAGAGAGGAAGATTTCTAATATCTGCTGACCTGACAGTTGATCTTGTCGCTCCTGTGTCTACCAAAAAAGTAACACTCTCCCCATTTATTTTCCCATCTACAAATGGTCCTGCCTGGTCTATTTCTAGAGTTGCACCAAGTATGCACTCTTCCTCCTCTCTTCGGCACCGTCAATAGTCCCCTTCAGATTCACTCCCCTCATTTTTTAACCAGTACTGTTGTACCGGGTTTGAACGTCTCGGTTTGTTTACCTGCTCATCATTGTAGAATCCTGAGTCCTGGTTATACTTTTGGGACCCTCTATTCTGCGGCAAAGGCGGTTTTGGCTCTTGGCTCTGCTGTCTGACCACCTTCTGCTGTTGCTGCTGTTGATTACACCCCTCGTTCTGCACCTGTTGATTTAAGGATTTATTTTCATTACTCACTAATGGTGGATTGGTACACTCAGATCTCCAATGCCCCAATTGTCCACAGTTGTGACAAGGGAATTTCTTTTTGGCCTCCTCTAAATTTCCCTTTCCTTTTCCCGCATATCTGGGTCTATTCCCTGGATTATTTGCCTGCTCCACCAACTGTGCTTCTTGTCTCTCAGCAACTTTCACCTGTGCCCACATTGCTTTTTCTTTCAACTTTCTCTGTTTTGCTTCAATCTCATCACTGAAGTATTTTGCATGTCTCAAGATTTCATCAATCTTTTTACTCTGCCAATCAACTGTATGTTCACGTATTCTCTCACTTATTTCAGGTCTCAGGCCATATACAAATCTGTATACAAAATGACTCAAATCCTTGTCACCCAGGTGTTCATCTCCACTGAACTGTTTAAAAGCCAGTATCAGCCTTTCGTAAAAAGCATGAACTGATTCTTTTGCTTCCTGATGTGTTCGATCTATCTTAACCCAGTCTGTCTCTTTCGGGGGTACTTTATTTTTCAGGAACACAATGACCTGATCATACTTCTTCATAACCTCTGGATCTGGTGCTCCTGTCTTCGGATCTCTTGGATACTCTTTTGCAGGCCAATCTATAACTATCTTACACTCTGCCCACAAGTCTGCTGGAACAATTACATCAAACAGACTATTCAGGTCAATCCACAGCACTTTTGACAATTTCACAAACCTGTCTACCTGCCTATACCACTCGACGGGCTTTTCTCTTAGTCGAGGAAAATCATTCGTAAATGATAAAATATCCTGTCTAGTCCATGGAACATGTACATATCCACCTCCAGGAATTTCTCTCATAGGATAAGCATCCACTGTTTTCTCTTTTTCTCTCACAGGAAAAGCTGAATAAGTCCTGTCCACCGAATCTTCCCTTTTCTTGTACCACCTATCCTTCCATTTTTCTACATCACCCCATTTTCGCAATAAGGCAATCATTTCCTTAATCTGTCCCATTCTGCCAGCACCATTTAGATTCTCAATATCCTTGTCCGTGAAATCCATCCTGTAAGACTTCTGCAAAACCTTCACCTTATCCATGTCAACTCCTTGTTCACTCGCTATTGCCCTTAACCTGTCATGGGTACTTTTAGCCCTCCAGGTGATGCTCTTACACATGAATAACAACTCCCCATCATGATGATTTTTGAGTATATCTGTAGGAATTGTTCCTGCAATAAGCTCCTCCAGTTCTATGCGCAACCTGGCTACATCAATTGCCTGTGAATCTTTATCCTTCTTTTGAAGAACTTTCAACCAATCATTCAAATCCTCAGCTGTTATTTCAGTAGACTTTTTCACTGCACCCACTTGTTCTGTCACCCTCTGTGGTTCCAAAATTGTTCCTCCCAAACAACCAGTATTCAACCCTGAATTAGGCTGCACATCTAATCCTCCACTATATGTGTCATATCTCGACTGTCTCAAGTTGTTTTCACCAGTTCTCATTCCTGATTCCTCCAAAGAACAAGTACCAACCAAACCATTTCCAACATAAGGAACTGTCAAACCATTTTCACCCAGTCTTTGCTTATCAAAAATAGGCACAACCGGACCAATAGTTACAGGCACCGTAACTGCTTCAAGATTTTTCGTCAGCTCTCGGAATTTCTCAGTCAGCTCAGATGATGTTCTGGCTAATTCTCTTGTTTTCACATCACTAATCTGATTCTCTCTCTCTCGCTCTCTCTCTCTTTCTCTTTCCGTGAAAGAGCTATCACTTTTCAGATCTGGTGTCACAACCTCAGTTTTAATAATCCGCAAAGTATCTCTTATTGGAGTAGCAACTGGCGTACTCTCTTCTGGTTCCGGTCTATATGGAGGTGGTCTCTTGTAAATCATGTCATCCAAGACCTCATCCTCATAATCATTAACCCCATACCTTCTTACTTCTGTATCAGGCACCTTCGCTGCACCTTTCCTCCCTTCCGCTTCTTCAACTGTCCTCATAGGATATAATCCCTCTGACATACTAGCATCTCGCCATCTCCTCATTCGATCATGATGAGTTTCACGATCATATTTCCTCCCTCGCTCATGCACCTCATCTTCCCATTCCACCAACGCCTCAAATTGTGTCGGCCTTGGTCTAGGCTCTAGACACATCATCTTTTCCCGTAAATTTCTCAACACGGCCAAATTAAATGAACCATGTTCCGGGAACGCTAAGACACCATCTTCCTTAGTATACTTAGCCCAGTTATCTAACCAAATACAGGTATGATACCCATATTTCGCAACCATGAAGGATGCAGGACTTCTCGTTGGAGGTAGCAATTCACCCTCTCTGGTTATTATGTTCTTATCCTTGTCGAACCACCTCTTAATTTTACCAAACAAGGATTTCTTCTTCTTTTCCTCCGGCTGATAATACATTTTAATGTTTACCAATATCCTCTAGTCCCTTCCGTAACTGTACGATCTTTTGTCCAATAACAGCGCGACTCACACCAACGCACCAATCCTGGAGCGTCTACGTCACTCTGTACTCCTTCCAATCCCTGCGCGGCTCACACTAACGCACCAATCCTAGCGCGAGCACTGTTTTGATTCACTATCCAATCAGAGCGCGGTCTGTATGACGTCAACAGTCGCTGACTGCAGCTTCTGCTCTGTCTTCTGTCACTCGTCTACCCCTCCTTTACAAAGCCTTCTCAGTAGACTTCGTTTCAGACTCTACAAAATCTATTAGTTACAACATATAAACATCTCCATTGTCTGTTTCGCTAACCACAAAATAGTAAAGAAAATCTTTTTTCACAAGAATCCCGCTTCTCTCTAGAACAGCACTTACCTCTGCTCCACTACGGAATAATTACTCTCGTTGACACAGTAGCACATCCCTCTACTCTGCCCTTCTAACATGCATCTATTAACTGTTTCCTCTAGGACTGCTCCAAAGAGTCTTACAATCAACTAAATGCTCATACATTCACGCACTTTCACACCAGAAAATGTAGCACATGCACACAGAATTCTGTCTTTCCCGAGAACAGCGAACAGTCTGTTCCACTACAGAATTATAACATACGTTAACCAAGCAGCGCTTACCTCTGCCCAGTCCTTCAGACAAGCTCAGAGAATACCTATTACTCCTCCCGCGATAAGCTTTAACGGCAAACCTTACGGATCCCTGGGACTTAAGACCAGAGTTTAACAGATAACCTTCGCTACCATACACACTCCTTTTATACTGAAAATATATCTAATAGTAACACACGACGATGTCACTGATTCCGAACCCAGACAATGTGACGCGCAACTTCAATTGTCACACGTTTTTCCTGCATACGTACAGGTAATTCCAACAATCCCGTCTTTCCCGAGAGCAGCACACACTTCCCTCTGCCCTACTACGGAACCGTCACCAGCTCCCAAGTTCCAGAAGCACTACATAAAACAAAACACGACGACTTCAACATATAGTATTAGTACATATATCAACATCAATCAATAAATCAATGAATCAAAAGCCTATGTACAAGCAATCTAATCAGATCAAGACAATAATCTAACCATCATACTGCTACCAGGAAACTGCTGCAGATCGGCGCATATAAAATCTCCCTGCTCCCACAGACAGAGAAAATCTACAGTCACACGCATATTCATACATCATACGCTAGGGCCCATCACACTAAAACTTATACTATTTACTCTATCCACGTTGAATAAAGGAATAAACCAATCTGCATCTACAATGAGGTCAATGTAACCATAAGGTTATTGTCCTGAGTCATGATTTTAAACATAGGAAATACATTTGAACACTCAATAAATGACAAAGAAATAACCACCCGACACTGGAATTCAAACAAATGCTTATTTATCTAAATTAGTTCAGAATGAAAGTCAATCAATAGCAAAATCCTTATTCTCATAATTACCTATTCTAGCTAAAATGGGTCAGAACAGGTCTCTCGGTAAAGTCTCTCGAGCGGCCGTCCTCAGCATAGGTTCAGGAAGAAATCCAAACGCATGTGAACGCAATGAACGCGATGGACGCAATGGAAACCCAAAGGATGAACGAACGAACATGGACCCTCTCTAGTCTAACATATTTATAGGGAATGTTGCGAATAAAAGTTACAACAAATGTTGAATATCCATTGAGCCGCTGAGCAGAGCGAGCAGGAAAGGAAGTCACTCAGTTACATTTAAGAAACCTCCGCTCAGGAAAAATCACAAAAATAAAAAGACGGAAGAAGGAAACTCGAGTTTGCAAATGTATCTTTCGTAAATGTTCTTTCCTTGATATCTTAGCAGAGCCACCGCAGGCTGGTTATTGTCCATTGTGACTTTATCCTAGTCCAAGGGCAGCTGGAATCGTTCCCAGAGCTACTGTCCTCACGGAAAGTTTTCTAACCAGGCAAAGGCTGCGATCAGGTGACTCTCGACCATATTAAGCAAGGCCTTTCATCAAAATTCAATCACTCGAGTGCAGGCTGTAAAAGGCAGCCATCTTGTTTTAGGCCAAACGGACCATCTTAATTAAAAGAAACACAAAACAACGTTACCACAGCATAATGATTAAACAGTGTCAATCCCCACTAATACCCATATGTGTATGTAATTATCTAGCCTTCTGCAATGCAATAAAGCATTAGTACACGTTATTTTAAAAAGCGTTTGTGCTTTAAACAAATAGCACTTTGCAACATTCATTTAATTAGAACCGCACATTATTATTAAGCAACATATATGCATTCCCACGTATAGTTTCTCTCATTAGTAATGTTGGTTAAGCTGACCATAACAAAACAAACTATTAATTAGTAATTATAAACTAGTATTTTTAATCAAAACATATAAACGAAACTGGAGCTTAAAACCCGATAAATTTTCAACAGAAAACTCTGCTCGATTTATTTAACACGAAAAATCGAATGCAAAGAAATAATTGAATCTGCTTCAAAAGCAGGTGTTTGTGCAGTATATCCAGTGTTTCTTTCAGAACATGGTTTTTCAGGAAGATTTGTATATTTTTCTGCATACACTGGCAAACAGGACTACTGGTGTCTTTTCTTAAGGACACGTGTTACTTTTGATATAAAATCAGGACAATGGCACTGCCAATGTAAGGGCAGCCACAAATCATGGATATGCACTCACAGATATCTTTCAATGTGGTGGCTATTTCAAGAACGCTCCGAATTGTTAGAAAATGAACTTTTAGAACAGGAAGAAGACAACATATTTAAAGAGGGCAGTTTTGATATTTCCAGTGACTCAGAGTTTGAAATGTCTCCAGCAGCACTCGTGGAAGTGAGTGAGTATCCACCAGACAAAAAGCATGTTAGAAAAATGGTGGAATACATACATGCTAATAAGTGTATTCCAGAATACATTCCTGAAAAATTGACCATGGAAGACCCAAAAATTCCACAAACTTTCATTCCAATTGAAAAACATTGTCCTTACTGCCCTGGCCCCACACCACCATTACTGGGTGAACCAAAATAAATCTCAAACAATGCAACAGTGTACGGCATGTATAAGATTCATAAAGGTGAGTTTGAAATAACTGTGTTTTAATTACTGTCACCATAACTACCACTTCATGTTGTTTCACTAATTTCTAATATTTCTTGAATATATAGTTATGATTAGATTACTATTTGAAGTCTGTGAATTTGCCAGCTTTCATGAGGCGCTCAGCTTTCTAACTATCACATACAATAATGCGTACTGTGCATTCATCAATATTATGCCCTTATGGATAATTTTGGCTACCTTAATGTTTTCTCCTAGACCAATATAGGATTTCCAACAGTAATAATTCTTCCCCTAAAGGTTCATTGAGAAATGTTAGTGTATTCTAACCAAGTTCTCTCTCTCTGTTTTTATATTGTCTGGTTTTTTTTTTTTTTTTTAAGTTTCAAAAACCTTTATTGATAAATGGAAAATGGACAGGTCAGAGCGCCGTGAATTCACATAGCCATGAAGAGACCCCACTGATCAGCAGGGGGGGTGCAGTTGTCGCTTACGCAGCCATTCAGCCGACATCCCGGAGGACCGGCGGCATTTCAAGAGAAACTTCACATGTAATAGACCAGTCATAATTGCGTCTGAAGACAGATGCTACACCAGACCCCAGACCCCACAGCAGTCCAACATGCCGGAATGGCGAGCCTACCATTATCCACCATCACCTACAAACCTAGTCCAGTCCCTAAGAATTCGTAACCATGTCTCAACACCCCCCCACCCCCCCACCAACCGCACGCACACCGTATCCTCCCTCTCCCAATTACATGCAAACTTCCACGCATTCCTTGCATCTAGTAGTGACCCGCTATTGCGCCTCGCTCGCTCAGATCATTTACAACCCTGCAGTACTCGAACACTTTCCGCATGTCCCCATTTAGGGCGCGTCAGGTTCACGCTCCCCCCTCAACTCTCAAGCGTATATCCGGACTGACTCGCCAACAGCACACCCCGTCACGCATCCACTGGGTCCCGATCCAGTGCCACCCCTCCCTCCGTCCCGCTGTGAGCAGTTGATACATCGCTCTGCGTCTCCCCCTGCCCAGCCGCTTCGGTGACCCCAGCAGTCAGGTATGTTCTATACAGCCCCCAGAAGTTCTTGGGGCGGCTTTTCGGGGGTAGCAACTCACTATATGTCTCCGCCTGCGTGCTGCAGTACAGCATATCACTGGCCAATCTTTTCTTAGTGGGAAGTGGCCCCCTCATCCAGCAAGCCGCCACGACACGCCGCGCTATTAACAGCGCCATGTCCGTCAGGCGTCTCAATGCTAGCGGAAGAGGTCTGGAGTAGCCCAGCAATGCCAGCGCTGGGTTAGGTTGTATGTCCGTTTCCAGTATCTGGCTCAGTTCCCGAAACACCACCGACCAGAACCGAGCAATACCCGGGCAGTGCCAGGCCATATGTATGAAGTCAGCCACTGGGAAGTGGCAACGCTCGCACTCCGCTGTTGTGCACAGCCCATACCTATGTAGTCTCTCAGGGGTATAATATACCCGCTGTAGGTACTTAAAATGTATCAGCCTGTGCCTACCGTTTAGGGACACCTTCTTGGTGCTAGAGCAGCAGTATTTCCACATCTCGTCAGTTATTTCCATTTGGAGATCGGTCTGCCAGCCCCGCCGCGCCGCAGAGCACCGGGGCGCCCGATGCTGATCTCCAAGTTTTTTGAGGGTCGAGACCAGCCTGGACGGCGCCTCCGTTTTGATGACATAGGTAAGTTCCGGGATTTCCGGTGGCTCTGCCATGCCCGGGCCCAACAGGGCCGACCACGCACTTCGGACCCTGTGAAATTGAAAGCGCTGGAGTGGAGTAGCCTCAGGCCGAGCAGAGCCGACCTGCTCCCACGTCTTGACCACTCCATCCAGAAACAGGTCCGCCATCCTATCGATGCCCAAGGCGCCCAACGCCCGCAGTACTCCTGCCTCTCGCAGGGGGGGGAGCCAGACCGCCCACTCCACTCGCATCAATGGGGAATACAATAGTTCACGATCTTGCGCCCTCATTAACGCATGCCACGCGTGGTTCGTGGCTTTAAGCGAATCCAGCCTTCCCAACCTGCGATCCACCGGCTGGAAGACAGTCGCCGGGAGAGGGAGCGGATCCGCGAACAGTCGCTCCAACAGCACGTGTGGTATATCCGAGTTGGCGTGTACCCACGTATGTAGGTGGGCCGCCTGCGCAACCCTGTAATACCTTTCCAGGTCAGGTGCTCCAAGCCCTCCCATCTCATAAGGAAGCGTCCACACCTTCCACTGAACTCTGGGCTGTTTACTGCCCCAGGCCAACCGGACAAGGGTCCGAGTCAACTGCGCAAAGAAGGCCCTAGAGAGCACTATAGGGATGTTATTGAAGAGGAACAAAAATCTCGGCAGAATCACCATTTTCATGATGGCTATTCTGCCCATCAGCGACAGGGGGAGTCTATTCCACACCTCAACATCGTCGACAAGGTTGGAGTAAGCCACCCCGTAGTTTTCCCTGAGCAGGACCTCTGGATCCTTGTGGAGCCGGATCCCCAAGTATCGAATGGAGTCCGTCGTCCACTGCAGGGGGTATTCCATAGGGAACGGCAATGTAATCGGGGTCAGCGGGAATGCCAGCGACTTGGTCCAGTTCACCTTGAGACCCGACAGGGCTCCAAACCGGACCACCTCTCTCAATACGGAGGTGAGATTCTCCTCCGGGTCACGGACATAGAGCAGCGTATCGTCTGCGTATGTGGAAATACAGATCTTATAGGAGGGGAAGTTAATACCCTCAAATTTGTGATATTCTCTCATTGCGCACGCCAGCGGTTCCGCCACCAGAGCATATAAGAGGGGGGAGAGGGGGCATCCCTGCCGGGTCCCCCTGGAAACCTCAAAGGCCTCCATGACTCGGTCTCCCCTACGCAACCTGGCAGTAGGTCGGAAATATAGTGCACCCACCATCTGCAGAAAGGGCTCTCCCAGCCCGAGTTTCCTCAAGACTTTCACCATGAAGGGCCATTCCACGGAGTCGAACGCCTTCTCCATGTCCAGGAAGATAGCTAAAGCCTTACACCCCGGATGCACATGCTGCATGGCCCCAAGGACTGTGCGAATATTATATGTAAGGTTCCTGGATGGGATAAAGCCCGCCTGCTCCGGGGCCACGAGCTCCGGCACCAGCAACGCCAGTCGCATAGCAAGGACCTTTGCGTACAGCTTGGCGTCCACGTTTAGCAGGGAAAGCGGCCTGTAGGAGCCGCACAGGTTCGAGGGTCTCCCGGGCTTCAATATGGTAACTAACAGAGCCTCCCGCATCGTATCAGGCATGCAACCCTCCTGGCATATATCGTCAAATAGGGTCATGAGGTGTGGGAGAAGCTTATCCTGGAATGCCTTGTAAAAAGCCACCGTCAGCCCATCCGCTCTCGGAGCGGTGCCCGCCCTCATGCCCCCCAGAGCCTCTAGGATCTCGTCCTTCTGAAAAGGCAATGCCAGAAATTCCCTCTGTGAATTAGACAAAAAGGGCATTTTTATATAACTGAGGTAGTCATCTATTTCCTCTTCCATATGAGTGGACTTAGATTTATAAAGTCCAGCGTAATAGTCCATGAATTGTTCTACGATCCCGGTCTCATCGGTAATTACCTCCCCAGAATCAGTCACAAGTTCGTCAAGTTCGTCAATAACCAGGGGCCGCCTAGTGTTACGGAGTATCCCCGCTAATAGGGAGTCTGGGCGTTCGCTCTCCCCGTATGTACGAGCCGTGGCGTATTTGCCCATATGCTGCACTTCACGGTCCGCTTCGCTATTGTATTCCGTGACCAGCTTCTGAATCTGTGCCGCTACCCCGGGGTCCGCAGATACCCCGTGGCTCTCCTCCAATTGTACAAGCTGCGTTTCAAGGGCCCCCAGGCATTTCCGTATGGATTTAAGAACACCAGAATGCTTGGCCATAGCTACGCCGCGAATATAGGCTTTAAACGAGTCCCACACCGTATGAAAACTCTGAACAGATCCTAAGTTAGTCGCAAAGAAAGAGTCTATGTCATCCGCTAATTCCCCCCGAAACACCTCGTCTAACAGAGAGTAGGGCGGCAGCCTCCACGTGAACGGCGGAATTCGTTTGACCGGGGAAGCCAGCACCATAAGAAGGGGGGAGTGATCCGACAGAGTACGCGGTAAGACCTCGCACCCCCTGATAACCGCCAGCAGCGTCCGCGAGGCCAGCCAATAGTCGATTCTGGTATGCACATTGTGATATGCAGAGTAATGCGTATAGCCCCCCTTCCTCGAGCACCTGTGCCTCCAGACATCAATCATGTCAAGTCTAGTCAGTTCCGCCTGCACCGAGGAGCGATCCAAGTCCGAGTTGAATGTGAAATTAAAGTCGCCGCCCCACACCATGTCGGCGTGTACGTATTGCCCGCACTGTGCGGCAAGCGCGGTGTAGAACTCTGGGGTATCATAATTGGGGCCATAAACGTTGACTACAATTAGGTCATGACCTTTCCCGGCAAACCGAGCGATTAAGTAGCGCCCGTCCGGGTCTGCAGCCAGTGTCTTTAGTGTCAATTTTGATCGCGGGTTTACCCAAGTGATCACCCCTCTGGAGTGCGAGTTAAAGCCCGCCGCCGCACTATTACCCACCAGCCCCTTAGCCGATAACAGTTTACTAGAGAGTGGGAGGTGGGACTCTTGTATTAGCGCCAGGTCAATGTGATGTCTATGGAGATAATTCAACACTTTTCGCAGTTTGCGGAAATCATTCAATCCTCTGACATTCCATGTCAGCGCTCTAAGGGTCACATCGCCACAGTCACCTTTCAACACTCCAAGGTCAGGCATCCCTGCAGACGCACATCATAACTTCGGCAGCCAAAGGCCCAGCGGGACGCTCCGCCCACCAGTCACCACCGGAAAGCATAGTTCGAGCATGAAATAATAGGACAAAAGGTGTGTCATTCAGCATATCGTGCGTGTCCCAGTCCCCTACCCCAAAACAACCCCCTAACTGCCCATCCCCCCTCCCACAGCTGACCGCCCCCAACCTGGCCAGACAGGACCCCATCCCAACCCCCCTCCCCTCATCACAACAAACACTTAATACCTTTCCCAAGTCTGCCCCCCTGGGGGCCACGCGAGCCAACAGCGCTGGGGCAGAGGCTGCCGGGCTTCGAACACCTCGATCGCTCAACAGGCCAACATGGAGACGTGCCCCCGCACCAGTACCCTCACTTATCAGTACAGCTGGAGCTGGTGCTATCTCACTTCCAAGATTTCTAGGGGAATCCGCCGCTCTCCCATCAGGATCAAAGTGCCCCGTCAAGCAAGACAGGCCTGCCAACTAATGCACATTAACCCCCCTCCCCACACCCCCCCGAGCCCAGGGTCATAATGTTATGGCACCCTCCACACACCAGAAAGGTCTCACCCAGTATCATCCGCGGGGTCCTCAGGCGTGGTCGCCGTCTCCTCCGCTCCAACACAGTTCCAGGAGTCAAGCCACTGCCAGGGTAGCGGATGGCCTCGCATCTAGTCCGCAGGCCCAAACCGAGGTCCACCACCTGCCGTCTAATCCTGCTCCTCCAGTCCAGTGGCTTCCATGCACGTGTCAGTGCGGCCCCGCGGGCCACCTCGCTGACCCCTGGTCCATTCCTTCAGGGATCGTTGCAGTTCTCTCGGGTCCGTGAAGAAGTGCGAATGACCCTGCCTGTTGATCCGAAGCCTCGCCGGGTATAGCATAGCATAGTCCAGACCCAGGTCACGTAGTTGCTGCTTGTAGGGTGCGAACTGCCTCCGTTCCTCCTGGACCTTCGCCGTGAAGTCTGGGTAAATAGCGATATCCATTCCTTCAAATTGCAGCTTCCCTTTTTCTCTTGCCACCCGCAGGGCTGTGTCTCGGTCTTTATAGTTCAGCAGCTTTGCTATAATGGGTCTCGCAGGTGCTCCAGGCTTGGGGCGGGGGCCCAGCGAATGATGAGCTCTCTCAACGACGAACATAGGGGAGAACACGTCCTCTCCCAGCAGGGTGTGCAACAGTTTTTCCACGAAGCGTTCCATCCGTCCGGTGTGTGTCGACTCAGCCAATTCCAACCCGTCACCAGCCCCCCGGCTCTGAATGCGGCTGCCGGGTGGTATCCCTCTCAAACGTAGTACTCCGCCGGTCACCGGCCGCTGATGTGTCCAACAGAGCGGGGGCCCCGCTCACGCTAGTCCGCCGCTGCCGGGCAGCATGAGGCCCGACCCAGCCGGAGAGGGGGGAGACCCCGCGTCGCCCGGTCCCCACCTCCTTTGTGTGCGCGTGCCTCCGCCGACTCCCCCGGGGCAGTCCGCCGCTCCGCTACGCTGGCCTTTCGCCTTGAGGTCAGTTGTCGCAGCCGACCGGGCTCGTCTCCACGCGGCTAGCCGCACGTCGAATGACGCACACCAGGGAGGACCTCAGGATAGGACGGGGACGGCGGCCTAGCCAGCCAGGCAAAGCGCCGCCCGCAGTTTCGATTCCCCCCGGATCTGCCGATCGCCGCTGAAGCTCCCAGACGGGGCGGGTAGATCCGAAAAGAGATCCCACAGTCGATTCGCCTGTCATCTCTGCTGCTAAGGATAGTAGATAGGATCGTTTGAGGGATAGTGCGGGGAGCTCCGCGCTCAAGCGTCCACCATGGTCTCCGGCAAGCTCCGCCCCTCCTGTTTTTATATTGTCAAGTACGCATGTTAGTTTTAATTCTTTAATTGTATGTAGTATGTGAATTGCTTCATAATTGTCATCAATATCACAAGTTGCCTTTGATTACACAAATACCTACCTTAAACATTATATACTCCTGGTGTGATTTTATTTGGAGTTAAGGTCATTTACAAGTGTGAATTTGTATTAAAAAAACAAACAAACATACAATTATAATCATAAATGCATGCATTTGCATGCCTAAGGTCAACGTGGTTTCCCATCTCCCTTGTGAATTGTGCCTAGTACAATCTAGGTAAGTTATTGAATTTGAGTTTATCATTTTATGGCCTTTTTGCATGTGAAATTTAACACATTGACATTGTTTTAGCAAACCGTTTATGATTTTTATATATTTAAATAATAGGTATATTATATATATTTTATAATGCTTTCTTTTCTTTCAAGGTCCTAATGAGATGCACTGTACTGAGGCATATTTACCACAGAGTAAATTTGACTCCCAATTTACTGCTACTATGCAGTAAATCCAGTGGTGGTGAACAGTTCTCAAAAAGGTGGTGCTGATCAGTGGCATGATGTCACTAAACTCATAGGCTGTTGAGAAAAACCATTCTGGTTAACGAAATTATCTAAAGAATGATAAAATCCCCTGCAGTAGGAAAGTGTGGTAAGGCCTTCACATCCATCTTTGGAAAATGTTGACCCTATTGTGTATCTTGAAGAACATTTTTCACAATATAATGGTAAGTCATGAACACGTTTCATGGTATCTTTTGTTTCTTTATAGTGAGTACATTAAACATCAACTTGGTGTAGCAGTGAAATTTAGTCTAAATGGAAAGTCTTTGTTGTGATAACTTATATCTGTTTATTGGAAAGCTACACATGGGAACTTTGATTGCTCCCGTAAAAGAATTGACATAGATTCAAACAGAAAATTACTGGTCCATAAATAACATATTGATAATAAATGGAGTAAGTTTGTTTCCAGATGTTAGTTCCATTTTTTAAATTGTATGAATGAAAAAACATAGTATGAAAACTGGTTGTTTAAAGATATAGCCTGGTGCAAAATGTTATTTTGGAGCAAATACCCTTCAGACTATTTACTACTATGCTAGTACTCCAAACGATTGATGCAGGTGTGCCCTGTCTTCTTTTTTGTGCATCAGTGCAATATTTCTAAAGTAGGGTCCATAATATGGATCTTATGAACTTATCCAAAAGTCACAATGTTTGATAGACCACTGTCACTATAAAACCATAGTTTCATTAAAGAAAAGATTAGTGGCCATTTGGTACAGCAGGAGGGGTTTTTAACATACACTAATACACTCTTAACTTGGTGTAAGAAATCTCAAAACACATACAGTTACGTTAACTAATATTTGTATGGAAGGTGCTTTGCTTTAATTATCCCTATCCAAACATAAGAGTAATGAATATAATATGTTTTACATATATTCTTAAAGTGTTTTTTCTAAGCACTGTGATCCTGAAAACTACTATAGCAGTTCTGGGTGATGAAACTGTGTAAACTATACAGAGACCATTTTTTGGTACTGTGCTCTATATAAAGTTAAGTGTGCATATACACCACTTCTCAGAAAACACTATACCTCTCACAGAAAGTAAGATGAATACCACAAACAAAACTATTTTTCAATTAATTAGCAATAGGACACACAAAAACAAGGTGTAGCATAGCGCACCATGAACAGCTCTGCAGGCCCCTTTCTGCTATTTCTTATATTTATAGTCTAATTAGTTGTTTAATGTACTACAATATTCATGTTCAAATATTTTGTTTAAAGTATACAATCATGATTAGGCATATTTTAAAGGAGAAGATTGGGAAGATCTGCTGGGATGAATATTGTTAATATTTACATCTGATTGTCATTGTGAGATGTCAAGGAGCAGTTGTATGTAGCCAGTCTGACCCGTAGTGGTATTCTATATTACATTCCTATATAGGCCAATGACATGTGGCAGAGCTGTTTAGTTATTCCACGCCTGTTTAGTAGGTAATGGGTGGTTAATTGTTGCAGACTGGTTTAGTAATGGGGGTGGGGCATGACCCCTAGCAGTTTCATTGTATGTGAGTGTAAGAGTGTCAAGCAATGAAAGTGAATTTTTATACAGCCTGTATGACCTAAAATTGACTGACTAGACCGATGAGTCTATGGTATTACTATTATTGTGGGTTTATATCTTGTATTGTATTGCAAATGGATTTATATAGTACCTTCTACAGCTGACGAGGCTTTGTGACTTTTTTGAATAGGCAGGACACTGCTTGGTCATCTGGGCTAGTGCGGTTAATGATTGTCCCTCTCAGAAAATGGCAAGAATGTGGTTTTATGGTATTTGCTACAGCCAAATCCTCATACAATTCTACTGTGTGGACTTACTGCACTGTAAAGTAGCTCTTTTAAAATACCCAACGTGAACTAGGCAGAGCAGTATTTAATCATGTCATTCTGCTTCTTCTGAATAATAAAACAGGCCTAATTATCCTTACTAGCTCTTGTCTCTGTTACAAATCAGGGTTCATTGAGCTCTTAAATGCCCTTGTTCAAAACCTTTTAGGACCTATTATTTTTCATAGCCCATCTGTGTATCTATGATTGCAGTTTTCAATAGAATTATTGGTTTTTAAGATAGGGGTGTGTATAATAGTTTATATCTTATTTTTCCCCTTTGAATCAGGTATATATGTTTATGTAAAGATTTGTCCAATTTGTGCTAGCCCGGTCCGGAATCAAGAATATACGTCAGGATTTCACAATTTTAATGACAAGACATTTTTGACGATTCCTCTATGTGTTCTTATGACCTCGTCATTTCAGGTACTGTGTGTCTGTGTGTTTGTGTATATGTATACTTGTGTGTGCATATGTGCCTCTGTGTATGTGTGTGTTTTTTCACTAGTTGATAATATTTGAAGGCTTCAACAAATACATGCTCATTTATTTAAATTTTACATTGTGAGGAGTAATACTATTTTTCAAAAGTAATGGACGATTTAACTTTATAACAATTGTAGTGATTGCAATATGTTTACATGTGCACTTAATTCACTGTGGACAGGATTCTCATCCTCTGACTCAACATTGGTACTCTATTGAAATTTCGATTTGGCAGATCTGTACATATGTTTAGTTCATCTGCTTATAGGTGTTATGATAATACTGAATATAGTAATTTTAGCCTCTGTAAAATGAGTCATTCAACATGTATAAAATGATTAGACACATTTTAACTACTTAAAATTTGATTTAGTTTAATGTTCTAAAAAATTTCTCTCTTGTTGCAGAATCATTTGTTTGTTATAAACATTCCCAGCAATATTATTACAAGCCAAAGAGATTTAGAGCCCTCTTTTATGAAAAAAATTAGGGGAAATTGATTGTGGTACTCAACTTTATTTTCTCTTTAATAAAGCAAAAGCATTAAGTTAGAAAGGCGTTTGGCAAATACTTCAAACCATGCTTATCAAGACGCTGATTGTTGTGTGTCATCAACCATTAAAGATCAAAAAGTTCTTATTAGGAGGCAATAGTTTTATCTTTAATTCAAAGGCAAAAACCTTTGCATTATCCTTCAATATGTTGGTGAGGATGTGCGTGATAATTAATACATTTCATTACTTTTGTTTTATTTAATATTAAAGTGTGATAGTCTGTGGTTACATTTAAAAAATATGAAAAATACTAACAGATTATGTTTGTAATATACACAATGCTTTATACTCAATAGAACCACACAGCAATTGGACATTTCTTAACTACAATGGAAGATTTCATGGGGATGAAATTTCATCATGACACTCTTAGAAAGGCATTCTTTCATTTGTCAGCAATGAGGAAATATTCTTATGACTTCTATTGCATTAGATGTGGACACCATCCAGCAATTTTAGTTGGTGATGCAAACTGGAAGCTTTCATTTGATATTCCTAGTAAGTAATCATTTATTTTCCCAAAAGCCATTGTTAATAGTATAAACTCTCAGTTCTTCTTATTTCTGGTATTCTACAATTTTCTGTGAAAGAAGCACTGTCAGTTATCTCTCTTCTGCTCTCTTCTGGGCACTACTCATATTGACTGCCCGTATCAATTTGTCTATTTGTGTATCAATTTAAAAATGAAAGCAATAAAATTTGTTAACAAATACAATCAAACGGAATTTGCATTACAGATCATTGTTTAATTAATGGCTTGGTCATTCAATTTCATGCTACCTTTTTATTCTGCTCATTTAACATAGTTTTCTCTATTATTATTAAAGGCCAGCCTGCAATTTATGTTGCATGTCATGCACGTTTCACCCTGGCAATAAAACTATATACATGGTCAGTTTATGGAGTGTGACTTGTGTACCTTAAAATATACTCACTCATTTGTTGTTAATATTTATACTATGATTTTAAAGCTAGATAGAAAAAAGATTTGGTGTTACAAGACATTTCACTTATCCAGAACTTTTCTTGTTTATGCTGAAATTACAATTTTTAAGGAACACTTTGATCCTCATAAACATCTGATCCATTCTTTGTGAATTGACCTCACATAAATATAATGAATTCTACACTATTGGAGTATATTTACAGTGCTAAAACTACTAATACATGAAACATTGAATATAATGTTCTAAATTTATATCCCAGTTCATCTTTTCAAAAGACCCATACTGCATGATCACAAAGAGGAGGAATTGCAAGTAGACATTGAAAATTCTTGGCAAAAAACAGAGTACCGAATTATTGCTAGCGGCATTTGTGAAGGTAAGTATTTTGTTGTTTTAGTCTGATGAGATGCATATTTCAAACAACTACTTAGAATATAGTTTTTTCAAGATAAAGGTTGGATCTCTGCTGTTATTTTCAATAAGTGTTACTGTACATGTCATAGCACAAGAACATGCATCCTATGCATTGGGCAACATTCACAAAGGCAAATCTCAATGTGAGATTCTCTGTACGCATACAGTGGTGCCTATGCATGTCCCATATATGTAAATTTCACCATAAATTTAATTTGTTAACTCTAGATAGAGATGTATTTATACTGCTATGAATGTATTCCTTCTAACATAAGGGTCAAGTGATACATATAACTTAAAATTCATCATACATTTACTACAATTCACTGTACAGGTGTATTTTGGACATTAACATGCAAACAGTAGTTCTACAGACAATAGGCAGAGTTATCAACTACTCTACGTAGAACTATGAATTGGTAAAACTAGGGTAACATGCATTTTCTAATGAAAAAATGCACACCTCACAAATAATTTTGGAGCAAATAAGAAGAGTGCACACCTTGGGCTACTGTGTCTTCAATTGATTCATCTGTTGTGTTTATATTTCTACAATTAGATTTTATGAGGGTCTTTAATGTCCAAAGCTATATGTCCTTTAGAAATATATAATTCTTTTTTGATATTTTTGTTTTGTGTTAACGACAATGTGATTAAAAAGGGCATTTTTAATGCTGAAAGTTATTTGACCATTTTTTTTCGTTTTAGTAGGTTTTGTAAGCAGTTCCACTATTACAACAAAAATTTAGTACTACATGTTGCCGAATATATCATAGTCATTGCTACATTCCACCGTTCGAAGCCATGGTATCAACATCATTTCCTACACAGATGACACCCAGCTCATCATCACGCTTTCAGAAAAACCCTGCCTCCACCAGCACCAGCTACCACAAATGCTTGACGAGCATCACTGACTGTATAAAGACCCACTGCCTGAAGCTCATCATGGACAAGACAGAATTGGTGATATTGTGAAATAACAATTCCCAGAGGAATGAAACCTAGTGGCCTGTTGAACTTGTACCCACACCTACACCAAAAGACCACCTCCATAATCTTGCCATCATCCTGGGTAGATAAATCACAATGAAATGCCAGATCAACACAGCCTCCTCCTCCCTCAGCTTCAACACCATGCACATGCACCGAAAGATCTTCCAATAGCTCGACGTACATACCAGGAAAAAGGCCATCCAATCACTAGTCACCAGCTGGCTTTACTACGGCAACACACTCTACGGAGGAATCACTACCCAGCTCCTAAAGAGACTCTAGATGATCCAGAACTCAGTGTCCTGACTTATCCACAGACTTCCCAAATGGACCCATATCATCCACCACCTCAGGTACCTCCATTGACTGCCATCCAAATGAGATACCAATTCAAGATGCTGATATATGCATATTAGGCCTCCACGACCAGGGACCAGCATGCATTATCAATCACACTGAACTACCACCAGCCATCAAGACACCTGCGCTTTGCCTCCATCACCCTTGCTCGCACTCCCGGCATCTGCTGAAGCTGCATCAGAGGATGCTCCTTCTCTCACTTTGTTGCCACATCCTGGAATGGACTTTACTTCCATCACCGTACAGCACTCTTTCTCGTGGAATTCAGAAGTAAGTCAAAAATAGCTCTTCAACTGATTGCAGCATGATCCTAGTGCCTGGAGGCCCTCATGGTGATTAACCTTGCTCTAAAAATCCTGATTGATTAATTAATTCATTGATTGATTGATTTGTGCACATTTTTAAATTCGTTTGTAATAAGCACCACTACAACAATTATTATTTTTAGCTCTTCTGTGGTCTTCTGTAGGATGCATTTCAGTTCTGTTATCATAACTATATCATTTTGAATAAAACTATTGCTATTTTGACTTTATCTTCTATATTATACCAAGATGATAACTTACTGCAGTTATAATAAACTTGAAGCAATATGTTTGATTAGAATTATTTCTTATAAACCGAAAATAGTTTGTTTTATATTAAATATTTGTTATTGCTGATGTTTCAGGAAATGACCACAAAAATCCTTATTGTACACAACTGGACTACTCAAACTTTGTGCCTTGGGTCGGTAGTGCAACCAGGGTGGGCCCTAAGGTGCCAAAAAGTGAAGTGAAGAAAGGGTTGCCATTGAGGTGCAGAGATGAAAATGTTAATAAAGAAGAAGACAAAACAATTAATGAAGATAAAATCCTGCTACTTCTGGAATCAACACAGGTATCAATTTAAATGTGTTATAGACTTTTCAAAGTCAGAGACTTGACATGTTGGTATAAATGGTTTATCAAAATCATTGATCGAGCTGTATGGTGTCATAATTTCCACGGTGTATGTTATCATTTGTTTTTCCGATTTACTTACAAAGTAGGTAATACATATTGTAACAACTTTGTTTCAAGGGGTTCTTACAAATGTATTGTTTCAAAGTTCATCTATGTGTCTGGCACAACGAAGTCTAGATTGCTTTATGGTTTTTGTAAAGAATGCAGGATAATTGTATCTCTTACATGATTTCCATAGCTATTTAAATTATTTTATTAACCTGGTTTTAATCACAGGTTCAACTATGAGCTAATTAGTGCAATTGAGGGTCTAGCAGGTACAGCTCAGAAATGTTAAATGTAAAACTAGCCCCTTATGAAAAAATAAATACATGAACTGCAATTAGAAGATGCAGTGGTGGGAATGAGGCTTAAAGTGTTAGTTAATAAAAAATATTTCTTTATTTCAACAATACAAAAGTTATTTTCCATTTTACCTGTTATTTGATGACCACTGTAAGTAATAGTCACCGGGTTTCGTCTACGATTGTAAATCTAATTGAACATCTACATCCATTAAAGACTTAGGGCCTGAGTTATACATTGGTGGCAAGGGTATTTCGTTTCAATGCAGACAGAGTTCCCTCCCTGTTAATATAGTGGTCCGCCCATCAAGTTTAATTGCTGTCAGACCATATGTTTGGCCAGGGCAAAGACTACTCTGTTTCTGCTATAGGCAAAACTTCTCCAACTGACTTGTGCAGTGAGGGCCATTTGAGAACAGGCAACATGTCTGCCAGCACAATTTAGGTGGGCAGGCATGGAGTGACTTTTTTTACTGATGTTCATTGGCAGGTAAAACCAGGCGGTGAGGGAAAATAAAACCATTGTAATGCTTACCTCTGCCATGGGAGAAGACTCACACATTATAAGAGGAGTGTTCGATTTTTTATTTTTAGAAAGCAAATCCCACTTTAAATTTTCGTTTTGAAAAAAAAAATAATAATACGGTTAGCTACAGGGCTGTGTCATTTCCAGATAGCCCTGTAGCAAACTGTAAAATGCATTGGCAGTAACCACCATGAGTATGCATCCTGCTAATGCCCCTATACATGACCAACTGCTTGGCAATCATGTGGGAATTAGGTTGTGTCCTCTCCACCATAGGGACAGAGTAATTTCTGTCTACATGATGGATCCACTGGCTGTCCTCAGAGATATTACATACTTTCAGGTTATACTACTTTTTCTTAAGATGTTTGTTGCTAATAGGTTTTCAGGTTTATACAAGGAAGCTTAATTGACAAATGAAGAAATATTAGGGAATTCATGTGAAATGTGCATGTAGTGTACCCTACTCTCAATTTTAATTCTGATTATTAATTTGGAAGAATTTTGTTGATCCTCTGCATTGTGCCTTTACCATATTACATGTGTGTGTTATATGAAGGGGAGCTATGAGAAAGAGTACATCTATGTATGCACCACTCTGCAAAGGTGCACAAGCAGATGTGGCTGCCACAATACTTGTCTGCCTTGTTCTTCTTCTGACCTTGGTGCATTGCCAGTTCTTTAAATGACTTCACTTCTAAGCTAAATTTGCTTTTATCCAAACTGCATGTATGACGGCATAAAACTTCAAAAGCAATTTACAATTCAAGAAATACATCTTTGTTAATTGAACGATTCTTTTTGATTTTGTTCTATGTTGAACCAATGAAAATTTTGTGCATTTATAAATTACAATCTGAAGAGGATAAATGTAAGTGCATTGTGTTATAGGTAATATGTCTTTGGGACATATAAAAAAAGCAACCACATATCTATGAACTCCTTAAAATATGTTAATTACAATTTGCTGTTATATTATGGTAGTTGGAGTTGATTTTCATTATTATAATTAATCTTAACACACAGTATTTTCATAGGCTACAAATGATGAACTGATTAATGCGTGCCAAAGTTTGGGTGTTTCTGGAATTGGATCACAATCAGATCTCATAAACAGGCTTCAAGAGCTTGTCCTCTATAAAGAAATTTACCCTAAGATGTTTACAAAACTACAGAAAACTGGAGGTATGATATAGAAATAAAATATTTAAGTTGCAATTATGTGATATAACCTCAGTATTATAAAACAATTGTGTTCGCATAGAATGATAGGAGAGTTGTGTGTTTTTTATTTCCATGGCATAAAGTTATATAATAACCAATTAACAGTCTGTGTTGGTGTGTTTCTGGAAATATTTATAACATATGCCAGTGTCAGCATTTTTTAATTTTAAATTTTACACTAATGCAATTGCTTTTGTTTTTTAATATGCACTTTTGGGAAACAATGTAATTACAATTGATAACTTTACATGGTTTTTTTTCGTATACCTTTATTCAATTTCAGTAGTGTCTAATATTCCCATTTAAATCAATCAATCAATCAACCAATCAATCACATAATTTGTAAAGCGCACTACATACCCGGTAGGGTTTCAAGGCGCTGGGAGGGGGGAGGGTGGGGTGCTGTTACTGGTCGAAGAGCCAGGTCTTGAGTTGGCTCCTGAAAGACAGCAGGTCTTCGGTTTGTCGCAGGTCGAGGGGGAGGGCGTTCCAGGTCTTGGCGGCGCGATGGGAGAAGGACCTGCCTCCGGAAGTGGTTCTCCGGATGCATGGGACCGTGGACAGGGCGTGGTCAGCGGAGCGGAGGTTCCTGTTGGGTACGTAGAAGGAGAGTCGACTGTTGAGATAGGCTGGGCCGGTTTTGTGGAGTGCTTTGTGTGCGTGGATCAGGAGTTTGAAGGAGATTCTTTTGTCGACGGGGAGCCAGTGCAGGTTCCTCAGGTGGGGGGTGATGTGGTCGCGGCACGGGACATCGAGGATCAGGCGTGCGGAGGCATTCTGGATTATCTGTAGTCTGCTGATGAGCTTGGACGGGGCTCCGGCATAGAGGGTGTTTCCATGGTCGAGTCTGCTGCTGACTAGGGCCTGGGTGACTGTTTTCCTCGTGCTGGTCGGAATCCATCTGTAGATCTTGCGGAGCATGCGGAGGGTGTTGAAGCAGGTGGAGGAGACAGCGTTGACTTGTTTGTCATGGAGAGTTTCGAGTCGAGGATGACGCCCAGGTTGCGTGCGTGGTCAGTGGGAGCCGGGGGGACCCCAGTGAAGTGGCCCACCAAGAGTCGTCCCATGCGGAGGGGTTGGATCCGAGGATGAGGATTTCCGTCTTGTCTGTGTTCAGTTTGAGGCGGCTGTCCTCCATCCAGTTGGCGACGGCCTTCATTCCCTGGTGGAGGTTGGATTTGGCGGTGAGGGGGTCCTTTGTGAGGGAGAGGATCAGCTGAGTGTCGTCGGCATATGAGATTATGTTGAGGTCGTGCTGGCGGGCGATGCGTGCTAGAGGTGCCATGTAGACGTTGAACAGTGTTGGGCTGAGGGAGGATCCTTGAGGGACGCCACAGATGATCTTGGAGGCCTCGGAACGGAACGGGGGAGGCGGACTCTCTGCGTTCTACCGGATAGGAAGGAGGTGGTCCAGTCCAGGGCCTTGTTATGGATCCCTGCGTCATGGAGGCATGTGCGTAGAGTGAGGTGGCAGACTGTGTCGAAGGCGGCGGACAGGTCCAGGAGGATGAGGGCAACCGTCTCGCCGTTGTCCATCAGGGTCCTGATGTCGTCTGTGGCGGCGATGAGGGCGGTCTCAGTGCTGTGGTTGCTGCGGAATCCTGATTGGGAGGGGTCCAGGATGTTGTTGTCTTCGATGTGACGGGTGAGCTGGATGTTGACTATCTTCTCGATGACCTTTGCTGGGAACGGAAGCAGGGAGATGGGTCGGAAGTTCTTGAGGTCGCTTGGATCCACCTTGGGTTTCTTCAGTAGGGCGTTGATCTCTGCATGCTTCCAGATCTCAGGGAAGGTCTCGAAGGACAGGTTGATGATTGTGTGCAGGTGGGGAGCGGTGGACTTGCTGGCTTTGTTGAAGATGTGGTGCGGGAGAGGGTCGGATGGGGAACCGGAGTGGATTTTTCCCATGGTCTTGATTGTGTCCTCGATGCTTACGTTGGCCCAGGTTGTCAGGGTGTCATGTGCGGTGGGGTGCGGTGGGCTCGGTGCGGTGTGGTAGGCAGGGGTCGTCCGGGGTCTGAAGCTGTCATGGATGTCGGTGATTTTTTGTGAAAGAAGGTGGCGAGGGAGTCGCACAGGGCTTGCGATGATGGGATGTCGTTGGAGCTGGGGTTGGAGAGTTTAAAAAACATCAATGTTAATTTCTGACATTATATAAGTACTTACAACTGATAGATTTCGGTCACTAAATGTATAAAAAAAGTGACAACATCATCATATATATATAATACATATGAGTTTCAAAAATACTAATGCAAATAAGTAATCATTTATATGTATGAAAATGTGTTAATTCAAACTTTTTGAACAAATCTAAATCCACAATCCATAACAGTTTCTTCAAGATCAATCGGTGAAAAGACATCAATATTTCATTGATTCTCATATGGAAACAGTGTGAGTTGGTCATGCTACACATTCCTATCATAAACTCCAGTCATGACTTGACATCTGGCAAGTTTAGGAGAATAAGCAGCGCACATGTTTTCCAGCTAAATATTAGTAACACAAGGACCGATTCACCAGCAAAGGGGCATATGTCTGATTTTTAAGTAAGTGTGTATATATATATATATATATATATATATATATATATATATAAATCCACAGGGGCAAACAATTCACGCATTCAAGCATGTCAGCGCTTGAAGGCTTGCACATGAAAAGCATTTTTGTTATAATTCATCCGTGAGTGCACTCGTTTTGTTTGAACGTGAATTGTTCACCCCTGTGGATTACTGAGTAGCGGTTCACCACCGCTGGAGACTGCACCCGGCAAAGTTTGAGGATATATATAGATATAACCACAAAATAGTTTGTTTTTTTCACCTACAACTGCATCTTGTGGAGACGCCTTATGAAATTCCTCTTTCGCACATCCATAAATGTGTGTTAGCCCCTGCTGTGAATTGTTGTGGTGCTTGGTGCCGGCGTGTCACCCATCAATGGAGTGTGGATGCGAGGAAGAATGTACATAATTTTGCTGGGATTCTGCTCATACACAGAAATATGCACAGGAAACCAGGACCTCAGTGAAGTGTGATGTACCAAAAAACTCACCCCAGTACCCAGAACACCTATCCGACTAGCATCAGTGTCTCATTCGTTCTCCGTACTACAGCGAAGCTACCAATGATTAGACAACCCAGAACAAGCGAGTTAGGGTACTCTCAGGAATGGTGGGAATCAAGAACACTCTTTCATTTTTATTCTCATAACAGTCCACAACATGAGTAATCAGAGAGATGGAAAAGTTTAAAATGTTTAGTTTTAACTACGTACTCTAAGATGCTGTGTTTTGGCTAACACAAGCAGGAAAATTATTAGAAAGAAACCAATCAGCATTGTTACAAATCCAAAAAACCCAAAGGGAGAAATCATGTTACAATGGTAGTGGAAACAGGTCGTACAGCGCCTTTTGTACCACCCTCCCCTGGCTAGGAGCTAGGTTTTATAATGATAATAGAAGGTCTCTAGGTTTAAAAGGGGAACCCCAGAGCTCCAAGACCAGCAGAGGTGAATCACATCTCAGGATCAGCAAAGCTCTCTGTCACTGGAAAGGTTTTTTCTCCAAGTGCCTGAATCATGCATGCAAAGTAATATTAAAGGCACTTGAGTTTCAGTTAGTAGCAGCTGTGTGCGTGTTGTGTCTCGAGCAGGGGCCAATCAACCTGAATCAAGAGCATACATTGTTATTATGACCTTGAAGACTTCTGCACACAGTGTACAGACTAAGGTCGCGGTGTAAGTCTAGGGATGTGAAAAACAGATCGTTCTCATGTGAAGAAAAGCAAGCAGTTTAACTTACAACAACAGTTACATGTAGTGTTGTGTGCAAGAGCGGCAAAGTGGCAAAATGGCGTTTAAACTTCTAATACGCTTATGCTAACATAGCAATGTGTGCAAGCAGAACCCTGTCTTCACTTATATATATTTATATATATATATATATATATATATATATTCAATGAAAAAACCATAGGTTTCACACATGTTATAGTTAGCTGGAAATTTTACTGATAAAAAACCAATGAAATTCCCCCGTTATAGTTACTGTAGGCAACTATAACTCACGCAACCGCAATCCTCTGCTGATGCTAATACTGTATTTAGACACTTATTTGCCCATGTCTTCTTCCATTAAATTTTAGCTATACATATATTACAAATATTTTTTTTTCATAAAGACACATATGTCATCAGCAGAGGATTGCGGTCGCGTGAGTTATAGTTGCCTACAGTAACTATAACGGGGGAATTTCATTGGTTTTTTATCAGTAAAATTTCCAGCTAACTATAACATGTGTGAAACCTATGGTTTTTTCATTGAATTAGCAGTTCATTCCGTGCGCGCACGGTGCGCTTCGCGCACCGTGCGCGCACAGTGAGCACGCGGTGCGCTTCGCACACCGCGCGCCCACTTTACGCAGTTAGTGCCGTACACGCAAGGTGGGCACGCAGTGCGCTACGCGCACCGCGTGCCCACGTTACGCACCGTGCGCACATGGAGGACATATTATGCGCTTCCTTGTGATAGATAATCTGTTAAATTTAATTTGTAAGTGATGACATTAATATGCCATGCACAGAGAGTGTTTTTTTTTTTTTATTAAAATTTTTAGCGTAAGCGCACCGTACGCGTACGGTAAGCGTAATCGGCGAAATTTTCAAAAAATAAAAAATTACCGTTTTTGGCCTTGGGGGATCTTTGAGGACTCAACTAACATGGCTATGTGCATGGGCGCTGTCTAAACAGCCCCTTTATATGTTTTTTGCCTTTGTTTACAGCCCCCCCCTCAGAGTGCGAGAGAGAAAATGGCGGCCGCCGCTTCCTGGTTTCGACCGATTCGAATGTTTACTTAGATGTAACAGCCAATCAGAATCGCGCTCGCGCACGCCACCGTACGCGTACGGTAAGCTTACGGTAAGCGTACCGTAAGCTGGCTCAGATATATATATTGATTTAAAGGCTATTTTCTCAGAATCTACTGAACAGATTTACACCAAACCTACAAAAGGCACTTCCTTGACCTGAGGACTACCTCTCTGCCAAATTTCTAGTAATTCTGTTCAGCCGTTTGGGCTGTAGCCCTGTCTAAAGGTCCTATGGAAAAATGCATGGGAAAAACGCGTTTTGGGACCCCCCTTTTATCTCAGCCCCCGCTTGACGAATCCCCCCGAGACTTTCAGGGTAGGAGCGTAGCGTAGCGCCCCACCTATTTTGAGAAATTCACGAGGATTTGTCGACCGGCGCCAAAGTTATTCAAAATAGAATGTTGCGGATTTCCTATGGAAACAGGGTCCTAACTATAACTACCTACTGGCGACCGCCAGTAGGTAATATATATATATATATATATATATATATATTATCTACTGGCGGTCGTGAAATTTTCTAAACTAATGGGGCGCTCCGCTCAGCTCCTACCCTGAAGGTCTCGGGGTGATTCGTCAAGCGGGGGCTGAGAAAAAAGGGGGGACCCAAAACGTGTTTTCCCCATGCATTTTCCCATCGGACCTTTAGTCGAAGGTACAGCCCGAACGGCTGAACAGAATTACTTGAAATTTGGCAAAGAGGTAGTCCTCAGGTCAGGGATGTGCCTTTTGCATATATGGTGTCAATCTGTTCAGTAGTTTCTGAGAAAATTGCAGTTAAAAGTACTTAAATATCTATAGGCGCGCACCATGCGCGCACCGTGCCGTGCGCGAGCGTAATTCTGATTGGTGGTTAGATGTCAGTCAACATTCGAATCGGTCGAAATCAGGAAGTGTCGGATGCCATTTTGTGTGTGGCAGTGAAAAACAAAGGTGGAGAACGTGAAAAGGGGGCAGGGTAGAGAGTTCCTGACCCCCTAGCCTTTGTCAGGGGGTCCCTGAAGGACCCCGAAGGGTGAAAAAATCATTATTATTTTTTTTCAAAAATTCGCGGGGTGCGCGCACGGTGGCGCACGGTGGCAAAAAAATCATTAAAAAAATAGAATTAAAAATCAAGTTTAAGTGTTTAGATGTTGGTGAGTTCTGACAAGAACTGTTTTTGTTGTCTTTTTTGTTTTGTATTTTTTTTTAGTTTTTTAAGAATTTTGTATTTTTTTTATTTTTTTAGAGCAGCAAAAAAAACAGGGAATGAAAAACTGTTCAACAGGAACAAAAAAAAAATGGGAAAAATTATGGGGTGGAGCATGTGTGCTGCTGTATTTTGTTCTCTATTAAGTTGATGCTGCTCTCACCATAACAGAGAACAACATTGCACACATTGCACCGTATATGAACCTTCTGGAACAGAGGGTGGATATCCAAAGGTCTTGAAGCAGGTGAATCTGCGGCCACAGATGATGTGCTCGGCTGAGCTCCTGGAGGGTTGTCTCTTGTGGCTCTTGTAGATTCACGAGCATAAGCCACAGGATGCACTTTTTGGAAGTGCCTCATCATAGAATAAATACTAAAGGAGTATTTTTTTTTTGGATCTCCTCTAGATAGGACAACTCCACAAACAGTGCATGTGACTTTTGGGGCATTCACCTTCTTCTGCCCCTCTGGAAAAGTAAAGAACTTCCATATGAATGAGTCCTTTTGTTTCCTCTGGCTTGGTGGCACAAAGGTCTCCTCTTCACTCTCTGTAGAAGATTGCTGTTCTGCCATTCTCACGTAGTGGAAAATCTGTTCAGCTCCCTCTCCCAGGAAATAAGAAGAAATAATGAGGGGAGTGGGTGTGGTGTTTGAAGATTCTGGAACTGAAACTACTATGAACCAATGAAATGTGTTGTTTCGTAATCACATGACTTGCCGTGCGCGCACCATGCGCGCATGGAGCACGCACGCATGTGCACACGGTGCACGCACGGAGCACGCACGCATGCGCACACGGAGCACGCACAGACCACGCATGCGCACCGCGAAAAACCCTAAAAACAAAAACTGTTTATAAGTTTATGGAAGATATTAACTATGCTGTTCAACTTTATCCAAATATTACAGGATACAGTCAATCTATAACTATATACATAGATAGTTTATTGTAAAATAAATATATAAAAAATATAATAATACATACATAAATTAGCATTTAAAAAACCTTACAAATTCACTTAAAAAACCATAGGTTTCACACACGTTATAGTTAGGAATTAGCATTTAAAAAACCTTGCAAATTCACTTAAAAAACCATAGGTTTCACACACGTTATAGTTAGTAATTAGCATTTAAAAAACCTTGCAAATTCACTTAAAAAACCATAGGTTTCACACATGTTATAGTTAGCTGGACATTTCACTCGTAAAAAACCATTGAAATTCCCCCGTTATAGCTAGTCAGATAACTATAACTCGTGCGACCGCCACTCTATCACAAGAATGATGTCATCAGTGATGTCATGAGTGATGTCACTGACCATGTCATGAGTGATGTAATATGTGACGTCATCAGCAGTGGATTGCGGTCGCGCGAGTTATAGTTATCTGAACTAACTATAACGGGGGAATTTCAATGGTTTTTTACAAGTGAAATGTCCAGCTAACTATAACATGTGTGAAACCTATGGTTTTTTAAGTGAATATATATATATATACATATATATATAATTTTAAATTATACCTCTGGCAATATGTAAAGGTCAAATATGTATGATGAATACATTTGGCAAATGTACATCTATGTATACATTAATTTTTTTCAAACAGTAAATGTCATTTTTTAAAAAAAAATTCAACATTTGGAGATAGATGATGAGCCTCATTTACAAGGCTCTTACGATGCTGGCACAGTGTGGTGGCCTATATTACTTTGCCAAGCAAATTCACGATGCGTGGCTTTTCCTTAACTTGTAAATATGTTCTTCTTTCACTCATAACTCTGCGCGATGGGCCGTACCATGTTTGTTGCAGTGGATTTTCCCATGTTATATCCATGAATTCAAAGGCATTTCCAGATTTACAAGGTTTCATAAACCTCGGGATGCGTCAGTTTTTATATGCCGCTCCACAGGGGGCAAAGAAGTTCCTCAGCGAGGAGAATACCTTTGTTTCTCCTCATTTTGTCCTGTTTCAGCAACAACAGGAATTATCCCTGTGACACAGGCCCCCTTGCACCATGGCGCAAGGGTGCCTGCGTTGGTGCACGACTACCAATTGTGCACTAGTGCTGGTAAAAGCTCACGGATGCATTCTATTTATGTAAATATGATGCATCCATGTGCTTTTAAATGTTGCAAGAAAATGGTTTGCTGGGCTTGGTCATTTTGTTGTAATTTTGGCCCGGTTTTTCAATCAGGAAAAAAGTTTATAATGTATGACCTTTTATTTGTAGGGTCTTTTCACCCATTGCTAACAAAGATATGAACTTTTTCCTGCTCTGCAAACTACTACATGCCTTTCAAATCATTCTACTAGTTGAAAGTCCCCTACCTTCCACAATGAGGAAATTTATATAACACATATATTTAAACCATGCTTGCGACATTTTCCATATTAATACATTTCTGTGAGTGTTTATTAACATTGTCTGAACAATGAAAATGATTCTACACTTGCAAATAAATCCATCTGCTCAACCTAAAGCAAGGATTTTTTGGGTGGCATGATAATGTAAGTCAGGCTATTGTTCGTAGGTTCAGATTGTGTAAATCTTCACCTAATAGAATACAAAATGAAGCAACACATTTGCTGTGATCTTCTTGCTCAAATAAATGTTATTCTAGATGATGTTATGCAGGTCTAACATCTTTAAGTTAATCCATGACCATTAAAAAACAAATTGTACTTCATTCTATAGAAATGTATAAATGACGGTTGCATCTTAGCACAACGCTTGAATGCTCCAGTTATAATGTGTTTTTGTTCAATATTCATTATAAAGCCACGTTTTGTTAGTTTAAATCATTCTTCATCATAAAAGTATATAATACTCATTCATAGAGCTATTAATTGTTGTATATGTTGTTAAAATCTTATCACATAAAATTTGGAGCAGCCCCAAATGTGTTGTGTTTTCTTAATGCTGAAACAGTAATGAAGAAACACACATTGTGTAATATGTGCTTCTTATTTTTCAGGAGGTGTTCTACACATGGGCTGCACACATTCCGTCATTTATTACAGTTCGCCACTGTGGTGGCAAGAATCTGCACGTGATCATGCAGATGGGCTGCTAAGTTTTTTATACCCACCATCAATCTATATATCTGATATTGCTGGTCAGGTTTCTAGACACACCAACAACCGAACAGAGCAACAATTCTTTCAACCCTATGATGGAAGACTATGTGGAGCAACTGAGGAGAATATCCAGAAAGCCACGGAGAAAACCCTGACGATTGAAATTCCTTGGCTGAAAAATGTATGATCTAATGATCCAATGGAATCCATGAAAATGTCTGAGACGGAATTTTATCAGAGACAGCATCCCATATCTGGCACACACGAACGATTGTCTTTGTATGATCGATTTCACGAAAAGAATTTCAATTTACTTTCTGATGGAAGGATTACACTTGAAGGAGCAGGTAAGATTTATAATAAAATTCTATTTTTACATGAGTTTATATTAATAAAACTATAAAAAATGACGTATGAAGTGTAATTCAACAGTCCCACATTACAATACTCATTAATGCGATTAACAATTCATACACTTGCTTTTTATTTACTTGAGAAGGTGTATTACTTTATAACATATATTTATAAAAACTACTTTTATTTGGTAGATGAAAAGGAGAACCACAGAAAGAAATCCATGAAGCTCATTAAAACTGAACTAAAGCAAGAGCTAACACACAAAGAAACATTGAAAGAGAATATGATTTACAGGTTTTCTGTTGGACATTTTCTGATCAATTCAAGTGATGAGGTGAATAGAAAAAGGAAGGTAGTATTTAAAAATGATTATGTTTGATACTCTGCCGCAGGTATGATTGACTAATATTGATGAATTCTGGAATGATGCATTTCTTTTTAAAAAACCCAATGCTTATGATATAATCGAAAACCGCTTTTTGTAAATATGTTTCTACAAGAAAAATTATTATTAGTTGAAGTGGATGACTACTCACCTTATGATTAATCAGGGTATAACTCCCACTGTTATTAAAGTTACCAAATCTAAATCCCTTAATATTTATGACACAGAACAGACAAGCTTAACTTGGAGCAATGTGTGAAGCATGTATCTGCACCAAAAGAGTAATACATTAAAAAGAAAACACAATAAAAATCAGATTCAGAAAGTACATTTTAATAAATACAATTACACTAAAATTTTAGCAGTCTATTTTTGGCAGCCTTTAGACATGAATCTTTACATTCCTTGTAAAAATTGGCTAACAAAAACACTACTTGTCAATGTGGAACAACTGGTAGTGGAACACTGAGACGTACTCATGATTTCAGGCTGCCCAAGATAGTGAAAAGTCGGATACAGAAACCAAGTTCAACATGGAAAGAGGTTTAATCTGGGGTCCTAGTCTTAAGAATGGAAGTCAAAATATTTCATCAGGGCAAGACAACAGTCTATATCCAAAAAGGTTTCCACTATATAGGATAGCCATTAAACTAGATCTGCATGATGCCATTGGTTTATTCATGAAAATCTCAGAGTGGAAAAATATCATTTTGCACCCAGAGAACTTTTCTAATTGCCAAATGCTTTTGCACATTCACAAAATCAAGATTTCTGAACTGGTACTCATGCCTTTATTCAGAGCTCAGAATCATTCAGGTGGTAAGGCTGTAGACTGTGTCTGATGATGGCTCCAAGATGGCTCCAAGAAATTGGTCTCTGCAATATAAAGCTGAATCACATTTGATTTTGGTGAAAAGTTTTGAGCAAAAGAAGTTTGTTTCTTCAGCCCAACAGCAACACAACCTTGACGGATTAGCTTGGCAGTTTTGTCCTGGCCCTCTAGAGTTCTTCCAGTCTAAATCATTGCTAAATCCCAGGTTTTTATTTATGCAGTAGAAGTCTATTGATTCACCGCCAAGGCTTCCAGGACATCAGGTAAATCAATTGGGGTGCAAGAATCAATCCATCAGAGGCCACCAGCAGGGTCTAGATCATCTATGTATCTCAAATAGCTGTAGGTAAAAGTAGATTTTATAAAAAGACAGGCTGTACTGTCTAGTAACAGGATGTGGGTAAATACTCTATACCTTTCATCAGAGAATAGTGGGCATAGTGAATATATCCTAAAGAAAGGCACCACGTTACAAAACAATAGTTAGTCTGTAAAGAGTGAAGATGTTTGTCTGATCTGTCATGGCCCTAATAAAACTCCCAATATCATTCATTACAAAAAAAATCCATGCAAGGAGATAGTCGAGTTCATGTTAAATTTCATACGGGGTATAATGACCAAGAGTGTGTTCAAGCCCAAAAGAAGTCTCTGACACCCCAAAGTTCAATGAACCGCATGTGTAGATGTTTCTCAAAAAAATCCAGCGTGGAGCATGCACTGTTTTAATGGAACATGGACATCATGTCAGTATTAAAGAACCAATAAATATTAGTTGAAATATGTCAAGAAAAGCACATCAATCTATCAATTTTGCCCCTACATATAATAATTACTAACCACTTTGTCAGAGCACTCAACTAATGTAATGTGTCCGTTCATGGTGACGTGTTCATAAGGATCATATCAGTGTAACAAATTGCACCATAGATGTACTACTTATTAACCAACAATGGCAAAAGCAAACAGCAGTCAATACAGTACCACTTCATCAACCATTATCAACGTGTTGCACTGTAGGAGAGTCAGATAACAAAAATATGTTAGCCCCTATTCTAAAATATTTACAAGACATACACCAAACGACAATCTAACTAGAAAGAAATGACTTACGTCTTTCAAAATGGTTTGGCATGGTAGCACAGAGACCCTCAACCTGTCATGAAAGTAAAGACAGGCAGGAAGAAACTATTTTAGATAGTTGCTGAAATCCATAACTTATAAACTGTCTACCCCTACTTATGACTAAAAGGTCACCATCTTGGGGTGTAGTGATCACCTCTAAGGAAAATAGGAATATCAGTTAACTTATATTGTTGTCAGTCTTGGTGTAGAAACAGCTGACAATTATAAAACATAAGTCGTAGTGCAAATGTTCATGTGTATAAAACCGTAATTCAAGTCCCCAGCACATGTTGAAATCTGACAATGCAATAAATAACAGCAGTAGCTATTGTAAGTCACAATAGCTATATATACAGAAATCAAAGTTGTTTCCTTGATCTTTTATTCCTTCTCATGAATTCTTCAAACTCTGATCTTTAAACCAACACGTATTTTGTCGCCTCAGTAATATGTAAATGCACATTTTTCAAGGCTTTGCAGTGTTCTGTTTTATGTATTTGAAGTGTGGTGATAACTCCATCGCACGCTGTCCTTCGGCGTGTGTTAAGCAGAATCGATGCGCTTCTTAAACTCGCTCTTCAATATTGGAGTTAGGTCACGTCTCAGTATTACTGTAAATGTCCCGAGTCCACATGCCGAGTTCTCATGTATGAGCATGAATTACGTTGTATTGTACCTTAGGCCACAGGATTTGGGGAGGCGGGTGGTTCTCTCCACCCTACAGCACCGTACTAATTAAGACTATTCAATCAATATTTACTGGATATACCTGCTCAGGCACCATTTCCCTATTACCCATACCACCATTCCTTCCTGTGTGTACAAAACCGCTTTAAGATTACGGTTGTAATGTCTGAAGTCTAATCTTGATCAATGGACCAATGAAACTTATTATTATCAGCCTTTGTTAATCACATAGCTACCCGGAGGCATCCAAGCGCTACCAGCAACAGACAGGGCAGAAGCTAGGTGGTTTAAGGAATGGCGTTATGGAACAACCAGGTTTTGAGGAGCTTCCATAAGGGGGGATGGAGGGTCACTGAGCGAAGATGTGGAGGGAGAGTGTTCCGCAATCTATAAGTGTTATACAAAAAAGGAACTGCCTACACAACTTTTTAATTTTAGTGATTGAGGCTAAGTATAAGTTAGCCGAGCAAAGGGATTACCTGGTATGGTAGAAAGTTATGAGAGAGCAATTAATTGGGGTCCCTTTCCCCCCAGAGGGTCTTATGGGCTATGTGAAGAGATTGAAATGTAATTCTTTTATTAATAGGCAGCCTGTGTAGGGTCTTCAAGGCCGGATTAGCGGAATGGATTTTTTTAAATATTAAGCAGCATCCATGCGGTAAAATTCGGCACAACTTGCAATTTGTTTATCGTTGACTTTGGGGACCCAAGATAGAGGGAGTTTCTGTAGACAGGCAGGAAAGGATCAGAGCTTGGATCATGATACTCCTTGCCATAACGGAAAGGAGAGGTAAGAATTTCTGAAGCAATCTGTTGCATTGTCTGCCATTTTTCCCCTGCTGCTGCCCCTGCAGCCCACCCCCTGACCCAGCCGAAGGTGTGCCTAAGGCAAGCCCGTCTGCGCCCATCCGCGCCAGGACCACGCCCAGCACCAGACCCCCTGGCCCACGCGAGTGCCACAACCAACTCTGTTACAACGCCAACACCCTCCGTGCAATCAACACCGGCCACCCCGAAGTTCACCCACGGACCCTTCACCTGCCGAAACTGCAGCTACACCTGCCAGCACACACGGGTACGTCCTGCACACCCCACCAAAGCAGACCACAACCACTCAGATGCATACTGCTCAACACCCGCTCCGTCCACAGGCAAGCCATCGAACTCTGGGACCTACTCAACTTATCCTCCCTGGACGTCGCTTTCCTGAAGGAGATCTGGATGAACTCACATTGGCACCCGACATCGCCATAGCCATCCCGGTTGGCTACTAGATCACCCGCAGGGACCTCACCAACGGATCAAGAGGAGGAATCACTATCGTCCACAGAAACACCCTCAGAATCTCGACCAACACCAAAGACACCATAAGCACTGCCGAATACCTGCACTTTTCCGATCCACATTGATCCCAACACCACCCTTAGAGGAACACTCGTGTACAGACCCACCGGACCCAACCACAGTTCATCGACTCCATCACAGACGCCATCAGCATGCACGCTATGGCCCCCACTGCTTACATCCTCCTCAGAAACCTGAACTTCTACCTCGAGAACACCACCAACAGCAACTCCACCACACTACTAGACAACCTCGCCAACCTCAGCCTCAAACAGCTCATCACAACACCCACCCACTCCGCCGAACACACGCTCGACCCAATTTTCTCCGCCAGCAGTAACGTCTCCATCAGCCACACCACCGAATTCCAGTGGAATGACCACCGCTGCATCCACTACTCCTTCAAGAAAACCACCGCACACAACCACCAGCAAAGAATCCCCCACCGCAGCTGGAACAAGGTCACTGAAGAACAGCTAATTACCACCCTCGCCCGAGACCCACCGACCGACCACACCGACACCAACACAGCCGCCCGCAACCTCAAGCAATGGATTTATGACTGCGCCACCACTCTCGCCCCGATCAAGAAACCCACAAACAGACGTACTGACAGAAGATCCATCTGGTTCACCGCCTACCTCTAGACATCCAAGCAGACCCGCCGGAAACTAGAGAAGAAATGGCGCCACGAGCAAACTCCAGATAACCATGCAGACCTCAAGAACACCAGCATCAGACACCACTAACTCATTCGTACGGCCAAAAAGTCCTCCTTCAAGGAACACATCAACAACAACGCACACAATAGCAAAGAGCTCTTCAACATCGGGAAGGAACTCGCCAACTCCAGCTCCAACAACATCCCGCCGTCACAAGACCTATGTGACTCCCTAGCACCCTTCTTCCACTGCAAGATCACAAACATCCACAACAGCTTCAACACCCAGACCTCGCCAACAGCAGCCAACACCACAGACTCACCGGCCCCCCGTCACACCGGCCTCCTGATCTCCTGGAACCACGTCAACGACGAAGACATCATCAAGACCATGAACACCATCCACTCCGGCTCACCATCTGACTCCTGCCCCCACCACATCTTCAACAAAGCGAGCTCCATCATCGCACCCCAACTCCGCAAGATCTTCAACAACTCATTCAAGACCGTCACCTTTCCGGAAAGCTGGAAACATGCAGAGATCAATGCCCTGCTCAAGAAAACCAATGCCGACCCAAAGGACCTCAAGAGCTTCAGGCCCATCTCACTGCTCCCGTTCTCGGCGGAAGTAATCGAAAAGATCGTCAACAGACAACAGACCCAATTCATCAAAGAAAACATAACGCTGGACTCATCCCAATCCGGATTCTGCAGCAACCATAGCACAGAAACCTCCCTCATCGCCGCCACTGACAACATCAGGGCCGTGCTGGACAACAGCGAAATCACAGCCCTCATCCTCCTGGACCTCGAGGCTGCCTTCCACATCATCTGCCACCACACCCTTTGCACACGTCTCTACAAAGTGGGGATCCATGACAAAGCCCTGGACTGGATCACCTTCTTCCTCACCGACAGAACCCAGAGAGTCCGCCTCCCACAAATTCTGATCCGAAGCCACCAAGATCACCTGCGGAGTACCCCAAGGATCATCCCTCAACCCGACCCTCTTCAACATCTACATCTTCAACATCAACATCTACATGACACCACTCGCCAACATAGTCCGATCGCACGCCCACCAACGCCAAAACCTACTTCCACGCAGGGATGAAGGCCGTCGCTGAATGGATGAAGAGCAGTTACCTGAAATTGAACTGGGACAAGACGGTGGTCCTCATCCTCGGCTCCACCCCTTCTGCCTGGGACGACTCCTGGTGACCAGCTTTGCCAACCACACACGCAACCTGGCGTTCATTCTGGACTCCTCTCTGTCAATGACCCAACAAGTCAAATCCGTCTCCTCCTCCTGCTTCTACACCCTCGGTATGCTTCATAAGATCTACAGATGGATCCCCACCAAAACCAGAAGGACGGTCACCCAAGCCCTCGTCACCAGCAGGCTGGACTATGACAATGCCCTCTACGTGGGAACCATGACCAAACTGCAGAAGAGACTCCAACGCATACAAAACGCCTCCCCATAACTCAGCCTCGACATTTCCCACCACAGCCACATCACTGTCCACCTGAAGGACCTACACTGGCATCCCATCAACAAAAGGATCACCTTTAATCACCCACGCTCACAAAGCACTCCACAACGCCAGACCAGCATACCTCAACAAGCGCCTCACCTTCTACACCCCCAGCCGCCAGCTCCGCTCCGCTGACCTCACCACCATCCCACGCATCCACTGAACAACCACCGGTGGCAGATCCTTCACCCACCTTGCCGTCAAGACTTGGAACACCCTCCCCTCCACCTGCGACAGACCCAGGACCTACTGACATTCCGTAGACTCCTGAAGACCTGGCTGTTTCATAAGTAGCTGCTTCCCCCCCAGCGCCTTTCGACCCTTACGGGTGAGTAGTGTGCTCTACAAAGGATTGATTGATTGAATATAATAATCACATAGCAGGTTGCTGCCAGTTTCACTGCTTGGTGGTCAAATTTAAAGGACTTATCCAGCCAAACGCCTAGTCTTTGAATCTTTGTATTGGGGATCGGAGCAGGGCCAAGACAGTTTGGCCATGTCCATTTGAGGTCAGCGATGGGTGGTTGCCCAGGACCATTAACGATGTTTTATCTCCATTTATCTTACGAAAGGAGTGTTCCATCCAGTTTGCCACTTTCTCTAGACAGGATTCCAGGTCAGATGGAGAATTCTGGGGGTGGTTAAGAGCAAACACCAATGGCGTATTGTCAGCATATGTGACAATATTAATCCCGTATGGTAGGATTATCTCTGTGAACAGTCTCATATACACATTAAATAATGTGGGGCTCAGTGACAAGCCCTGGGACAATCCACAGCTGAGCTATCGGCTCTTTGAGGTAGTATCTCCTTTGAAAACCTGGAATGTTCTGTCATCTAAAAATGTCTGAAGCCAGGTAATAACCTAGTAACTAGATCCAAATACTAATTCAGGGTTTTCTATCCCACTAAATAATACATCAACATTTTATAGTTTCAATTGTCAATGGTCCAGTTGGAGAGCAGCTCTCAGAATATTTCAAAAGCAGAACACAATCCATTCATATAATAATGGGGGAGCAGTGCCAATGAATTACTGATATAGAACACCAACAATTCATTTTGTTCAATTAGTCCAAGATTTTGTTCAAAGGGAAAATAAAACACATTATATGACACTGTAGAAGTAAAGTCAACCCATTACCAAAAAGGAACGCCAATTGTTTATCTTGTGCGATTAGTCCAATCTTATGTATCCATCATTCAGTAAAGAATAAACATCACAATCTATATTTAATTAGTCACAGTTCCCCCTGCCAAGATTTTTTGGAGAAATTGCATCCTTAAGCCATGATACCCTAAAACAATTAGCTTTTTCATTCACATATTTCAATCAGTACCATCCTTTAACTTTGCAATAAATCTCTTTGCATTCCTTGGTGTTGAATAGCGTTGCAAAATTGCTACCTTTTGGGTCATGTTTCATCACCTCCACCACCTGCCAATTGATCTTGTCATTTGCGTGGCCTATTTCAGTGTCTAACATGGGAGGCATATTCCAGTTTCCACTTGATCATGCTGCGGTATTGGCTTTTTCAATGCTCTACCATCTGTGAACTTTGGCCAACATAGAACATACTAAAAGGATAAGAAATTACACAGCATGCGATATTTGTATTACAGTTGGAGAATGACCCAAGATGAAATTGTTTAAAATTTGTCTTAAATGTTCCTGTGTTCATCGTGAACCTACACTTTTGGCAATCACCACACTTGTAATTACTCAGTAATTCTGGGGCTGCCCAACATGACTTAATAATGATCATTGAAATCAAGAAGGCTTAGCATCTGATAGAAAGAGCATCCTGGACATGTGCCACCTAACTCACAACATCCATACTTGTGCTCAACTCCAGGCCGCTGATACATACACAGATCTTTTGAAACCCACATCCAGCGATAGCGAGTAAGATTGATTGCCAAGCCACTGAGCCGCTTGGTGAAGTTGTTCGGACTAAAACCACTGCCACACTTTGGGGCCCGATTTAGAGTCTGGCAGAAAGCTTCTCTCCATCTCATTATGTTCAGGTGTACCTTAGTAAGTAGATGTAAGAACTCCTCCATTTCTCACTCTGACATATACCAAGGACAGTCCAACAGTGCAAGGGGTATTGGAGGCTTTGTCATTTGTCTGTCTGTCCTATTTATGTTGGTCATTCAAATGGCAGATTTTCACTGCGGGTCACCGCCTGGTAAAGGCTGCTGTATGGCGCAGTAAAAACTGCCAAATGGCCTTCACAAATTGGATAAAAAACCATTGGCAAGGGGGTCAGCGCTTTTATTATTTTCAAAAACAAAATCATGCTTTGGTATTTTTTTTTAAATAAAACAATTCTAAAAAAGTTGAAACATGTCAACTTTTAATGTATTGGCAGGAACGGTTGTGAAGGTGGTTCACAGTAATACAAGTGATGTTGACTTGCTAATGAACATCCCTAAATATGGTGGGCAGAGTATTCACATCATGGCGGGAATTAAGAACTCCACCATGGAAACAGTCTGCCAGAGTATAAATCTGGTACCAGGTACTGATGGATGGCGACCTGAAGCCTTTCAACCAGCTGAAGGAGAAATTGGCCCCCACCCACGACAGGCTTTGCAATAGCTGCAACTGCAACATTGCCTGGGGCAATGCCCGGGTCCCTGCCCATGGTCCCTACCATCCTCACGGGAGGTGGAATACTTGCTCACATGGGGCCGACATCGGGGCATGAAGTAGCAAGTGAGATTATGAAATCAGTTGGTACTTGATGTGGTCTTTCTCTTTCCTCCAATTTGCATTTCATGACTGCCAACGCCTCGTCTTGCGGAATATTAGTATACAATGATATAATGTCAAAGGATACTAAAAGTTGACAGTCAGCGTTGTACGAGAGGTTCTCTATTTGTAATATGAAATACCAATGTAGGGTGTCAGAGCATTTGACATCACACATATTACACAGAAACAATCAATCTTATGTGTGTAAATTACTGTGTAGGAAATGTTACATAAGACAAAGGACTACAAGGTGGAGGAGTCACATGACAACCATACTAGTAGGCAGCATAGTTTAATAGTGATTGGTCTGGAGAAACACAAACTCAGAATTTAAAATGTAATGCCATGGTTGGTGGTTCTCAGAATTGATTTCTACCCAAATCAACCCTTTTTCTGCAACATTAGGATAATCAAAGACTGGGGGAAAAACCATAACGCTCTAATTTATATCTTGCAGTTTGCATGCAGCTCTTACACAACAATTAAGAGCTCACTGTTCTATGTTAGGATTTTAACTTATTAACTGCAAGTAACAATAGGGTCTCTCTGACAAAAGCAGTAACCCACTGACCTATTTATAATATGTGCACTTTGTGATCTGCATGGTACATGCTCTTAGCAGCAGGCACATTAACCCTATGAACTTCGTTTCCATGAGTCAAAACGTCCACTAGACAAAACCATCTAATAAGAACATTAACCACTGGAGTTATCATGACATTTTTACTGTTGCCAGAAATTGTTGGAGGCCAGGATGGAGGCAGCAAGTGTTTTTAAAACCATTTTATACTTGCAAACACGACGCCTCCACCTAATGTCCGCACCAGCCGCGGTCCATGCAGGTAACAGCGGTGGGCCCGGGTGAGGGGGGATTTAGAGGGACGACGCAGAGGGAAAATTAATTATTTATTTAATTTTCCCTCTGCATGATCCTTTGAAATCCCCCCTTACCTTACTCTGCCCCACTGCTGTTACCTGCACGGACCATGGCTAGTCAGTGCCTGGTGCAGTCACACTGCCCTAGAGCCACCCTGTTTAAGGGTCCTGTGACCTCAGTGACAGAGTCACTATCACTCTATGGCATGCTGCTTCATAGGCCTGCCTGCAAGACTAGAGGTGAACTTCAGAATGAATTGTGGCGGACAGGCCTTCAAGGTTAACCTACACTTGCCACTGCTATAGGGTCCACCTGCTGGTGCTAAGACACCAGGGCTTTTAAGATCTTGTGGAGCCTTCTAAGGTTTAGCATGGGAATGTGCTCTCTCAGGGGGAGTGGTCTGGTGGACTGGTCATAAAGGCTGAACCTGGTTCCCCAGTTCAGAATTCAGCAGCTCTGACCATAGTGCCACATCCTCTCCTCCACTGAACACCATACTGCCCCATTGATAGAAACCAAACTTGCACTGCACTGACCCGCTATAAACAGGCAACTCAATTCAAATTACACACACTAAATAGGAGCAATATGCTGCCTAAACTTTTTTACAAAATCCTAGAAAAAGCAAACCCTCATAGAGCATGCAATTTTAAGTAAAGCATGTGTAACTAGGAACAACATGGTTACCTTTTTCTTTTTACACTCATTATTCAGAAATTAGTGAGTGCTTTTGCCTGAAAAGTTAAGTCCATGACTACAGAGGCCAGAAGGGGCCCGTTTCAATGCCCATTGCTTATATCCTTACAAAACGAAAGCAGTGTGGTTTAAAATGACCATGTTTGTGAATACAGAGCCGCAGTATGCATTTTATTTTCCAAATCACCCATCAAGCAGGTATTTCAGTACCTCCAGGAATAGTAAACTTTCCCACCCAGGAAAAACAATGTTGATCAAAGAGCTAGGAGAAAACAAAAGTAGCGCTTCACTGGCAAACACTGTAAAGTGGCGCTAATGTGTTTAGGGGTGAATAACTCAATCTGGCCACCTTGCAACCACTCTGTCTTGCTTTAGTTAGTTATTTTTCATATTTTGAATGATTTTTTCTCTCCACCCCGAGGCTGCACTTAGAAATTGAAAAATGTCGGAAAAAGCCGAGGTATCCAGCAAGTGTTTTTCTTTTTTGGATCCATTTCACAGGGGAGCAAATAAACGAAAGGAGGAAAGAGAAGGTAATATGAGTTTCTTGAAGTCTCCGTTTTACTAAATGAGGAGGACCGCCACAGTAAGAGAGGGAAAAGAGAGGGGGAACAAAAAGGGAGTGGGGGCACCTGCCAGCGGCAGGGGAACTAGACAATGTGTTTGTCTGCTTTGGGCACGAAATCCTTTTCCTTCTCTGCCCGTTTCGCCCGTACTGATATCGCTTAGCAGGTTAATGTGTGTAGGTATTCGGCCGGGTGGCTGGGAATGAAGAGGCTTGCTTGCAGCCCGGCTCCGCTGAGTGAGGGGGCCCCTGGAGTGTGGGGCCCCCCGCACCGCAGGAGGTGCGGGGGCCTTTGTTACACACCTTCCTCATGACATGGACTAACTCTACCCCCTCAATAGTCGGAATTCCCTTCACTATCTGAATCTGACCTCAGAGGGTTTCTCGTTTCTTTCATGGGTTAGTTTTTAGGTCTCGTCTGGCGTAGCTGCGCGCATGCGCAGTCTCGCCCGGCGAGATTTGATGTTTTGAGGGATTTTCTGTAAGGTGCATTAAGCCCCGCCCCTCTTTTCCATTGGCTGGCGTCACCGTTTATGCTAAACGGTGGCCAGCCATTGGAAAAGAGGTGTCGGTGACGTCTTTGCTTGGCTTTCTGAGCCGTCCCATTTGGACGGCCTTGCCTGCTTTGCGTTCGTTGCAAAAGGTTTCTTATCTTTATGGGGCCAACCACATGGCCCCATAAGGACAAGAAACCCATTAACAGGCGAGGCCGTCCAAGTGGCTCGGCAGAGAAAAGCACGAGCAAATACGTCATGGCGTCATGCGATCTGCTCCGTGCCCCGGGAGGAGCGAAGAGGAGCGCCGTGCTGTAGCTGAACATTTTCACGTTCCCCAAACACGTGGTGCAGTACACGGGCTCTGGAAGGAGGAAACGCAGAGACGGCTCGTTTTTAAGGTGCTGCGGGTTTAGGGGCATTCTTTATTTAAACACGAGTGGGAAGAAACAGCTGGTTTAACATGGCCGCCTTGCAGCTGTGCGAGCTGGCCTCTCCCACTCCAGCGGGCTGTTGATTCATGGCTAACAGGATCCGAGGCCTATTTATGAAGAGATAAAATGCGAGGTGTGCTTGAACATCAGAGAGCTATGGGAGGCATGGGCGGCTGCCGCTTCCCCTCTAAAAGCATTCCGGTAAGACACCGTTGATTTCCAATAGACAAAATATATTGCTTTGCGGTCTCTTGAGCAGACCGTGCATACAGAGACTGCTATTTGTTGAAGGAATCTTTTCTTCAATTACCAATGTGAACCTAACCCGCCAAAGTTGTGAGCATTGTTACAGTCCGATCTCTTTAGGACTTGGACCTTGGCGTGCGTTGGGGGTATCTAGTGTTCACATCACCACCATCACTACTCTCCACAATCGCTGCTTTCCAAAACCAGTACCCTCCACTACAATAAGTGTTCACCTACCCCACTATGCATGACCACCACACACTGCTGCCAACACCTGCCAAATCCACCATTTTTCACATCACAGCTCTGCAGGCCCATCACATTCTGCCTGCATCACCCGCTACATGCGCCCCCACCCCTTTTAGCCGATGCGTTGTTACTATTCGTTATGGTAACCTCAGTACATCTAGTACCAGTGGGTCACCCTTGGATTTACAGCGCCATAGATTTCGATTGACTAGAATATGAAGGGCATGCGTAACTGTTAAGATTGTGCCATGCTTTTCCGGTACCGACTGTCATCACTGCTTAAGGAAGCCTCGGTTCAAACAAGTGAAATGTACTGAACAGTTATTTTGAGGTGACAACCAAAGACAGGACAGAATGATAAAGCCGTTTACCACCATATATTTTAAGTAGCCCACCAGAGGAAACCCTTTAGAGTGGATGTCGTACGCCAGTGAAAATATACGGTGCAGGTTATTTCGAACAAATGTAATACCAAACATGCATTCAGGCATTTACTACACCAAAGTAAATTCGAGTTTATTACCACAATGCCGCAAAATTTATAGGCAAACTCTTTTTGGTACTGCTTCGCGGACTAAAGGTAACAAATAATTTACACATTAAAACAAGACTACTAATACAAAGTGTAGTGGGGAGGGTTAAAACAAGACCACTAATACAAAGAGTAGGGTTTTGTAAGTGAGAACTAATTGAAGCATTCAGAAAAGATAACTAATTCAAATGATAAAAAAAATTCACATGAAAGTAAAAAGAACTAGTCTCCAGAGCGAAGAAAAAGAGTGCTTAAAAGCACATTTTCCAGAAGAGTTAATTGTCTCAGTCCTGAATGTGTTTTACGCTGCTGTTCGTGCTATCTTGGCCACTGGAATTGATTTGCTTGTCTCGGTCCAAATTCCAACATGCCGGATAGTGTCACTTTTTTTGTGTGCAGTTTCGTGTAGCGCAAACTCGAACCTAAGGTATTGGAGCGCTTTACATGACCACCAGTTAGTTACATTACACAAGGACACATTCATTTTTTGGTAGGCACGGGGGAGATTAAGTGATTTGCCCAGAATCACAGGATCTTGAACCGACGCCGAGACTCGAACTTGGTTCCCCGGCGCCAAAGTCGACAGCTCTGGCCGTTATGCCACATCCCTTAACTTTATATACCCATGTCTATAGATGCACTTACATGTTACACCGGATTGAAGAGATAAGAAAGGCCTCTAATATGAAAATACGTTATTTCCGGCTCTATTAAAAGTGTGGCATAGGCTACCACACATGCAGAAATGCGTTCTGGGCATATAAATATTTGCTTGTTTTTCCATTGCGCTTCATAGCGAGCTTGTTTGCGAATATGCACTAAATTCCATTAACAATACAAACCGCAGTTCTGTCGCATCTAGGCGGTACCCCATTTAATGGCGTTCATGTCTCCATATGCGAAGGATGGAATGCTCTGGCTGCCGTGCCAGGATTCGGACTCGTGATCTGCAAGTTTCAGAGGTTATAATTCAGTTGACAAAGCCCCTTACTCTTCATAAATGTGCAAGGAAAAAACACCCTTTTAATTGACGGGGCCAAGCCATGAAAACAAACAAGGAAACAATAATTCTACGTAGTTTCGCGCCCCCAGCAATGACCAACAAAAATGGGTAACAGAAATCCATATGTATGTTGGGGTTCCATTGGATAAGAACTGCTGTACCAGCTTTCACTGAGTGGGCCCATGAGGGAAGAAGGGTTAGTATATCATCTACATGTAACTGTATAAGGAGATCTGAACTTCTTAACAGGACACTGAGAGCAGGCAAACAGATCGTGCAGCTGCAAGCACTGCCTGTGTATTTATCTTCCGTCCTCTGATAGCGGGTTTTAACGCTTTAGCTTCATTAACAAACTATGCGTGCTGTGGTAAGGATGGCCACCTCGAATAAAAATATAAACAGGACAAGAATCATCTGTTTATCGAGCAGCACGCACCAGTGATACATTCGTGGTCAGGGATTCTTACAGCCTAGCTAATGTTCTCAGAGCATAGAGAACATGTGAAATTTGTGTTTGAGCTAAACGATTTAGGTGAAATACAATGACCACGTTAAACGGGTTTTTATTTTAATCTGAATTAATTCACACGAGATGAACATACTATAAAGTAAGCGATGACTGATGAGCTTGTTATCTCTACTAACCCTGCGTGCTGTATGTTTATTCAGCAGCAGAAACATCGGTGCTCGTTTAGCGCTGAAGGCACCAAGGGGCTGCATTTTTAAAGTTTAATTCCCAAACTGAATCCAAAACATAACAACTGATTACGTCGCTGGCCTTTTCAATTTGAATATCAGTACGTGCCTACATTTATCTATAATGTGCATTGGCTTTATAAATCAATAATAACTTTAAGTTCAACTTCCTTTCAGTACCTGCAGGATTTCCTTCGAAACTGCGGGGCAGATTTACCAATATCTGGCGCATCCCTGCATATCAGCAGGGATGCGCCAGTTATTGTGCGCCATGGCTCGGCCACCTCCTCAGCATCCTACCGATGCTGGGTCCCGGCGGGCACCCCAGGCTTGTCAGCACCCGCGCATAAGGTACCCCAGGACCACGTTTCCGGTGTGCAAACACCCCTCGAAGATCTGCGTGATATCTGTGAGAAAATGGATTTACGACTAACCAGAACAAGCATTGACATAGCCAATAGGTCTCGCTTTCGCAAGAGTTTATGCTATTGGCATTGTAAATGTCAATGCCTTTTTTTAAAATTTTTTAAAACCAACACATTAATAAAAGGCATTGTAATCTACATTGCCAATAGCTCAAACTCTAGTAAATGCGAGACCTATGCAATTGCTTGTTTTACCTGCTCTTAGTTTCCTTATGCTAGTTCTTTCGCTTTATAAAAATAAAGTCAGGTTATCATATCTAGGGAATTTTTTTGTGGAATTTCTTCGAAGCAACTCTGTGTGCGATGTCCAGCTTAATCGGCAATGCTTCAGAATTGTCTCTAATACTGGACTAGAGGTATAATATACAGGAGTGTTTGTTCTCCAAGAGAAACATGATATTAATTGGGTCATCAGCAATTTTCCTTGTCTTTGTTTTTGGTTCATACATCGATGTTTGGCTATGCTAGTAGCACTACCCTAGAACATGGCTGTGAAGTTGGCCTGGCATATGCTGGTCACTAGTTACAGTGGCCACCTTGCACCAGTCCAATTCGACTCTTATGGTAGATAGGTTTAAGACAACCTTTTAAAGAAAGCTATCCTAGTGGTAGCTGTGGAGAGCAGCCTTCAGGCTAAGTCTCTGAGGAATGTAAATCAGCTTGTTTTACCTTATAATCTCTTGAATTACCAAATGAAAAGGACACCACACAGGTATATATATCAAATATATATGCATTTATTCTTAGATACACTCTACTAATCTCTTTGAGATTAGAACCCAGATACACATTCAAATGTCAACACTTCTCAATAAATTAATCACAAATATGGCTGTAGCCCTAGGGGCGTACCAGACCATATACAAAGTAAATGGTTTAACAAACTCGACTCGCAAAATGAAAAGGCCTAGGGCCTTGGGAATCGCTGGGGCTTCACTTCTGCAGTGTTAGCAGGTAAGTAATCAGCCCACGGGAGACGCGTGCAGTGTCTAAACACAGCCGCGGATTTCCTATTGGTTTCCATGGCACAAGTCGCGGTTTGTAATTTAACGTTTTAGGGCACTTCGAAGAAGTCAACAAGCAAGCCACTTACAGGGTAAGTATTTTGAGGGCCAACACACACTTGGGCACCGGAGTGCACGAGTTACCTCACCCACGGAAGCCGGGTGCATAAGTGTCTTTTGGTGTCGGGTCGCGATGCTGTTTTCAATGGAGATCACTGAAGACTTGCTGCTTGTGACGACTGGAGAGGAGTCCGCTGGAATCCGAAGATGGATTGGAGTTGAAGAGGACCTGAAAATTGAAGGGACAGTGTTCAAAGTCACTTGCCAGTGACCGGTGGCCAGCAGGATGGATGACCACTGATGTCGCGTCGCTTCAGGTCGTTGATGGTGATGTGTCTCTTCGCTCACGAGGTCCAGGAGAGATCGACGATGACCAGCAGCTGGATTTGGAGGGTCCCACAACGTCTGCAGCTGATGACGGTGTCTGCAACCGGATTGGAGCCAACAAACCTTGGCAACTGCAAGTCTTGTGTGGAGTGAAGATTGAAGATGATGCAGACCAGCAAGGTCTGATGGACTTACCCAGCGAGGGTAAGTGAGGGCAAGCCCGGAGCAGCCAGCAGAGCCCTTGAAGTTGATGAGAAAGTCTTCGGGTGAGCAACTGCAAGGATGCCTTTACAGGAAAAGTTCCACAGGAGCCCACAGTCACTCGGGATGGGGTAGGCCACTGATTTTTGGTACCAGACCTGCTAGGAACTTGGACAACAAATGGTCCAAAGCACAACTTCGATGGACGTAGATTAGGGCTTGCACTCGAAATCAGTGCACGGTTCCCTGGTATTGCTGTTCCTCGTCACTCGTGGGGTCCAGATGCCACAGCTTCGCTGGGGACTCAAAATGGCCCTCAAGAGGTCAGGAAATCCACTTCAGGGGACGCAGAGACTTCGGACTCCGTCGGGAGCGGTGAAGTTTGCAACTGTTGATCAAAGTTACTGGTGCCTGCCAAGCAGGGGAGTCACTCCTTGACTCCAAGGGAGATTCTTCAGTCTTCCAGAGATAGTGGAACGTCGAAGGGCCAGGATTCTTCTTTGTAGAGCGTCGTCCAGGGATAATCTGAATTGCATTGGCAATGCTTGGTATCTTATAGTGAAGATAGGGGAGGGACTAGCTCTATGACCACTCCTCTAGGAGGGTCAGGGTAGTGGGTGGTTACACCCACTTCCCTTTGTCCAGTTTCACGCCAGAGCAGGGGCAGGTAGCCCCTGAACCAGTTTGAGCTGGCATATGCACAGAGGAGCCTACTGCTCCCCCAGTGCAGGACTTCAAAGCACTCTAAGAGTGCACCCACCCAGCTCCAATACATTAAATCCTGTCTGGTAGGTGGTGACACCTCCCTGTGACAGGATACCCTTTGTTGGGCTTCCTCCACTGCGAGTTTCGGTCAGCAGCAGGAGGGCAGCCCGGTGTCTGTGCTGGTGGCATCCATTTTGTGATGGCAGGGCTCTAGAAGATTTCTACCGTTTAGTACAGTGGGTACATGTCGTCCCCTCTAGAAGGGTGGGATCATACTCCCACACCAGTTACTGGTGTGGGGGTATGATTCCAAGTTGTTTGACACCAAACACGACATGTTTTGATGCAGTCATTCCAAAGTTAGCATTTACTGCGAGGTTATAATGCACTTAAGAGAATATGGTTTAACCGCATCCACAAACAGCAGCAGAGAATGGACTCTGCCAGCTGCAGAGGGGTCCTGCTCAGGCAGAAGCACCCCCTCACATAGTAAACCAAGCACCCTGCCCTCAGGATTGTTAGGGCCTGCAATAGGGGTGACTGATAGGTTTATATGTGTGTGTATGGTGAGATATAGGAACCTATACCTCAGTGTGGAGTGCTAACACTACCTCACACAGGCTGCAGTAGCAGGCCTGTGGTGTCAGATTGTGAATGCTTCCCAGGGGTGGCATAATACATGCTGCAGCCCCTGGTAGGCCTGTGAAGTACCAATGCCCTAGGTACCTAAGGTACCATATACTAGGGGCTTATAAGGTACCACAGTATCCAATCACTAGTGCATCTAATATGCACACCAAGTTGTTTTAGAGAGATCAGTGAGACTGGGGCCCTGATTAGCAGGGACCCAGCCAGACTATAGTCAGAAACCAGTGTATACATCAGAAAAAAAGTGGGGGCAACATAAGTGCAGATCCTACTCTCCTACAATGGCTGTTTTTGTTACATTCTAATCCATTGTTCTCTCCAGAGGATCCACCCTATGACCCAGTTCCTTTTTATTGCTTAAAGTGTTTCCCAAACTGTGGGTCCCCAGCTGATTTCTTTTGCAATGGAGCAATAAATAAAAATGACTTTACATTTTGTATTTGTATTGTCAAATCAGCTGTGCATCAGAGTCAGAGGTCAAATGTCAGGTTTTTTTTGGGTGGAGTTTTATATAGTGCGAACTAGACCCGAAGGTATCAGAGCACTTTACATGAAATCCAGTTATGTTACAGACGGACACATTAATTGTTTTGTTAGGCCCGGGGAGATTAAGTGATTTGCCCAGAATCACAGAATGTTGAGCGTCCCTGCTGAGACTTGAACCAAGTTCCCCATTTCGAGGTCGACCTCCATTCTGTCTTGTTGCAGGGATTCTGCTTGGAAGCAGAACTGTGCCTTGGGAGAACAGGATGTCAGAATGTAGGGACTGAGGCTCTCTACCACATCAGTACCTGTAGGCCCAAATCTGATTAGCTCACAGTGACTCACTTGAACTCCTAAACTTTCCAGAATACCAGGTGATTTCGGCAAACCTAGAACATGAACCTTTAGTCCCAAAGGGAATAGTGGAAACAGATAATCACCTTTCGTTTCTCACTCATGCATGTCCATAGTAAACAAAGGAAAGACACAAAGCAAAGGGGGATATTCTCAAGAACGTGTGATAACCATTGCAAAGTTAGCTTAACGCAACTTTGCATATCACAGTCTATCACGGGAAAACAACACTGTGTTAATGTAATATTCTGAACCTGGCGGCACCATGCAATAGTCACACGATAACGCGTCAAATAACCGCGGTAAAATCAACGCGACACTGTAAAAATGCGAAACGCGAATAAAGTTGCGATGAGGCCAACCGCGATGCAAAAATCAGCGATAACCAGCGACAGGCCTGCAATTCCCACGCGTCATGTGGGAAAATGCACCATAAAAGCAACAAAAAACAAATAAGGGAGAAAAAAAAAAAACTGCGTAGCACCATGGATGCTCCCGGACCGAGTGCAGAGGCCAACGCGAACCCCACAAGCCCCACAAACTACCACCAAGGAACCTCATGATCGGGGAAGGCCAAGGAGAAGGAGAAGAGGAAGAGGCAATCGGGGTGCAGTCCGCAGGAAACCAGATCAGCGTCACGGAGGTGACAGAATACCACCATTCACTGAACGTCATTATGACAAACGAGAATGCAGTTGGAGTGTCGGAGGTCTATGGTGGAGGACATGAGGCGCTGGCATGATGTGAAAAGCCAAACCAAGCACAAACCCGCTGCCAACAGGAAGGCAGCAACGGCGACAGGAGGTGGGAGTCCTGCACCACAGGAGAAGCTGGAGGAAATGGAGGCCACAGTCATCAGGTTGGAGACAGCGCAAGGAGTTGGGAGTCCGGACACAGCTTGATAGGACCTGACACAACATCAACCGGGTGAGTAACGACCAGGGACTGGGGGGACGGGGGGAGATAGGCACAATGGCACACATGCACGACGATGTGTAGCACACGGCACAACCACAATGACCCTGGATCATGTCCCTGATCCCCGTGGCACACTGCAGCACACACACATAGCAATAACAGCACATCTGACTACAATGTGGTACAAAGTGCAACACCAACACTGCAGAAAAGAGGACACAACAGGGTCTGCTCATGCGCAGAAACAGGCCAATCACATCTAACATAGCAGGAAACTGCGAGATGGAAATGTACGTGTACAACCTCACATCCGTCATGTAGTCCAAATGTCCACTGTCCCGCATCAAAAATACAACACCTCCCATACAGTCACAATGTACATGGTCATACAATCTGCATGTAAACTAGATCAATGCGCCAACACACGTCAACACAGTGTCAACATGCTTCTTCCCTTCACATTGCAGAGGGACAAACAACACCTCCAGCAGAGCAGATCAGACTACTCATCAGTGATGCTGGAGAGGACCACCACACCTTTGACACCGATGCCCGACAACAGCCCATGGACTTCTTAGGCTACCCACCCCCAGGAGCAGGGCAGCCAAGCTACATAGAGGAGACCCCAGCCCCTGCACAGACCACACAGCAGGAAGCACCCGCCACCACGGCTGGCTCCCGACACTCCACTCGGCACACATCGCCTTGAGACCCTCACAGTGCCTTGCGACCCTCACGGGTGAGTAGTGTGCTATATAAACCCCTGATTGATTGATTAATTGACATCGCCTTCCAACGCCAGGTGTCAGAATGCCAAAAGGAGGTTGCTGAACATATGCGGGTGGGGTCAGAGCTCATGGAAGCCGAACTAGATCACATACATGGTTGTTCAAGTCCCACCAGGGACCACCTACACCCAACAAAGGAGACCCACACCTCGACAGACACATGCATATGCACACTTCCTGCAATGAACCACGCCCAGAGCCCAGGAATCATCATTCACACCCCCACGCTGGACCTCCGTACGACAGCACAGTCTATCCCTCTCAGGTATTGAGTGGCTAACAACAAAGCTACCAGTGGTGACATGGTTGCGTCTGCTGTACACAGAACAATGTAATGTTGTAGGCCCAGGGACCCTCATACATACATCATGACCACACGGACACACGCAGATAGTTCGTGGAACTGGCTACGGGCACATGCGCACGGCCCCTTTATTGGCAGGGCCACATGTACAGTGACGCCTGTGCTGGATGGGTGTGGGGTGAGTGTAAGCCAGCCCGCACGGAGTGGCTGGTGCTGGCAACAACTTGAACAGTGAACACAATGAAAACTGACAAAGAAAACACCAGCATTACAGAGACAACTGCGGAGCATCATGTCGGTAGCCGGAGCAAGTACGGAGGTCACCCAATATGCAAACAGAAGTTGCAGTGCACCGAGGTTGGGGCACTAGAGCTGAGTGTGCTCATGTAAAGAAAATGTCCTGTGTCCTATGCGTCCGCTCGGTCCTCCCGAATGTGAGAGAGGACCGAGCGGACGCTTAGGACACAGGAGCATTCCAACTCGTGTCACAAAGTGACAAACAGTGGATTCCCTCCGCTCCCTTCCCCCTTGGGACAAGTTGTCTATCTGATTAGGGCTTCATCATTGGAAGCATTCTAGGAAGTGAAGTGTGGCCTTTGCTACACTCACACAGTGGTAGCATCTTACCAACGCTTGGTAAGAACGGAGCCCCCATTTATAAATTAGGTCCTGATGAATGCCATGGACCCAACTGGGCCACTTTGGCAGAAACATGTCGACCACTCACAAGACGGTTAGGGGACACTAATTACCCCAATCACCGTCACATACATTTTAATATCATATAGTTTTCAGTCACATTAGAATTTATTTCTGATTACTATAATGATTTTTAACCTCACTCACAATCTCACGGGCCCCCACTTAGTCATTTAGAAGTGCATCCTTGTCGTCAAGTGTATGCCCGCCCTCTATCGATTCGATTTCAATCTTTATTCTCGGTCTCTTGGACCATCAAAGATAAAAGTACATAAAAAGAACTTTGAGCATTTAACAATATTTAAAACAGGTTCAGTCAATCAAATACCTTAAAAAAATGTCATATTCCAAACATTTAAAAACATTAAAATAATCTTAAAAAGTACGCCAATAAGTTATACTTTGAACTTTATACAGAGGCCCCTGTTTTTAAAATGCGAGATCGAACATGCCACATTGCCATCAAATACTTTGATAATGCAAAAACGATCGGAGGTGACAAATCAGTTTTAAGAATTCTGAATGCCTGTGAGTAATTCCTAAAGCCCATGTTTTTAAGAATAGGTAAAAGCCAATATTTCCTCGCTCTTTGATAAGCTTTACAGAAGAGAGTCACGTGTAGATCATTCTCATGAGGGTATGTGCAGGCAGGACACAGCTCTACCCCCGGGGGCCTAAACCAGGAACTCGTAAAGGCCCTCAGTGGGAGAGATCCGTATCTCCATTGTAGGTATAACTTTCTTGCCAGCACAGGACCCATTCCATCCAGTACACTTTCCATTTTATAGGAATCTTTCAGTTGTATAAATGCGTAGGTTAAAGATCCCATCCGTGTATTGGCTATACAATTTGACAATTTCAACTGATAGTATAGTTGTGAAAGTGCCTTCCTAGAAATCCTGTTACATGAGTTTAGAGGGTCGATCCAAAGTTCGGAAAGACCTAGACTTTCACATGTACTCTTTATGTATTTTAGCCATGGGATTTTAGAAATAATTGGTAAGGCCATGAACTCTTGGAGCTCTTTTCTATAATCCTCGAGGTCTTGGCTGCTCCATATTCTTCGCCAAAGGGCCAGGGGCTTAAGTCCTAGCTCCTCGGCGATTGGCCTTAGGCCTAGATCCAATCTTAGGGGCACCAGTGGGGTACTCGAGGGAAGGGCCACTAACTGCCTGAGGAACCTGTTCTCAGTTGTTGTTAAATTATCTGTGGATACATGGCCCCAGAGCTCCGCCCCATAAACAACTGAACCCCGAGCTTGAGATTTATAGATCTGTATCATGGGGCCCAGAGGGCGATATATGGATTTACCCACCATTCTTAAGATTCCCCCCGTCTTCTGCGATAGTTTCAAATTTGCCCTAGCCAAATGGATCCCCCAGGTCATTTTCTCATTCAGGGTAACCCCCAAATATTCAAATGTTGTGACCCTCTCCAGTCTCACCTTACCTAAGAGGGGGTTTGGACGTGTTGAGGGTGTTGGGTTCAGAATCATGAACTTTGTCTTGGAGGCGTTAATCTCTAAACCCCTCTCAATACAAAACTCCAAAAACCCGTCCACTATCCTTTGAATTCCCATGGGGGATTTGGAGAGCAGCAGGGTGTCGTCTGCAAACATTACAGCGGGCACCCTGCTGCCGTTTAATCTTGGAGCATCAATGTCATTTATCCTGGACAAATGGGCGATTACCCCGTTGACAAAGAGGCAGAACAGGGTGGGTGCTAATACACATCCCTGCCTCACCCCCCTATCAACGGGGAATCTTTCTGTTAAGCCTCCCATCCTGCCACACCTGACCTGCGCAAAGTTATTCTGGTGTAATTTAATCAGTATGGCTAGGATGTCATGCGGGACTCCCATATCACCCAGGACGTTCCAAAGTTTTGATCTAGGCACCAGGTCGAAGGCAGCCCTTAAATCCACGAATACCGTGTACAGGCTGCCCCCTTCCAAGTGCGCAGTCCTCCAATATATGAGACTAAGGCGAAAAATTTGATCAATGGTGGATACCCCCTTCCTGAACCCAGCCTGATAAGGGCTCATGGTAGCGGTGTCCTCTATCCAATTCTGCAGACGGTCGAGAATAACCCTCCCAAAAAGCTTTTGCGACACGTCTATCAGGCTAATGGGTCTGTAGTTGGATGGGAGCAGGGGGGAGCCTTTTTTGAAAATCGGGACCACCTCTGCGCCCAGCCAAGTACAAGGTATTTCCATGCCCTTTAAGATCGCATTAAACAACACCATAAAATAAGGGGCCCATATATCTGGTTCTTGCCTGAAGAGGTCACCTGGGAGACCGTCCAGACCAGGTGCCTTTCCCGCTGACAAGCCTGATATAGCAAGCTGGATTTCCCTTATAGTAAATGGATCCCCTTCCTTGCAATTATGGACCTGCCGAATAATACTAGTGCTACCGTTGCCTGGCACCTCTGAGTATAGTGACTGAAAGTGCTCCTGCCAGGCTTTTGGAGAAATATTTGGCTCTATAGCCGAGACAAGTTCCTCAGAGCCAGAATTCACAATTCTCCAGAACTTCCGCGAGTCCATAGAGGCTAGAGCACTTGCAATTCTCTCCCATTTATTCTGGTCCCACTCGAGCTTGGCATTAGTAATTAATTTCTTATATTCGCGTCTCTTATTTTGTATCTCCGACCTGCCATTGCGGTTCTTAATACTAGACAAGAGATCCTTCCTTGCCCTGCGACACGCCGCATTGAACCAAGTAGGGTGGTTCCTTCCTCTGCCCCTCCTAGGACCATTATCGAATAACTCCGAAGATAGGGTCTTTACGAGTTCTTCATGGAGTAGCCATATTTGATTGTTATTGGCCCCTGTACTAGGTTCAACACCCAAGAACGCCATTTTTTCCAAAGTGGGAATAAGGCTATTATAAAGCCGAGGTAACTTGTCTACGCATGTTACTAATTTTTCCCACTTAATTCTTCTCCTGTTATTTTCTACAACCAGGTCGGGGTGTATCTTGTGATGTTCTCCTTCCCCATCCCCACGACCCCGGCCGGGGAGAAGAAAATCCAGTTCTAGGGCGTTGTGGTCGCTATCTTCTCTGTCGGTGACCTTGAAGTCAACGACACGTGGCCATGAGGAGAGCTGCACTAAGATGTAATCAAGTCTTGACTCCCTGCCCTTCCGATTAAATGTGGGTTTACTCGGGATGTCAGACTTGACTCGGCCGTTACAAGCCCTAAGTCCATGTCTCAAAGTTAGGGCTGTAATCTGTACTACCAGCGGGCTCCAGGCCTTTGGGGGAATGGATTCGATCAATGGGACATGCCATCTTGCCTCTTCCTCTAGACTTGCCCCATCTAAAAGACCGGGTAGGGGTTCATAGTGTGAGTTCAAATCCCCTCCCACAATAAAAGGGAACCCAGGAGGCAGTTCAGCTAAAAGATCTGTGAGCTTGTCAATGGTAGGCGATTCCTGCGAGGTTGGAACCGGTCTCGAATAGACATTCACCACCGCTAGTCTGCAGTGGTAGGACCATTCCAATAAAACCACTAGTATATCATCTGAGGCCACTGGGAATTGTGTTGCTTTACATCCCAAATGGGCAGCAACCCACGTTTCAAGACCACCTGAAGGCCGCCCCCTGCCACCCCATTTAGCAGGGATGGAAAATACAGCAAAACCTTGCCTCTCAAGTACCTCTCTCTCCCAGGTTTCCTGAAACATACAGAGGTCTTTGGTAACAATATATTCAATCCATTCATTACAATCAGACTTGTTTCCCAAACCCGCAACGTTCCACGATAAAATTTTGAGTGGCAAAGATCTGTCACTCCGGGAGATATTACTGGTACTATCATTCCCTTTATTGTTGCTCGAGATCTCTCTATGCAATTGAGGCATACTTATTTGTCCCTTTGCATCCTGGGATGTATTGCTGGTGGGGTTACTCAGGGGGACGTGATGTTCCAGGTCAGTGGGGTGCTCTAGTTCTTGGTTTATTTCATCCTCAATCTCCTGTGCTGCAGGATTAGACTTCCCGCTGCGGTCTGCGGGCAGTCAATCGACCATTTCTAAAGTGCTATAGCTATTCCAGGTTGGAAGATGGAATTGGCGGTGGGGCCTCCGGGAGGGATGATTGTGCTCTCCTGCACCCCAGTTGCCTCCTTTCCCATGATAAATTTCCCAGCCCTCTTCGGCCATGTTGGGAGTGTGGTGGGCAGACTCCTCTCTTCTAAGGTTGGATGATGCTCTCCATCCTCTGAAAAGACCCCCTCCCAATCTCTCTGAGTGGGAGTGGACTGTGTTGGGATCGGGGTGCCCATGGTGCTGTCTACTAGGGTGGTGAAAGATTCCCCTTACATTTTGGGCTCCCCACCCAACCTGTCTTTGCATCTGGGTCTCCCAAATCTCGCCTTCCCTATCGTGTGTCCGTGGGGGATAGAAGAAGGAGAGGGGCAGGGATTGAATGGTCGTTCCCTCTTCACTTGCAGCCCAACCATTAATATAACGGACTGTCCTTGGGTCTTTAAAATTGACTATGATACAGTCACCGTTGATAGATTTGGTTAGACTGCCCAGCCACGAGACCCTTCGTACCATTAGAACGGGGCTGGAAATACCTTCAGGTAGCGGTCTATAGGCACATAACCAATTGATCACCTTATTTTTAAGGGAAAGAGTAGATTCATTAGTGGAAGCGTTCAGTTCTGGCACTCCTACCAGTACAACGGTATATGGGGCTGCCTCTGGTAGTAGGTTTATTAACCCAGGGTTTGGTCTCTTCTTCGCTCCCTCTCCCAAAGGATCCACCTTATTCAATAGTTCACTAGGGGCGGGGTTGCTTTGCCCGGATCTGCTAACCCTTGTTAGAGGGGAGGATGGGTGATTGAGCTGGTCTGTGTGGTTATTTTGAACGACTGCCCTCGATTTTGTATTGGTGTTTGTCGGCGGGGTGGGTAATGCCTGCTGTATTGGGTGTGCGGGGCTTTTGGCCTGGTTATTAAGCTGAGGGCGGCCAATTTTTGCAACCCCGTTTAGACCCTTTGTTCCCCCGTTGTTTGCTGGTTTCAAACTATCAGCTAGTTGTACTGTCGATTTCTCAATAACCACCAACCTAGCTTCTATTTTTATCAGCCTTTCCTCAAGTGGGCTAAGGAGTTTCCTGATAAGGGTGCCGATGTCAGCTAGGGTAATGTCCTCTTCAACAGACTCACATGGATTTAGATCGGGATGGTTGTTTATCTCCCCTGTTACTACGGAGCTGCTATGCCCAGCTCTGCCCTTTTGTAAGATTTCCCTGTCATTCAAAACAGAGCTTTTTGTTGGCAAGCTGGTGCAAGGTTTTGTGGGAGTTAATTTGCGCACCCTCCTTGTCTTAGCTCCTCCGCTCTTTTTAGGGATAGCTCCTTCTCTAATCCCCTTTTGCTTGTTCACTTTAGCAGTTATAGAGTTGGGATTATCCCTATTAGTCACAGGGCTTTGATTTGTAGATTTAGAAGGGGGTTGAGCAGGCGGGAGGGTTAACATGCTGAAATCAATAGAGTCACTAAGGTCCTTTCGACTTGACTGAGAGGTGTAATTTAATATATCTGGGGACCTAGTGAGATTATTCGTGCCATCCCCCCCTGTGCCCTCCCCCCCTGTGTCCAACACAATCAGTTCAGAGCTTACCACAGGAGATTTTGCCTGTGCCAGAGGACCCATGGACGATCTCCGCACCCAGTCCAGTTCTTGAGAGATTCGTCTTTCCAGTAACGTAATGTCCTCTATTAGCAACGACCCAGCTTTTACAAAGTATTTGTCCAGTGTACCCTTGGAGGTCGATGCGCCAGCCATGGCGCTTTTGCTTCTAGTTTCAATTGGTGGCATCCCTGCAGACACGTACCAGTAGTGACCCTCTGTGTCTACTGGTAGTATGGAAAATCCAGGGGGAGTGGCCCAGGCCCGACCTCTCCCGTCCTCTAACGGCCTCAAACGGCCCGCTCTTTGTCCGGTCTTCGTCCGAGCTGCGACCGCGCGCGTACCGCTAGCGCGTGTTTACTTGGCCCTTACTATAGGAGAGGGGGCGTGTGGGAGGCGGGGCAGGGAAGAGGCTCCAGGTGTGCTCGTGGAGGTTGTAGGCGTGCACCCTGGACCTCGCAGTCCCATCAGGAATTCCGATCCGCCGATATCCCCCTGGAACTGTAGAATGACCTGGCTGGTTCAAGGGTCAAGAGTCGATGTCCCACCGTGCTCCTCCAGGAGCTGGCTATAAATACACAAGGCTCCGAGCGGCTCCCGCGAAGCGGGGGCCGCGAGGCGTGGGTTTAGCGGAGGCGGGGCAGGGAAGAGGCTCCAGGTGTGCTCGTGGAGGTTGTAGGCGTGCACCCTGGACCTCGCAGTCCCGTCAGGAATTCCGATCCGCCGATATCCCCCTGGAACTGTAGAATGACCTGGCTGGTTCAAGGGTCAAGAGTCGATGTCCCACCGTGCTCCTCCAGGAGCTGGCTATAAATACACAAGGCTCCGAGAGGCACCCGCGAAGCGGGGGCCGCGAGGCGTGGGTTTAGCGGAGGCGGGGCAGGGAAGAGGCTCCAGGTGTGCTCGTGGAGGTTGTAGGCGTGCACCCTGGACCTCGCAGACCCGTCAGGAATTCCGATCCGCCGATATCCCCCTGGAACTGTAGAATGACCTGGCTGGTTCAAGGGTCAAGAGTCGATGTCCCACCGTGCTCCTCCAGGAGCTGGCTATAAATACACAAGGCTCCGAGCGGCACCCGCGAAGCGGGGGCCGCGAGGCGTGGGTTTAGCGGAGGCGGGGCAGGGAAGAGGCTCCAGGTGTGCTCGTGGAGGTTGTAGGCGTGCACCCTGGACCTCGCAGTCCCGTCAGGAATTCCGATCCGCCGATATCCCCCTGGAACTGTAGAATGACCTGGCTGGTTCAAGGGTCAAGAGTCGATGTCCCACCGTGCTCCTCCAGGAGCTGGCTATAAATACACAAGGCTCCGAGCGGCACCCGCGAAGCGGGGGCCGCGAGGCGTGGGTTTAGCGGAGGCGGGGCAGGGAAGAGGCTCCAGGTGTGCTCGTGGAGGTTGTAGGCGTGCACCCTGGACCTCGCAGTCCCGTCAGGAATTCCGATCCGCCGATATCCCCCTGGAACTGTAGAATGACCTGGCTGGTTCAAGGGTCAAGAGTCGATGTCCCACCGTGCTCCTCCAGGAGCTGGCTATAAATACACAAGGCTCCGAGCGGCACCCGCGAAGCGGGGGCCGCGAGGCGTGGGTTTAGCGGAGGCGGGGCAGGGAAGAGGCTCCAGGTGTGCTCGTGGAGGTTGTAGGCGTGCACCCTGGACCTCGCAGTCCCGTCAGGAATTCCGATCCGCCGATATCCCCCTGGAACTGTAGAATGACCTGGCTGGTTCAAGGGTCAAGAGTCGATGATAGTATCACATGAAGCCATATAAATAGAATACAATATCTTCCGACTGGAGCGCCAACCTCCCAAACGTTAAGGTTTTAGAGGGCGAGGACTGGTCAATGATGAAGCATGACACCAGGTGGTGTGTGAGACCAGTCTGTAACTTTTTGTGAGATGCCCACACTCACGACGTTCTTGTAACTCGTTTGGGTTATCACACTAGGAGCAGCTCTTTGTGGTAAATGTATCAGGCAGATGATGGCATCCACAACAGGTGTGACCAACTCTGATAGTCTGGCAGTAAGACACTTTAGACTCTGGTAGTTGTTGTCTGGAGGTGGTCCTGGCGGTGGTGGCATGTGCCTCCTGTGGTGATGCAACGTCCGGGCCGGTCAGGACTCGAATCGATGTGTGAGCCCTGGTAGACTGCAGTTGAGGATGAAGGCAGTGGACAGCGCAGGGCCACAGACACATGGCATTGATGACCCAAGGCCATCGTTTCAGAGGCCATCCAATAACTCAGCAGACAGGGTCCCTGACTTGAGCTGCACAGTCAGTGGCCCTGGATGCACTGCAGCAGGCACAGGCACACCGCCACGGGACGGTGACTTGCAGTGCAGTGAGATAGGGCCACGCGAGCCGAGCGGGGTCCTCATCGATGTCCAAGGTGAATGTGGCGTAGGGATGCGGGAGACAGTGGAAGGTGTCCTTGAGGGCATGATGAAGAGGGTAGAAGCCTTCCGGAAGTGGCAAATGGAGGAGTGGAATGCTACTGCCTCGTTTATGCCACCAAGTCAGTATCACCGACATGATGATGACGACGAGAAAACCAAGTCCATAGACCCATTCGCCACCAAAGTTCAACCAAAAGTGTCCATGGATGTTGTGGAACAAACTTAGTGGCACCGGAGCTGAAAGGAGATGCAGTCTGCGATGAGGCCTGTACAATGTTATTAAATCTGCCATTAATGAATCAAGACTAGGTTCTGAAAGTGTGACCTACTCGCCCGCAGTGTAGGCCGGAGGCAGCGGTCAGCAGGGGCCCACAGGCACGTTTCGTCGGCTTGTGATGCACAGTGTTAGTGACACCAGGGCAGTTGTTGGTAGTGTTCGATCACTTCCGTAACGCTGATCCATTTTTTACTCCAGACTGAACCGCGTCTTCCTCTAACACCTCTCCAGGCATGCAATGATATTAACTCCGCCATGATGAAATCAAGACTCAGTTCCAAATGTGTGACCTTCTCGAGCGCAGTGTGGGCCGAGGGCAGTAGTCCGCGAGGGCCCACAGACACTTGTGGTTGGAATGCTATGCACAGACTTGGTGTCACCACATCGAAGGGAGTATAGTGACATAAAATCAGCCATAAATATGTACTCTGCAACTGTGTGATCAAGACTCCGTTCCAAATGTGTGACCTACTTGTCCACTGTGTATGCCGGTGGAGTACGTCAACGTGAAAGGAGGACTGCGGGCCTTGCTCGAGGAGGCCGTGATGGTCTGAGCAGGCTGCCAAGGTCTCGGGTCTCGGGCTTGGAGGTTGCATCGGCATGTGGTGGGCCCTACTTGACACATGCCGGTGTCTGCAGGTGAGCAGTGAGGCCTGGCAGCGCAGGGGCGGGCAATACGGGTTCGGGGACCAGTGGCCCGGGGTACAACAGGCGCACAGGATCGCAGGCAACTCCGCTCACGACAACGGCGTCGGCCTCGCGGTGGGGTTAGAGGTGCCTGCAGTTAGAGGTGCCTGCCTGGCATTCTGGAAGAGAAACCCGCCCAGGGCTATGTGCTTTTTATTCACACCCCTGCGCTGGCCTGGCGTACGTTGGGCCAGCCCACTCTGCTCACGCTTACAGGGGGGGACGTTACAGGCTACATTTCCGCGATCTTCCCCACTGGCTGGGGTGGCATGGTTGCGTCCACTGACCACTACTCTCCATACACCAGCGGTGTATGTCGACATGGATATGGGTGTGTTCTGCATACTGAAGTCTGTCCAGCACATCTCCGCCACACATGGCATTGTGTACTTTCCCATTCATGGGTCACTTGCCTCCTTCGCACATGCCTGGTTCCCACCTCTCCCTACATTCCGCCATTGTGTGGCTGAGGTGCCACGACGTTGATGGTTCATGTACATGGCTGGCCCAGGTTACCACAGTAAGTTGTGCTGTTGTGTCTGGTGGGTGGGCATGTTGTTTTGCATGTTGTATGTGATGTGTGCATTGCCAGAGTTGTGAGTTGCATGATTGTGAAGTTGAGGTGTGTGGGGTGTTCATGTGGTACTTGCAAAAGGGCAGTACATTCCCATTGGTGCCATCCTGGAAGCGCTGGTTGATGTGGGACTGTCGGAAGATGAAGGAATCATGCACACTGCCAGGGTAGTTGGTGACCACGTTGGTGTCGAGTCCCCGGTGGTCAGCTGTTGCCTGCACATTGATGGAATGCGTGTGCTTTCTGTTGCGGTAATTGTGTGCTGTGTCACCAGGGGGCACAAGTAGGACATGTGTGCTGTTGATTGCCCCCAACATGTGCGTGCATCCAGCTATGGCGTATAGTCCTTGCTTGGTCTCCAGCTGTTACTGCACATTGTGGGGGCTGTATAGGTACTGGGGTATCAGGCTGATGATGGCATCCAGAACAGGTGTGAGGGACTTGGATGTGGCTGGCTGTGAGACTCCTCCGACTCTGGCGGTTGTTGGTTGGGAGGTACCAGAGGCCAACAGGTGCAGCACAGCCAGCAGCTTTGTCTGCGGTGGGATGTTGGTTGTCCGCTGTGTTGGTACCGTCAGCCTGTTGTGCGATGATGGTCAGGATGCGTATGATGGTTGTCCTTTTGAGCCTGTAGTGGGCAATGACATTGGTGTTAGGTCTGTGAGGTTGGTGCGTTTCCTGAGGGTCCGCTGTCTTTGTCCACGCTGCCTCTTGGGTGGTCCGGGTGGGGTGTCCGGTGGGGGTGGCGGTCCTGGGTGTGGTGACGCTGGGTGTTGTGGCCCTGTTGGGGCTCCGAGCTGCATGATCAGTGGCTCCATGGCATCTGTTGGTCTTCAGGTGTGGCTGTGGTCTGGGCTCCCTTTTCTGTTGCCGGTTGTCGTCCGACTTTGCACCAGGTCAGAGCAGGTGTTACTTACTGCTGCTAACATGCCTTATCGCATGTTTTGTGATATTATCACCGATCTGGCTGCTCGTTGAGAATGTTGAGGTGTGGTGTTGTCGTGACTTCTTGCTCGGGAACGCATACTCTGCATCTCATTAGCGATATTTGCCGTGGTCATCTGTGACGATGTTTTTTGAGGAAACACAGCCGGAAATCTGGTGATATGGGCGGTTTGCACCGGCTTGTGAATGGGGCGGTAAATTTATCGCGACTTTGGCTGCGATGAAGTGCCGATAACTCGGCGATGGCTCCTTGAGAATATGCCTCAAAGAATGTTCACAATATATTTATTAAAACTATTGTAGCCTAATTTGAAGCAAGTGTGCTATGATTAGTAAACAAATACAATGTAATCAACATTACAAGCAGGCTGCAAACATTAAATAACCCAACCATAAAAAGTAATATATCTATATAAGCTTACCCTCACTATGTAAACACTGGTATATATTAGTGATTTCTGGGATTAGCACCGGACCCCATACCTGGTGTGTGTAGTTAGGTGGTCCGCATCATAGGTGTAAACTCCGTTTACACAAGGCTGCTGCTTCTGTCTGTTCTAGGACTGGTTTCTCTGCTGGAATTCTCCTCTCTTCCCCACAAGGGGGTGAGACATTGTTTATATGATAAGAACTACTGTGTTAAATAACTGTAACTGTGCTACAGGGTAATGTCTAAAAACGTTAGAAGATGTTGCTGACTGGGCACAAGAAAACAGTACACCATGTTGTTCGACCTTGTACGAAATGTTCATACTGAATCCCAAGAAGAGTCACTGAATAACAAATAATATGTGCAGTGTATTTGTAAAATAATATCATGTCACAATAACAAATGTATTATGTGTGGCTGTACAAAGCAAAACCGACCTAAAACAGCTAATACGTGAAACTAAGGGAGAAACACAGTGGGCCCAATCGGCAAATCACTACAGTCTTCAGACAAATTGCTTCTTATTTTTTTAACAAGGGGATTGCTGTTAACTTTTCTTCCTCTTACAGCAAAGTAAGGAGTTTTTAAAGTGAAATATCTTGCCGGTGTACATGGAATGTAAAAGGAAAGGCTGTAGGAAAGGATTTTGTAACCCACAACAAAACTTATATTCTGCAATGTGTACAATCCATTTACAGTTATTTAACAGCTTTGTTGGACTTGGCCCTTCTGGGAGTTTCACCCCCAAAACTTTTTGCAATTATCCTAGCTTATTCCCTATGTTGTGTGAGTGGTTTTAGGCCTCTAGGCGATTTTACACTGTGTCCCAGTGGAAAGTGCTTGCGCGCTGTTACATTTAGTGAGGCTGACCTGCACTCCCATAGGAATGCATGGGTATGTGTCCATGGTAGTTCCTGATGCGTGGGGAGTGGAGGGCCGAGTTTGGTATGTGCGAACTCGTGAGAGTGAATGCTGCACGATGATGTGTGCGGCGTTACTGTGTCTAGTATAGAAATGCCACTTCTAGACGCTGGCATAAATGTACACCTGGGACCTGAATAGGGCCGGGCTTTCCCCACACAATGCTGGCTCCGCCCCCTGTGGTGCGACTGATGAACCTGGCCTGTTCTGTGAATAGGGAGAGGGGCTGAGCAAAACAAAGTGCTCAAGAACCAGTTGCATCTGGTTCACCCCTTCCCTGCACCTTGAGACAAAGGAAACCTGTGTATAAAAAGGGGCTGTGACCCCATGTAAAATTTTCTTCTTCTGATCCTAACTTGAGGGGGGCCTGCTGCTGCTGGGCGCCAGGAGAGACCGCCACTGGGGACTGCCTCCCTGCTGGAGGGCCCTGTTAGCTGGCCCCTGGGCCCAGTCTTTGCCCCCCCTGCTTCCTGAAGGGCTTCCCCTGGACTTGGAACCTGGCTTTTTGATTGGGAGAAGCTCTCCACTTATTGATCCTGCACTTTGGGCTTCCCCCCCTAGTGCTGGGGGAGCGGTCTGCTCCTACCCTGAAGAGCGCTTTATTTCTAAGTGGGAAGAGCGCTTTGTCCCTGCCCTGAGCTATCCTGAGGAGCACTGCCGTCGTTTGGCCTGCAGCGCGGTCGATGCGGAAGGAATCCCGAGCGTGGGGTTCCCCCCCCGTGCTGCCGACCGGCGGGAGCCCACCCCGCTTATTGCGCCTCATCGCGGGTGCCCACCCCGCTTATTTAATTATTTTTGCTTGTAAGCGGGAGCCCACCCTGCGACTTCGCCCGTGGTTGACGCGGGTGCCCACCCCGCTCTTGATATAAACAAACGAGGGTGCCTACCCCTCTTGCCGCCGATGAAAAATCCCCGCCGCGGCCCGAGCCGCACACTGAATTCCCTCCGGGCCGCTGCCCAGCGCGACCCGGAAGGCAGGGACTCCGTGGGCGGGACTTCCGGTTGAGGGAAGCCCCACGCCGAGAAGGGAAAAGTCGCCGCCAAAAGGAAGTGCCAATGAAAGCCAGGCGGGAGCCTACCCCGCACTGGCGACCCACCCTCAGGGCTCCCGTACGGAGGAACGAGCCCAGCGGTATGGAAAAAGGGAGCGGACGGGAGCCTACCCCGCGCTCCAGCGACCAAGAAGAGCCACGGAGAGAGTGGAGACGACGCAGCAGTGAGCCGGTGAGTGCGGGCGTCCCTGCGGGTCACTCCTCTGCTACGTGCAGAGTTTTCTCTGTTCTCGAGCCCCCGAGAGGCTCCAACGTCTGGGGCATTGTTATTCCAGAGCCTGTGAGGCTCCAACGTCTAGGGCATTGTTAATCCAGAGCCTGTGAGGCTCCAACGTTTGGGACAAGTTCTTTCTTTTTGTTGTCCCTCCCAATTGGCGCAGGAGTATTTCAGGAGCCAGTGCGCTCCGTGGGGGCATGATTATTTACGAAGCCCCGTGTGGCCCCCAACGCGCTGCATATTTGATCTAAAGGCACGGTGGTGCCCAGGCTCATTTTCCCAGCTGCCCAGCACTTAGTGGGCAGCTGCAACGTTTAGGTTGTGCCCCTGTGCCCTGTTGCTTACGCTGCTTTGGCAGTCCAGCCCTGACACTTTGGGCAAAGGGCGTTTGAGCCCCTGAAAGGCCAAGTTGGCGTGGGGACAGTTTTCCTGTGTTGTGCCCTCACCTAGGGTACATGGTGATTTTTGCATGTGTACTTTTGCGCAATGTGCATTGCCTGTATGCTTATTTTTTTATTCCTAACTGTGTCCATGCATAGGAGACTGTTTTCCTAGTATAGGTTATGCTAGTGTGTTCATGGTTCCCTGCGTGATATATGCCTAAGGTGTTTAGATTGCGTAGGGTGTACTTACCTTTTACCAGTGGCTACTGGTTGTGCGCTACAGTTATTATTTGTTCTACATTTCTACATTTACAATTTGGTGATTTGTGATGACTCCGACAGTGGTCCATGTGGCCCTGTCTTGTGTAAATAGTCCCCTGTAAATTCCGCCCAGTGCCAGTTGGCACAGTGTAAATTATGTGAATATTATCTAATGTGTTTTGGTATAATACAAAGGCTATTTTTATATATAACCTTGTATGGAGTTTCTTTTGTGGTGGGCCTTGGGTGTTGTTGCTGGGTGCGCGCGCAAACGCTTTACACATTGCCTCCGGGATAAGCCTGACTGCTCGTGCCAAGCTACCAAGGGGGTGAGCAGGGGTTATCTTTGGCGTGTAACTCCCCAGCCCTGCCTAGAGTGGTGGTTTCTGCCTGGCTTTGGCGCAAGCCCTAGCCAACCAGAAATCCCATTTCTAACAAGCAGTTAGTAAAAAGATATTTTTTGTAACTCTAAAGTATGATGGAAACAAAGATTTTAATAGGACCAAAACAAATCAAGACACTTTTACTTGCTGATACATAAATGATACATATTCACTGACATACGATTTCCACACATTATCTTTTATACTTGTATGGTCTTAGCAGTACAACTGTATGTTTCTGCAATTTTAGTGGCCATTTCCGTGGAAAATGAGCTGTCCGTAAATGACAGTGCAGACATATGCATGTATATTGTCATATTAAATGGATCTCATAGTTGGCTTTGTTGCGTTGTAGTAAGACATTGTTGCATTCTGAATTTGATTATATGTATGGACACACGTTAATTAGTATCTTAGAACAATAATCATTAAAATACCATGGTAGCATAGTAACCTGTTCATGTATGTTAAATTAAGAATTTAAAAAGTTCCTTAATGTGCTGAGAAGAAGAGAGAAGAAGAAAGAATAGCTAGAAGAATAAAGTAATGGAGCTACGAGGTCTTGCATGATGGTGTATAAAATGTGTCTGGGGTGTTCCATATTTTTGGGTGCGCTTTTGTAAGAGGTGATACCTACAAAGAGTGGGGACTCTAGTGGAATTTGAGTAATCTTTTGTGAAATTATTTAGGATCCTTCTGTACGTGGCTAGCGAATTTAAACAATAAGATGTCTTGGTGTGCAGAATATATAGGCATTGTGTGGCCTAGCTGTGCCCACCAGGTATGGTTGGTGTGATTGTTCATACTTTTCTAATCTGAAATAAGTGTTTTAAAGCCTAATATAAGGAATAGATCAGAAGGAGGCCAGTTTAGTTGATGTTGGTTATCAGTGGTAAGATAAGTGCACCAAGTGTAAGAATGATGAAGTTCAGTATGATGTTTAGATTACAAATTGTGTTTGTTAGAGACTGGATTTCTTCACATGTTGGACTGACCTATTTACATAAGAAGAGCATGTGTTCCATGTCGCCTGGGCATTCTGTAAAATTGTAAATTAGCTTCTGGGGAAGTAGAGGGCTACATAGACTCTCCAAACATTTGACACGCTGACCTCAAAGGTAATTGCGGGATAATAATAATAATCCACATTTGTAAAGCGTGAACGATCACCCGTAAGGGTCTCTGGGCGCTGGGGGGCGTCGGGCAGATTAATTAAGCTATTGCCCAGAGTCACATGGTGCTGGGCTAATCTGCCGCCGGCGCCGGGGATCGATCCGTGATCCCCGGATTCCGGATAGAACCAGTATTCTGCGTTCCACTTCGAATACACAATATCCCCTATGGGGAATTACTCGGGGCCTGCAGGATATGCAGCAAAGATTCAGATTTTAAGGAAGAGGCTACCAATATTCACACACTTTTCATCAAAAGAGGTTACAGTCCAGAGGTGATTCAGAAAGCTTTTACCAAAGTTAAACATATCAAAGAGGAATGATTTAGTCTACAATAAACAAGTAGGGCCGAATAGATATCAGCCTGTCAGACTTTTCAAAGAGGGAAATCATTTAAGAATATTGTATGTCCCAGGGACACAGTGTGCTATTCAAAACAAATCTCTAAAAAGGAAATCATTATGAGTTTATCTGTTTTTTCTTATGTGGTTTTTGTATTGGTTGTTTATTCATTTGTCGTAAACAAACTCATCTCTTTGACTTTGAAAAGAAGAGACATTTTCCCATCACTGAGTTCACAAACTTTAACACTCGTTTCTGCATTTATGTTCTCACCTGTGTTTGCCTTAAAATTTATGTTGAATCTATGATCGACCCAGTTAAAGAATGGTGGAAGGATCAGGCGTGCAACACCCATTGGACTCAAAGGGCTTCAGCCCCCCCCCTCCCCTCCCCGTCGTGTGTGGCAGCCCGGGATGAGACAGCTTCCCGGGCACCCACAGCCGCACCCGAGCACTTCACAGGTCTTTAAAAGACCATTAGCATGTTAATGAGGCCTTGCTGTTGTTTCACCCCTTCTAAGAGCCCCTGCAGCTCCACTCAGCCTATTGCTTAACCCCTTCAGTGCCCCGCCCTTTTCCCGCCCTGTGCCGGGCGTTGCATTAGCGGGCGGGGTTCATGACGAGATAGTCTCGTCATGGGCACAGCGCAACCGCGCTCCATGACGAGACCATCTCGTCATGGGCACTGATGGAGTTAAAGATTCAGCCCCCCCGAAATTTTTTCTTAGCACCCCCCTGAAATGTGGCTCTAGTTGTGCCTCTGGGAAGGATCATCTTAGGGCTTTCAGAAATCATAATGATAGATATCCAATGTCCGCACATGTAAGAGACTCTGAATCTGGATAGAATCTGAAAAACATTACTTATGTTGCAATTTAAACAATTAGGCCACACAGGAGAGGCGGAGACCGCGCACAGCGTCTATGTGAGAGAGACAATTTTTGAATTTTTAAACTCTAAGGGGCATATTATCAAGACACAGCATTACAATTATCGCCGCTTTAGTGGGAGAAAACTGCCGCTAAAGCGGCGATAATGGGCTTAATATCCCGCAGAGAATTCCAAAAGAAGCCCATGTTGACACCAGAACATGGGCTTCTATGGGAATTCTCAAGGGCATATTATCAAGCCCATTATCGCCGCTTTAGCAGCAGTTTTCTCCCGCTAAAGCGGCGATAATTGTAATGCTGTGTCTTGATAATATGCCCCCAAGCATTTACTTTGAGCTTTAGCAAAAAATAACGGCAGTATTTACTATGAATTCTTTCCAGCGTTCATGGTTCTCATAGAGGTGTCATCTCCTTAATGAACTTCTCTCTTTTGTGCCAGACACACCTGAATTTATTAAGGAGATGATATTGGTCAGCCACTTTTGATGAAGTTTATTGGTTATAAATTCACCTTTTTTGTGACAGCACACGTGGGGGCATATCTATAACGCGGCGATAGAAAATTATCGCCGCTGTTGCGGCCGTTTTCAGCCGAAAAGCGGTGATAATTTTATAGCCTAATTAGCAAGGTCACGCTAACGCGTGAAACCTTGCATTAGCGCAGGAAATCTTAACGCCCAGGTTTGCATCTCTAATGAGATGCAAAGTGGGCGTTCCTGACCTAACATGACAGGAGAAATGTCGCTAAGCGACATTTCTCCTATCATCAAGCCCCATGCTATGAAGCATAGCGGCAAGAAAAGTAGCGATAACCCCTGTTATCGCTACTTTCCTTACGCCTGCTTCAGGACTGACTTAGCCATGATATCCTATGGAAGGTGGATATCATGGCTAAGTTTGTGAGTCCCTATCATCAAGCTAACCCCACATTTCGTGAGATTATCGTTGGGTTTCCAGCGATAATCTCACGTTAGGCAGTTAGCGCTAGGATTTTTATCGCTTTTGTGATAAGCGTTGCTAATAGCACGCTATCTCAGCGATAAAAATCCACGCTAGCCGCCGATAATTATCCTAGCCCTAAGTGCGCTTAGCAATAATTATCGCCGGTTGTTGCTGATATGCCCCAAGTTCTTAGTCCATATTCTCACTTTTCATCTTTTATCAAAAGTGAACTATGTAAACAGAGTGTTAAATCTTGAGACTTAGACTCTTGCTACTGATTTAATATAATTATTATAGAGAGTGAGATCTCTTTTCTAATAATAGTTTATTGCACTCTATCCACTTGCAGTCATTTTGTACATTCGCTGCTTTAAAAATTGTAATTGTAATTTCTATTTAATATTTTTTAATATCTTTTTTCCTTAAGAATGGCTGCTATTATAATCACAATGGCCACTGAGTCAGTATTTAGTTCCTTCATCGAGTGATCACATAATCTTCCTTGTGACCAGATTCTTAGATTTTGCATTCTCACTCACTGACTACCCTATTAAGTGATTTTCACAACAGTTTGTTTAAATGTAATATTTGTGACACTAAACAGTATATCAATATAGAGCTTCAGATCACCCTTCTTTTAATGGATTTGAGTTACTTTGAACTTTCCGTGTATAATTGAACTTGTTTTGCTTTGTTGCTTAATATGGCTGCCATTATGTGCCCATGTACAAGTGAGTTAATGCTGTAGTTTTTTCTTTGATCAATCACATGATTCTCTATGTGACCAGGTTCTCTAGTTTAAATTGTCCTGTTGATTAGACAATGGCGTGTCTTGGGCGTGTGACAGACTCAGCGGTCATCATGCTGGTAAGATTCTTGCAACAATAATTGTTTCACCTTGTAGTAAGTGCTGCTCGGTAAGAACTGATTGGGTGTGAGATGCCACGGATGTAGGAAGGCGTCAGCATGTAACAAAACCTTAACTAATGGAGGGCCATTAAAAGGCGCTGAATGCAATTAAATTCAATAACAAGATATACTGTATGACGCTGTGAACAAACATGAGCACTACGATTTTAAAGAGATTATTGTTCCAAGGCTCTCTGGTGGTTGGTGGAGGACACATGGCCCATACAAATACTAAAACAATTCCTTTTAGTGAAGGTCGGACAAATTAAGAACATATGCCGACTTCGGGAGCAGGATCAATCATGCCCCCGTACAAGAACCCTCAAATTGGGTTTTTAATTTTACTTTGTAGATATATTATTAATCGAGAGTAGATACGGTCAGTCTTTAAAAAGATGGTCTAAAAAACAGGAAACCATCGTAACGCTTCGACACCTATACACCATTAATCCATTCAATCTGGATGTTACTCGTGATATTGATGGATTGTAATACTTCAGGGTTCATCTTTAAGATTTATGATATGGATTTGGCTTTCAATGACAAACTAGTGTCTTTTTATGTTACTCGTAATGTTTTCTTGAATTGATTGCTGTGATTGTAGTTACTGTGGTCTTTTGTGTATTGTTTTTTGATATTGGCACCAGCACGCATTTTTTGTATTTAACATGAATTGTGTTTTTAAATTTGCAAAAATCTTTTTAATAAATTGTTTTTAATTTACATTCATTGTTTGAGCGTCAACACACTGTGTTTCTGGTCAGTACATCAACCCTCAAGATTGTGTGCATGTGATTCTGAGCGAGTGAGGATATACAAGTGTTATTGAAGTAGTCTCCTAGGACAATTTCTTGGTGTTTTCTGATTGAACCCTAGTCCTTTGGAGTTTAGGGGTCCCTCTCATATTGTGATAAGAGTAAGTGCTGCTCAAACATTGAGCCTGCACGTTGGCGATTACTTGACCCTCAAAGTCATCGTGCAGTTTGCTCTGCCAATGCACACTATCTACCACTGTTTGCCATTTATCCTCTTCTTAGTTTAAATATGCTGGGTAATCACTTTACCTGATTGTTTAGATTAATTACTTGTCTCCCGTGTCCATAGACTTGGCATCTTGTTGGATCTGCTCACGTACTCGTGAAATCTATTTGGTCTATATAATTTCATAAGAGCATCCTTCACATATGGGCATAGTTTATGCATTTATTTACTTTTCTGTAACTCCGTACACTTGGGATTAACATTTGCACTCATGTTTTTTACTCGATTCGCATTGTGCTTTTGAACTGTTACGCTTCTCTAACCACAAGGAGCAGTAAGTGTTCTGGCAAGCGTTTTTTCCTAAATTTTCAGTTGTTTTTAGAGGAATCAACATATAGTGGCACTCAGACTGGTTGTGCTCCTTGTATAAAATCTCCAAGATCGACATGGCCAGGTTGAAAGACAGCAAGAAGAGAGCCATATGGGACTGGCTGATAAACTGGACTCCAGGCTAAAACGACTATAATTCATCTTGTTTTAACGAACTAACTACTTAATATACATGAACCTATGATTAAGCCTCATTGGAAACTCTCAGGCTGTGCTGGGTCTTACTGTTCCTTCGTGGTCCCCAGTTTCGATTTTGGAGGAGCCCTCAGCAACAGTTACCGGTTTTAAGTAATCAGAAGAGATCGCGACCACCCTCTCCTCGATAACGAGAGGTCAACAACAGGAACGAGGTTTGTTTGCTACTGGTAGGCGGGCAACATCTCGAAGGCCTACGTCTCAAAATTGAGTAACAGTGGCAACTTCCTAAATTCCTAGTTGTCTGGGGTTGGAGGCGAATGAGGAAAAAAAAAATGGTGTCACTTTTTATATTTACCTTGAGCTTGTCGAAACAGCAGTGGTCGGTCCCTCCCCCAGATGCCTCCGACTGCTGAATTGTAATCCGGCTGTCGGATCACTTCAATCGATAACAGTGGGCCCGCCACCAATGGCCTGTCGGTTTCAAGCCCACAGACATCGTAATGAGGGCCTCAATTTTGTTCATTTTTTAGGTTGCTGTTACCGCTTCACACAATATCTAACACTTGCGCCTTTAACCTACTGCTCGTAATGTAGTGACTCGTTACCCTTTTTTAATTTGAATGCTTCTCATGTAAATAGTTTTCAACACTCAGCTTTTTTTTTGAGTTGTGGTCACCGTTTTATCATGCCTGCTTCCTATTCCTCTTCTGTTTGCCTTTTTAGATTACGCCTGCACAGCGCTTGCGCTGTCCTTAAGAAATCTATTGTTTATAATATAAACTTAAAAGGGACTTACATCCGGCCTCCTGTCTTTCCTGCCTTCTCATTGGTTCCTGTACGTGCCACTTACCTTTCCTCCATTTCTATGGGCTGTAGCATATTCTTCTGCATTTACCAATGCTTGTTCCTCATCTACTTCTCTAATCATTTTCCTGCCGCCAAAATACTGTTATCATCCGCTTTGCTGGAACTATATTTTAATAAAGTTTTACCTTTTACTCATGCAGCATATATATATGACATTTTATCACCCGGAGAGATTAAGTGATTTGTATAGAATATCAGGATGTTGCGCAGCGCCACCTTGATCCTCAGCTCTTGAGTCTGCAGCTCTGGCCGCTGCGCCACATCCTCTCCACTCCTGTGTTATCTGTTAGGGAACTCTTTCCTTCTGCAGGACGATGGCTGACAAACAGCTCTTTCTTCATTACATAGGCAAAACCGATGCAGACACATCCAGAACGCCTCGGCCCGACTCATCCTCGACGTCCCCCGCCGCAGCCACATCACACTCCACCTGAGAAACCTGCACTGGCTCCCCGTCAACAAAAGGATCACCTTCAAGCTCCTGATCCACGCACACAAAGCACTGCACAACACCGGACCCACCTACCTCAACAACCGACTCGGCTTCCACACCCCCACCCGAAGCCTCCGCTCAGCCAACCTCACCCTCGCCACAGTTCCTCGCATCCGAAAAACCACCGCCGGCGGCAGATCCATCTCCTATCTCGCCGCCAAGACCTGGAACACTCTCCCCACCATCCTACGATAGACCCAGGACCTGCTGGCCTTCAGAAGACTCCTCAAGACCTGGCTCTTCGACCAGTAGCACCCCCCCCCCCCTCCCCAGCGCCTTGAGACCCTCTCGGGTATGTAGCACCCTTTACAAATGCAGTGATTGATTGATTGATTAATGCATTATCTATGCTTATTAGCCTTAGTAATGAACATTAAGCCATTGCTCCGTGGTCTTGCATGCATTTGGCACATTAGCTCCCATTTCTTCCATGTTTTTATATATTTTTTTCTATTATCTTCATGCCCTGACTCACTGCACCCGTTCATGTTATTTTGATTTTTCTCTGATGCTCAGTGACAACAGTGTTCTTCCGTCTTTCTTCTTGCACATTTTAGTCACATAAATTCTTGTGATCTCTTCTGTGTAGACCATGTTACACCATATTAAATATTTAGGTTACTCTCTTTCAATGATTGTTCAATCAATCGATCGACTTGTAAAATGCGACTACTCACACGTAGGGGGTCTCAAGGCACTGGGTGGGAGTGGGATGCTGATCCGCCAAAGGCACTGTGGTTCAGTCGAAGAGCCAGGTCTTGAGGTCCTTCCTGACTTGAGGCAGTGATGATGATTGCCTGAGATGGAGAGGCCGGCTGTTCCAGGTCTCTGCTGCGAGGTAGGAGAAGGACCTTCCTCCAGTCGCGGTCTTGCGGATACCTGGGACGGTAGGCAGAGCGGATGTCACTGGTGGGTGCGTGGAATGAGAGGCGGTGGTTAAGGTATGTAGGTCCTGCATTGTGTAGGGCTTTGTAGGCATGTGTGAGGAGCTTGTTGAGTGGGAGACAGTGGAGGTCTCTCAGGTGGCTGGTGAAGTGGCTGTGGCGTGGGATATTGAGGATGAGTCTGGCGGAGGGGTTCTGAATGTTCTGGAGTTTCTTGAGGAGTTTCTGGGTGATGCCGGCGTAGAGTGCGCTACCGTAGTCGAGTCTGCTGCTGATGAGTGCGTGGGTGACTGTCTTTCTGGACTCGGTGGGAATCCACTTGAATATCTTTCGGCGCAGGTGTAGCGCGTAGAAGCAGGATGATAAGACAGCGTTGATCTGGTGGTTCATGGTGAGCACAGAGTCCAGGATGATTCCAAGGTTTCGTACTTGGTCTGTGCGTGTGGGGGATCCAAGATCTGCGGGCCACCAGGAGTCATCCCAGGTGGAGGGGGTGGAGCCCAGGATGATGTTGAGGCCGTGGTTCCTGACGATGGCTGTGAGCCGGCCATGTCGATGTTTAAGAGAGTGGGACTCAGGGAGGAGCCCTGAGGTACTCCACAGCTGATCTCTGTGGGTTCAGAGTGGGAGAGAGGTAGTCTGACTCTCTGTGTTCGAGCTGTGAGGAAGGAACGGATCCATTCCAGAGTTTTGTCGTGGATGCCGGCGTCATGGAGTCTTGTACATAGGGTGTGGTGGGAGACTGTGTCGAAGGTGGCTGAGAGGTCCAGAAGGATGAGGGCTGCAGTTTCGCCTCGGTCGAGGAGGGTGTGGACGTTGTCTGTGACGGCGAGGATGGCTGTTTTGGTGCTGTGGTTGCTTCAGAAGCCAGATTGGGAGAGGTCAAGGATGTGGTTTGCTTCCACGAACTTGGAAAGTTAAGCATTGATGATCTTCTCGATGACCTTGGCTGGTGAAGGGGAGCTGGGAGATCGGTCTGAAGTTCTTAAGGTACATTGGGTCGGCACAGGGTTTATTCAACAAGGGGTTGATCTGTGTGTTTAAAGTCTTCCAGGAAGATGGCAGAGTTGATGCAGCAGTTGATGGTGTGGCAGAGTACGGGGGCAATAGAGGTGCAGGTCCTGTTGAAGGTGTGGTGAGGGCTGGGGTCCGAGGGTGCTCGGAGTGGATGCTCTTCATGATGTTGAGGGTGTCATCAGCAGTGAGGGGAGTCCAGCTGAGCAGGGTCTGCTGGGTCCGGTGTTAGGTGCAGTGGTTGCAGGTGGGGTGCTAAGCTTTAGGGTATTGAGGCCGTTGAAGCTTTCGTAGATCTCCTTAATCTTGTGTGGAAGAAGGTGCCGAGATTGTTGCAGAGGTCTTGAGAGGGTGGGATGTCTGCTGTCTCTGTGCTGGTTTTGGCGAATTCTTTTACCACAGGGAAAAGCTCTTTGCTATTGAGTGCCTTGGCATTGCTCCTTTCTCATGGGGCCATTTTCTTTGTTGTTCTGATGAGGTGGTGGTGTGCGATAACAGCAGTTTTGAAGGCTGAGTGGTCTCCCGGGTCTTGCTGCTCCTCCATCTCTTCTCGAACCGCCAACAGGTGCGCCTGGACTTATGGAGGGCCGGTGAGAACCAGCTGGCTTTCTTGGACTGTTGCTTGTCCGGGGCTTTCTTGTGAGGAGCCAGTGTGTCGCGCAGTTGGAGATCCATCGATGGAGGTTACGTGCTGAGGTATTAGCGCCCGCAGATGTCAAGGGTGGGGTTTTCCTGAGGGCGGTAGTGAGCTGTTCTTCTGTGACCTTGTTCCAACTTCTGTCGGGGTAGAGGTGGGTTTGGTGGTGTATGAGGGGTTTGATGAAGGAGAAGTTGATGCAGCTGTGGACGGTCCAAGGGAGCTCAGAGCTGTGACGGATGATGATGTTTTCGTTGGAGGAGAAGATGGGGTCGAGTGTGTCTCTTGATGAGGGGGTTCAGGAGGTGACCTATTGTTTGAGTCCGACGGTGGCAAGGTTCTCCAGCAGGTATGCGGTGCTCTTATTGGTGAGGTTGTCCAGGTGAAAGTTGAGGTCACCGTGAAGGATGTAGTCTGTGGAGGCAAGAACGTGGGGTGCGATAAAGTCAATGATGGAGCCGCTAAAGGGGACAGGGTCTGTAGATTAGGGTGCCACGGAGTATGTTTTTCGGGTTGGTCTGGACCTGGACGTGGAGGTGCTCCATGTTGGTCGAGTGGTTGTGCGAATAGGTGGTGAGGTGGAGGGTGCTTTTGCATACGATGGAGATGCCTCCACCCGGCTTGTTGATACAGTTCTTGTGAAAGATCTTGTAGCCGTCCGGTATAGCAGTGGCGATGTCCGAGACGGAGGTGGAGTTCATCCAAGTAAGGAAGGCGATGTCGGGCTAGATGGAGTCGAGTAGGTCCTAGATCTCCAAGTCGTGTTTGTGGAGGGAGCAGGGTACAGCTGAGGCGGTCGGGTCCAGTATTGGTTGTTCGTGGAGTGGGTTGGGCTGGTGTGCGGTGAGAGACGAAGGTGAACCTGCAGTCTCTGCAGGAAAAGGGGCCCTAGGTGTCATTGAGCGACACCCGGCGGCAGGGGGAGTGGTATCCAGTGTTGAAGGCGTGGAGGGTAGTGGTGTCGTAGCGGTGGATGGTCCGAGGACAAGGATCCGTGGTGTTGGGCACCATCCAGGTGTATTCATCATGTAGGCAGCGTGCCCCCTGTGCTTGCCCACTCCGTGGCCGCACTGTTGCCGCCATTAAGTAGTGTGAGGAGTAGGGCTGTACAGCGGGAGGCAGGAACAGTGGGAAGTGTGCTGGCGGGGGTAGTAGCAGTGGGAAGTGGCGCTGGCAGGAGGGGTGAGGCCACAGGGGACCAGCAACGGCAGGGAGACAGCGAGGATAAGGCGTAACAGTGACATGAGGAAAGGTGGAAAATGCAGAAAGTGCAAGAAAGACAGTAAAGCAGACACATGCAGTAAGTGAAAGTGAGTAACAGAGAAGCAGAAAATATGAAAGGTGAAAAAAAGAGATCAGGGGAAGAGGCAGCAAAGCAGAGAGACAGAAGGCTGCTGACAAGCAGTCAGTGGCTGGCAGTCGCAATCAGTGCGCCCCAGCCCCATGAGTCAGCAGTCACTCACCGGCAGTCTCTGGGCAATATTAGGCCCTGCAGTAGGCAGCAAGAGGGGGCCACAACATCATAAGGGCCACAGGGAGTCAATGAAGAAACTCCAGGGTCGCCACGGGCCCCCCAGCACCCAAGATGATGCCTTTGACTGATGCCGGCGCCCGGTGCAGAATCCTGACTTGTGGATCTGCACAGGTGAGGCACGGCTGGCACACCCCACGCAGGGCCCCCCAGCAGGCGGTAGTCCCTGGAGCTGATGCCCATTGTTGGACTGCACATTTATGCACAGTACATATTTTGAACAACCTGCAGATGTTCTACATCAGACCATGTCAAAGTTTATTTTATGTCAGTGCTGAAAACATATGCCCCATGGGTTACTAATATCATGTATGTATTAATTGTGCTTTTCAATAATTTTTTCTTTATGCCCCAGTTACTTACCAGTAATCTTCATTACCATTAGTCCATATTGTCCTCGTCACAGTCATTATGACACGAGGTGACGTCACCTTGCAACAGGAAACGAAGAACAGGAGGATCCTAGAAATCCAACCCCACCTACCCAACCTGGGTGCCATACAGGGGGCTGGCATTCCTGGCTTCTCCTTTTTGTTGTTTCCTGCAACATGGACGAGGATGTGAAGGTCCCTGCTGGGCTGGGGCTGTGCATAGTGTGGGGCCTGCTTACCTTTCCTGCTGGGCTCGAGGGGTAGCGGGTCTCTGTCGTAAGAACATAGCCGCTCGGACTGCACAGGTATGTCTGGCGGCTCCGGGCCCTATAGTGTCTCCCCCGCATGGCGGGATCTTGGATGCGACCATTATTTTTTCACTCCCTCCGGTATACGGGATAAGGAGGGAGTGTATCAGCCACATGCATGCGCGACATATCGGGTGTTCACGATTGCAGACTGTTTTCTGCACTATCCGCTTGTAAGTATATGGGGATTCTCACTGGAATGCATTTGCCACTTTTCCCTTTTGTGGTGCGCATGCAGAGGCTTTTCCTTTCAGTTGTGTCTTCTGGGGGTATTTAACGAGCCTGGTGGCAAGATGGCGGTGAGTATTGTGGTTTCCTACATTTGTGTTCTTGCAAGCAGTGATCATGGGCAAGCATCTTGCAAAGCGGAAACATGCCTCCACCTCTCAAGCCTCTGCTTCTTCTTCAGGCAGTTCTCCTGTTCCCAAGTGAAGGAGTAAGCTGGAGTGGCTAAATGAGGGGGACATTCAGAGGATTGTGCTGGAGACTCTGGTTGCTTTTAAAGGGAAGTCTCCTCCTCCTGCCAAACCTCAACAAGATGCTCAGGATCCATCCTTGTCTGACGTCTGATTCTTCTGAGGAAGTACCTGTCCCCTCTGACTTCAAGGGGAAATATGTGGCAAGTGACATTCTTGGGGTCTTGTTAACCTATATTAGGGAGAATATTCCGCCACTTGACAAGCCTGGTGCCTCTGATGAATCAGGTCTGCGGCAATTCCAGAAGCCGTCCAGTGCTGGCCTTCTTCTCCATCAGTTTGTGAAGGACGTGATCTGGCAGGAATGGAGGGACCCGGACAAGATAATGTTTCTGAGATTTATGACCAAATTATATCCTCTGGAGGTTATGGACTCTGAGTTGTCAGATAATGTCCACATTGATTCTGTGGTGGCCAGACTGGTGGGTCCCCCTTCCATGGCAGAAGAGAAGATTTTGAAGGATCCAGTAGATAAGAAGGTGGATTCTACTTCACAGAAGGTTTTCTCTGGTTCTCATGTGGCTATGAGGGAGGGAATTTATGGGGCATACACTGCGCAGTCCTTGATTACCAACTACAAAGCCCTGTTTGCTGCTAATCAGCAGGGTAGTTATTGTCTCCTGTTGTTGGAAGATCTGGAGTGACAAATCAAATTCCTCTGATATTTCCTTTGATGTGGTCAGATCTGCAGCATTGGCAGGGGTTGCTTCTATTGCTGCAAGATGGTACCTCTATTTGAAGGGCTGGAATACCCACGTTGCGCAGCTTGCTGTGGCTCTTAAAATGTAATTTGAGGGTTCTCGTCTCTTTGAAGTCAGTCTGGAGGATAGCCTACCTCGAATCTTTAAGGAAAGGAAGCACTCTTCTTTACAGCATCACGCTTCAAAGGGGCATCTTCTTCTTCTAAGTTTATATCCTCATTTCGTCAACCAGCTTTCAGCCCAGGTCTTCCTTCAGATGCTTTAAGAAGGGTAAGCCGGACCTGAATCCAAAAGATCAGCACTCCTGAATATGCTGAGATGGAGACCTCGGTATTACGGGCCGGTGACTGGTTTCAACGATTTGCTTCTGAGTGGCAGTGCCTGACCACGGATCAGTGTTTCTCCAGGTGATATGCAGTGGTTATCTGATAGACTTTCGGTCTCCAGTGTCTATGGGGACCATTCATACTCTGTTACCTCAAGTGCCAGTCAAGAGGAAGGACTTAGTGGAGGGGATTTCATTGCTTCAGGTGAAGAGAATGATTGTTCCTGTTCCCAAGGAGGAGTGAGGTCAAGGAGTCCATTCTATTGTCTTCCTGGTTCCAAAGGCATCGGGTTCCAAAGGCATCGGGTATATATGTGTATATATATGTGTGTATATATATATATATTCTACTGGCGGTCGCCAGTAGATAGTTATAGTTAGGACCGTGTTTCCATAGGAAATCCGCAACATTCTATTTGGAATAACTTTGGCGCCGGTTGACGAATCCTCGCAAATTTCTCAAAATAGGTGGGGTGCTACGCTCCGCTCCTACCCTGAAAGTCTCGGGGGGATTCGTCAAGCGGGGGCTGAGAAAAAAGGGGGGTCCCAAAACACGTTTTCCCCATGCATTTTCCCATAGGACCTTTAGTCCGAGCTACAGCCCGAACGGCTGAACAGAAATACTTGAAATTGGGCAGAGAGGTAGTCCTCAGGTCAGGGATGTGCCTTTTGCAGGTCTGGTGTAAATCTGTTGAGTAGGTCCTGAGAAAATAGCATTTAAATCAATATATATATCTGTAAGCGCGCTCCGTGCGCTTACGGTAAGCTTACCGTACACGTACGGTGCCGTGCGCGAGCTCAATTCTGATTGGTGGTTACATGACTGTAAACATTCGAATCGGTCGAAATCAGAAAGTGTCGGCCGCCATTTTCTGTCTCTCGCTCTGAAAAACAAAGGTGGATAACGTGAAAAGGGGGCAACGAAGAGAGTTGCAGACCCCCTAGCGTTTGTCAGGGGGTCCACGAAGGACCAAAAAGTATGAAAAATAAATGTAATAATTTTTAAAAAAATGACGGAGTGCGCGTACGGTAAGCTTACCGTACGCGTACGGTAAAAAAAAAATAAAAAGAATTAAGAATCACATTTAATATATAAATGTAAGGACCCCCAAGGGAGAAAAAAACAATTGATATTTTCTAAAAAATGGCGAGGCGTGCACGGCACGAAATGCGCAACGTGGGTGCTCGGTGCGCGAAGCGCACCGAGTGCCCAAAGCGTGCGCACGGTGCGCGAAGCGCACGGTGCGCGCAGGGTTTGTGCACGGTGAAAAACCAGAATTTTTTTTTAAAATAAATACATAACTTAGCATTTAAAAAACGTACAAATTCACTGAAAAAACCATAGGTTTCACACACGTTATAGTTAGGAATTAGCATTTAAAAAACCTTGCAAATTCACTTAAAAAACCATAGGTTTCACACAAGTTATAGTTAGCTGTACATTTCACTCGTAAAAAACCAATGAAATTCCACGTTATAGTTAGATCAGGTAACTATCAGAAATCAGAAAGTGTCGGCCGCCATTTTCTGTCTCTCGCTCTGAAAAACAAAGGTGGATAACGTGAAAAGGGGGCAACGAAGAGAGTTGCAGACCCCCTAGCGTTTGTCAGGGGGTCCACGAAGGACTAAAAAGTATGAAAAATAAATGTAATAATTTTTAAAAAAATGACGGAGTGCGCGTACGGTAAGCTTACCGTACGCGTACGGTAAAAAAAAAATAAAAAGAATTAAGAATCACATTTAATATATAAATGTAAGGACCCCCAAGGGAGAAAAAAACAATTGATATTTTCTAAAAAATGGCGAGGCGTGCACGGCACGAAATGCGCAACGTGGGTGCTCGGTGCGCGAAGCGCACCGAGTGCCCACAGCGTGCGCACGGTGCGCGAAGCGCACGGTGCGCGCAGGGTTTGTGCACGGTGAAAAACCAGAATTTTTTTTTAAAATAAATACATAACTTAGCATTTAAAAAACGTACAAATTCACTGAAAAAACCATAGGTTTCACACACGTTATAGTTAGGAATTAGCATTTAAAAAACCTTGCAAATTCACTTAAAAAACCATAGGTTTCACACAAGTTATAGTTAGCTGTACATTTCACTCGTAAAAAACCAATGAAATTCCACGTTATAGTTAGATCAGGTAACTATAACTTGCGCGACAGCAATCCACAATGTGTCATTTCAGATGTCATCATTGATGTCATGAGTAATGTCACTGACCATGTCATGAGTGATGTAATATGTGACGTCATCAGCAGTTTATTGTGGGCGCGCAAGTTATAGTTACCTGATCTAACTATAACGTGGAATTTCATTGGTTTTTTACGAGTGAAATGGACAGCTAACTATAACTTGTGTGAAACCTATGGTTTTTTAAGTGAATATATATATATATATATATATACACATTTAGAACACACACTCATCTTTCTGAGAGTGAAAGCAAGCCACACCAGGCGATATTATGCAGCAAGTATTTTATTCCAGCAGACAGTCCATTCCGTGTTTCGACCACACAGGTCTTCATCACATAGGGAGTGGTCAGTTCTTTTTTAAATATATACACATACAGACAGCGAAAAAAGACTAAGGGCCTCATTACAATGTTGCTTTATTTATTTATATATATATATAGAGAGAGAGAGACACTCACTCTCACACTCTCACACTCTCACACTCTCACACTCTCACACACTCACACTCTCACACACTCTCACACACTTTCACACACTCTCACACACTCTCTCACACTCTCTCACACTCTCTCACACTCTCTCACACTCTCTCACACTCTCTCACACTCTCTCACACTCTCTCACACTCTCTCACACTCACACTCTCTCTACTGGCGGTCGCCAGTAGATAGTTATAGTTAGGACCGAGTTCACATAGGAAATCTGAAAATTCTATTTTGAATAACTTTAGCGCCGGTTGACTTATCTTCGTGAAATTTTCAAAACTAATGGGGCGCTCAGCTCCTACCCTGAAAGTCTCGGGGTGATTTGTCAAGCGGGGGCTGAGAAAAAAGGGGGGTCCCAAAATGTGTTTTCCCCATGCATTTTCCCATAGGACCTTTAGTCGAAGGTACAGCCCGAACGGCTGAACAGAATTACTTGAAATTTGGCAAAGAGGTGGTCCTCAGGTCAGGCATGTGCCTTTTGCATATATGGTGTCAATCTGTTCAGTAGTTCCTGAGAAAATTGCTGTTTAAAGTACATAAATATCTATATGCGCGCACGGGGCGCGCACCAAATGTCCGCGAGCGTAATTCTGATTGGTGGTTAGATGTCAGTCAACATTCTAATCGGTCGAAATCAGGAAGTCTCGGACGCCATTTTGTGTGTGACAGTGAAAAAGAAAGGTGGAGAACGTGAAAAGGGGGCAGGGTAGAGTGTTCCTGACCCCCTAGCCTTTGTCAGGGGGTCCCTGAAGGACCCCGAAGGGTGAAAAAAACATTTTAATTTTTTTCAAAAAATCGCGGGGTGTGCGCACGGTGAAAAATCTTTAAAAAAAAAAACATTTTAAACTGTTTATAAGTTTATAGAAGATATTAACTATGCTGTTCAACTTTATCCAAATTCAAAAAAAAAGAGCTGAGCCATTCCATATTACAGGATACAGTCAATCTATAACTATATACATAGGTAGTTTATTGTAAAATAAATATATAAAAAATATAATAATACATACATAAATTAGCATTTAAAAAACCTTACAAATTCACTAAAAAAAACATAGGTTTCACACACGTTATAGTTAGAAATTAGCATTTAAAAAACCTTGCAAATTCACTTAAAAAACCATAGGTTTCACACACGTTATAGATAGGAATTAGCATTTAAAAAACCTTGCAAATTCACTGAAAAAAACATAGGTTTCACACATGTTATAGTTAGCTGGACATTTCACTCATAAAAAACCATTGAAATTCCCCTGTTATAGTTAGTTCAGCTAACTATAACTCGCGCGACCGCAATCCAGTGCTGATGACGTCACATATTACATCACTCATGACATGGTCAGTGACATCACTCATGACATCACTGATATCTAAAATGACATCACTGATGACATCATCCAGTGAATGTGTCTTTCTGATAAATAAATATTTTTTATATATGTATATCTAAAGGTTAATGGAAGAATAAATGGGTAAATAAGTGTCTAAATGGATGGTTTTTTTTGTAAAATTAGTTGTACAACTGACTTATTAACAGTATCTTAGTGAATACAGTGATGTAATGTGACGTCATCAGCAGTGGATTGCGGTCGCGCGAGTTATAGTTAGCTGAACTAACTATAACGGGGGAATTTCAATGGTTTTTTACGAGTGAAATGTCCAGCTAACTATAACATGTGAAACCTATGGTTTTTTCAGTGAATATATATATATGTATATATATTCACTGAAAAAACCATGGGTTTCACACACGTTATAGTTAGCTGGACATTTCACTCTTAAAAAACCAATGAAATTCCCCCGTTATAGTTAGTTAAGCTAACTATAACTCGCGCACCCGCAATCCACTGCTGATGACGTCACATATAACATCACTCATGACATGGTCACTGACATCACTCATGACATCACTGATGACATCTCAAATGACATCACTGATGACATCACTGATGACATCATCCAGTGAATGTGTGTTTTTCTGAAAATTAAATATATTTATATATGTATATCTCAAGGTCGATGGAAGAATAAATGGGTATATAAGTGTCTAAATGGATGATTTGTTTTTGAAAAATTGATTGTGTAACTGACTGATTAAGTGTATCATAGTGAATACATGGCTTAGTGAGTAATGTTTAAATAAGTAAATATCTGTATCAGTCTCTCACTTTGTGTATAAGTTGCTGCATGGGTTGGTGAGTAGCTACATGGGTGTCTATATAGGTTATTAGTTGGTATTTTGAGTATCAGTCTGAGTGTCTGCATGGTTCGGTGGGGGGTGTTACGTAGTGGATAGGTGCATGAATGAGTGACTCACTGTTTGTATGTGTTGAAGACAGCATGTGTGCAGGACTGTATGGGTGGATGAGTGTGTGTATGGGTGTGTTAGTGAGTGATAGACTGTCTCAATAGTGTCTTTATGAGTAACTACATATGTTTTAAACTAGTATATGTGACTATTGGTGTATATAAGTGAGTATATGTGAGAGTGAGAGATTGAAAGAGTTCCTGTATGAATAAGTATGTGTTTCTATAAGTGATTGTTTAAAAGACTAAGTATGTGTAAGTTTCCGTAGAAGTAAGTGTGGTGGTGTGTGTATAGCTGTATATGCAAGTAAATGGATGTTTGATTCTTTATTAGCATGAGTGACTATGTGTGTGAGTAACTCTATGGATGAGTGGCATTGTGTAACAGGATGTACAGGTGTATGAGTACATATGAGTGAGTACATGTATGAGTGACTGTATAGGACTGTTGGTGAATGAGTGGATGTGTATGTGGATCTTACAATTACTGAATAGGTTGTTGTAACTGATATTGGTAGGTCCATTGTTTTGAAAATTTTAGTCTCTATTTTTGAATGTGTGTATCAAAGGTTATATTAGGGTGAGAGGAGGTCTGCCACTCTATCACAAGGATGATGTCATCAGTGATGTCATCAGTGATGTCATTTGAGATGTCATCAGTGATGTCATGAGTGATGTCAGTGACCATGTCATGAGTGATGTTATATGTGACGTCGTCAGCAGTGGATTGCGGGTGCGCGAGTTATAGTTAGCTTAACTAACTATAACAGGGGAATTTCATTGGTTTTTTACGAGTGAAATGTCCAGCTAACTATAACGTCTGTGAAACCTATGGTTTTTTCAGTGAATTTGCAAGGTTTTTAAAATGCAAATTCCTAACTATAACGTGTGTGAAACCCATGGTTTTTTCAGGGAATTTGTATGGTTTTTTTAAATGCTAATTCTTATATTTAACGTGTGTGAATTTTTTTTTTTTCTTCTTTTTGCAAGGTTTTTTACATCTTTTTTTTTTACTTTATATTCTCTTTAAACACTATGGTAAAATTTTTAAAATTCTGCAATATATAATTTTTCACCTTTTTTTTTTAACCAAACAGGTAAGATATAGTAGTATAACATAGTGAATCTTTTTTTCCTTTTTTTTATTTTTATTTTTTTTACGTGCGCGTACGGTAAGCTTACCGTAAGCGCACGTTTTGCTTTACGTACGTAATATTTCTACTCCGTTTGCGTAGTGTTACGCAATTTACGTAGACGTCCGTACTGCGTACGCGACGCGTAAGCGCATACGTTACGCGCGCACGTTACGCGGAAGTGTTGGAGCGTGCCTGTTATGCGCATGCGTACTTTTACCGTAAGTGCTCCGTAAGCGTAACGTACGCGCACGGTTGGTCATGTGATCAAGAAACAGCACTTTTGATTGGTTTAACTTTCAGTTCTAGAACTCTCCTACACCACACCCATTCCCCTCATTTCTGCTTGTGATCCCTTAGGAGAAGGAGCTGAGTTGTCTTTGTGATACGATGGCAGAACAGCAGTCCTCTTCTGAGAGTGAGCCAGGTAGCAGCATCATCAGAGAGAGAAGGAGGAAACAAAAGACTTCTTTTGTATGGGAATATTTCACCTATCCAGAGGGGCAGAAAAAGGTAAATGCTCCTTTAGTCACCTGCTCACTTTGTGAGCATGTCTTATCTAGAGGGAATCCTAGGAAGAAGTATTCCTTTGGAAATCACTCTATGGTTAGACACATTAAGGATAAACATCCCAGGACTTATGCTAGACATACTGGAGAAACATCTCCAGTAAGTCACCCAAGCACACCTGCAGATGCTCAGCCGAGTACTTCTTCGGCAGCTCAGCCGAGCACTTCCTTTGCGGTGGGAGCATCACCCTTTTCTGGTCCTCTGGATATAAACCCTCGTTTTGGGAGGGTTACAATGAGGTGCACAAGATGTCATGGCCTAATTGTTCATGCGGAGACCAGTGTTTCCCTCATAAACAATAGGATAGACCAGCACATCTGTGGTCCTTGTTAGTATTCCCATTCTTTCTTTCCTCTTTCCCTTTATGAACACAACGGTTCTTTTAAGAACCAACCTTACTTCTTAATTTTTTTAAAAAAATTTTAAATGACTCTTTTATTTTTTTTATTTTTTTTTACCGTGCGCATTTTTTTTTAATTTTTTTTTTTAACCCAAAAAATGTATTCAACCTACAAGGTCCATGAGGGACTACTACAGAAATGAAAAAAGCATAGAGAAGAGTAGTGAAAAAAGTGAGCATTAAAGTAAATGTGTGATAATTCCTGAAATTTCACACTTACCTGACAAAGAAAATAACTAAAAGAAAAATAAGTGATTTATTTTACTTGCTGAAAAGAAGTTTATTTTTATATTTTTCCTTTCTCAATCTGTAAAAAAAGAAAAATGTATTAATATTTAACAATACTTTTTAGAATACAGTGCACATATTTTCATTTTTCATTAAACATATTTTTGCCCTTTTTTTGCTGTGTTCAGAATATATTGCATTTTACTGTAAATCGTAAAAGCTATTGCATTCATCACTTAACAGCGGGCAAAAAAAAAAAACAATCACAAAGATTGTTTAAAAAAAGCCCAGAATCTCTTCTCATTAAAACATACCGTAATATAAACCTCACGTAAGAACAATCACTAATTTCAGTAAATATCGTCCGAAAATTCTGTTGCATAAGCATAATCACCAAAATAATTTGTGTCAAAGAAGTCCACAATGCAAATTATTACCTTTCTGTAAGGCCAAATGGTAATTTTTATAATAATATTTGATGACATTTCCGATGGTAATCCAATTAAATGGAAATAATGTTTTCGACAGATGTTGCAATTTCTTTCTAAAATTTTGGTTTCAGAAAAATTGAATAGGAATTTGCTAAATCAAAAGGCAAACGTTGCTTGAAAACCAATTCAGAATCATTACACAGTGTCCAGCCTTTTTCACATTTAAGAAAAACTGTGTAATGACCAGAAGTTACAAAAGGCCCATCATGGAAAATTATTGCAACTGTGACAAAAGTTTTGCCAGAAATTGATAATTGCTGTCCTGTAAATTTCTTTATTAAAGTGTCCAATTTTGTTCCATCAGCTCTGCAACGTTGCATCATTAAAATTACATACTGTCCATAATTCTTTAAAAATAACGTTGAAAACATGTCTGATTTACATTTCGAACATTCCATGTTGTGATTGGCATCTTTAACTAATTCACTAAAAGTCACTGATTTAATCTCTGGCAATGTTAAATAGATAAACCTTTCTGAATCAACATTAGAGCTGCATGTGTAGAAACAGTTTTCACAACTATTTTCCCATTTATAAGACAGACCAAACATATTTTCTATTTCTACCCCTTCATCTTCAAGTACCAAAAGAATGTACATCAAGAATTCCTGTGCATCTTGCTGGACATTTTGTGAAAACTGTGTTCGTCCTGAACAAACATCTAATAGATTTCTAATTTCATTCGTACTTTCTATTTTTGCTTTATCAACACTCAGTTTCTCATAAAGAAGACTTAGCACAGAACAGAATCTTTTTTCATGATTTTCTATTATCTGCTCTTGCAAACTTTCAAGATAAAATACAACATTCAGCACTACATTTGCATAGCAGTTGACACCAGAGCTATTTTCAAAATGGAAACCAACAACCTGTTCAACATTGTCTTTTTTCTTTTTGCTTGCAATCACATGACTCTCTTTTTGTTTTCTCTTCTCTACATCCTCATTACAGATATTCTCAAATCTCCTTTTCCGACAAACACGTTTCTCCAACACAGGATACTGACCTGAATGAGGAGCATAGGTTCTTCTTAATCTATTGTACTCCTTAACACAATTTGCATCAGCACTAACTTTTGAGTCATCAAAGTCTATCATGAATAAACCAGATAATGTTTTTACTCGTGACAAAGCAACATATGCCATACCTTCTTTGAACAATGTAGATCCAATGTTTACAAATGCACTATCAACAGTTAATCCTTGACACTTGTGAATAGTTACAGCATATGCTAGAGAAAATGGAAACTGCTTCCTACGTACATATAAGTCTTTCACAAGCAAAAAACGTACTGAACAACGACTAATGTCTTTTACCTCTTCAATCTGATCAAATTTTATTTTTAAAAACTCAATTCCTTCTTTTTTCTGGTAGTTAACAAAACCCACAACTTTACCCATAGCTCCATTCACTAAACCTTTTTCAACATCCAAATTTCTCCTTAGAAATACTCGACAGTTCATGCAAAGATATAGATTTTTTTCTAATCCAGCTGTTTTCGAAATGTTCTTCTCTAGAGAATCCAATTTATTTTTCAGTTCGCCTGTTAATGTAATAGTAATTCTTTCATGTTGGATTTTGTCCACTGCTTCCATTTTCTTAATCTCTTCCTTTTCCAATTTCAAAAGTTCCTCATTGAATATCGAGCATTCACGTAGTGTTGGCATTAAGCAGATTACAGTATTTTTTTCTGCAATGTTCTTGTATATTTTCTCTGCAACTATTTCCTCATTTGGAAATAAATTATGTAGCAACCGACTCTGTATTGCTTTTCTTCCTACTTCTGTGAGTAGTCCAATTCTGATATCTTTCAGAATACTTCCATATTCTTCATCATTTGCTTGCCTCATATTGGTAGTGAGTTCTTTGTACTCAAAGAATGACCAAATATTCGCATTACCAATGCTTCCTAATGACTTCTTCGTGTCCTCATGTGTCACAGTATTAAACACTGGTTCTCCTTTAACTGGAGTGAGCTGCAGTAGATCCCCAAAAACTATAACATGTTTTCCTCCAAATAGCACGTCATAGTCTCTTTTTAGAATTTGCTGCATTCTTAAATGCACAAAGGCAAGCATTAAGTTTGAAACCATGCTTACCTCATCAATAATGAGAACTTGCATCTTCTTCAACACTCTTGAAACTTCGAAACATGCTTCGCCAGTTAGCTTGTGATATTCTATTTTGTTCTCATGCTCCACTGGTAACATTAGCAAGCTATGGAGAGTAATTCCTTTAATATTATATGCTTCTAATCCAGTTGGAGCAGTAACAACACAAGATAAAGTTGAATCCGTTTTTTGCTGTAGGTAGCTTCTGATGACTTTAATTAAGAAACTTTTCCCAGTTCCAGCTTGTCCACTCACATACAACCTAATTGGTTCAAATGCTGTGCATGTGCACTCTTTATTTTCATGTAGTAATCCGTGATCAATTTTTTTTCTGACCTCCTCATAAATTTGTCGTTGTTCTTCATTCAGTTGTTGTTCCAAATCTGGTAAGTCTATTGAATCTTCCTTTGCTTGATTCATAGCCGTTTCCACTTCAGTCATGGCTATTGCAGCTTCATTTTCTACGATTGGTTGTCCTAGGGGATCTTGACTGAGCGTTCCAGAACTTTGGCTGTCTTGAGAACTGTCTCTAGCTACTTCAGCTGCAATTGTAGCTTCCTGTTCAATTTCTTCGTTTAACATTTGGACATAATTCCTGAAAATACTGCATTCAATGGTATCTTTACATGCATTACATGAATCCTCATAGCTTTGAAATTCTCCAAGTAGTTCGTCCTCTGAACGCCATGGTTTAAACAACTGTAAAAGTGCCAAGTAGTAAAATTCCTTTTTGTCAGTAGTGTCACAACTCAGCTTCCTGTGTTTAATCAAACTTCCTTTTGTTTGCTTCACTAAACATCCTTCCTCACCAATGACTTTATATTTTCCATTGTTGATGTCTTCTGTGGCTTTCCGTGAAAAAATGTAGTTCTGCAGCACTTCATAGAGACACATGTTCTCAAGATGATGACTTCTTTTTGGGTAATATGTGTCCAACATGTTTGTTTTCAAAATATCTGTACTTTCTGGGTCGTTCTCGGCCAAATATTCAATTTCTCCAACAGATTTCAGTACCCGATTTCGCATTCCTGCAAGGCCTAAACTGACCCAAATTATTCTTCTGGATTTCGAGTAAAGACTTGCAGATGATAACCTATCTGAACATTCGTAGGATCCAATTTCTCGATGCGTTAACATCTTCAAACTGAAACTGTACAGCTTCTTACTGACACTCTTCTCGTGAGAAATCTCTTCCCACATTTCCTTCAATTCTGTTTTCTCAGATTTAGTAATGTATGATGTGACATACCGAGCAACAGCAATAGAATTGTCTGCCACATACTGAATATCCATGTTAGCATTCCACATGGATAAAATGACTGGGTTGTAGTCATTTATATATTTTGACTCTTCTTTTCTTCTCAGGTTGTACGTATTTTTGGGAGATTTTCTTGTAATAGTATGTCGCACAGCTGACATAAAACTGTTGACTCTTCCTTTTGAAAGAACAGGTCTTGGAAATCCAAATCGACATTTTGTGTAGAATTTATCTTTGGTCTTGTACTTCCGTCGACAGTATTTTCCACAGCGATGACTTTGGAAACGTAAAACTTGCTCTTGTAACTTTTTCTCTTCTGTGCTTTTAGGTATAGCACATGTTGCATATTCTTCAATGAAAGATAACACTGCTTCATCAGCATCTGTTCCAAATTTTGGAGCATCCTTGATCCACAACAGCATATGAATGTGAGGAGCACCTCTTGCTTGGTACTCTTTTCTCCAAAAGAAATCCAAAACTTCTCCAAGTGGTGGATTTTTTTTGTTGCAGATAAAGGACATCATAGCCTCAAATCTATGATTGAAATATCTGCAAACATTAACCGGATCCAATGAGCACAGTTCTCCTGCTGTCTTGTATTCGATGTTTTTAATGTTTGAATTTGCCTCTCGTAGAAAATCCAGTAAATCATCCCAAGCGTATTCGGCACAGCTTAGGGTTAGGAACCATGTTGGAGTTCCTAAATTCCGTAACATACATTTCAATTCTCCATGGCGTCTGTACCAATATTCATTCGTCCCACGCTGACAAGCCATCAGATTGATCAATTGTGATTCCAAATGATCATCTCGCTGCTGCACTTTGTTCATAAAATCCTTAGCAGACACATTATGTAGATGTGTTCCACTTTTTAAAATGTGGTTTACTGCATAAGATAGTGCAGACAAGTCACTTTCAAATAACAGATGGAACAAATAAGGAATACTTTGATGAAATCTGGGATCTTCTGCATATAATCTTGTAGTCCGATACTCAGAAGCAGGAATCTGGACTGGACGTTCATCATATCGTCCACCTTCTCCTGTAGGAAACAGCTGGGGAAAACATCGAGCTTCCAAACTCTCCTCCCACACACTCACAGGAGTTCCTTGTGCTTTTTTCATTTGAAACAGATCAATGATGTTTGCCATTACTTCTTTTGAATGAAGAGGATGTATGCTGAAATGTTCATAAATTTCTTCTTCTTTTGACTTGTCAACTTTTTCAATTTGCCCAGTTGGTGTGTCTGTGTCTCCTACTAACTCTTCTTCATCTTCATCCATATAAATGGCTTCATACCATTTATTATTCCTCTTCAAATATAAATTTGCTCTTTGTTCTTTCCGTACATCTACCAATTCCTGCCAAATTTTCTTATTCTTTGTAGGTACACCATTAACCAGAATAACTAATGGTTCAGTTTCCAAAGTATCTGTGTCAATAGTTTCCATATTTTTTTTCAAATCCAATGGCAAATAGACAACTCTTCCTTTTAAACCTCTCTGTAAATCTGAAGGAGGTAATTTGCCTGTTTTTGGCTCCATACGTACTATGGTCTGGAACGGATGAACACATTGAATGAGTATAGACTCAGACGTATTTAAATCAGAAAGTTCTGCAGGAACTTCAACCATTTCTAAATTATTATGTACAGCTCTAGCTGGCATTTTATTTTCTTCCAACTTGTAACAGTATTTACAAATACGATGATCTTCACCCAAATCAAAACAATTTTCAAGAAATATATATGTTGCAAAATCCTTCCACTTATAATTATCTTCTTCTTCACTTTTTTTGTAGAGATCAACATTCCTTGTTTGGATTTTGTAATGGCTTCTCCGGCAACAAATACAAGTAATATTTGGTCTTTCATTAGAGATGATAGCAAATTTTGTAATTTGATCTTCAAATTTCTTATTTACGGAGGGTTCTACATTCTCTTCCACATTTTCCTCAATAACTGTGTCATTCCCTGCACTTTCTTGTTCTGGCCCAAAGTAACAAAACTGAATCTCATCAGTAACCTTCTCAACATCTGATACAGATCCACGAAACAGAGCCTTATTCAACTCATTTAACTTTAGTGCTGGACTTTTAGCAAAATACAATCTTCTCACAAATTTCCTAATTTCACTATGATGAACTGCCAGCATCCTAAAATGGTGAAAAACACTTTGACAAACTTTCCTAGATAAACAAGCCAGAGAGTGACCTTGCAAACCAGTATTCTCTCTCACTCTGCATGGATCTAGTCCTTGAAGCACCTTAATCTTCTGTTTAACACTCTTTTTACTATATTCTCTTAAAAACTCACGTAATTTATCAATAGATTCCTGTCGCAAAGTACAAATACTACTACAATTCCAAGTATACACTGGGGCTTTAGGACGTCTCCCCATAACCTCATCTGCAATCACTTCTTCCTCATTTCTTGGAACCATTTTCTCCTTTTCCATTATACAACCATCCTTAACTTCATATGCTCGACCACTGGTGTCAACTGCATGCAGCAAACTATTACTTTGAAGATAACTCTCTTCATTAAAAAATGGTTCAGTACTTGAACTATGCATCCATTCTCCTTAAAACACTTTACAAAAGTTATTTCTTTTTTCTACTCTTTTCTTTTTGCTTTGTGACTTCATTACATTAACTATTTTTTCTAATGTACGCATCCTGTTCAAAATTAAAATGAATAGTTTTCTTTTTAAATTTAAAGCCTTTGCTACAATGGCTTCAATATCTTTTTTTCTCTTTAAAAATTTTGCTCTTTTCTTATATTTTTTCACATCCTTTAGCAAATTGGACATCACTCTTCTCTGAAACATTTTCCTACGGATCTCTTTAAATGCTGATTTTCTTTTCAAGTTAATTATTATAGCTTCTGCTTGTACATTAGCATTTAGTAAATTTTCACTATTCTCCTGTTGTTTTCTACTTGAAACAGTTTTTCCAATGGGGGCATTTTTAAAATATTTCCTTTTTTTGAATATATTTTTAAAAAATTCCTTTGTCTGCTTACCAGAATACTTTTTCTTTTTCCCAACATGAGCATCTTCAACTAACTTGGGTCCTCCAGTTGTCTTCAAATAAACCTTTTTTTCTGTTGTTTTCTTTGTCTTGATTTTATAGGCATCTTATATTTCCTTCACTGCTCTGCAGCAATACCTGAAAGAAACTAAAAAAAAATACCTTTTTTGTAATTTAAATATATTACTATATTTGTCATGATCATTTCTTTTCTTATAACATTATCTATCCCTTTCCTACAAGTGAAAAACACAAGAAAACCAACACGAATGTAATCTCTAAGATCAATTCCTGTGTGCACACAGACTCTTGGTGTAATTCTAGACAGAACACGATATTTCTTTTGCAATTCAAAAGCACACTTATTATTATTTTTTTTTTGCAATTGTTAATTACTCTAACAGTCTGACACATTTTCTTTATAGTTTACAGAGGCAGAAAACAGCACATGTGCAATCTGCTTTTTTCGAGCATATACATGTGTAACCTGGCAGACTGACTGCACTCCTGCACAGATAATGAACCTTGGTGATGTTGAATGCATTAGCATTTGTCAGGGGGTCCAAAAATGCCATAAAAGACTCAAGCTGTGACTTTACGCAGAAAATGAAATTTGCTTGCCAATTTCAAAGCACACTTACTACTGTTTTCTGTGTTTTTAGGCAGAAAACGAAATTTGCTTGCCAATTTCAAAGCACACTTACTACTGTTTTTTTCCTGCAAGCGTTAATTACTCTAACAGTCGCATACATTTTCATTACAGTTTTCAGACACAGAAAACAGCACATGTCCAAACAGCTTTTTGAGACCATGAACATGTGTGACCTTGGTGACTGACTACACTCCAGCAAAAGAAATCAGCCTTAGTGATGTTGAATGTATTAGCGTTACTCACTGCTTCCATAAAACACCAGTCACTTGTGAATACTCAGCATGATTCTACAGGTTAAACTGCTGGGTGTGTGCTAACAGTCTGCTTATGCAGACTGTGTATTTTCAGTAGCAAGAGACATACGCATGGTTACTTCCCAAAAGAACCAGAGAGACACCAAATACATCTCTGACAGCAATTCCTCTATGCTCACAGACTCTTGCTGTGATTTTACGCGTAAAATGAAATTTGCTTGCCATTTTCAAAGCACACTTACTACTGTTTTCTGTGTTTTTAGGCAGAAAACGAAATTAGCTTGCCAATTTCAAAGCACACTTAGTACTGTTTTTTTCCTGCAAGCGTTAATTACTCTAACAGTCGCATACATTTTCATTACAGTTTTCAGACACAGAAAACAGCACATGTCCAAACAGCTTTTTCTGACCATGAACATGTATGACCTTGGTGACTGACTTCACTCCAGCAAAAGAAATCAGCCTTAGTGATGTTGAATGTATTAGCGTTACTCACTGCTTCCATGAAACACCAGTCACTTGTGAATACTCAGCATGATTCTACAGGATAAACTGCTGGGTGTGTGCTAACAGTCTGCTTATGCAGACTGTGTATTTTCAGTAGCAAGAGACATACACATGGTTACTTCCCAAAAGAACCAGAGAGTCACGAAATACATCTCTGACAGCAATTCCTCTGTGCTCATAGACTCACGCAAAATTCACCACATACATCCCCTCTCAAACTCATAACTCACCTTTAAAATTTGTTAGTTGAGAAAGAAATGTGGCACTCAAACAGCAGACTATCACAGTCAGAATATCAGAGCTGTACACCTCTCTCCTCTGAGCAGAACCAATTAATGGCAATGTTTCCCTCTCTTTTTTCACACTTATACATGTTAATTACAAATCTCAGTGCTTCCCACTTTTTTTCAAATGAAATCATACATTTCTATTGGTTAAAAACTTCAACCCTTTTCCAAATGTTCCCTTCCCCCAACTTGACTTTTTGCCTGCTACCATAGCAACAGCTCTTGGAACACTGCTGTGAGGAGAGAGGTCAGAAGTTCACCACACAATGTTTCAAATCGAAAGACCAAGAGTGCTTCACCTGTCCAACCTAACAGCAAATCCAAACTATTCTTCTGTGGGAACACAATTTTCTAAACCAATACAAAACATGCTTCTATAAATGTACACATACAGCCTAGTTTTTAGTGTAGAATGGTGTGAAACAGCCAATGAGTTCTTTTTATTTTTAAAAAATATGTATGCCTCCATTTTCAAACTGTCTTTCATTTCATTTTGCCATTCTACTGAAAGACACCTTCTGAGTGCATCCAGATCTCCTTGAAAGATGTTCACAGTGTGGATTGTAGGTCACAGCTATGTCTTCTGGAGTGAAAAAATTGCAGAAAAAAGAGGTATGGTGAGAGACCTTGCTTTGCCAAATGTAGACATTAAATGGATTGGTCAGAGAGGGTTAAAGTGGCACCAATTAATGCATTTGGTGAAAACCTTTCTACATCTCCCACACCCTAACCTTATTATTGTGCACTGTGGTGGAAATGACCTAGGCACTTTAACTGGTGTAGGTCTGGAAATGCTTATTAAGGACACCTTTGTGCAATTGATGTCGCTTTTTCCTCATTCTGCCTTTGTATATTCTAACATATGCCAAAGGCAAAAGTGGAACTGGTCCTACCAATTTTGTCCGCAGATTGACAAAGCAAGAAAGCACGTCAACAAATCTGTTTCTGCTTTCCTCAGAGACTATGGTATGGGTTCTATATACCACAACAACTTGCGTTACAACATGCAAGACATTTATAGAGGAGACGGTGTACATTTTAATGATGAATGGAACAGAGTCTTCCTCTTAAACTTTAGACTCTGCATCGGTACTTACTTGTAGGTACCAAAAAACACTCAATGAACACAACGGCTCTTTTTAGAGCCCCCTAACATCTTATCACTTAAATTTGTTTTTTTCTTCTTTTTTTGTTATTTCCTACCGTACTCGTACGGTAAGCTTACCGTACGCGTACGGTAAGCTTACCGTACGCGCACCCCGTGATTTTAAAAAAAAAACATTTCAATGTATTTTTCATACTTTTATGGCCTTCTTGGACCCCCTGACAAACGCTAGGGGGTCTGCAACTCTCTTCGTTGCCCCCTTTCCACGTTCTCCTTTTTTTTATCGGTGTGAGACACACAAAATGGAGGCCGACACTTCCTGATTTCGACCGACTCGAATGTTTACAGTCATGTAACCACCAATCAGAATTGAGCTCGCGCATGGCACCGTGCGCGTACGGTAAGCTTACCGTAAGCGCTCGGAGCGCGCCTATAGATATATATATTGATTTAGATGCTATTTTCTCAGCAAATACTGAACACATTTACACCAGACCTACAAAAGGCACATCCCTGACCTGAGGACTACCTCTTTGCCAAATTTCAAGTAATTCTGTTCATCTGTTCGGGCTGTAGCTTGGACTAAAGGTCCTATGGAAAAATGCATGGGGAAAACGCGTTTTGGGACCCCCCCTTTTTCTCAGCCCCCACTTGACGAATCCCCCCGAGACTTTCAGGGAAGGAGCGGAGCGGAGCGCCCCACCTATTTTGAAAATTTCGCGAGGATTCGTCAATCGGCGCCAAAGTTATTCAAAATAGAATGATGCGGATTTCCTATGGAAACACGGTCCTAACTATAACTACCTACTGGCGACCGCCAGTAGGTAAAATATATATATATATATATATATATATATATATATATATATTCACTGAAAAAACCATAGGTTTCACACACGTTATAGTTAGGAATTAGCATTTAAAAAACCTTAGAAATTCAATGAAAAAACCAAAGGTTTCACACATGTTATAGTTAGCTGGACATTTCACTCGTAAAAAACCAATGAAATTTCCCCGTTATAGTTAGTTCAGCTAACTATAACTCGCACGCCCGCAATGCACTACTGATGACGTCACATATTACATCACTCATGACATGGTCACTGACATCACTCATGACATCACTGATGACATCTCAAATGACATCACTGATGACATCACTGATGACATCATCCAGTGAATGTGTGTTTTTCTGAAAATTAAATAGGTTTTATATAAGTATATCTCAAGCTCGATGGAAGATTAAATGGGTATATAAGTGTCTAAATGGATGATTTTTTTTGAAAAATGTATTGTGTAACTGATTGTTAAAATGTATCATAGTGAATACATGGCTTAGTGAGTAATGTTTATATATGTAAATATCTGTATCAGTCTCTCAGTTTGTGTATAAGTGGCTGCATGGGTTGGTGAGTAGCTACATGGGAGTCAATATAGGTTATTAGTTGGTTTTTTGAGTATCAGTCTGAGTGTCTGCATGGTTCGGTGGGGGGTATTACGTAGTGCATAGGTGCATGAATGAGTGACTCACTGTATGTGTTGAAGACAGCATGTGTGCATGACTATATGGGTGGATGAGTATGTGTAAAGGTGTGTTAGTGAGTGAAAGACTGTCTCAATAGTGTCTCCATGAGTAACTACATATGTTTTTAACTGTTATATGTGTCTTTTGGTGTATATAACTGAGTATATGTGAGAGTAAGAGATTGAAAGAGTTCCTGTATGAATAAGTATGTGTTTCTATAAGTGATTGTTTAAAAGACTAAGTATGTGTAAGTTTCTGTAGAAGTAGGTGTGGTGGTGTGTGTATAACTGTATATGCAAGTAAATGGATGTTTGATTCTTTATTAGCATGAGTGACTTTGTGTGTGAGTAACTCTATGGATGAGTGGCGTTGTGTAACAGGATGTACAGGTGTATGAATACATATGATGAGTGACTACATGTATGAGTGACTGTATAGGACTGTTGGTGAATGAGTGGATGTGTATGTGGTTCTTAGAATTACTGAATAGGTTGTTGTAACTGATATTGATATGTTCATTATTTCGAACATTTTAGTTTCATTTTTTTAAATGTGTGTATTAAAGGTTATATTAGGGGAAGAAGAGGTCTGCTACTATTTCACAAGGATGATGTCATCAGTGATGTCATCAGTGATGTCATTTGAGATGTCATCAGTGATGTCATGAGTGATGTCAGTGACCATGTCATGAGTGATGTAATATGTGACGTCATCAGTAGTGCATTGTGGGCGCGCGAGTTATAGTTAGCTGAACTAACTATAACTGGGAAATTTCATTGGTTTTTTACGAGTGAAATGTCCAGCTAACTATAACATGTGTGAAACCTTTGGTTTTTTCATTGAATTTCTAAGGTTTTTTAAATGCTAATTCCTAACTATAACGTGTGTGAAACCTATGGTTTTTTCAGTGAATTTGCAAGGTTTTTTAAATGCTAATCCCTAACTATAACATGTGTGAAACCCATGGTTTTTTCAGTGAATTTGCAAGGTTTTTAAAATGCTAATTTCTAACTATAACGTGTGTGATACCCATGTTTTTTTCAGTGAATTTGTACGGTTTTTTAAATGCAAATTGTTTTTTGTCATTTTTTGTAACCCTTTGTATAAAATAATATATGTACTATATCCTGCATTATGGAAAGTTTTTTTTTATTTATTTATTTATTTTTTTCCGTGCGCGTACGGTAAGCTGACGGTACGCGCTTCGTACGTCATAAGTACGGTGCGCGTACGTGAGTGACGTATGCGTACACCCGGAAGCAACGTCGCGGGTACGCAGGGGCGTGTAATGCGCATGCGCGATTGTGACATACGCGCTGCGTAAGCGCACCGTAAGCGTCACGTGCGCGCACGGCAGGTCATGTGACTTACAAAGAACACTTTTTATTGGTTGAAATTACTTTCACTTCCAGAAACTTCCCACACCACACCCATTCCCCTCATTACTGCTTGAAAGAACACTTTTCATTGGTTGAAACTACTTTCAGTTCCAGATTCTTCCCACACCACACCCATTCCCCTCATTTCTGCTTGTGATTCTCTAGGAGCAGGAGCTGGATTGACATTGGGATACAATGGCAGAACAGCAGACCTCTTCTGAGAGTGAGGCCAGCAGCACCACCATGATCCAGAGAAGGAGGAAACAAAAGACTTCTTTTGTATGGGAGTATTTCACTTTTCCAGAGGGGGAGAAAAAGGTGAATGCTCCATTGGTCACTTGCAAACTTTGTGGTCGTGTTTTATCAAGAGGAAATCCAAGGAGGAAATACTCCTTTGGAAATCACTCTATGAAGAGACACCTCCAGGACAGACACCCAAGGACCTTTGCTCGACATGCTGAAGAAAACCCTTCAGTAAGTCACCAGAGCCCAGCCTCAGATGCTCAGCCGAGTACATCATCGGCAGCTCAGCTGAGCCTTTCCTCTGATGTGGGAGCATCACCTTCTTCTTTTCCTGTGGACATCAACCCTCGATTTGGGAGGGTTGAAATGAGGTGTACAAGATGTGGTGGTCTTATTGTTTTTGGGGAGATCAGTCTTCCCCTTATTAACAATAAGATAGACCAGCATGTTTGTAGACGCTCATAATACTCCCATTCTTTCTTTCCTCCATCCCTGTATGAACCCAACGGCTCTTATAAGAGCCAACCTTACCTCTCAACTTTTTTTTTTTTTTTTCTTTGAAACTTTTTTTTTATTTTTTTTTACCGTACGCGTACGGTAAGCGTATTTTTTTATTTTTTTATTTTTAAAAACACTAAAAATCAATTACCACATCTCAAGATCCTTGAGAAATTAATAACTAATTTTTTTAAATCTTTTAGAGATAAAGTGGACCAGACCACAAAGTATGCAAGTGACCAATTGAGCATTCACCTTTTTCTCCCCCTCTGGAAACGAAAAATACATTATGAATCCACTTTTCAGATTCTGAAAACAGCACATGTCCAAACTGCTTTTTCAGACCACCACCATGTGTAACCTGGGTGGCTGCCTACATCCCAGCAAGGGCAACCAGCCTTAGTGATGCTGAATGTATTTGCATTACTGGCTGAAACCTCAAACCCCACTTGCTTGTAAATACTGTGCATGATTCCACATGGTAAGCAGCTGGGTGTGTGCTAAGAGTCTGCTTCTGCACCAAAAAATGACTCCCCCTTTTTACTACTAATGCAACAATGAAATCACCAGAGCAGTACACAATAAATCTCTGCCTGTAATTCCTATATGCACACAGAGTCATATTTTCATATTAGTCACAAAACGAAATTTCTTTGCCAATTTGAAAGCACACTTACTGCTCTTTTTTTTGACAAGTGATAATCACTTTTACAGACTGACACATTATGAATCCACTTTTCAGATTTTTTTAATTGCACATGTCCAAACTGCTTTTTCAGACCACCACCATGTGTAACCTGGGTGACTGCCTACATTCCAGCAAGGGCAACCAGCCTTAGTGATGCTGAATGTATTTGCATTACTGAGTCCAACCTCAAACCCTTAAACTATTCTTTTTTTATACCAGTACACCTTAATTTATCGTGAAAACATAGTCCATATTATTTTACATGTTCCTCACATTTAAATTTCTCCCAAAACAGAAAATGATAAACACAACTTCAACAAAAGGAATTCCATTTCTATTATTCATTTCTTAATTTACCATATACATCCCCTCTCAAACTCTAAACTCACCTTTAAAATTAGTTAGCTGTGAAAGAAATGTGGCACTCAAACAGCAGATTATCAGAGCCAGGATCTCTTTTCTTTACACCTCTCTCCTATTCTCTTTCTATTGGTTGAAAACCAACCCTTTTCCAAAAGTACCCTTCCCCCAACTTGACTTCTGCCTAGTACCCTTCCCCCAACTTGACTTCTGCCTGCTACCATAGCAACAGCTCATGGAACACTGCTGTGTGGAGTTAGGTCAGAAGTGCGCCAAACAATGTTTCAATTCCACAGAGCAAGAGTGCTTGACTTTTCAAACCTAACAGCAAATCCAAAGTACTGTTCTTTGGTAACACATTTTTCTGTACCAATACAAAACATGCTTCTATTAATTTACACATGCAGCCTAGTTTTTATTCTAGAATGGTATGAAACAGCCAATCAGTTCTTTTTTTTATGAAAAAAATATGTATGACTCCATTTCCAAACTGTCTTTCATTTCATTTTCCCATTCTACTGAATTACACCTCCTGAGTGCATCCAGATCTCCTTGGAAGATGTTCACAGTGTGGATTGTTGGGCACAGCTATGTCTTCTGGAGTGAAAAGTATGCAGAGAAAACAGGTATGGTGAGAGACCTTGCTTTGCCAAATGTAGACATTAAATGGATTGGTCAGAGAGGGTTAAAGTGGCACCAATTGATGCCATTGGTGAAATCCTTCATGCAAATCCAACACCCTGACCTCATAATAGTGCACTGTGGTGGCAATGACCTAGGCACTTTGACTGGGGTAGGTCTGGAAATGCTTATGAAGGACACCTTTGCACAACTGTTTTCACTTTTCCCTAAAACTGCCTTTGTGTTTTCTAACATATGCCAAAGGCAAAAATGGAACTGGTCCAATCATTTCTCTCCGCAGATTGACAAAGCAAGAAAGCACGTCAACAAATCTGTTTCTGCTTTCCTCCGTGACTATGGTATGGGTTCCATTTACCACAACAACTTGCGTTACGACATGCAAGACATTTATAGAGGAGATGGTGTACACTTCAATGATGAAGGGAACAGAGTCTTCCTCTTGAACCTTAGACGATGCATCGGTACTTACTTGTAGGTACCACTAAAAAATCACTTCATAAACACAACGGCTCTTTTTAGAGCCCCCTAATATCTAAACACTTAAATCTGAATTTTATTTCTCTTTTTATTTTTTTTTCTACCGTACGCGTACGGTAAGCTTACCGTAAGCTTACCGTACGCGTACCCCGCGATTTTTTAAAAAAAAATAATAAATGTTTTCTTTGAACTTTTCTGTCCTTCTTTGACCCCCTTACAAATGTTAGTGGGTCTGTAACTCTCCACCTTGCCCCCTTTTCAAGATATCACTCTTTTTTTTCTGAGTGAAAAACACGAAATGGCGGCCGCCGCTTCCTGGTTTCGACCGATTCGAATGTTTACTAAGATCTAAGGGCCAATCAGAATCGCGCTCGCGCTCGCGCACGCCACCGTACGCGTACGGTAAGCGCACCGTAAGCGCACGGTAAGCTGCCACAGATATATATATTGATTAAAAGGCTATTTTCTCAGATTCTACTGAACAGATTTACACCAAACCTACGAAAGGCACTTCCTTGACCTAGGGACTACCTCTCTGCCAAATTTCAAGTAATTCTGTTCAGCCGTTCGGGCTGTAGCCCTGTCTAAAGGTCCTATGGAAAAATGCATGGGAAAAACGCGTTTTGGGACCCCCCTTTTATCTCAGCCCCCGCTTGACGAATCCCCCCGAGACTTTCAGGGTAGGAGCGGAGCGTAGCGCCCCACCTATTTTGAAAAATTCGCGAGGATTTGTCGACCGGCGCCAAAGTTATTCAAAATAGAATGTTGCGGATTTCCTATGGAAAAGGGGTCCTAACTATAACTACCTACTGGCGACCGCCAGTAGGTAATATATATATATATATATATATATATATATATATATATATATATATATATATATACATGTTAAGCAAAGCGTCCTTGCGGGGGGAGCACTCAAAGCTGGTGCCGGCCGTGAGGTAGGACAGCCTCACAAATATTTCACAAAGCAAGAACGGAGCCGCACTCTTCCTGGGTATGAAAATGGTAAATTTTAGTGACCTCCTCTTTACCAACGCGTTTCGAACTCCAACGGTTCCTGATCACGGTATTTACAAGAGTCCATCTTTTATTTTTACATATTTATACCAACTATTCCGCCCTGCCGTTAATGAAGCATTCTGGGAGTGGTAGTCTTAAGTCTTATTGAATTGAAAAAACTTTAACAAAATCATGCTGATTCCGCTTGTCATACGAGGAGGTCACTAAAATTTACCATTTTCATACCCAGGAAGAGTGCGGCTCCGTTCTTGCTTTGTGATATATATATATATATAATATACCTACTGGCGGTTGCCAGTAAGTGGTTGTAGTTAGGACCAAGTTTCCATAAGAAAAGCATTTTTTGACTAACTTATAACTTGGGCGTCGTTTGACCATTCTTTATGAAATTTTCCAAAATAAATGTCAAAGTAGGTTATGTGTATCATGGAAAGCATGGGAGTGACCCGTGCAGTGGTGACTGAGAAATAGGGGCATGAAATAAGGTGGGTTTGTAATAATAATTCCCAAAGGAACAGGTTGTCGAACCTACTCTCTGAATCACTGGACGGAATTACACCAAATGGGCCAGACAAGTAGATGTTGTTATGCAGATTGTGCTTTTTGTTATTTGCTGCAGATTGGTCCAGGGGTTTTTGAGAAATGTAAGCCAAAAATGTAGATATTTTGCTGGCTGCAGATATTTCGTGACGATTTAGAAATTAATCGCGAATGCACGCGCCAACATGAATGCACTGATTGGCTGGACTCAACCTGAATAGAAAGTGTCAACTGCCATTTTATCATCCAGGATGGTCATTTGAGATGTCATCAGTGATGTCATCAGTGATGTCACTGTCCATGTCATGAGTGATGTAATATGTGAGGTCATAAGCAGTGCATTGCGGGGGCATGAGTTATAGTTTGCTAAGCTAACTAGAACTGCTGAATTTCTCTGGTTTTGTATGAGTGAAATTTCAGCCTATCTATAACGCCCCTGTAACCTTTGTGTTTTTTCAGTGAATTTTTAAAGTATTTTAATAACGCCCCTGTAACTTATATATTTTCACTGAGAAAAAACAAATGTGTGGTGGACTGTTACAAATAAATAAAAAAATTGCACCAATTCAATGTGGTCCATGTCCGTTGTGTTCTAGAAAGCGGAAAATGAGGAGCGAAGAACTCAAATATATAAATATATATATATATATATATATATATATATATATATATATATATATATATATATCTCCACAGCAATCCTTATTCCAGAAAGAAGAAGGCACGCACACGAAGGCTGAAGGAATAAGGCTTCTTTATTTAAAAGGACCTCCCTCGACCCAGAGAATGAGGAGACGTGTTTTGGCTGACTCAACAGCCTTTATCAATCTGGTTGGCACCATTTTGTTTCAACATTATATAGCCCACACCTAATAGACATGGAAAAAATCCTAATCACATTATGTGAAATAGTAAAGTACTTAAATTGTAAATATGTACATTAGACATGCAATATAATTATTACAAAAGTGCATGGTGAAAATTGCAAATGAATAAACAATATTAGAAACACGGATTGTGTTCAAATCTAATGTATGTCTGCCTAATGCAATGACAATCCACCATGAAATGTGCATATTTATATAATTGACATGCATAATGTATCACCATGTCTGCCAATGACCTAGGGGCATTGGACACTGACTACCAACTTTTATTTGTGTGGCATATACATGGCGCCAACCTCCTCAAATGATACTTTAAAAAACGAAAAGACTGTGCTAATAAAGTCCGACAAAAGTGGGAGACTCGGATAGACTACTGCTTATTTGCTTCTATTGGGAGCCTAACAACCCCACAGAGCTGTGTCACGACAAGCCTCGCAAGCACTGTGATTAAGCATTAAACAATCAATTCATATCACAAGTGCGCCACCTAGCCGTTGTATTATATAATATAAAAACAGACACAATCGATGACTATTTGTAGATACATAATTGAAGCTACAATGCATATTGTGTCACACTCGATATGCAGGTTTGTTCATATTCATGCGGACTACCAGTCCCATAATGCCTCATTCTGGCAAAATGCATTGTTGAAAGGCACCAAGGGTTAATGTCTGGCAGAACCTGACACACAAGGCGTGCTCAGTTCAAAGTTAATAACACTCTTAGAAGAACTGAAAAGGGTCTGATCTTGATGGCATAAACAGTCACAGCGCTTCATAACATGGCTTTGTGCAAGAGCTCCGTGTCCATTTGTAAGCAGCATATAGTCACAACAAACTTATCGCAGGGTCGGAGGAGACCAGTTGATAAACAAGCATTGAAAATGCAATAGGTCTCGCCTTTAAGTTAAAGCCATGGCTTTAACTTAATAAAAGGCGATACTTATTGCATTTTCAATGCTTGTTTACAAATGAAGCACTGACATATTATGTTATATGTATCTGTAAAGTGCACTATCACTCGCGAGGCGCACTCACACAAAAGTCCCTGTGACCTCACTGGGTTCCACTCTTTGACCTGGTGGAGTTGGGACTTCTGGTGATGACATCTTTCCCAGAGAATGTTGAAACTCCTGCTCGGTCTCTGCACTGACGGCTCCACATTGAGATGTGGAGGCATATGACGAGAGCAACGCATGCGCGCTGCTTTCGTCAACCGAGACCTAAAAAGACATTCCAATGCCAAAAATACCCACATGGCTTGAGCAGTCAGTTCCTGGCTTGCTGGGTCTGCTATTTCAGATGCAATGGCCTGTCAGTTAATATCCCAGACCTTATCAGTCAGTTCATCCAGGGTATGGACTGCTCTAATCTATACGAAGAACAAAATATTACGTGGATAAAAGAAAACGTGTTCGTCTTTTGGGAAAGTGTCATTATGCAAATTGCATTACAGAAAACAATAAGATTTCATTTGACTATTTGGTCCGGTACGGGAGTCGGGGCTTCCTGATTCCGCAAGTGACAGCTGAACAACCAAGCCACATTCCACCCCCCGGGCCCCAAACTGTTTGTACTTTAAGAGTCAACTGACAGGACCTTTTGTCAACAGGTATTCCAAAACAGAGATTGTTCTACAGTTAAAAATGCCTAGAGAGCAGGCATTGCATCATGTGACTTGTGGTATGTGGAACACATTGTTTTGCAAACCCTGTGAACATGCTTAGGAATGTGTTTTTTCTAAGTGGGTGAACCTACATTCTAGAATGGACAAGTTTTCAGCACGTCAAGGGGAAGGGTGGTTCCACTTTCATAAGACCTGATTTCAAAGCAATCCTCCTGAAACGTGATCACACGCTTAAACGGGGCTACTGTGCGCATATTTTGTTGACGTCCCTACTGCAAGCAAGTTAATGCTTTAAATTTAAAGACACAGATAAAGCTTTATCACCAACTTGACTGATTGCCAAACACAGTCACAACACTGCACTGGACCTTAGGAGAATTATTCCTGCATCACTAAAAATTAGCAGGTGCTATGGTTTCTATGTGAACAGGCGGCGGATAATCTGGCGAGGAGCAAAAATATCAATCAAAAGCCATCATCATCTGCAAAATCAAGAACCTGCAGACACGTGTGCTTTTATCAAGTCTGACTACAAACAGCGTTAGCTGTCTGGACGACCTGCCATCCATTCTTCAAAGACACTAACAACAAGCATTTGCAATGCAATAGGTCTCGCATTTACGTGAGTTTAAGCTATTGGCATTGTAAATGACAAAGCCTTTTATTTGTTTTGTTTTTTAAAGCATAAAATAAAAGGCATTGTCATTTACAATGCCAATAGCTTAAACTCACGTAAATGCAAGACCTATTGCATTGCAAATGCTTGTTATTACAAACTCCTGCAGGGCATGGAGGCATATTTCTGCTGAAATAGAGTGCTGTACAGTCACAAAGAAAACAACTTGTCATTTAATCAATCCGGGTTCTTAACCCGTTCGGGTCTCATGGTGCTGGGGGTGGGATCTGTAGTTTAGTCGAACAGCCAGGTCTTGAGGTCCTTCCTGAATTGAGGCAGTGAGGGTGATTGCCTGAGTTGTAGAGGGAGTCATTGGAAAGGTTAAGAGTAACGCTGTAACCTCCCAACCTTTTATAGGAGAGCTTGTTGGCTCAGATTACACACAAGACATCTCTAGAGAATACTGTCCAAGGAGGGCAGGGTGCCATGTTCCGCATAAGAGTTCTGAGCAGAGTGCTGATGCTTTGGTTAGTATCGATGTTGCATCACTGACCCTCGAGATGTTGGCTACCACACCGGGAACCATCTACGTCATATGCATGTTTGGCCTATTCGAAATTTACGCAAAGATTGGCGAATCTCCATATTGAACAAATTCACTAGTTATACTGAGCACTGGTCCTCGATTGTGCCAATCTTGGAGCACTCTTTCCCAGAAACACATCATCTCCCGGGTCTTCAGAAATTGCAGAGTTCTGACACTTCTGGAGATGCTGGGTATGGCATGCACGAACCCTGGTGCTGTTTTTTCCAGAATGTGGGACTTTTCCAGTGATGGTGTCTCCCTCACATGCTGTTTTCAAACAAGACCAGGTATGCCTCTTGATTGATAGACATCTCTTTCCTATATCCTCTTAATGTCTGACCTTTATCCTGTATTAAACCATAGGGTAGTCAGTCTCCTCGTTATTTGTCGGAGGATAAAATGTACTTTTCATTTATACACTCTTAATAATTGACATTTGTGTAAATAAATGTCTCTACCTAGTTTTCACTATCTTATTCTTGTGCAGCTGATCTCTGTAAAGCACTTTGATTACCGTTTTGTGCTATAAGAACTTTAAAAAAAAAAATTTAATCCCATCATGGAGCGCAATTAACCTAAAAGTGCCCAGCCCTGCAGTCAGTTTTCGTGGGTGGGATATACTGATGTCTAGGAGCAAGGACTCATCAACTAGGTGCAAAGCGAAGTAACCTGTTTGATAAACAATGGCATGCAGGTATATGGGGTCATTAAATGACCTGCATTTATCTACCGGGACACAATATGTAAAGGGGAACCTGCTCATGCTCTCAGCCTTGGACCACTGACCATTCCTCATACATACATCTTTGGCTTTATCTCTGTGCAGCATTCCGCTGCCTTTTAGTCTAGGTTTGCAGGACACAAATAGTACTACATACACATGTATATACACACACACACCTTTTCTACCGGCTCCGATTAAGGATGACATCATGGAATTTGCAGCTCTCTGTTTCTTCTGTCCTGTAAACTTCTGGGTACTGCTGGAAGATACAATACTGACTTTTTCATTCGCCCCCCCCCCCCCTTCTTGTGGTGCATCCTGGGAGTGTTTCTTGCAGTGCAATAATGATTCCTCATATTATGCATTGTATTGTAGCATTTCTATGCTGCTTTCCTACCTTTTGTTTGGGTCCCAAAGCGCTTACTGGCAGTCGGCTGTCTGGTTACTACACCTGCAGTGCATGGATGGGAGAAGGGGGTTGCCAGTGGCCACATATGTTGGTGTTTAATTGTGGGGTGGTGTTTGAGGTCTGGAGAGTGTGCTCTCCAGACCTGCGGCGCAGGCTTGTGGTTGTAAGCAAGGGATTGAGAGGTTAGGACCACAAGTCACCTATCCAAACCGCTCAGTGGGGGAGCTTGGGTTTGGGTAGGTCCAGCTTTTGGGAAAAGCTGGATCTTCAGTTCTCGCTTGAGCTCATGATGGTTGTTGCTGTTTCTTACCCTCTTTGGGATGGTCCCAGAGCTTGAGAAGGAGCTCCAGCTCTGCTGTGGCTTGTATCCTCCATTCACAGCTGAGTCTGCCTACAGCTGGTCCCCGCGTAGGTGACGACATCTCCGAGAGTCTGATTGGGGCCTTGCAAGCTCCCTGGTGGTGCGCGAGGTGCGGTGGCGGCTGGCTGGGCCACATTAGTTTACACAGGCAAGTGATGTGCTCCCCTAGAGAGAGACAGATCATGACTGGTACCACCGGTGTGGTCCCTTGCGGACTCGTCGCCGGTGAGGTGTGCTCAAGTCTAGCAGCAGAGGGACATGCAGAGTAAACAACACGGATATCAGGGTCTGGCGCTGCACTAATCTTTTGATCCCGCCCTTATTCACATGATGTCACTAGCGATCACCATTCTGGGATAAGAGTGTCAGGGAGGAAGGTGACAGGATATCGGTGCGCTCCAAAGGTGTTAGGAGCCGCTTTCATGAACACGACAGTGTAAACTGCGCCCGCATGAATATAGGTATCCTTCTAAAGGCATGTGGTAAAATAAACCACATTTTCTTAGAGAAAGATGTCGAGAATACAAAGGTCCGTCTTGTTATTAATATTGCTGAGTTTGCTAACAATCACATCGTGCCTGTTTTAAGTGCAGTTTATGTGACTGGATATATCCTGTTTATCTCATATGTGCAGCAGCAGCCAAGAAAGGGGCGTGTTTATATACGCACAAACAGCCCCCAATAAAATACACTGTTGTCGGAAGATTGCAGCCTTGAACACAATACAGGACGCATAAGTACAAATACACGCGTTTCCTTTCACTCTTATAGTCACATATTTGTAGCTCTTTGTTTTACAATTGTGCCTGTTATTGTTCAGACAGCGGATGACTCAAAACCTGAAGTTCACAGACCTGGCGTCATGTACGTGAATTAAGAAGCCAGAGAAAATATTTTGTGCATGTCTTTTCAAATACATAACGGTATATCATAGGTGACAGCCTTTAGCTTTGCTCAGATTCTGCATGCTGGGCGTTGCTGATACTCAATGCAATGCCAGTTTTAGCTGTTGTTAATAGTCACTCCCCCCGTCCTGAGTGTGAGAAAACGGGGCGCGCGACTGTAAAAGGAATAACTTTTACCGGCCTGTGTTCATGGCAGCTTTATATAACGCGATCTAGCCCAGTAGGTGTTGGAGCGTCTTACATGAGCACCAGTTATAAATTATATACACATTCATTATTTTTGTAGAAACGGGGAGATAGATTACGTGATTTGCCCAGAATCACAGGGTATCGAGCCGACGCCGAGACTCGAACTTCGTTCCCTAGCTCTAAAGACGGCAGCTCTGGCCGTTAGGGCACAGCCTCTTCACAACTTCACACGTAGCCTTCACAACTGGCACCGTGCCACCCATCGTGTTGAGAGCAGAGCCTGTCCATCACGAAATCTCTCGTACTCAGTAAATAAATCAGAAATGTACAAGCATACCTTTAGAACAGCTGCACAGCGGGAGGTGTCTGGCGTGCCCACAGACGCCCCTCTGCTGCCCCGGGAGCTGCAGCATCCCCAACATGAGTCACGCAGCAGCGGCCGGGGTGGCACACACTGACCAGCATTCACGGGGTCCCCATTGAAACCCCATTCAGTACACCGAGGGTGGGGGAGTGAATGAGGACCTCCTCATCTGGATGCCAGCAAAGGTGGGGCGCCGTGGCTGATGGGAGAGGGTTCGCACCCGCGTATAATGTGTGGAAGGAGAGTTTGCATCCTTCTGGAAAGACACTGTACCGCCCACTACCGCGTAGCTTCCCCACTCCTGGCTACGGGACCTTTAATCCTTGTTATCCTCGCTCCCAGTACAGGGCTCGCAGCTGCTCTCGGCACACATCCGGCTTCATTCACACCCTTGCTGTGTATCGCTGGAAACCATCCTAACATTTATACACTTCTGGGAACCTATGCGAGTCCACTAGTTCATGATCAGCAGCTATGATGCCACCTGCTGGCGGCTAGTACAACAGTAAAACGCCAGCACAGCATCATTTCCAGCAAGAGAAACAAACACATGCAGAGATGTAACAAGCGCTCGCCATGACGTATTTGCTCGGCTTATTCTGCCGTCCCACTTGGACTGCCTCGCCTGCTACAAGTTTTCTTGTCTTTATGGGGCCATGTGTTTGGCCCCATAAAGATAAGAAACCTTTTGCGACAAAAGTAATTCAGGCGAGCCCGCCCAAGTTGGACGGCTCAAAAAGCAGAGCAAATACGTCATGCACAGCCCTGTTCCGAATGGCTGGCCCCCGTTTACCATAACGGTGACGCCAGCCAATGGAAAAGAGGGGTGGGGCTTAAAGCCCCTTACAGTAAATGCCCGTAAACGTTAAATCTCGCCAGCGAGACTGCGCATGCTCGCAGCCTACGCCAGGCGAGACCTAAAAACGATGCTTTGAGAGAGTGGGCTATAGTTTAACCCCATTCAGCTATTGCCTTCGACACAGTTGTCATTCTTTGCCATTGGGTGGAAGGGCTGTCCATCAAGGCAATGCCATTTCGTGGATGGTGACATACATTTCCATTAGGTTTTGGTGATGGGGAATTGAGTAGTCCAGTTTAATATGTACGGTGACATAAGAGTGGTTTAACTAATTTAATTTGCTGAAACAACAACAACATTTGAATTTCTCGTTTATCGCTTTTTTGTTCGGAAAGTGTGGTCCGGGATCACATTCATATCTACTTTACTGGAAGTACAAAAGGAGTGCAAAAGGCACACTAGAGGTCGCTCAAACACAAGTTAATGCGTTCCCTCGCAGCGCCGCGAAAGGCCATCGGCTACCAGACAAGCAAAGTACATGCACCCGGCCAAACATATATAATAAAAACATACAAGCAACGCCTACCACAGAGAGCCTCCATTACATTTAGTAGGGCCCTTTCTATGAAGGACCGACTGGTTAATACCAGCTTGGAAATAATTGAAAAAACCACTTGGCTACATACTAACAGGGGTTTTTTAAAATGCAAAACTTGCAAGTCGTGTAATCACAGTACTAACATGAAAACCTATAGAGATGGTTTTAGTAACAAAGACCATCCCATAAATAAAGTACTTACTTGCAAAACCGAATTTGCTATTTATGTCCTCGAATGTCCATGCAGATTGTGAACAGCATGCTTCGTACTGCCCACATATCTCAAACGCATATTACAACATCTCCGGGCAATAGCCAATCAGGACAACACCTATCCTGTGGCAAGACATTTTAGAGAACATCACCATAGCGACAATAAGGGCCTTAAATTCTTTGTTATCGATGCAGTAGTCGCAAGTAGACGAGGAGGCGATAGTCTAGGCTCCGCAAACTTGAAACCAAATACATATTACAATTGGATACTAAACATCCGGGAGGATTGAACATCACAGAGGATTTGCACACATGTTTCCATAACTCTGAGTTAGAAAACATTTTTATGTAAAAAAATTCTGTTATAAAAAATTCATAGTTTTAGAAGGGTAACCCCTATGGGAGTTTTATCCTTTTAATAAATATTTATTGTTTTAAAGAATTCTTGAATCATAAGGTACGAGCGAATGAAAGCAAATTTATATATTCTTTGCATTACAATATAGCCAACTGGAGTACTGTTATCATTTTACCAGGTTATTAGTAAAAGGTCTATTGCAAATCTGTCAAGTCATCCCGTAAGTAGAGCAAGAGGATTCAAAATTTAATTGTGATCCTCTCATTTTTCCCATCTGCCTAGGTTCGTCCCTTTTTAGATATTGTCCTTTTTAGGAAACATCGCAGTGCTGAGCTTTAGGTCCCATGTAATTGGGAATAAGTTTGACAATATCTGTAATTATGATGTTAGGGTCAGGTGATACCGAAATACAAGATTTTAATTTTATATGATTGAATTGACTGGGCTCAGTCAATCTTACATACATTTGAGATGAATTCCCCTTACAATATGAAATTAATTGTATTGGGGTTTATCACGACAAATAAGGTTTTATTTTCACAATTTAGTTAGCACTTTTTTGCACATAGATTGATGAAACAGACCTATATGATGGCGATTACGATAGATCAATATAGGGATTTAACCCATGATTGATTAGGAGACATATGTTTCAACACTGGACATATTTGTGGTGGCTAATGACCAATGTGATATTCACACATATATCAGCACAACATATACATGTTTGTAAGAGAAATTCCAGTTTGAGTTGGTACCCAATATTACATAGGAGAGTATCCCTATATATACAATGCAATTTCTCAGTAATTTTGTTGTACAGATGCAATAATGACGTTATTGGCTTTGATGTAAAAATAATGGCATTTATCCATTATATCACTATAAGCCTTGATCAACATGTTATGATTGTTTACAGCGCTGTATTTGCACAAATGCGTATTTTGCACTAATAATGCGTATGTTTTTGCACTCAAATTGCATATTTGCACAATCAATGTGACTGTCTGCATTTTAAATAGCCACAGACCAGCATTAGAAATAATGAACCATTAATTTTTCGAGTTCATGTATTCGTTATCGTTACATAATGCTGCAGTATGTCTTTTATCTCTATTGCCAAACTTGTCACATGGTCTGTTTCAACCATTGCACTGTCACTTTATAAGGAGGATTTTGAATGGCTCACGTTGTCATGTGATCAAGGCTCGGAGGAGCCGAAACGTTATGGCGGCAATTTGCACAGAATAAAATAATTGCACTTACTTCAATGGTCCGTGTCCGTGAATGCTGGGGAAGTGGCGAGGATTGAGTTACTGCCCATCTACGGAGTGTCTAATATATATATATATATATATATATATATATATATATATACACACACATATATATTATCTACTGGCGGTCGCCAGTAGATAGTTATAGTTAGGACCTAGTTTCCATAGGAAAAGCGTTTTTTGTTTTCCCAGTAACTTTGGCGCCGGATGACGAATCTTCGCGAAATTTTCAAAACTTGTGGGGCGCTCCGGTCAGCTCCTATCCTGAAAGTTTCGGGGTGATTCGCCAAGCTGGGGCCGAGAAAAAAGGGGAGTCACAAAACGTGTTTTCTCCATGTTAATTCCCATACGAAACTTTAGACACGGCTACAGCTCGAACTGCTGAATGGAATTACATAAAATTTGGCAAAAAGGTAGCCCTTGTTTCAGAAAGAGACGTTTTTTTAAATGGAGCAAATCCGTTCAGTAGTTCCTGAGAAATTAAAAAAATAGAGGTCGGAAAATCAATTTCCCATAGGAAACTTTAGACACGGTTACAGCTGAAACTGCTGAACGGAATGACACCATATTTGGCAAAATGGTAGCCCTTGGTTCAGAAAGAGACTTTTTTAGGTCTCGCTGAGCCCAGCGCATACGCTGGCTCGGAGAGACATTATGTATGTGAGTTTTCAAAGTGCTGCTGGCTGGCCTAGCGCTTGCGTTCACGCAATCTTGCACGCACGCCAGCCTTCAGCAGCACTTTGAAAACTCGTGCTTGCTTTAGCGCGTCATCGCGATCACTTTCGCTTTCAGAGCAATCGCGATGACTCGCTTTTACGGCCGCGCGGCGTTTCTTTTACTGCCGTGCGGCCGCAGTAACCAAACAACATTTTAATTTACAGAAATGCGGAATCCCACTTCCTCCCTTTGAGTTTGAAATGCAAACCGAGACAAAGCTGCCTTCCTTGTGCTTTGGTAACATGCTGCTGTGTCGTTGTTCTGAGTAGGCATGTTGGTGGCCTGCATTCTCATCTCGCGATAAGAAAACCTCTGAAATGTGTAAATAAATGCAGCGAATGCCAAAATCAAACACTTGGGTCACTGAATGGAATGGAAAGGCTGAGATGTTTACGGGTTCGTTCTTGCACTTCATTAATCCCTACCTAGGCATTTTAATGTATCACATTCTAAGTTATACAACACTCAATGCATTAAACGTAATTTGTTGTTATTCTGTTTGCTTTAACTGCATTACGGGAACGATTGACTGGCATAGAACCAGGGTGGTCAGACCAATGATATAGTTTGCTGTATAATTGTATGCATTTTTTTCATGTCTACCCTATTTTTTAAAAAACAGAAAATAGACCACTGCGCACAAAATTCATCCGCGCAAGTGTGTACCAGCACTTATGCAATACGCGTAGCGCTTGGCTTAGTTGGCATTGTTTGTAGTGTCTGCGGTTGTCATACATGTCTTTGCACATTATGCTTTTGATTTTGTTTTTTTTCTTCTTTTCAGCCGTGCACCTCTTCCTGTGCGCACACTGCATGAGCTTGACAGGGTGTACAGTGGGCAACTCTGGCAGGAAAGTGATACTGTGAACTGGTGAGCGTCTCAGCAGCTGCTTCCATGTAAAAAAGGAATGATCAGATTTGCTGCATTGTTAGTCTCGGGCAAAGCATTACGGTCTAAGCCCTGTACAAATGTACACATTATTCGTCAGTTGCAAAACAAGCCTTTCATGTTCGGCTTTTTTTCAGAGGCTTAGCTCTCTGGCTGATGTGAATTAGCATGACATTGGTTTATTGGTCAGTAAATGAATGGGAGTGCTTTGAATTTGAGTTGCTGCCAATTTTGCACCAACAAAAGGGACTGTCAAAAGAGAACAATTTTATGCGAAAATGCGAAGCACAAGCACTGCTTGAGGGAGATGGGGGGACAGCCCAACAGAGATATTCGTTAGTGCGACTTAGCAGTGATACTAAAATTATTAGAGATATATCCGTTTCACCGGATTCCTGAGCCACAAACCAGGACTGTTGTATCTAACGCTCTTTAAAACCTGTTGTACACACTGGGCTCTGTTAGGAGGCATCCATCTGGAATTTGCAGCGCTTTGTGTTTTGTTTCTGAAACAAAGCACTGTGCCTTGAGGGTCTGTTGGCAGAGCATGCGAGATGCCCACTGTTGGAGATCACATGCCTCCCTCTATCTCTTAGGGGGAAATTGTACTTTAATCAGCTCTGGCACTTTCAGTGTGTACCCTTCATCAGGAAGCCAATTTTTCATGACCGTTAGGAAGCAGGTTGCATCTGCTCTCCCCTCCTTTGGAGGACATAGTAAGTAGGGACCAAAACTTGTTTTTATTTATTCATCCTTTTGTTTTCTGTTTGTGTTTGGCTTGTTGGAACCCCAAAGGGTACCATAAGAGACCTCAACAGGAAAATTAAGTTATGGTAGTCTTCTTTTTTATGACAGAGTCAAACAAACGACCAGCTGTTGATACCTATTCACTAGTGAAATACAACACGTGTACACACTTCACCCAAAACTTGTCTGAATGTCCTAACTCCACCTCAAAACGCTTTTACGTCCCCAAAATTGCCATGTGTGTGTTTACCCTTTTTCTTGTTTTAAGATCTCTGAAATTGCAAAATATTTATTTAATTGTGTTATTTTCTGTCTTATGTAAAGCACTATAACATCTTCTTGTATTATGTCTGTACTGTACTATCTAAAAACTGAAATAAATAAAAGGAGTGAATTTGAATGAATAACCACAATAAAAGCAAACTTACCCAGAATAGGCTCACAATTATGAAGACCAAACATCCAGCATCCATTTATTTTTAAAGATGATACATGTCCTAATAGCAGGAGTGAGAAGGGGGCGAGGAGGTGGATATCCCAAAAAAAGAACGGGATGGCCTCACACACCTCCTGCTTTATCATTGCTTGCCAGAGAATGCTCTAGTAGCTTGTGGCCCTCGTAGCAATTGGAGGGACTATTCAGGGATGTTTGTGAGGAATGGGGATTCAAAAGCTGTTACTGTTTAAGTTCCTGTTCAGCGGTTATTCAGTACGGTTCAGTGGTCGTTGTCAAGAAGGTTTTTCTCTTGATTGACAAGCCCACAGGACGGTGAATGGAGATTTTAATTGCGTATCATGTGTGCATACCGGAGTGGATAGATTGACTGACAAAATGTGAGGCTTTAATGCTTGGCTCCATATCTGCACTGTTCCGCCCCCAGAAACAAAACTAGAAAGCAAAGAAACACTGACCTGATGATTATTGGGTATGTTAGCTGGAAAATAAGGCCCAGGAATAGATACCATAAATACATCCCTCATGTATACACAGCAGTATGTCAGTCCAGATGAGAAATATTCCCAACCTTTACATATATAGTGATGGCACACTAAAGATGACGCCAACTCCATCCCTGGAAAAGACCCCTTAAACGCTGAGTGATGTGTGATTTTTCGAGCTGCATTGAGAGGGAAGAGAACTGTATTCAAAGCCCTTAAAAAATACCAGAGCAAAATCTTATTTAAGCCATACTTTAGAAAACACCAATTTAGATGGATAGTAACAAACACCTCTGCATTTTCTGACCAGTTTTAATGACGACCATTATAGTACCGCAAAAGCTTGTAAAAAAGTGAGAGCAGAGGAGGCAATGAATGACTTGGTCTAATGTAATATTTTGACAATAGTTATGGGGTGTTACAAATAGTCAGAGTTAGATGTAAGGGACAGATTGTATGTCAGAATATCTCTAAAAAAATATTGTTTGAGGTAAATATAGGGACCTAAATATAGGTCACAAAATGTTTTTGTACCCAATAATTACTACACAATATTTTTTTAAGATGATATTCAGGCCACAATATTCTGGCACCATATCTGGCATATAAAAGCAAATCCATTTAGAAACAAGCATTGGCATAGCCAATAGGTCTCGCTTTTGGGACCATATATGTATTTAGTTATGCAACTGTTGCATGGCTAAACACTTATAAGGTCCCAAAGGCGAGACCTTTTGGCTATGCCAATGCTTGTTTTAAATAGTGTAAATCCGTTCAGTAGTTTTTGAGATATTAAAGGAAAAATGTGTTTATATATCTGGGCGGGACCTAACTACACAAGCACGAGCTTGGCTCTAATTGGCTGACAACTCTTCAATCCAGGAAGTGTTGGCAGCCATCTTGGTGCAAAGCTTTTAGGTCTCGCCTAGCGACGCAGCGCATGCGCTGTCGCTTGGCCAGATCTATTGTTGTCGATCTACCCAAACACCAATGCACTAACCTAAACCCTAAAACACTACCCCAGCACTACCTCCAACACTACCCAAACACCAATGCACTACCCTAAACCCTGAAACACTACCCCCAGCATGACCCCCTACACTACACAAACACCACTGAACTACCCTAAACCCTAAAACACTATCCCCAGCATGGCCCACTACACTACCCAAACACCAATGCACTACCCTAAAACACTACCCCCAGCATGACCCCCTACACTACACAAACACCACTGCACTACCCTAACCCCTAAAACACTACCCCAGCACGACCCCCAACACTACTGCACTACCCAAAACCCTAAAACACTACCCCAGCATGACCACTTACACTACCCAAACACCATTGCACTACCCTAAACCCTAAAACACTACCCCCAGCACGACCCCCTACACTACCCAAACACCACTGCACTACCCTAGAAATGAAACACCCACCCCATGCCCAATCCCCCTTACCTCTCAGTCCTCGTGGTTCCTCTCTCCTCATGGTTCCTGCTTCACATCGTCTCTGAGGGGCGGTGCACGTCGTTGTGAGGAAATGGAACAGCCTCTGTTTCCTTACAATGACGTGGATCGCCTACATGTTTTTTAGAATGCATGGTCATTTACCATACATACCTTTACAACGAAGTTCGTTGTAAAGGCATGCGTGGTAAATGACCATGCATTCTAAAACAATGCGTAGTAATGACTTTGCGATGTACAACGCATGCATGGTAATGCATGCGTTGTAATGGTATCGCGAAGTAAAAAAGTCTTGTAACGGCTGTTTACCGATTGAAGCTGGCCCCTGTTCTTCAGTGAGTCGGTTATTTGATAAATTAGGATGAAGGAATAGGGTTCTTTACCGAAAAGTGCATTCCCGGCTGTTGTATGGTGAAAGTGTCCGCGTGGCCTGGTTTCACTTCTGGTGAGAGAGTGGAAGAGTCTGTTTGGATCTAAAGGAGTTCTGTTGTTGGACGCAGCCGGCGCGACACTTCATCAGAAAACACAGTTAATTTTAAAGCGTCCTCCCTGAAGTGTGGAGCAGTGCCATGAGAGGTCAACGAGTGTGCGTCCCACCGCAGTATGACCGTACCACATGACCCATGTGCCGCCTCCAGGGTATGGGAGGCAGAAGCGGCATCGCAGGTCCTCTTGAAGACCGTTGTAGCACTAATTCTACATTTTGGAACTAGGGCATTTTAATCTCGCTGTTCCTGCCAGACACAAAGAGAAGATCCTGTGTTATTCAGTGCCCTCGTTACTTTTTTTGTGGGTTGTGGTGCTTGTCACTTCGCTGCCCCACCAGTGCACACGACTGGGCACCCCACCTTGTGTGTCATCTGCAGGGCCTCTGCCCTCGGATCACTGGTTTCAGTTTCTGAAGTGGCAACATAAACTGTTGCTCCCAAAGGACTAGCCTGAGCACTTAGGTGAATATCCCCTGCACCAGCATTCCCCAGATATTCTTTCCTAGCTCTCCCATGTCGACGAGGACGTCATAATAGCACGGCTCCGCTCGCGACACCGTATGACATCATCGGAGCCATAAGAGGACCTCGTCGGCGTGCTGACGTCAGTTCCACCCATTTTTTCTGTGCCACCGAGGCAAACAGGCAGACTGAGACATATATATACTGAGATATATATATATATATATATATATAGAAATTCACTGAAAAAACCATAGGATTCAGGCACATTATAGTTTGGAATTAGCATTTAAAAAACCTTAAAAATTAACTGAAAAAACCATAGGTTTCAGGGGCGTTATAGTTAGCTGGACTTTTCACTCGTACAAAACCATTGAAATTCCTCCGTTGTAGTTAGTTCAGCTAACTATAACTCGCGCACCCCCAATGCACTGCTGATGACGTAACATATTACATCACTCATGACATGGTCAGTGACATCACTGATGACATCAATGATGACATCATCCAGAGAATGTGTGTTTTTCTGAAAATTACATATGTTTTATATATGTATATCTCAAGGTCGATGGAAGAATAAATTGGTATATAAGTGTCTAAATGGATGATTTGTTTTTGAAAAATTGATTGTATAACTGAATGATTAAGTGTATCTTAGTGAATACATGGCTTAGTGAGTAATGTTTAAATATGTAAATTACTGTATCAGTCTCTCACTTTGTGTATAAGTGGCTGCATGGGTTGGTGAGTAGCTACTTGAGTGTCTATATAGGTTATTAGTTGTTTTTTTGAGTATCAGTATGAGTGTGTGACTGTCTGTATGGTTCGGTGGGGGGTAATACGTAGTGTATAGGTGCATGAATGAGTGACTCACTGTTTGTATGTGTTGAAGACAGCATGTGTGCAGGACTGTATGGGTGGATGAGTGTGTGCATGGGTCTGTTTGTGAGTGAATGACTGTCTCAATAGTGTCTTTATGAGTAACTACATATTTTTTTAAACTAGTATATGTGACTATTGATGTATATAAGTGAGTATATGTGAGAGTGAGAGATTGGATGAGTTCCTGTATGAATAAGTATGTGTTTCTATAAGTGATTGTTTAAAAGACTAAGTATGTGTAAGTTTCTGTAGAAGTGTGGTGGTGTGCGTATTACTGTATATGCAAGTAAATGGATGTTTGATTCTTTATTAGCATGAGTGACTGTGTGTGAGTAACTCTATGGATGAGTGGCGTTGTGTAACAGGATGCGTAGGTGTATGAGTACATATGATGAGTGAGTACATGTATGAGTGACTGTATAGGACTGTTGGTGAATGAGTGGATGTATATGTGGATCTTAGAATTACTGAATAGGTTGTTGTATCTGGTATTGGTATGCCCATTGTTTTGAAAATTTTAGTTTCTATTTTTGAATGTGTGTATCAAAGGTTATATTCGGGGGAGAGGAGGTCTGCCACTCTACCACAAGGATGATGTCATCAGTGATGTCATTTGAGATGTCATGAGTGATGTCACTGACCATGTCATGAGTGATGTAATATGTGACATCATCAGCAGTGCATTGCGGGCGCGCGAGTTATAGTTAGGTGAACTAACTATAACGGGGGAATTTCAATGGTTTTGTACGAGTGAAAAGTCCAGCTAACTAGAACGCCCCTGAAACCTATTGTTCTTTCAGTGAATTTTTAAGGTTTTTTAAATGCTAATTCCTAACTATAATGTGCCTGAAACCTATGGTTTTTTCAATGAATTTCAAAGGTTTTTTAAATGCTAATTTCTAACTATGACTACAGAGATAGGACATGTGAAGAAAGAAGAAAAACGCACAGAAAGAAAAAAAGAAATGCAGAAAGAAGCAACAGAAGTCCTCAAAGACAAAGAAAAGTGCAGGAAGAAGGATAATGTGCAGAAAGAACAAATAGAAGAGCAGAAAAAAGCCTTGTTGCAAAATCATCCTGTACCCTCAACTTTTTCAGACGGATACTGATGGTAACTGAGTCTGACTAACCAGTCCTAGAGCCAGTGCTATGTTGAAAGACACTCAGAATACAGTGAAAACACCTACATACACTAGGGAACACTATGCGTTGGGGTCCCCCTGTGATTAGCATGACCTCCTTTGTAAGCCCCCAGTATATAATAGGGCAGGGGATTAAAACTACCTCTTAAAACGCGCCACAGGGCGTGTTTGCACACGTCACCTCTGGCCCCGTCCCCTCCCTTCCCCACTGTGTAAACACGCCCTGTGGCCATTTTAAGTTGGGAGATTAAGTCTCCTTGAATCCTGAGGGTCCCTAGGGTCCAACTAGCCCACTAGGTACCTCCAGTAAGTGCCACAGAGCTGCGTTGCAGAGAGGTGGTCCAGGCCATGCCACTTTTTACACCTCCCTGACACGCAGCTCAGTGGCGCTTACTGGAAGCACCTGGTGGGCAGGTTAGCCCCCAGGGGCCCTCAGGATTGAAGGGGAGTTATTTTCGGAACTTATAACACGCTATAGGGCGTGTTTGCACACGTCACCTCAGGCCCCGTCCCCTCCTTTCCCCACTGTGTAAACGCGCCCTGTGGCCGTTTTAAGTTGGGAGATTAAGTCCCCTTGAATCCTGAGGGTCCCTAGGGGCAAAATAGCCCACTAGGTATGTCCAGTATGCGCCATTGCAGAGGTGTAAAAAGGGGCATGGCCTTAGAACACCTGTCTGCTACGCAGCTCCTTGGCGCATACTGGAGATACCTGTTGGGCTAGTTGGCCCTCAGGGACCCTCAGTATTGAAGGGGAATTAATTCCCCAACTTACAACTGGCCAGGGGGCGCGTTTGCAGAGTGCTGCAAGGAGGGGCATGGCCTCCGGCGCGATGCCGGTCTTTTATTTATTTTATTTTTTTAAGAAGGAGGGCTGTGTGGCCCCCCTTCTTTCTCTAATTTATTGGCCCTGGGGACCCCATGCCCCAGGGCCTGCACCCTAATTTTTTTTGTTGAAAAAAATAAATTTGGAAGGGGACCGCGTGGCACCCCTCCCAAGGCCTTAATCGGCCCCGGGGACCCCAAACCCCAGGTCATGGCCTTTTTAAAAAAAATTATTTAGGAGGGGGGCTGCGTTGCCCCCCTCCTCAGGCCACTTATGGCCCCAGGGACCCCATCCCCCGGGGCCGGCCTTTGTTTTTTAATATTATTTTTTTTAATATATTTATAGAAACACCTAGGACATGCTGGACAAACTGTATGTACCTATCACCATGACGATTTGCGTGATATTCATTAAAAGGCGACTATGCATACAATGAATCCACGTGGAATGTATTTACACCACTAGTGAAGCTCTGACGTGTCTGACGCCCTACCGTGCCTAATACTGGTGCCCCGCCGGTGGGTACTCTCAAAGTAGACACCCTTGTCGTTTATTTATACAAACATTGGTAGCTATTGACGGACACATTTAATACACACGCACACCAAGCCATTTAAAGGGGATTCGACAAAAATTCGACCAAACTATGCAAGAAACCCCCCTCACGGTTAATAAAACACACATCCACACCGGATGTGTAATACTTTTTATTTTACTCTCTGGAAAGGAGACGAACCTCACTTGAGTCACAGCGTGCTCCTGGCTGAGCCCAATGCTGTGTTACACCCACCAGTGCCCGCCGAGTGCCACACACCTCTGTGTTGTATTCCACCAGCTAGTGCGTGCATATGCTATGACACTCTCTAGCCCATGTGCACTGTAACACCACCCCGTGAATATGTCATGCCACACTTGCCTTCGCACGGGTTATATTGCCCCATCTAACGTGCCTTCCTCGATGCCTATGTTATAACGCACAGCGCTATGCCATACATATTGCAATCTGGGATCCATATCTTTGTCACAGTGCATATGCAACGTTACCCTCCCCAGCACATATTTTATATTACAACTTTAGAGACTAGTTAGGTTACACAACACTGCTCTGTGCATATTACACTCCAAGGCGCATATCGCATAGCACGCGCTAGTGCCCGTGCTATCTTGCGCTCTCCAATGAATCTGTCATTGCACACAATGTATTGCATATTATATTTCACGCCCGGTTCATCTTATATCACACTTTTTGGTGCATAGTTTATACCATATACTATATCTAGTTTTCATTTTCAATCGTGTTCTCAGGACTATGTTCTATATAACACTGCGTCTACCTACCCTTTTCGCGGGCATTACATTTTGCGATGGGGGATGGAGGGTCAGGGGTGTTTCTGCCAAGTGAGCCCGGAGTCACAGTCACAAACGTCGTCTTCTTCCTGAATAAAAGTCAGATTATGCTGCATAATTGTTCATATTTTAAGTAGTTCGCACAGACACACATTTTAAAAACAATAAAGTTCCTAATACCCACCTTCTCTGAACAGTTAGCTTGCTGCCATATCCACCTCCTCCCTATCCTCTGTTGTCTGAATCCATGGACTAGCCTCCTCCCTCCTGCCATGCATGGTCTGATGTGCTGCCACTGCCCTCCATTTAGCATGATGTACCAGTCCACTCCTCCTGCCCTCCATTGCCCAATTCTATGGCCCATCATTGACCTCCTGCTTAGCCTCTGTGCTTAGCTTGCTGCCCCTATTCTCCTTCCCCCTGCTCTCCGATGTCTTTGTGCATGCCCCTGCTCCATCCTTTTTGCCCACCATGTTCCATGGACCTGCCATTCCTAACTACTCTGAGTGTTCTGTTGAGCTGCCACTCCCCTCCCACCTGCCTAGCATTGTCAGATGACTGTAACCTGTCCCTGCCACCTCTACCCTGCCTGTCCACATGCCATACCCCTATCCCCTTCCTCCTGTCCTCCATGGTCCATTTTACTGCCACACCCTTCTGCACTCCCTGGTCTGTTGTGCTGCAACTGCTCCTCCTGCCTGCCCCGCGCGGTCTGTTGTGAGGCTCCTTCCCCTGAACTCTCTTGTCTGTGCCCAGGTCCCGACCCTCCCTTCTATCCTCCATGGTCCTTTGTGCATGCCCCTGCACCCTCCTTCTTGCCCATCATAGCCATTGTACTGCCACTAACCCTCCTGCTTGCCATGCATGGTCTTCTGTGCTGCCATGGCCCCTCCCACCTTCCCTGTGTGGTCAGCTAGCTGCCCCTGACCCCCTCCCACCTTCCCTCCATGGTCTGTGTGTATGCCATCATAGTCTCACTGTTGCTCTCCATGGTGTGTCTTGTTTCTAGTGCCCATCCTGCCTGACCTCCACGGTCATCTTGCCGCTCCTGCCCTGCCCCCTTGCCCCCAGCCCTCTGTTTCCATGTGCAGACCCCTATTCCCTCCCTCCTGGCTTGTCTGTTCCATTGTAATGCCCGTGATCCGTCCCTCCTGCCCTTTATGGTCTGTTATTCTGCAGCTTTCTCTCCTGTCTTTCCATTATGGTCAGCTAGCTACCATTGCCTCTTTCCCCTCTGTTCTCTGTTGTCCATGTGCATGGTCCTGTCCCCTCCCTATTGCTTTCTATGGATTGTTGTGCTGCACTCCCGTCCCGCATGCCCTGTGTGGTGTATTGTGCTGCTGCAAACCCTGATGCCTGCCCTGTAGGGTCAGTTTGGTGCACCTCTCCATGTCCCTCCTGTCCTCTGTTATCCAAGTCCATGTCCCTACCCCATTTCCTTCCATGATCCAATGTACCATACTTGCGAACATTTTGAACTTAGTAAGAGGGAGATTTTGAAAAAAAACTGGGGTATTGATTTTCCCCTTTGAGTTACATTGAAAAAGAGGAGATTGTAAACAGGGAGACAGATCAAATAAAGCCCATTTGAGCTTAAACATTGGACGTTTCCTGGCTGAAACGGGTCTGTCGGCATGTATGGTTGTACTACCACTGCCTCTTCCTTCTGCCCACAATGGTCTATTATATTGCCACAGCCTCTCTTGCCAGTCCTGTATTGTTGGTTTGTTGCCCCTGCCCCCCTTTCCACTGCCCTCCATAGTCTATTGTGCTACCACTGCCCTTCCTGCCTGCCCAGTGTGGTCAAATTGTTGCCTCTGCACTCTCCTACCTGCCTCCAATTTTCAGAGTCCGTGCCCCTGGCCTCTGCCTCTCAACAGTATCAAAATGAACAACTAGATTGCTAACATTCTATATTTATTACAAAAGTGTGGAACGCCTGACGTAATCTTGATGTAATCAAAACTATAATACCTAGAGCATTTCCTTTAGAAATTACATATATGAGAGGGTCTTATTTGCATCAAATTATGGTTAGTGCTCTAAAAAATTAAAATGAGGACATATTTTCTGAGTTTTCAAATAGCGACAAAGAAGTTTTAAATTATTTGTAATCTTTGTTTTTTTATCCAGTTGACCACTTGATTAACTGTTGCATTTAGGGGAGAGGATGTGGTGTTACTTCCAGAGCTGCAGACTTTGCAACTGGGGAACCAGGTTAGAGTTTCTGCTTCAGCTGAACATTCTGTGATTCTGGTCAAATCACTTAATCTCCCCACGTCTACAACCAAAATGAATTTGATCTTGTGTGATGTAACCAATGCTCATGTAAAGCACTCCAATACCTGACAAGTCTGCACTATATAAAACTGCAAATACACAAAAAATACACACTTCTGTCATTGGGCTACATGTGAGCTACATCTGGGTGATATTTGGGCTACATTTGGGCTTTTTTGTCTCTGGTGGCCATCTTGGGAGATTTATTTGTTATGAAGTTTCCTAATTTCCTCATTTGCTGCAGTCTCCTCAGTAGGAAATACTTTCAGTTTTATACTTTGGTTCCATCAAGAAGACATTCAGATGTGTTACACATTTGCCATAAATTCTGAATGTTAGCACTCTAGTTGCTCATTAGATCACTGTAGTAAAGGTACTGCTCACCAAGGAAGTCTGCTGCTGATATTCAAAGTGCATGTTTCAGTCTGCATGTCAGAATTTTTTTATGAAATAGAAGAGGAGTTGAGAAGTCAAAATGTGCCCTAATTTTTCTTTCTGCAGCACTAATCATACTTTCTATGGCAAAATGAACCCCCTCATTTTGTTCCTTTTTAAATTAAATGTTTTAAGTGTTACCACTTTATTCCAATCAAGATGGCTTCAGGTGGCAATACGTTTGTCATAAGTAGGACTGTTAGTGCTCTAGTTGTTCTTTAGAACACTCTGGGAAGCTGCAGTAGAACACAAAGGAATCAACTGACAGTCTCTGCCCTTGTTGGATGTACATGTTTTATACTGAGAATGTCAGACTTCATTCTCACATGACTGAGAAAGAGAATGTGAATTTACAGAAAATATGCTCTCAGTTTAGCTTATAGATCACCTTCCAAACATCTGTGGGAAAAGCATGAGTAAATAGTTTTCTCCCAAACATGATTCATGATATCACAGCAGAAGGCTTTTTCACATGGTAAAATCACCTTAGAACACACCACAATTCCTAAAATGAGTATGGTACCATCAACAAATGATTTATAATGTAACTAAAGTCTTAAAACCTTCTATTAACTGCAATGCTTTTTAATGAGGTGCTATCATGTATATTGGTCCCAAGATGGCTGCCAACACTTCTTGGATGAAGTACTGACAGCCAATCAGATCTCACGATGAGATGTGTGGTTAGGCTCCGCCCAGAGATATCTATCTTTTTAACTCTAATTTTCTCAGGAACTACTGAACGGATTTACACCATTTAAGCAAAAGGCATGAATCTGAACTGAGGACTACCTCTTTGCCAAATTTGGTGTAATTCCATTCAGCAGTTCGGGCTGTAGCTGCGTCAACAGGTCCTATGGCAAAAGGCATGGGAAATGCGCGTTTTGGGACCCCCCTTTTTTTCTCGACCCCCGCTTGACGAATCATCGTGAAATTTTCAGGATAGGAGCGGACCAGAGCTGGCCAAAAGTTTGGAAAATGTCGCGAAGATTCGTCAATCGGCGCCAACGTTATTCCAAATAGAATGTTGCAGATTTCCTATGGAAAATAGGTCCTAACTATAACTACCTACTGGTGACTGCCAGTAGGTAATGTGTGTATATATATATATATATATATACACAAATGCATAACCAATAAAGGCATAAAGAAATAGCAACAGATCAAACATTTATCACTATTAAAACATACGCATGATTAAGACATATTAAAAACATTCATGCCAAACAGTAATAGCATCTTTTTGGTAGAAACAGGTGGACAACAGGGAGGCGGGTGGGACAGTGAGGAATCCACAGGCAGATACTGTATCCACCAGAAAAAGTGTTAGCGAAGGTAAGTAACTTGTTCTTCTGATGGATGCTTCTGCCTGTGGATTCCTCACCTTTTGAATAGAATCCGCAAGCCGTACCTCACCCGAAGGAGGGTGTCCACCTGACTAGACCAAAACATCTTGCAAAACAGATCAAGCAAAATGGCCATCCCTCCTAACCTCCGAATTCAATAATAATCGAATACTTTTTCGTCTAAATTATATTGAAAATAATTAAGACAAACACTTAAAGGAAAACTTTTATTTTATAATTAATTTAAATATATTTCATACTTTACAAATTACGCCAAAGTCGCGACCCCAGCGTGACTTTTCAAAATGGCTGCCAGAATGCGCGCAGCCATCGTGTAGGGTGCGCGAAGGGTGCGCGACTTCTGTATAACATAAAAAAAAGACTGACTATAGTATTCCTAACTAAAAATTATTCACAATTTTTTAAAAATATTTATATATATATATATATATATTCACTGAAAAAACCATAGGTTTCACACATGTTATAGTTAGCTGTAGATTTTACTGATAAAAAACCAATGAAATTCCCCCGTTATAGTTACTGTAGGCAACTATAACCCACGCGACCGCAATCCTCTGCTGATGCTAATACTGTATTTAGACACTTATTTGCCCATGTCTTCTTCCATTAAATTTTAGCTATACATATATTACAAATATTTTTTTTTCATAAAGACACATATGTCATCAGCAGAGGATTACGGTCGCGTGGGTTATAGTTGCCTACAGTAACTATAACGGGGGAATTTCATTGGTTTTTTATCAGTAAAATCTACAGCTAACTATAACATGTGTGAAACCTATGGTTTTTTCAGTGAATTTGCAAGGTTTTTTAAATGCTAATTCCTAACTATAACGTGTGTGAAACCTATGGTTTTTTCAGTGAATTTGTACGGTTTTTTAAATGCTAACTTACTTTACGCCATTCGTGGCGTGCGCGCCCAGTTAACGCAGTTCGTTCCGTGCGCGCACCATGCGCGCACAGTGAGCACGCGGTGCGCTTCGCGCACCGCGCGCCCACTTTACGCAGTTAGTGCCATGCACGCACGGTGGTCACGCGGTGCGCTGCGCGCACCGCGTGCCCACATTATGCGAGATGGGCCATGTACGCACGATGCGCTTCGCGCACCGTGCGCAAATGGGGGACATATTATGCGCATCGTTGTGAAATGTTTTGTTTATTGTTTTCATTTGATTGATAAGCCATGCACAAATGGTGCCCTTCGGGCACCATTTGCACATGGGGTGGGGAGAGTGTGGATACTTGTTTTTTAAAAAAAAAATTTTACCGTACGCGTACGGTAAGCGTAATCGGCGATTTTTCGAAAAAAAAAAAAATTTTTTTTTGGCCTTGTGGGTTGTTTGGGGGCCCGTATATCATTGCTGGGTGATTATTATCTCAATATACTGCCCCTTTACACATTTTTGGGCTTCATTTATGCTGCCCCACTCAGAGTGCGAGAGAGAAAATGGCGTCCGCCGCTTCCTGGTTTCGGCCGATTCGAATGTTTACTAAGATCTAAGAGCCAATCAGAATCGCGCTCGCGCACGTCACCATACGCGTACGGTAAGCGCACTGTAAGCGCACCGTAAGCTGGCTCAGATATATATCTTGATTTAAAGGCTATTTTCTCAGAATCTACTGAACAGATTTACACCAAACCTACAAAAGGCACTTCCTTGACCTGAGGACTACCTCTCTGCCAAATTTCAAGTAATTCTGTTCAGCCGTTCGGGCTGTAGCTGTGTCTAAAGGTCCTATGGAAAAATGCATGGGAAAAACGCGTTTTGGGACCCCCCTTTTATCTCAGCCCCCGCTTGACGAATCCCCCCGAGACTTTCAGGGTAGGAGCGGAGCGTAGCGCCCCACCTATTTTGAAAAATTCGTGAGGATTCGTCGACCGGCGCAAAAGGTATTCAAAATAGAATGTTGCGGATTTCCTATGGAAACGTGGTCCTAACTATAACTACCTACTGGCGACCGCCAGTAGGTAATATATATATATATATATATATATATATATATATATATATAATAAAAAAACATAGGATTGAGGTACATTAGACTTACAAATTTTCATTTAAAAATCTTTTGAAATTCACTGAAAAAACCATAGGTTTCAGGCACGTTATAGTTAGAAATTAGCATTTAAAAAAACATAGAAATTCACTGAAAAAACCATAGGCTTCCGGTATGTTATAGTTAGTTGGACATTTCACTTGTATAAAACCATAGAAGTTCCGGCGTTATAGTTAGATCAGCCAATTATAACTCGCGCCCCCGCAATGCACTGCTGATGACGTCACATATTACATCATTCATGACATGGTCAGTGACATCAATGATGACATCACTGATGACATTATCCACGTGAACATCTGATGCACCTCATCACACCTGAATATAACCTTTGATACACCCACTCTAAAATACAGACTACCATTTTTGAAAAAATAGACACATCAATACCAGTTACTAAATACGCACTGACTGATTCCTAGGTCTACACACACATCCACTCATTCACCCATACATGCAGTCACTCATCAATATAACACTATCATATGCACTCATACACCTATACAGACACTCACACACTGCCACATATCCAGAGTTACTCAAACACCTAGTCAGTCATGCAAAGTATCAATCATACTTCCATTTGCTCACCTATACAGTTATATAGACACCACCTCAGTTATTCATACAGTTACTAACACATAATTACTCTCTTATAGACTCACTGATACACATACACACTTATCCATGCAGCCACTCTCACAATTACTGACTCTCACATATAGTTATTTATATACACCATCACTCACATATACTGCCTTTTACATATGTAGTTACTTGCACATGTACCACTGAGACATCCATTCACTCACCAACACACCCATACACGCACTCACCCACCCATATTTTTTTTTTACATTTATACGGCGCAACAGCTACCCAAAGAGGGTTTCCTGGCGCCTAGCGGACTAGGTGTAGCTAAAAGGCAGTAGTAGATGGAGTTACTGGTTAAATAACCAGGTCTTGAGGGATCTACGGAAGTGTGTATAAAGTCTCTTTGCGTATGGCGGAAGGAAGGGTGTTCCACAGTGATGGACCAAGGTAAGTGAAAGATCTTCCCCCCCCATCCTGGATAGTTTGAACCTTGGTACTGTGAAATATCTGAGAGTGGTAGATCGTAGATGGCCAGTGGGGGCATAGGGACGGACGAGGGAGTTTAGATACTGTGGTGCCGTTCCCATTTTGATCTTGAACATATAGCTCAGGGTTTTAAACTTAATGCGGGTCTCTACCCTGAGCCAATGTAGGTCACAGAGGTAGCCAGATATCGGGGTGGCTTTGGGAACCTTGCAAAGTAATCTTGCTGCAGTGTTCTGTACTAGCTGCAGTCTTCGGGTCACTGCTTTGTTTGAACCAAGATAAAGGATGTTTCCATAGTCCAGCCAAGAGGTGATGAGGGCATGGACCACTGTTTTCTGGGTTTCCCATGGCAACATCCAGATGATCTTCCTGAGCCATTTCAAGATGGTAAAGCAGATGGCTGTGACCTTTACTGCCTGATGGTGCATGGTTAGAGAGTCATCGATAGTTATTCCCAGATTACGGACATGGCTGGAGGGTTGCGGGAGGGCGCCCATCTCAGCAGGCCAATGTAGTGGGCCCCACAGATCTTTCTTTTTTCATAGGATGATGACTTCCGTCTTATCACCATTTAATTTCAGGTGATTGCGGTTCATCCATGTAGAGAATTTCCCTAGGCCTGTCTGAAAAAGGGATGTCGAGCCGGGGTTAGTGTTAGAGAGGGAGAAGATGATCTAGGAGTCATCTGCATATGTAAAAAGAGTTAGGCCTGCTTGTTCTGCTATGTCTGCAAGAGGCCTGACATATAGATTGAAAAGAAGAGGACTAAGGATGGAGCCCTGGGGTACACCATAGGGTGACAGGTAGATGTTGGAAGTAGCTGTGACAGAGGAAATCTGAAAAGTGCGGTCGGCTAAAAAAGAAGTAATCCAGTCCAAGGCTGAGCCACAGATGCCCAAAGACCTCAGTGTGTTGATTAGGACTGAATGGGAGATAGTGTCGAAAGCCACGCGGAGGTCTAGAAGTATCAGCGCGACTGTGTCACCGGTGTCAAGATGATGGCGCAACTTCTCCGTGACCCCCAACAGTGTGTTTCCACATGCACTCTTGAACCCATACACCCAGTGAATCAACCACTCTCACATCTATGCACAGAGTCACACATCTCCCACCCACACACACACACACACTCAGGCAGCCATACAAATACTCAGGCAAACAATCAATAACCCATACAGACACTCATGCAACTACTCACCAACCCATGCAGCAGGTTACACAACAACAGACAGACTGATACTTTCACTCAGTTTATTCACTAACCCATGCATTCAGTAAGACACATTTAATCACTCACTTATACAGTCAGTCACGTACCTACTAAATCCTCCATACAGACACTTATACACCCACTCATTTTTCAATACAGCTTGGCATATATATAAAACAAATTTAAACTTTACAGAAACAGTCACTGGATGATGTCATCAGTGATGTCATTTGACATGTCATCAGGGATGTCATCAGTGATGTCACTGACCATGTCATGAATGATGTAATATGTGACGTCATCAGCAGTGCATTGCAGGGGCGCGAGTTATAGTTAGCTGAACTAAATATAACGCCGGAATTTCTATGGTTTTATACAAGTGAAATGTCCAACTAACTATAACGTTCCTGAAACCTATGTTTTTTTCAGTGAATATATATATATATATATATGCCAATATGGTGAAAACGGCAGCGCTGGAAGGGATTTGGTTGGGGCTGACTCCCCTTCCAATTGTTCAGGTGACAGAAGCGCATTGGTCGAGATGTTTGATTACGCAGCATTTGCTACCACGAGGAATCTGACTGATTTCCAACTTGAAAGTATTAAAAATTGTGCATCAGGGTGCTGAGCAGTATGTTACCGACTGACAGCTGAAATGAGGAACTTTTAAAATAACACTTACCCACAATATATGATGCATTCTGGGAACCGTTTGCTACAATCAGTCAGGTGACTGCAAACGTTATAAATTCGTAGGCACAAACACTGGTGAAACTTCCTGCCTGTGATCAAGGCTGCAAGTGCCAAAACTAGTAGGGAAACAGGAACGTTGTGCTGAAATCCCGATTCAAGGCTTTCTGGCTACTCAAGCAGGCCTCTTACGCGTGTCTCTTCACTGCGGTGGATTTGTCGGGCCTCTCCGTGCCCGTCTGAAAGAGGCCGCCCTGCAGGGTCGGGGGTTCCCCATTCGGTAGTGTTTCTTGTTGATATAGATATATATATATATATATATATATATATATATATATATATATATATATATATATATTCACACAAAAAACCATAGGTTTCAGGCACATTGTAATTAGAAATTAGTATTTAAAAAACCTTAGAAATTCACTGAAAAAACCATAGGTTTCAGGGGCGTTATAGTTAGTTGGACATTTCACTCGTATAAAACCAGAGAGATTACCCCGTTATAGTTAGTTCAGCTAACTATAACTCACGTCCCCGCCATGCACTGCTGATGATGTTACATATTACATCATTCATGAAATGGTCAGTGACATCACTGATGACATCACTGATGACATCATCCAGTTAATGAGTGCTTCTGTAAAGTTTAAATATGTATTATATATGTGCAAAAGTATATTGTAAATTGATACTTGTATAGTGCACTACTCACCCGCAAGGGTCTCAAGGCGCTTGTACGAATACCGCTGTGGAACCCATCCTGGCTTTCCCTGTGAGGCGTCCACTCCTGGGCACCCCCAAGGTGGAGGCCAGGCATCCTTTAGCGTTGTGGGGGCCGTTGTGGAGATTAAGCAAGCTATTGCCCAGAGTTGCAGAGTGGGACTCCATGATTGGAATAGGCACCGAGGCGAGAATTATCAGGTCTGTGAAATTTTGAGCCCAAGACCCGCCAAGGTGGGGAATTGAACCCTGGTCCCGGGCCAGACCTCTGCATCAGGGTCTGCCACTCTAACCATTGAGCCACCGAGGGGTGTATAAGTGTCTGGATGGAGGATTTAGTAGGTATGTGACTGACTGTATAAGTGAGTGATTAAATGTGTCTTACTAAATGCATGGGTTAGTGACTAAACTGTGTGAATGTCTGTATCAGTATGTCTGTTGTTGTGTAAGCGGCTGCATGGGTTGGTGAGTAGCTACATGAGTGTTTATATGGGTTATCGATCGGTTGTCTGAGTATTTGTATGGGTGCCTGAGTGTGTGTGGGTGGGTGGGAGGTGTGTGACTCTGTGCATAGAAAAGTGTGTGAGTGGTTGATTCACTGGCTATATGGGTTTAAGAGTGCATGTGGAAACAGCTGTATGGGTGGGTGAGTGTGTGCATGGGTGTGTTGGTGAATGAATGGATATCTCAGTGGTACATGTGCGAGTAACTAGATATGTAAAAGGCAGTATATGTGAGTTATGATGTATATAAATAACTATATGTGAGAATTATTGTGACATTAGCTGTATGGATGAGTGTGTACTTGTATTAGTGATTGTATAAGAGGGTAAGTATGCATTAGTAGCTGTATGAATAAGTGAGGTGGTGTGTGTATAACTGCATAGGTGAGTAAATGGAAGTGTGATTGATTTATTGCATGACTGACTAGGTGTGTGTGTAACTCTGGATGAGTGGCCGTGTGTGTGTTTGTATAGGTGTATGAGTGCATATGATAGTGTCGTATTGATGAGTGACTGCATGTATGACTGACTGTATGGCTGAATGAGTGGATGTGTATGTAGACCTAGGAATCAGTGAGTGCGTATGTAACTGGTATTGGTGTGTCTATGGTTTCGAAAATGGTAGTCTGTATTTTAGAGTGGATGTATCAAAGGTTATATTGCAGTGGAGGAGGTGCATCAGATTGTCACGTGGATGATGTCATCAGTGATGTCATTTGAGATGTCATCAGTGATGTCACTGACCATGTCATGAATGATGTAATATGTGACCTCATCAGCAGTGCATTGGCAGGGGCGCGAGTTATAGCTAGCTGAACTAACTATAACGGGGGAATTTCTCTGGTTTTGTACGAGTGAAATGTCCAACTAACTATAACGCCCCTGAAACCTATGGTTTTCTCAGTGAATTTCTAAGGTTTTTTAAATGCTAATTTCTGACTATAACGTGCCTGAAACCTATGTTTTTTTAGTGAATTTTCTAAAGTTTTTTAAATGCTAATTTCTAACTATAACGTCCCTGAAACGTATGTTTGTTTTAAGTGAATATATATATATTTACCAACCAATTGCCACCATCAATGCCAAACTCTTTTCAGAAACGGGTGCTCCACGCCGTGCTTGTAGCTGCACGTGATATTTTTCCAAACGACCGTTCCTCCTGGAACAAAAAAGGAGCACTCATTGGTTTCCAAGGAATCCTTTTATTAAAAACACATCACAGTGGCAGACGCGTTTCAGTGAGCATCACCTTTCTCAATGACAAGAGACAAGACACCTGATGCGGCATGTAGCGGCGGAACGAGGTGAGAGAGGACAATTTAAGATTCAAGTATAACTGCTCCCAAGAACTAAATCCAGTGAATATAATGTCTAGAATGGTACATTGTGGAATCTGTACCTATTATGGGAGTAAAAAAGACTATTATAACCCACCTGTCCAACAACAACCTATTAATCAACTGATGGGAGTGGTTTTAAAGACACTGTGACTTGGGTGCCGATCACGATCCTGTAAAAACCGGGTACGAGCCGTCGGACGGAGCATATTCTCCGTCCGACGCGTACCCGGTCGTAACAATATACAAACATGGAAGTACGATTCGCACGGAAATACTATTTCCATACGAATCATACAAAACCCCGACCGACGAAAATAAACATACAAATGTGATCCGGGAAAGCGCCAACGTGACGTCGGGACGCACGCAGCCTGCCATTCACGAACCAGGAAGTCCGATTCGCACCGATGTCATCCCGCACCGACAATATTTTCCGGCAGCCAAAAACTGCCGGGAAATCAGGACGACGCGAACAAGGAGTACCTGCACGCGACGGACAGACATGGACCCGAACCTACGTGTCATCCCGGCCCTCATAGCAGTCGACCTCCTCTACAGGTTACGACGCAGATGCCGCAGAAGGTCAGAACAACAAAGGGAGGGGGGAAAGGGGGGGGGGCAGGAGCAGGGGCAGGCCACAAAACCCCCACCAAAGTCACACAGCACACATGCCCTGGACATACCTGACCCCCAGGCCCTTGTCACTGCGAGGGGGTGGGGGCGTGTCCAGCAAAGCCAGCGTCCGCCACAACGGAAGTGCTTGACGACGCGAACCGGCAACACAACAATACAGGTACGTCCCGTTCCCACGCCTTAAGAGCGTGGGTACGAGTCGTACCACGCCCACACCTACGTCACCCCAACAATGGCGGGACGGCTGTACCCACGTGGCAAAGGCCTGGGTACGGCCCGCACAAGCATTCCACAGCGTGGGTACGGATATGTACGGACCGTACCCCCACCCCCGTATGCATGGAGTGTACCCCCACCCCAACAGTGTAATATGACCCGTACCCTCACCCGCGTACGTATGGAGCGTACCCCCCACCCCAACAGTGTAAGTACAACCCGTACCCTCACCCGCGTACGTATGGAGCGTACCCCCCACCCCAACAGTGTAAGTACGACCCGTACCCTCACCCGCATACGTATGGAGCGTACCTCCCACCCCAACCGTGTATGTACGACCCGTACCCTCACCCGCGTACGTATGGAGCGTACCCCCACCCCAACAGTGTAAGTACGACCCGTACCCTCACCCGCGTACGTATGGAGCGTACACCCCACCCCAACAGTGTAAGTACGACCCGTACCCTCACCCGCGTACGTATGGAGCGTACCCCCCACCCCAACAGTGTAAGTACGACCCGTACCCTCACCCACGTACGTATGGAGCATACCCCCCACCCCAACAGTGTAAGTATGACCCATACCCTCACCCGCGTACGTATGGAGCGTACCCCCACCCCAACAGTGTAAGTACGACCCGTACCCTCACCCACGTATGCATGGAGCGTACTTCTACCCCAACCGTGTATGTACGACCCGTACCCTCACCTGCGTACGTATGGAGCGTACCCCCACCCCAACAGTGTAAGTACGACCCGTACCCTCACCCGCGTATGCATGGAGCGTACCTCCACCCCAACCGTGTATGTACGACCCGTACCCGCGTATGCATGGAGCGTACCCCCACCCCAACCGTGTATGTACGACCCGTACCCTCACCCGCGTATGCATGGAGCGTACCCCCATGCCAACAGTGTACGTACGGACCGTACCCCCACCTCGTATGCATGGAGCGAACCCACACCCGTGTATGTTCTAAGCGTACATATCCTGATATAGGAGGGTTGGGTGCAGAGTCCTCCCAGCAGTGCCCAGACACAGGAGGGGTGTGTGCAGAGTCCTCCCAGCAGTGCCCAGTCATAAGAGGGGTGTGTGCAGAGTCATCCCAGCAGTGCCCAGACACAGGAGGGGTGTGTGCAGAGTCCTCCCAGCAGTGCCCAGACACAGGAGGGGTGTGTGCAGAGTCCTCCCAGCAGTGCCCAGACACAGGAGGGGTGGGTGCCTAACACTCCCAGGAGTGCCCAGTCACAAGAGGGGTGTGTGCAGAGTCCTCCCAGCAGTGCCCAGACACAGGAGGGGTGGGTGCCTAACACTCACAGCAGTGCCCAGTCACAGGAGGGGTGTGTGCAGAGTCCTCCCAGCAGTGCCCAGACACAGGAGGGGTGGGTGCCTAACACTCCCAGCAGTGCCCAGACACAGGAGGGGTGGGTGCAGAGTCCTCCCAGCAGTGCCCAGACACAGGAGGGGTGGGTGCAGAGTCCTCCCAGCAGTGCCCAGTCACAAGAGGGGTGTGTGCAGAGTCCTCCCAGCAGTGCCCAGACACAGGAGGGTTGGGTGCAGAGTCCTCCCAGCAGTGCCCAGACACAGGAGGGGTGGGTGCCTAACACTCCCAGGAGTGCCCAGACACAGGAGGGGTGGGTGCAGAGTCCTCCCAGCAGTGCCCAGACACAGGAGGGGTGGGTGCAGAGTCCTCCCAGCAGTGCCCAGTCATAAGAGGGGTGTGTGCAGAGTCCTCCCAGCAGTTCCCAGACACAGGAGGGGTGTGTGCAGAGTCCTCCCAGCAGTGTCCAGACACAGGAGGGGTGTGTGCAGAGTCCTCCCAGCAGTGCCCAGACACAGGAGGGGTGGGTGCAGAGTCCTCCCAGCAGTGCCCAGACACAGGAGGGGTGTGTGCAGAGTCCTCCCAGCAGTGCCCAGACACAGGAGGGGTGTGTGCAGAGTCCTCCCAGCAGTGCCCAGACACAGGAGGGGTGGGTGCCTAACACTCACAGCAGTGCCCAGTCACAGGAGGGGTGTGTGCAGAGTCCTCCCAGCAGTGCCCAGACACAGGAGGGGTGGGTGCCTAACACTCCCAGCAGTGCCCAGACACAGGAGGGGTGGGTGCAGAGTCCTCCCAGCAGTGCCCAGTCATAAGAGGGGTGTGTGCAGAGTCCTCCCAGCAGTGCCCAGTCACAGGAGGGGTGGGTGCCTAACACTCACAGCAGTGTCCAGACACAGGAGGGGTGGGTGCAGAGTCCTCCCAGCAGTGCCCAGTCATAAGAGGGGTGTGTGCAGAGTCATCCCAGCAGTGCCCAGACACAGGAGGGGTGTGTGCAGAGTCCTCCCAGCAGTGCCCAGACACAGGAGGGGTGTGTGCAGAGTCCTCCCAGCAGTGCCCAGACACAGGAGGGGTGGGTGCCTAACACTCACAGCAGTGCCCCTGCAAAGAAAAGGGTGGAGTACCCACAGATCCAATGCCCACAAATGTCAGTCAGGTGCACAAAGATCCTGCAGTACATGTACCACATGTGTGCGAGGCTGGGAGTATACACATGCATAGCGCCAAAAAGAAAACATGTACACATGAAGTCATGACAACAGTCTACATACACAAGTACAGTGACCACCAAGGACGCCACGAATGATGCAGGTGGAGACATCGCTCAGCATGCATGGCCCAAGTCTAACGAGTCCGTCACACACCCAGCCAATGTAGACACAGCTCAGCACCACATATTGGAAAGACCCTGCAGGGAAGATGTCAGGTTACACAGAGGAAGGAACACACCTTGGGACGATGTCACCATGCAGTAACTGCTTACATGAACAAAGTTATGTAGCCAACAGCTTGTGATGGCACACAGATACCAGGATCCACCCTATGACCAGCACAAGTCTACAATTCCCCAACACATAATCCCCACCCAAAATAATGGGGCAGGTCGACCAACAGCAATACCAGACAGACAGTAGTGTACTAAGGAAAAATAAATTGCTTTATTCAGCATCCAAAAATCTGTTTGTCCCTTGAAAGTTCAAAATGTACAATGCCCATAGGGCAATCCAAAGTTCAAATCCAGGTGGGGGACACGCGTGTCCCCTAGCTTGCCTGCACAGTCAGACTCCTTTGTCTTCCAGAGCGGGGAGGGCATCATGTGGGGGGGAAGGACCAGGCACCGCAGGGACATGAGGGCGAAGGGCAGGCGTTGAGGGATGGAGGACTCCACCACAGGGGGTGGGGCAGGGCCAAAGGCGGAGGCCAGGATGGCGCTGCACACCTTAGCAAGGTCCTCCAGCGACTCCCCTGCACCCGAAGGAACCACAGGCCCCAAGGAGGGGGGGGGGCGGAGGGATGGGTCGCAGCGCCACTGGGGGAGGGTGTGGACAGGGGGGGGGACTCAACCACCCTGACCGGGGACTCCCTTGACCGCTTGCGGGGTGGTGTCACTGTGGGGCTCAGGGACAGAGCGGCCATGAAGGAGTCTTTGCCGGATATGTGGCCAGGAGAGCTGAGGGGAGGGGATTTGGAGGGAGTGGATTTGGTGGAATGCGGACTCCCACTCTGGCTGCGTGTCTTACGTTTGCCCCCCGACCCAGTGGGTGTGCCTACTTCACCCTGTGTGTGCATGCCAGGAGGTGTGCGCTTGTCCTTCCCTGCTGGTGTGGTGCCTGTGTCTGTTGTGGTGGGTGCATGCTGACGTCTGGGTGTATGTGGGACAGGCATGGGAGTGGGAAGTGTGGATGGGTCAGGGGTAGGGGGTTGGACGTAGCGCTGCAGGAGACCCACTGCTGCAGTCAGTGTCGAGTCAATGGACCTCAGCAAGTTGCGTTGGTCAGTCTGCGATGAGAAAATGCCCTCCAAGTATGCCTCAATGTTGTTCAGCACTTGGCTGTGGCCATGGAGGACATTAAGCATCGCAGCCTGACCAACCTGCAACTGCCGCTGGATGTCCACAGACTCGGCATTGGCGGCAGCAGTGGAGACAGGGGCAGGGGGTGCGGTGCCTGGCAGGAAGGAGACATGTGGTGACTGGGCACGCTGGGAAGGGACACGAGCAAGTGGGAGGCGGCTGATGGCAATGGAGGGGGCGGGGAGAGATGTTGTGCCGCTGTCAGCTGCTGGTGCAGCCTCTGCCCACTCGGAGAGATCATCCTCGGACCCGTCAGCTTCATATTCTGTCGTGCCAGTGGACAGGTCCTCGGCCTCACTCTCCTCCGCCTCAGTTCCACTCGATGTGCCAGCCACGATGTCACCGCTGGCACGGGTGCTCGGTCCCTCCGCTCCGTCTGTGCTCATGTCTCCCTCCGTGTCCCCCGACGATGCTGTGGGCAAGGTGAAGAGACAGCAATTAATCATACACCAGTATACATATGTCACATGAGTCCAATCTACATAGGTTACAGTGCATAGCCTGAAAAGAAAGATCAGTAACATCTACAAAACAACGTACAGATGTAGGGCATGCAACACACAGTTGGTTGACCCACCATGCCACTGAAAAACTATGGAGAGCATCACACAATAGCAAATGACATGAAATGGATTTTGACAGAGGAGCCAGGCCCTGGGGACAATCCAGCACTGCATCTGCACCACACAGCGTTGCCGAAAATAGGGATGAGCAGGGACCATATCCATGAACTTGAGGCACATGCTGCATAGGTAATACTGAAAACATGCCCACCATGACTGGCTCACTGCACCTTGAGTGTATGTGCAGACAAACATCACACACTGGCCAGACCTAGCAAGGAGATATCAGGTTTTGACATGTAGGCTTTGCCCGCACCAACCACCCCCTACCTGAGACAATGTGATTGAGACAGAGGAAGCACTTACATCTCTTAGTCTGGGTGAAATACACATGGGCTGGAAAAATGCAAGATTGGACACAAAATACCCAAGGTGCGCCTGTCCAAATAATCATATACAAATGGGCATCATCAGATGATTGTAACAAGACACACAGGCACTGGCCACCGTGAGTATGAACAAGGAAAATCAGGTCAGGCTGTACAGTAGACACTTGTACTACATTTTACGTCAATATACATGGTGCCAGGGGACAATGGCACAGAGCACAACCTATGCTGTAGACACTGAGAGTGTCCACATTTTGTGATGACACACATGACACCTAGGAAAATATGCCCCAGGGGACAGTAGTGGCCACACAACTCCATGGTCCTGAATGGGAATGACTGCAACACACGCCACCATCCCTGCACCATGCGTATCGCACACTCATGCACATCATGTCACAGGCCACAACATAGGACATGCGTGCTGTAAGGCATGACACTTGAGAGACTAACTCCCATGTCTGGACTCAGCATCAGTGCCAACTGACATGGAACCCCCAAGTACTGAACTGGACAGGGCACAGGCAAGGTCCCAAAACCTGTTACACACCACCCCCACACATGATGCTACAGGCATAGTTCACGTGGATAAAGTGCCAGCCTACATAACCTTGTGAAGGAGTGACTACACACAGACCAGGGAACACATTGCAAGGAGGGGAAGGGAGGCAGGAGAGCACCGCTATACTGTGGGTAACAGGATCTGCACAGCACCTTTAAACCCTGGCAGTGTATCCATGCAACTGTGCACTTACAAATGCTGGTGACACACAACAAACACACATGTACCTACCCCCTTCCTGCTGCTGCTTCTCCTGTAAGCGCCTGTCCAAGTCTGGAAATACCACCGCCAGCACACGCTTGTGGATGTGGGTCAGACGGCGGCGCCCGCGGTTCTTATGGGTCTCAGGTGAGTCCCCCAGCAGGACCCGTGCGATCCTCCGCGTCCAGCCCCGGATATCCTGCCAGCGTTTCCTCACCTGGGCCAGGCGCCGCGTGCGACCGTCCGTCCTCCTCACGGCACTGACTGCGTTCATCCAGATCTGCTTCTTGGCAGAGGCGCCTACCTGTGAGGATGAACAAGTGACACTACATCAATACACCTGGCACATGTCACAGAGACACATATTAGAACACATTTGCTGTTTACAACAAGGCATAGTATTGCATCCAACGCATTGCACCTTTGTCATAGGGACATGATCCTCTGGGGAAGGGCAAAAGCAGTACGTGCCATTGAAAGTACACAGGTGGAATGAGGGCAACGACACAATCAATGATCCAGGCTCACACTGTGCATCACAAGCTACACCAGGATTATGTGCAGCACCTCTAAGCAGTCACATGCCACAGGCCACTGACGCTACCTCAGCAGAGTACACAGACACACACAGGCACAGGACATTCACCTGCCATTGCCAAATGCAGCGACAAACCTCACTCTGTACATGTGCCACTAGATGGGGGGGGCTCACAGGTGTGGGGCTGGCTCTGCACGTCAGACACACAGCACTGCTCCCTGCTCACATCACATGGGCAGGGTATATCCATCCCTCATGCAGCCCGGGTGCCACACTCCACATATGCACCCACCCACATGACAGGTGACTTACCCACACACCGATGTCCAGGTTACGAACACATCATGTGGACACTCTCAGCACAGGTACACAGAACTAACACACATCTGTGGGTACAGTCACCTGTCACACTGGGCTGACCACATAATCAAATGAGGACTGTAGAGGCTACATTCCCAGGAGGAGAAGACAGGCAGAATGTGGCATGCACCATGCAGTGATTGTCACAGTAAACACAATGCAAGTGAGGAGGGCAGACATGCACCAAAGCATGCTCTGGCTGGGAGACATCAGGCATTCCCCCCCCCCCCTGGGACCCCCCCTACAGTACATAGCATGTGTGTCACACCTGGACACAATGCCAGAAGTCGCAGTCACAAAAAAGGGACACAGTCTGTGCTAGTAGACTCTGCACTCACCTGATACCCTGGTCGCCCATACAGCAGGGGGTACTGTGGGAGGATCACATCCAGCAATGCCAGGTTCTCCTCCAGGGTGAAAGGCTGTGCCCTCTCCACAGACCTTGACATGGTTCCAGGGAATCAGTAGCAGCAGCTGGGTCGTAGAATCCAAAGATGTGCAGGCAAGTGCTCCCTCATGGGACCTGGCTGCCTTATATCTGCCTTGCTGGCCTGTTTCATGCACAGGAGTACAGAGTGATTGGTCACTCACATTTGCATCCTATGTTTCCTCCAATCCCTTCAAACCTAGCACAGTCAGTGGGTTCTTATTGTGTTTTTTTCTTGAGCATGATGTCAACTCCAGAACCACATTGCAACAAAGTAGATTCATTCAAACTGACTTCTGCTGTGCACCTGCTGATAAAAATTCAAACTTTAAACTTGGTCTCCATGACAACCAGCATGCATGTAGGACTTTATACTTGTCCCTCATGTGTCTTCTATGTAATTTGGAGTTTCACACACAGGTACGGTGCGTAGCGGGGCCCTAGGGCACCCCAAATGCATAGCAACGGCCCGTACAGGCGTGTGTACGGTCCGTATCACTATGGGTGTGCTCGCGTATGCGTACCCATAGTGATAGTGAGCGTACAGGCGTGTGTACGGTCCGTATCACTATGGGTATGCATACGCGAGCACACCCATAGTGATACAGACCGTACACACGCCTGTACGCTCACTATCACTATGGGTACGCATACGCGAGCACACCCATAGTGATAGTGAGCGTACAGGCGCGTGTACGGTCCGTATCACTATGGGTACGCATACGCGAGTACACCCATAGTGATACGGACCGTACACACGCATGTATGCTCACTATCACTATGGGTACGCATACGTGAGCACACCCATAGTGATAGTGAGCGTACAGGCGCGTGTACGGTCCGTATCACTATGGGTACGCATACGCGAGTACACCCATAGTGATACGGACCGTACACATGCCTGTACGCTCACTATAACTATGGGTACGCATACGCGAGCACACCCATAGTGATAGTGAGCGTACAGGCGCGTGTACGGTCCGTATCACTATGGGTGTGCTGGCGTATGCGTACCCATAGTGATACGGACCATACACATGCCTGTACGCTCACTATCACTATGGGTACGCACACGTGAGCACACCCATAGTGATACGGACCGTACACACGCCTGTACGCTCACTATCACTATGGGTGTGCTCACGTGTGCGTACCCATAGTGATAGTGAGCGTACAGGCATGTGTATGGTCCGTATCACTATGGGTACGCATACGCCAGCACACCCATAGTGATACGGACCGTACACGCGTGCGTACGCTCACTGTCACTATGGGTACGCATACGGCAGCACTCCCATAGTGATAGGGAACGTACACAGGCCCTCTGAGCGAATGTACGGTGCCTTTCACACATCACAGTGGTGACAGGCAGCACACAGGAAGGAGTAGAGCTGACAGACTTGTCCATGGATGGACATCAAGGCATTGTCTGGGCATTACTACATGTGTGGGGCACAGGTGTGAAAGGCTGTGATGTGGCACATTACTCCTGAGTCGAAGGCAACAGATGTATGATGAGATGTGTACAGATGTTATGTGTGACGGTGCAATGTGTGCCAGGCATGCCCTTAACTCCTTTGACATGTGTGCATGTCGTACTGCACACTTGGGATGAGCGTCACTGGCATGGCACAGTCAACAACACACGCAAGTGTCCCCTGATGCCCGCTACAGGGGTTACCACACCAGACATGTCACTACCCACGGTGCACGATGTGTCTATGTCATGTATGTGTGGTATGTTCCCATTAGCTTGATGTTGGTGCTCCCTCAAAAGCATCAGCTGTTGCAGCAACCAACATGTGTCCGTGTGTAGATGGACATGGCACACTATTACGCACACCAGGCCACATGTGGTATCGGATGTGAGGTGCGTATGTATGCATGGGACACGGAGTAGCGTCACAAGGACATGTCTGCATCCTCTCAATGAATGTGTGGTGAGTCATTACATGTACACCTTATTGGCAAGGTGTGTGGGCTGTCCTAGTGTAATGTCATGTGACCTGTGGCTCTAGTGTTCCGCTATCTGCCTCAGAAATCGACATCCTACTTCTGCTGATGTGTTGATGTATGTCACTCCTGTGTTGCGTCTGGCTGTTCACTTACACTGGGACACAGCTAATCCCATGCCATGGCATGTGGAGGTTCACAATCTCCGTGTGTAGCTGGGTCTTGGTAGGAGTGTCACCTGGCAGCCATATGTGTCCAGGGCATGTGGCCCATACCTGACTCCGAATGTAGCATATGTGTATTGACAGATTAACATGTGCTCAGTACAAATAAATTGTTGTTGTAGTGCACTCACTCTTCCTTGTCACTTCCAAATTACTGCAGAGCGCCGCCTCTTCCCCGACCAATTCCGGACTTGGCTGACATGCGGGAAAATGACTGTATACGGTGCTACCGCTTCCCCCAACCGTTGATTGAGGAGTTGACGGCAAGGCTGGCACCACACCTGCAACCGCTGCACAGGTATCCTACGGCACTGACACCCAAGCTGAAGGTAATGGCAGCCCTACATTTTCTTGCCACGGGTACCTTTCAATATACCATAGCTCATGTTGGTGGCATGTCCCAGAGCATGTTCAGCCGTGTGCTGCATGATTTCTTAGAGGCCATGTTGCTTCACCTGGATGAGTTCATCCATTTCCCAACTCCTGAACTGTTGACTGGGGTCAAGCGTGGATTCTATGCCCTGGGAGGGATGCCCCATGTCATTGGGTCCATAGATGGGACACATGTGGCTTTGGTACCACCACAGGCACAGGAGGTAGCGTACAGGAATCGCAAACACTACCACTCCATCAATGCCCTTGTGGTGTGTCTGTCCAACATGGTGATTTCACATGTCTCTGCTCGTTTTCCAGGATCAGCACACGATGCCTACATCATGAGGCGTAGCAGGGTGCCTGAAATGATGACGCAGCTGCGCAACGAACGAGCATGTGTTGTTGGTGGGTACACTCTGTCCTGTATTTTGCGTAGACTTCCAGCACGACCGCTTCTCCTGTCCTACTTATGTCCATGTGGTTTCCATGTAGGGGACGCTGGCTATCCCAACATGCCATGGCTGATCACACCTCTCCGCAACCCCATCACGCCGGCCCAGCTCCGCTACAACACCACCCATGGCCGGACAAGGCGAGTGATAGAGAGGACATTTGGCCTCCTGAAGAGCCGATTCAGATGCCTCCACAAGACCGGCGGCGCCCTCCCATATGCCCCAGCGAAGGTCTGCAAAATCTTCATGGTCTGCTGCATGCTGCACAACATGGCAGTTGAGAAAGCTGTGCCACTCATCCTGGATCAAGATGATCAGGACCATCCACCCGTGGAGGACGAAGTGCTTGGCAATGGGGCTAGTGATGTGGAGGATGTGGTTCCGCAAGAGGACATCCGGAGTCGGCTCATACGTGACTTCTTTGCTTAGTGGTGTGTACCAGTGTCTGTGTGTGCACGCATTGGTCCCCGTGTGGCATATGTTGCGATGTGTGTGTCCATCTGCATGTATGCCACGTGAGTCAGAGGTGTGTGTGGATGTGTCACTGGAGTGATGGTGCCAGTGATGAGTGTATTTCCCCAGTCATAATTGTGACCTAGCATGTTGTCATCCTTACATGTGTCGAGTACATGCACATGCAAGTGGCTGTGCTTTTTGTGGCTGACTTCTTGTGTGTCTCTCATCCCCAGGTACTTGCGCATGCTGTCTGCTGGTTGCATTGTTCTGGCACTGCTATTCCTCATGGACACGTCATTGTGTGCTGAATCAGCGTTACACGCACGGACAAGTTTGGAAGTCTCCTTAGGGTAAGGGATGCATCAGGGGTGTATTGGGTGTGGCTGTTGTTTCCGATGTGTGCACACTGCCCCTGTCGATGTTTGGTTCCTCTGCAGACATGTCGCATCACCATGGTACACATGACATGTAGCTGGGTACACCTGAATAGATGGTCAGACTTGTTGACAGTCATCTGTGATGGGATAGTGGATTGTGATGATGGCATCAATGTGTGGAACACTGCCCTCGGACACATACGGTTTGCATTGGCTTGACATGGTGTGGGACTTCCACATCAGAGGATCAATGGTGTATGGCAGCCTCTCCGTGAGCAGCAGGGGGTGTTTAGCTGTTACCCGACACTTGTGTGCCAGTTCCATGGCTATCACGCATTTGTGCAGCAGAAGGGGGGTACCAGTGTTGGACCCACATGTTACTCCACATGACCTGTTTATGTGTACTCCGAGTTGCCTCTGCATTCCCGAATACATGAATAATAAAGCTGTCCCTATGCCTCCAAGGTGCCTATTCTCAGTCAATGCTGGTGTGTTGCCACGGTGCATACAGCATGTCTGGCATGGTTTTCCGTGATAGTGGCTATGTGTCTATGTGTCGAGTAGCAAGATGCAAGCTGTTTGTGTGGGATTAGACTGTGTATTGTGCATGATGTCCATGACTGTGTGGGTATTGTGACATGTGCCATCCCCATGCATCCAACGTTGGCCACGCCACCATTCACTGCATCCACCTGACTCAAGCTTGCAGGACATGGTTCTGCCACCTGTCCACACATACCTGGGTGCCCCCAGGACACTCCACATGATCCCTGACCTCTGCGCATGGCTGTCGCTGTACTCAATATGTCTGTCGGCACGGTTGTGCGGCCACCCCCTCAGCTGGTTGGGCCCATCACGGGTGTGTATGGTGCTCCATGTGTGTCTTGCCTAATACATTGTGACCCATGTGTGTCCTGTGCCAGACTCAGGCCCCAGGGTGTGGATGGTTGGACTCATATGAGAACTCAGGCATGGTTAGACTTTACAAGACGCATGTAAGGTAATAATGCAAAATGTAGGCATCATCTCTTTATCGTGTAACTTTTTATTTTTGTTGGGGTACGTGGGGTATGACATGAGGGGCTTTCCGGGTGTGTGGAATCCAAAGTTCACTAGGGGAGTTGGTGTCCTTGCCATTGGAAATCCTCAGAGTCCATGCCACAGTCTTTGTCAACATTGGTCAGACAGTGACCAGCAAGTCCATGTGGCAGAGAATGTCTTTTGCTGATGTGCTGCTGTTGGTCCAGTGGGCCAGGTGCCAGGCCAGGTGTCCTGAGAGATGGTGCTGTTGCGCCGACCCTCACGGTCTTTTCCGTGGACGACCCGCCCTCCTGCGGGAACCCTCAGAAGCAGGCCGTGACGATGTTTGGGATGCTCCGTCGGATGTCTCCTCCTCCTCCTGATCCCTCCCTGTGGGTGGTGATGTTCTATGCCTGGCGGCACAGGGAGGGTTGCCCAAGTTGTCGGCTATCCGACGGAGTGTACTGTGAATTCCCGTGAACACCGTCACGAGCTCAGCCTGTCTGTCCTCCATCCGCCCTTGGTGTCGCAGTACACAGGCATGTTGCTGGGCCTACTGGGTCTTGATCTCCTCGAGGATGGACACAACCTGGGCCATGCCCATGGTGTCCTGCCGGTATGTGTCCAGGATGTTTCTGACATGGGCATATACCGGTTCCGCATCCAACTGGTCAGGCTCGTGCCTCCGCCATCCTCCACTCCCACCACCCCTGCCCACTTGCACCTGGCCTGCCCTTGTGGGCACATCGGGTCTCCGGGACCCCTGAGGGCTGGCATTAGCATTGTCGCCTGCCTCCTCCTGGGTGCCCGGTACACCGTGTCCCTCCTGGTGAGCCTGGCTGCATTGTGGTGGTGGGGCAGGGATCCTGGGTGTCTCCTGGGATGTGGCAGGAGTGGGGATGGTGGTTGGCCCAGTTGTACCTGATGCAGGTGCTGCAGGTGGTTGGACACCAGAGGGGCCAGGTTGGTCGGGGTCGTCCACAGAGTGGTGAGATTTGTCGCTGCCGGTGGGATCGGCATCCCGCAGAACCGGGTCCTGTGAGTCTTCACCCCCAGTGTTGGGGGGTGATCCACGATGTTGACCTGTGTGTGAGAGAGACAATGTTATTTATGTTCCATGCAACATCCATGTTTCATTCATTTCAAAGTTGGGACATTTCCTCTGGGAATTTGGATATGTCTTGCATTCCACTCACAGTGCACTTGTGCATGGGTATGTCCCTTGGCCACAGCTTTTGAGACTTTACCTATGTGTGGCACAGTCTTACTTGCTGCGTCAATTGTGACTGCAGTCAGCAGTGGAGTTAGCAGGTGTGGCGAGCCATGCATTGGCGCCTTCCGTGTTGCACTGTACGTGGGCACATGGAGTTGTTCCACACACTTATATAATGCACGTAGCTGGTGTTGTGCTCGTGCACAGGTTGAGACATGGCCCTGTGTTTTGCCATGGAGAAGAGAGGGGGATTGAGGCACTGGCCACCCTTGTCTACATGCACGCAGTCCACCTTCTGACGAGCAGACATTCCCACACCCCACAAGGCTGAATTGGTCTCCCTGTGTGTCCCTTTCTCACTCCCTCTCTGTCCCCCTCTCCCTCCCTCCCTGTGTCAGCCTCCTCCCTCTGTCCGTCTCCCTGTGTCTCCCTCCCTCTCTCTCCCCCTCTCCCTCCCTCTGTGTGTCACCCTCTGTCACCTCAGCCCAGCTTCCTAGGCACACACTGTTTGCAGATCTTTGAATGGCCCTTGGCTTGTTGATGTGAGTTTGTTTCTGATCTCCAGGCACCCATTGGGTGTAGTGTCTGTGTCTGCGCTGCTGCTGTGGTGGTGTGTGCTGCCACTCTTTCACAGTGTTGGCTGTTCATTAGCTGCTGTCATGTGCAAAAACGTGCCTTCACCCCCATGTCTTAATGCAAGGCGTCCGCCATTTGCTGGCAAGTCTTTCCTGTGTGGGGACACACTGTTTGTCTGGCTGTGACCTAGGCCATATGGGCAGAGGGCATTGTTGTCTGCTTCTGAGTTGCACTATGTGGTTTTTGGGGCCCACACCCCCGCCATCCGGCTTACCGTGTCTTGTGTTGGTGTTTTCTGTGGCCTGTGACTTGGCATTGTCCAGCTGGGTGCATGGGGCATGGTGGCGCTAGTGGCATGTGCGTGTTCATGGAGTGTGGTTGAGTCATGCGATAGCTTGGGGTGGTTGCGTGCCTGTTTGTGAGTTTGGTTGTGGATGACGTTCCCCCCATGTGAGGTGAGTTGTTTGTGTACTCACCCGGGTCTCGGAGTCCTTCTAATCCGTCCACTGCCACCACCGGCAGTATGGCCATCACCCTCTCCTCCCAGGGATGGTATTGTACGGGTCTGCGGGGCGGCCCTCCTCCAGTGATGTTGGCCTGGTTGTGGTCGTCAGTCATTTTGGCTCGGACCCTCCTCCGCAGATCGTACCACCTGGCTTGGCATTCATGCCTGGTCCTTCTGGTGGACGCAACAGCATTCACAGCATCGACAATCCTCTGCCACATGGCTGTTTTTTCGGAAATGCTGGTCTGTCTGACCAATGTTCCAAAGAGGTGTGGCTCGACTCTGAGGATTTCGTCGACAAGGACCTCCAACTCTTGGCTAGTGAACTTTGGATTCTTGTTAGTGGGCATGGTGAGGGGTGTGGGTGTGGATGGTTGTGGGGGGTGTGGGTGTGGATGTGGATGGTTGTGGGTGTGGGTGTGGGTGTGTGGGTGTGGTTGTGCAGGTGAGTGTGATGAGGGGGTGTTTGTGAAGGTGTGTGTGTGAAGGTGTGCAAGTGTAAGGTGTAGTAAAGGTTCAAGTATGGTGCTGTAGGTTGTCTGTGGGGTCTGGCAGCAGTGAGTCTGTTGCAAAGGCTCATCGTTTGTGTCTGTGGGCCCTTTTTATTGGTCCATTGGTGGGTGTGGCTGTGTTTGAACTTTGGGTGGGTGTGTTATAAGGAGTGGTTGTGTTTTGGGCCTCTGTTTGGGATTTTGGCAGTTGCAGGTCAGTGAATGTGTTGTATTTGTGCTTGTTGGACATGTTTTGTGGCTTTGTGCCATTCGAATAGTGTATTCTTGTGTTGTTGTGCTTTGTCCTGGTTGTGTACGTGCATTTTTAGCGTGTGTACTTCGGCAATTTTGTTGTACAGTGCTGTCCTTGTGTCTGGCTTGGTACGACTCGTACGTGCGCGATGTTGGGTGAAGGTGCTGGTGTTGGGGCCTGGGGTGCGCTCCGTACTTAGAATGTTGGGGTGGGGGTACGCTCCATACGTACGCTGGTGAGGGTACGGGTCGTACATACACGGTTGGGGTGGGGGTACGGTCCGTACATACACGGTTGGGGTGGGGGTACGCTCCATACATACTCGGGTGAGGGTACGGGTCGTACATACACGGTTGGGGTGGGGGTACGGTCCGTACATACACGGTTGGGGTGGGGGTACGCTCCATGCATACGCGGGTGAGGGTACGGGTCGTACATACACGGTTGGGGTGGGGGTACGCTCCATACATACGCGGGTGAGGGTACGGGTCGTACATACACGGTTGGGGTGGGGGTATGCTCCATACATACGCGGGTGAGGGTATGGGTCGTACATACACTGTTGGGGTGGGGGTACAGTCCGTACATACACGGTTGGGGTGGGGGTACGCTCCATACATACGCGGGTGAGGGTACGGGTCGTACATACACGGTTGGGGTGGGGGTACGGTCCGTACATACACGGTTGGGGTGGGGGTACGCTCCATACATACGCGGGTGAGGGTACGGGTCGTACTTACACTGTTGGGGTGGGGGGTACGCTCCATACGTACGCGGGTGAGGGTACGGGTCGTACATACACAGTTGGGGTGGGGGTACGGGTCGTACATACATGGTTGGGGGTACGCTCCATACATACGCGGGTGCGGGTACAGGTCGTACGTACACGGTTGGGGTTGGGGTACGGTCCGTACATACACGGTTGGGGTGGGGGTACGCTCCATACATACGCGGGTGAGGGTACGGGTCGTACATACACGGTTGGGGTGGGGGTACGGGCCGTACGTATGGGGGTGTACATACACGGGTGGGGGTACGTCTCGTACATACACGGGTGTACATACACAGGTGTACATACACGGGTGTACATTCACGGGTGGGGGGTACGTCTCGTACATACACGGGTGTACATACACAGGTGTACATACACGGGTGGGGATTCGACTCGTACATATGAGGGCTGGGGGGAGTGTTGGGCGCGTATGCGGGCACATGTCTCCATGGTTGCTATGGGAGTTCGGTGCGGACGGTGTTTTTTCCATCCGGTTGTAACATCGGACACACGGGATGGATCGTACTAGCGCGGTCGGACTTCACTTTTCACATTTGTACGGTAAATCGTCCGAGGATGTGTCGGACTCATTTTCCGACCCGAGGACGTATGGGGAATAATTCCCAATGCGATTCGTATGGTCTTTTTCCCATGCGAATCGTACTTGGCAGTTTGTACGGCACTTGTACGATTTGTACGGTAAAAAGACCGGATACGAGTCGTACGGGGAAATTTTATACAGGATCGTAATCGGCACGTAAATGTTGAGTACGATTTGGCATTGAGAAAGGTGATGTTCACTGAAACGCATCTGCCACTGTGATGTGTTTTTAATAAAAGGATTCCTTGAAAACCTATGAGTGCTCCTTTTTGTTCCAGGGGGAACGGTTGTTTGGAAAAATACATATATATATATATATATAAAATGGAGACACACTGAATACTTTAAAAAAAGGAAAAATGCCAAATACACCCACCTTCAACTGGCAGTGCATGTATGTTGGTTGTATCTAGCCAGATATAAATGCTCGAGAACGAAAATGTGACTTTAAAAGAACTTTTAAAATTAGTGCGTGGAAGACACATGCACGCTTTTTAAAGGTTCTTTTAAATTCACATTTTCTTCTTTTTCATTACTGATAGATGCAACAAATGCATATGTTTCTGCATTACTACTGGATGTTTTCTGTTGGAACATTTAAGGCTTCAGAGCAAGCTAGAAGTTTCTTTTTTTTTTTTTCTTTCAAAGTATTTTATTAAATTTATTTTATAAGCAAATACATTAGCATTTCTGTTACAGGGTTAGCCAAAGCGTAGTTTGTAGGGCAGTGTTTCAAGCACTTTGAAATATATGTTTAGATAATCCCTTCTGGCTTGACTTGCTGAAAATTAGGCAAAGGGAGATAGAAAGAAGCAGGAGAGAAAGGGATGAAGAAAGAATACAAGAAAGGTTCTGTGTAGTAAAGAGACTCATGGGACTTAAAGCCGCGTGACAAAGCCGTCACTCCCCTGGCTTGCTTGTGGCAAGATTGGTAGCCAAGTCAGCCCACCCGCCGCCCCGTAGGACCATGTTAGTAGCGCTCCATTTCGCTCGCCCGACTGCCCAGCGAAGGGAGGGGCAGGGGAAGTGTCTTCCAGAGGGAATGGTATGAAACTCGTAAGAGTCTAGGTACGTGTCAAGTGACTTCCACATCCCCCTGGTTGCTGGCCTCCAGGGTGAGTTCTGTAATGCAATGTTATCCGCCCCTCTGAGGTGCGTGACCCAGTTGACCCAGCCTTTGTATGTGGTCTTACTTGTGTCGTTCCAATTGGCCAGTACCATTTTTACCGCCGCGGTCAGCAGCAAGTCTAGTAAGTCTTTGTCATACTCTGTTCTTAGTTCTGTGGTCATGAATGCAGTGGCGAGGGAGGAAAATTCAGTTGTTAGGGTGCAGCCCAGTGTTCTGTTTATGAAACCAAAGATTTTCTCCCAGAATGTTTTGATTGTTTGGCAATAGTAGATAAGATGTGCTAGGTCCCCCTTTTCCTTGCTACAGTTCCAGCATAGTTCATCATCCCTGAGGCCTAGTGAGAATAAGCGTGCAGGGGTCCAGAAAGCCTTATGAAGTAGCCAGAATTTTGTTTGTGAAAGTACCAGGGAGATTTTATTGCGTGAGGCAGAGGTTCATAGTATATTTAGTTCTTGCTCATTAAGTGCGTTATTGCTTTGTTTTACCCAATAGTTAATTGTCTTATTGTTAACTTTGGTGGCTTTTGGGCGTAGAAGTTTGTAGAGGAGTGATATCTGGTGTCCTAGTCTGTTGAGTTTTTTCATGTATTGTGAGATTGACGGTGTAGCGGGCGATAGTTTGGCTTTGGATAGGGCTGTTTTGATTTTCAGAAAGTTGTATAACTCAATGTCTGTTAGGTTATGTCTAGATTTCAGTTCAGCAAACATGGTGGGATATCCCCCTTCTTCTAGTTGATCTGGGTGGGAAATGCCTTTCTTTATCCATGTGTCCAAGACTAAGCTTTTCCCCTTATATCGAATTTTGCTATTGGCCCAGAGTGACTCCATCTCAGAACCCTTTATACTGTTCTCCATTTTCTTATCTATTCTTAGTAGGGCATTTTTTATGTTTTTAAAAATGGAACTGGAGGAGTGAGGATGCTTATTAGCTGTTAGCAGCGCCATTGGGTTTAAGTTGTTCCGAATGGCTCTCTCGACTTGTACCCATACCGGTGTGTATCCATTAGTGGGTGATATGCAGTAAGCCCTCTGCTTTGCCAGAAAAGCCGTTTGGAAGATTCTGAAGTCAGCTAGGTTTAACCCGCCCAGTTTTTATTCAAGTCTTAATTTTTTTATGCTTATCCGTGCCTTCTTCCCTCACCATAGGAATTTAGTGATCAGGATGTCTACTTTACGGTGGAAGTTATCTGTGAGTAGGAGTGGGAGCATGCTGATCAGGTAGTTAATCATTGGGGTGATCATCATTTTGATTGTTTCAATTCTGCCCAACCAAGTTATGAATTTTGGGGACCAGGCCTCCAAGAGTTTCTTTTTTTTGTATAGCAATAGTTTCTCATTGTGGCCTAGTGTGCTCATAAGGTCGCTTCCAAAGTGTATACCTAGATTTTTGATAAACCCTGTTTGCCAGGCTCGGCCTGATCCCCCTAGGATGTCCCAAGTGCAGTGGATCTTCGGTGGTTTGCATTCTGATTTATCCCTGTTGAGCTTATATCCTGAGTGTCCGGAGTATACCTCTATGGTGTCTATCAGGGCCTCGATTGAGGTCTTTGGTTGCTCCGTTACAACTAGTATGTCATCCGCGTATGCAGCAAGTTTTACTTCAACGCCATTAGTATTGACCTCTTTTATTTTCGTGTTTGCCTTGATGTCGCTAATCGGGGGTTCCAATGCCAGCAAAAAGAGTGAGGGGGACAGTGGGCAGCCCTGTCTAGTGCCGCGTTGTAGCATCAGCGGTTCGGAGAGTGACCCGTTAATGACAATACGGGCTCTTGGGTCCCCATACAGAGCCATCACCTTCTGTATATATCCTTCTCCTAAGTTGAAGGTTTGCATGCATTGCTCTAGGAAGGTCCATGATACTCTGTTGAAGGCCTTCTCGGCATCAAGGGTAATAGCTACCGCTGGCTCTGCTTTTTTGGACGTATGCTCCAGTATGTGGCATAGGAGTCTGGTGTTGTCGTTAAACATCCGTGTCCTTAGGAAACCCACCTGGCAGTTGCTTATTAGGTTGTGTAGGACGGAATTTAGTCTGGCTGCTAGGATTTTATGCATACATTTTGCAATCCACTTTGATAAGGGATATGGGTCTGTAGTTCTTGGGTGACAGTTGATCCTTACCCTCCTTTGGGATGACTATTATGTTGGCTTCTGCCATGGATTGTGAGACCATCCCACTCTCCGCACAGTGATTGTAGACCCTCTTCATGGTAGGTTTCAGCTGCTCTAGAAAAGTCTTGTAAAAGGTGGCTGTGTACCCATCCGGCCCGGGGGCTTTGTTATCTTTCATTCATCTGACCGCCATTTCGATCTCGGCGATGCCAATTTCTTGCAATGAACTCTGTGCCTCTGCACTGGTTAGCTGTGGAAGATCAAGTCTGTTGAGGTATTTTGTGCATGCCTCCAGATCCATGGTCTGGTTGTTTTTATAGAGGTCTTGATAGAACTCTTGAAAGGTCTTGAGGATGTCTTTGTGTCTTGTGTGGGTTTTGTTGTTTGAGTCTGTGATGGATGAGATGGTAAATTGACTACGTTTATGTTTCAGGTAGGAGGCTAGTAGTTTCCTGCTTTATTTGCTTCACAGAGTTTAATGGCTTAATAGTTGTACTTATTAAACCACAGTCCGGCTCTCTCACTCAGGATCTTGTTATATTCATACTTTTTTTTTTGTTAGGTCTGTTAGGAGTTTGGTGTCATGTATGGCCCTGGCATGGGCCGTTTCTAGGCTTTTGATGTCCTGCTCGAGCTGAGTCAGCTGTGAGTTTGCGTTTTTGTTTATTTTGGATTTAATTTTGATTATCGTGCCTCTGACGGTCGCTTTCAGTGCATCCCATAGGGTGGTAGTGCTAGTCCCCGGTGAGTCGTTGTGTCTGAGGTATTCCGTTTGGACTCCTCCATTTGTTTTTGTTCTCGGGGACTGCTAGGACGTCGCTGTTAAACCGCCACCTCCGGGGTATGGCTTCGTTATGGCAGCCACTCAGTTTTAGGCTGATACAAGAATGGTCTGACACTAACCTAGGCGCTATGGTAAACAGACATAATATCAAATTCAAAATATCGACAGGACAGAATATCAAGTTTTTAATATAGAATTGACAGAATATCGAATTGCCAAAATATAGTGGTGAAGAATATCGAAAATCAGGTAAGAAATAAAATATCGATTTAAATAATATAGAAGTAATATCGACAGTCATAATACAGTTGTTAAAAATATCGAATTTTTTTATAGTGTTTTAAGTGTTAGTATATGTGTTAAAAGTATGTATAAATTTTGGAATGTATGTTTGAATATTTTTAAAGTAATTAATTTTATGTTATTTAATTTTTGTGTAATTTAATTCCGTAGCGGGTTGTGGGTTTATATGGGATTAGGGTGGAAAGTAATTTAATTATAGTACATTAAATAATAATTTTTGGGAATTATTAATTATATTTAATTTAATTTTGCGTTTTACTTCTGTAGCCGGTTGTGGGTTTATAGGGGAATAGGGTAGGAAGTAATTTAATTGTTATTAGGTAATTATTAATTGGTATTGAAAATTAATTGGTTGTTGATTAATTATTAATTGGTAAATAATTTGTATGAATTGGTAATTAATTAGTATTAATTGTTTAATTGATAATTATGTTAATTGTATTCATTTATTATTTGTAGCGGGTTGTGGGTTTATAGGGGAATATGGTGGGAATGAATTTAATTGTAAATAATTAATTATTGAAATAATTTTTGTATATTGCTCATTAATTTATTCTTAATTAATTATTAATTGGTATTTTATTTATTAATTTTTGGTATTGAAAATTATTTGGTTATTAATTAATAGGTTATTAATAAAAACATTGGTATTTATAATAAAGTAATTATTAAATATTGTTTGATTGGTAATTAATTTTAATATTTTTATTTGGTATTAATAATTTATTTATTTTTAATAAAATATTAAATTATTATTTTCCCTACTATTGCACTCTCTGGAGTGGGAATAGTAATTTTTACCCCTACGCTATCCAACGCTTTCCCTACTATTGCACTCACTGGAGTGGGAATAATAATTTTTACCCCTACGGTATCCAACGCTTACCCTAGAGTTGCACTCACTGGAGTGAGAATAGTAATTTTTACCCCTATGCTATCCAACGCTTTCCCTACTGTTGCACTCTTTGGAGTGGGAATAGTAATTTTTACCCTTACGCTATCCAATGCTTTCCCTACTGTTGAACTCACTGGAGTGGGAATAGTAAATTTTACCCTCCCGCTATCCAACGCTTTCCCTACTGTTGCACTCTATGGAGTGTGAATATTAATTTTTACCCCTACGCTATCCAATGCTTTCCCTATTATTGCACTGTCTGGAGTGGGAATACTATTTTTTACCCTCCTGCTATCCAACACTTTCTCTACTGTTGCACTCTCTGGAGTGGGAATAGTAATTTTTACCCTCCCGCTATCCAACGTTTTCCCTACTATTGCACTTACTGGAGTGGTAATAGTAAATTTTACCCGCCCGCTATCCTACGCAAAAAATATTGCATTTTTTTAATTAATATTACGTTAATATATGTTTTTTTTTTTTTACTTACATTAATTATTTATTAATTTTAAAGTAATTTAAGTATTTTTAAGTATGTTTCAGTTAATTACATGTTTTATTTCATTAATTTTACATTAATTTTAGGACATTTACAATAATTCGATATTGTGACTAACTATATTTTTTACAACAATATTTTGGATTCTATATTTTTGTACTTACCTGTTTGGAGATAGGGCTTCGATATTTTGGTATTCTATATTTTTACTTCGATATTTTGGCAATTCGATATTCTTCTTCTCGATATTTCGTCAGTGATCCAGGCGCTATGTCCGAATGTTCTATTAGATGTGTGTGGGGTCCTGTGATTAGTATGTAGTCTATCCTACAGTATGAGTTGTGCGGGTTGGAGTCGATTGTAAAGTCCCTACTGTCCGGGTGCTGGAGACGCTATGGGTCTTTAAGGTTCAATTTGGAGCAGATATTTTTGAGTGTGATGTGTGCATTCGTGGGTTGGTATTGGCATGATGACTGCCTATCCAATATATGATCCACAGGGATATTAAAGTCCCCTGCCACCACCATAAGGTTGTTCTGTGGGAGGTTATCCAGCTTGTGTGACAGCTTGTGTGACACCCCTTCCCAAAAGGTAGGGTCGTCTGTGTTTGGGCTGTATATGTTAGCTACGTGGATTAGCTCCTCCCCTCTTCTCAGGTGTGTTATCAAGAGTCTACCTTCTTCATCATTGTAGGAGAGTAGGGTCTGCTATCCTATGGTCACCCCAAATTTTTGCTTTTTGCTTCACTGGTTTTTGACATATTGAGGCTGTGGGCCTGCCAATCAGACCCCCAGCCTGCTGTTCTCTCTACTAAATTAAAACTATGCACCCTAGGTGCATAACCAATTGGAAGTGGATCACCCTGTCAGCCCCTGTACCAGTGTACACTAGGTACCCAGGGCATTGGTGTACCCAAGGCCTGCCAGGGGCTGCAGCATGTATTATGCCACCCCAGGCTTGGCCTAACAATCTGACACAACTGGCTGATCACTCAGCTGGGGTAAGTTGGTGTAATCACCTCTTACTTAGGTGTAGTATACCTATACCTAACCTTAAATGGGACACCTGGTAACCTATAAGTCACTCCTATGGCAGGCCTTAACAATCCTGAAGGCAGAGTGCTTGGTTCCATGTGAGATGGTGCTCTGGCATGAGCTGAGCCTGTCTGCAGTGGTCGGAACAACTTCCTTCTACTGTTTCCAGATATCGTCATACCATATACTCTTAAGTGCATTATGAACCTCGCGGTTAAATGCTATCTTTGGTTTGGCTTTATCAAAACATGTCGAGTAAGGTGTCATACGAATTGGAATACTAACCCCTCGCCAATTCTGGCGACGGGGTTAGCATTCCACCCTTCTAGAGGGACACGACATGTACAGTACCTGAAACCCGGGTAAAATCAGACATAGCCTCAGCTCCACAAAATGGATGCTGCCACCACAGACACAAGTCTGCCCTCCTGCTGCTGGGAGTCCTTCCAGCTTGGGAGGTGTGGACAAAGGGTTTCCTGCCAGGGGAGGTGCATGCACCACCCCAGACAGGATTTTGTGTATTGGTCAGGTAGGGCTTGAAAGAAACCAGACATGCCTGTGGCTCACAAGGAGCCTCGGTGCATATGCCAGTTCAAACCGGTCCTGGGGCACACCAGTCCCGGGCCTGGGGCGAGCTGGACAAAGGATTGGGGGTGTAACCACCCCCCTTCCTGGTCCCACCCATAGGGAGGGACCTAGCAGGTAGTCCGGCCCCTAGAATCCGAATAAAGGTAGGAGCTGTGTCCTAAGACTTCAGACATCCTGGAATCAACTTGAAACTAAGAAGAAGACGGGAACTTCGACATTCTGCTGCACAGAAGACTGAAGAAAATCTCCCCTGTGGTCAGGGAGTGACCACCTTGCTAACGCAAGCACCATCCAGCGAATCACCGTCTGCTTTGCCGCCGCCTCCCGCCGGAGCCCGAGCCCAGAGACTGACAAGACCTGGACCTCCAGACCTCTCACCGCCCGATCCACAGTCCCTGAAAAGAGGAGACCCGTGGAGGCACCGAGACACGTGGAGCCAGCCATCTTGGAACGACTACGACAAGCTGACCAGTGCAACAACCGAGGCTCCCTCCAAGTTGTGCTTTGGGTCCTGAGAAGCCCAACCCTCGAGCAGCATCTGCACCAAAGGTGAGCCCTCCAGCATCTCCACGATCTGCGTGGGGCCCTTCTGCATTTTGCCACTCGACGCGCCTAACCGGTTGCTGGCCCGCTGGCTAGTGGCCATCTTGGCGACGAAATCTACGACAAACACCGCTGGTCTGGTTGCTCCAGACTGGCCCTTGCTCCCCTCCAAAGGAGCAATCCCTCTGACCTTGCTGGTCAGAACCAACAGCTGATTTCCGAATCCTCCTGCAATTGCTTTTGCCAAGGCTTGTTTGCTTCGATCAAGTCGCCGACACCGCCGACAGTGAGAGCCTGCGTGGGACAGCTCGTGAGCCGACTCCTGGACGTCGTCGACCTTCAGGGACCACGTGGCTGCGGAGACAAGCTACCCCTCATCACCTGTTTGCACCCGACATCGCCTGGTACCCACCTGGTGCCACGCTGGTCACTGGCTAGTGACTGTGAACACTGTCCCCTCTGCTTACAGGTCTTCAACATCTCCGATCCACTCTTGGATCCACTGCATCTCTTCCCGACCGACCGCCTGCAGCATCTTTGTCCCAGGCTCAACGGAACAGATAGAAGAAACCCGACGCACTTTGAGGCCTATGCACCCGCTTCCTGTGGGTGAGGTAAAGCTGGTACTCCGGTGCCCATGTGTAGTAATACATCTCTAGTGCCTGTGTTCCAAATCTTAAGTTCCTAGGTCATCCGGAAGATTCCTTTTGCAGTAACTTTGTACTTTTTACGCACCCATTGAAACCTATGGGAGCACGCGTGTGACTATTTGCTCTGCACACGCCACCCGTGGACCTCCTGGTCACTAACTGACGTTAGCTCCTCGTAGGCCCAGCGATTCTAGAGGCCCTAGGCCTTTTCCCTTTTCTGTTCGTGGTACTTATACCACTATTTTAGTATATGGTTCGAGTGGCCACCAGGGCCTATCCATATAAAGTGCAACTTCTGTGTATTCTGTGATAATCTTGTTTGACGATTTGTGCTCCTGTGCTCATAAAGAGACTAGGGGTTACTTTGAGAAATAAATACATATATATTTTGAATATATATCTGTGTGGTGTCCTTTCATTGGTATAAAAGGGGGTTACTATTGGTAAAACAGCTTGCTTAACACGCATCACGAGTTTAGCCTCAAAGACTGCTTAGCCTACGCTACCACTAGGGCAGCTAGTCCAAAAAGGTTGACTTACAACCACACCATAAGGGTTGCTTGGCATGGTACAAGGTGGTCACTAGAACTAGTGAACAGCATATACCAGGCCAACTTCTCACATTGGTGAGCAGCGGTTGGATTTGAGCTTGCTGTGTTTTACCATTGTAATCTCTTGGTTACCAATTGAAAGATCACATAGGTACCTGTAGGTACATATAAAACAAGATTAGATATACATAAGTTCTACTGAACTTAGTTGTTGTAGAGCAAAGGGAGTAGCACACCCTGACTACAACTACTAGATAGGTTTAGTAGGTAAACCCAAGTGTAGGTAGATTGCAACACATCCACCCACACTTAAGAGCAATGGCCGGGGCAGAGGGGTCCACTGTACCCATCTCTGTTGAGAGTGACCCCCAGAGGGCACCATCCAGCTTTGCTACCCTTAATCAGAATGAGCTCAGGCATTTGGCAACTCTTAGAGGCCTTAAACAGCCCAAGAACCCAAACTCTGCTGAGCTCAGAGAGCTCTTACAGAATGATGAGAATCAGAGAGCACTCAAGAAAGCTTCCCAGTTAGCCCCCTTAGGGTCAGGAACAGGAGGCCCCCCTTCTGAAGATACTACAGAGGTACCCAGTTCCAATAGTCACCCCTTAGATGGGATGCCTACCACAGAGGATGAGAGTGAAAAGGATACTGACAGTAGTGAGGATGAAGGGAGAACTAGCCCAGTGCCAAGTATTATACTTGGCCCAGCTAAACCAAGGCTATTGGGGACTGACAGTGGGTTCAACCCACTGGATCTCCCCAGTGGACTTAACACAGGGCTTGGAAGGCAAAGGAATCGCTCAGGTGACTCCAATGCTTCCCATGGCTCTAGAGGCTCTCAAGGTCACTCCAGGAGAAGGATGACCACCCCTCAGAGGAGGGAACATGAGGCCAAGATGCAAGAGGCCCAGCTGAGGATCAGGAAGCAGGAGCTAGAAGTAGCCCTGATGGAAGAGAAACTTAGCAAGGCTAGACAGCATAAAGAGAGTGGGTCTATACCCACTGGTGGCAGCATTGTCCCTAAGGACAAAGATAGGGTTTTCGATAATAGAAACCTGTCTAAGGTTGTGCCCCCCTACAAAAGTGGGGATGACATCCACAAGTGGATAACTGCTCTTGAGAGAGCCTGCAAAGTACAGCAGGTTCCTGAAGATCAGTGGGCAGCAATCCTCTGGCTCTCCTTTGAAGGAAGAGGCAGAGACAGACTCCTCACTGTTAGAGAAGAGGATGTCAGAAACTACAGAGTCCTGAAGAGTGTTCTAGTTGATGGGTTAGGCTTAACCACTGAGCAGTACAGGTTAATGTTCAGAGACACCCAAAAGACACAGACTCAGGACTGGTCTGAATACATTGAATGTGCCACTAAGGCTTTGGAGGGTTGGTTGCTGGGAAGTAAGGTATCTGATTTTACAGGATTGTATAATTTGATGATGAGAGAACAGATTTTAAATAACTGTCAAAACCAGCAACTGCATCAACACTTGGTTGACTCTGATCTGACCTCTCCCCAAGAATTGGGAAAGAAGGCAGACAAATGGGTCAGAACCAGGGTTAAGCAAAAGAACCAGAACCAGGGCCAAGGGGGTGATCAGAAGAAAACAGACCAAAAGGGTGGAGATCAGAAACCTAAAGACCAGAAGTCTTCAACAGGGCCCCAAACTACTGCTAAGGAGGGTGGGTCCCAACAGTCCAAGAAGAAGAAAGAAGGTCAGAAGAAACCCTGGTGCAATCATTGTAAAAATACAACTCACTGGACTAGTGATTGCAAAAAGGGTGGAGCCCCCAACACTGTTGCCCCTAAGGCACCTGCTCCCAGTACTACTGTTAGCAGTGTTGGTCCCCAGACAAAGGGTGTAGTGGGAATCACTATGGGAACTGAAGGAGATTCTGACTTAGACAGAACCCTTACACAGGCAGTCTTGATCTGTGATGGGGACATTGATTTGTCCCTGACTGTGAGCCCCAGTAACCTGGGCAAGTACAGACAGACTCCTTTAATTAATGACAAAGTGGCTCAAGCCTACAGGGACACATGTGCCAGTGTCACTATGGTGACACCAGGCTTTGTGGACCCTGGACAGTACATACCAGGTGAGAACTACCTGGTGACCAATGCCAGCAATGCCACTACTTCACACAGTGTGGCAGTTGTTAACTTCTCATGGGGAGGGGTAACTGGCCTCAAAAGGGTTGTGGTTAGTGCAGACCTCCCAGTAGAATGTTTGTTGGGCAATGACCTAGAGAGTTCTCTATGGTCAGAAGTGGAGTACAGGACTCATGCAGAGATGTTAGGTATATCATCACATGTCCTTGCTGTGACCAGGTCACAGGCCAAAAAGTGCCTCACTGAACCACAGGTCTTGGATCCTGGAACAATGGACCAAGCACCTACCAAGAAGAAGAACAGGAGGGTCAAGGCTGTGCCTTCCCCCCTGCCTCAGAGTGATGATCAGCCTTCCCAGGAAGCTGATCTAGAGGACCCTGAAGGAACTGTCCCTGAAGAGCTTGAACCTGATCAGGTTGAGTTTCTGGGGACAGGGGGACCTTCAAGGGCTGACTTGAGGCAGGCTCAGTTATCCTGTCCCTCTCTTGAACCCCTCAGACAGCTGGCTGCTGCTGAGGCTGCTGGGAATGCTCAAGGTACCCATAAAGTGTATTGGGATGAAGGGCTCCTTTATTCAGAGGCTAGAGACCCCAAGCCTGGTGCAACCAGGAGGTTGGTCATACCTCTGCAATTTAGGGGCTTCCTTCTTACCTTGGCCCATGATATTCCTTTAGCAGGACACCTAGGCCAGAACAAGACCTGGGACAGACTTGTCCCTCACTTTCACTGGCCTCATATGAATGAAGATACAAAGGAGTTTTGTCGCTCCTGTGTTACCTGCCAAGCCAGTGGCAAATCAGGTGGCACAACAAAGGCCCCCCTAATACCACTACCTGTGGTGGGGGTCCCCTTTGAAAGAGTGGGAATAGACATAGTGGGTCCCATGGATCCTCCCACTGCATCTGGGCACAGATTTATACTGGTGGTAGTGGATCATGCCACCAGGTATCCAGAGGCAATTCCCCTTAGGACCACTACAGCTCCTGTTGTGGCCAGGGCCCTGCTGGGAGTATTCTCCAGAGTGGGGTTTCCTAAGGAGGTAGTATCTGACAGAGGTACCAACTTTATGTCAGGATACTTGACAGCTATGTGGAAGGAATGTGGTGTCAACTACAAGTTCACCACCCCTTATCACCCACAATGCAATGGGCTTGTTGAGAGATTCAACAAGACCCTAAAGGGTATGATCAAAGGATTACCTGAAAAGCTCAGGCGAAGATGGGATATCCTTCTACCCTGCCTTCTGTTTGCTTACAGAGAGGTCCCACAAAAAGGAGTTGGCTACAGCCCCTTTGAATTGTTGTTTGGGCACCCTGTGAGAGGCCCACTGTGTTTGGTGAAGGAAGGATGGGAGTTACCTCTCAAAAAGCCTAAGCTAGACATAGTGGACTATGTACTTGGTCTCCGCTCCAGGATGGCTGAGTATATGGAGAAGGCATCTAAAAACCTTGAGGCAAGCCAGGCCTTACAGAAAGCTTGGCATGACCAAAAGGCTGTCTTGGTTGAGTATCAGCCAGGACAGAAGGTATGGGTGTTGGAGCCAGTGGCCCCAGCAGCACTCCAAGACAAATGGTCTGGACCCCATACAATCTTGGAAAAGAAGGGAGAGGTCACCTACTTGGTCGACCTAGGAACTCCCAGGAGTCCCCACAGGGTACTCCATGTTAACAGGCTTAAAGCATATGTTGACAGGGCAGACATGGGCTTGCTCATGGCTACAGATGAGGGACAGGAGGAAGAGAGTGACCCTCTCCCAGACCTGTTGTCTCAGAACCCTGAAGATGGCTCAGTTGAAGGAGTGACCCTTGGAGGCAACCTCACTGCCCATCAGCAGACTGAATGTAGACAGGTTCTACAATCATTTTCACATATGTTTTCCTTGATACCTAGTCAAACTGACTGGTGTACCCATGTTGTGGACACTGGTGACAGTCTGCCTGTAAAGAACAAACTTTACAGACAACCTGACCACGTCAGGGACTGTATAAAGGCTGAGGTACATAAAATGCTGGAATTAGGTGTCATTGAACCCTCAGAGAGCCCCTGGGCTAGCCCAGTGGTTCTGGTCCCCAAACCTCACACCAAAGATGGCAAGAGAGAGATGAGGTTCTGTGTGGACTACAGAGGACTCAATGCTGTCACCAGGACAGATGCACACCCTATTCCAAGGGCAGATGAGCTCATAGACAAACTAGCTTCTGCAAAGTTTTTGAGCACATTTGACTTGACAGCTGGCTATTGGCAAATCAGGTTAGCTGAGGAGTCTAAGGCCAAAACAGCATTCTCAACCCCAGGTGGGCATTATCAGTTTGTGGTGATGCCCTTTGGTCTGAAGAATGCACCTGCCACCTTCCAAAGGCTGGTGAACCAAGTCCTTACTGGGTTGGATGACTTTTGCGCAGCATATCTTGATGACATTGCTGTCTTTAGTTCCACCTGGGAGGATCACCTGATCCACCTGAAGAAGGCTCTTGAGGCTCTGCAAAGGGCAGGCCTCACTATCAAGGCTACTAAGTGCCAGATAGGGCAGAGTAAGGTTGTGTATTTGGGCCACCTTGTAGGTGGGGGCCAAGTTCAACCACTGGAGAGTAAGATACAGTCCATCAAGGATTGGTCCCCTCCAACCACCCAGACTCAAGTTCGAGCTTTCTTGGGCTTGACTGGGTATTACAGGAAGTTTGTTAAGAACTATGGGTCCATTGTGACTCCTCTTAATGATCTGACATCCAAGAAGATGCCCAAAAAGGTTCAGTGGACAGTAAGCTGTCAAAAGGCATTTGATGACCTGAAGGAGGCCATGTGCTCTGCACCTATCCTGAAAAGTCCTGACTACTCCAAAGAGTTTATTGTCCAAACAGATGCTTCTGAGTTGGGTGTGGGAGCTGTGCTGTCACAACTTAATGTAGATGGTCAAGACCAACCCATTGCTTTTATTAGCAGAAGGTTGACCCCCAGAGAGAAGAATTGGTCAGCTATTGAGAGGGAGGCCTTTGCTGTGGTGTGGGCCCTGAAGAAGCTGAGGCCATACTTGTTTGGCACTCACTTCAAGATTCAGACCGACCATAAGCCCCTCTTGTGGCTAAATCAGATGAAGGGTGAAAACCCCAAACTGCTTAGGTGGTCCATTTCCCTACAGGGGATGGACTTTACAGTGGAGCACCGGCCAGGTACTGACCATGGGAATGCAGATGGTCTCTCCAGGTACTTCCACTTAGGACATGAAGACGAGACTGGTCAAGGCTAGTTTAATGTCCCAGCGTTTGGGGGGGGGTTGTGTAGGAGAGTAGGGTCTGCTATCCTATGGTCACCCCAAATTTTTGCTTTTTGCTTCACTGGTTTTTGACATATTGAGGCTGTGGGCCTGCCAATCAGACCCCCAGCCTGCTGTTCTCTCTACTAAATTAAAACTATGCACCCTAGGTGCATAACCAATTGGAAGTGGATCACCCTGTCAGCCCCTGTACCAGTGTACACTAGGTACCCAGGGCATTGGTGTACCCAAGGCCTGCCAGGGGCTGCAGCATGTATTATGCCACCCCAGGCTTGGCCTAACAATCTGACACAACTGGCTGATCACTCAGCTGGGGTAAGTTGGTGTAATCACCTCTTACTTAGGTGTAGTATACCTATACCTAACCTTAAATGGGACACCTGGTAACCTATAAGTCACTCCTATGGCAGGCCTTAACAATCCTGAAGGCAGAGTGCTTGGTTCCATGTGAGATGGTGCTCTGGCATGAGCTGAGCCTGTCTGCAGTGGTCGGAACAACTTCCTTCTACTGTTTCCAGATATCGTCATACCATATACTCTTAAGTGCATTATGAACCTCGCGGTTAAATGCTATCTTTGGTTTGGCTTTATCAAAACATGTCGAGTAAGGTGTCATACGAATTGGAATACTAACCCCTCGCCAATTCTGGCGACGGGGTTAGCATTCCACCCTTCTAGAGGGACACGACATGTACAGTACCTGAAACCCGGGTAAAATCAGACATAGCCTCAGCTCCACAAAATGGATGCTGCCACCACAGACACAAGTCTGCCCTCCTGCTGCTGGGAGTCCTTCCAGCTTGGGAGGTGTGGACAAAGGGTTTCCTGCCAGGGGAGGTGCATGCACCACCCCAGACAGGATTTTGTGTATTGGTCAGGTAGGGCTTGAAAGAAACCAGACATGCCTGTGGCTCACAAGGAGCCTCGGTGCATATGCCAGTTCAAACCGGTCCTGGGGCACACCAGTCCCGGGCCTGGGGCGAGCTGGACAAAGGATTGGGGGTGTAACCACCCCCCTTCCTGGTCCCACCCATAGGGAGGGACCTAGCAGGTAGTCCGGCCCCTAGAATCCGAATAAAGGTAGGAGCTGTGTCCTAAGACTTCAGACATCCTGGAATCAACTTGAAACTAAGAAGAAGACGGGAACTTCGACATTCTGCTGCACAGAAGACTGAAGAAAATCTCCCCTGTGGTCAGGGAGTGACCACCTTGCTAACGCAAGCACCATCCAGCGAATCACCGTCTGCTTTGCCGCCGCCTCCCGCCGGAGCCCGAGCCCAGAGACTGACAAGACCTGGACCTCCAGACCTCTCACCGCCCGATCCACAGTCCCTGAAAAGAGGAGACCCGTGGAGGCACCGAGACACGTGGAGCCAGCCATCTTGGAACGACTACGACAAGCTGACCAGTGCAACAACCGAGGCTCCCTCCAAGTTGTGCTTTGGGTCCTGAGAAGCCCAACCCTCGAGCAGCATCTGCACCAAAGGTGAGCCCTCCAGCATCTCCACGATCTGCGTGGGGCCCTTCTGCATTTTGCCACTCGACGCGCCTAACCGGTTGCTGGCCCGCTGGCTAGTGGCCATCTTGGCGACGAAATCTACGACAAACACCGCTGGTCTGGTTGCTCCAGACTGGCCCTTGCTCCCCTCCAAAGGAGCAATCCCTCTGACCTTGCTGGTCAGAACCAACAGCTGATTTCCGAATCCTCCTGCAATTGCTTTTGCCAAGGCTTGTTTGCTTCGATCAAGTCGCCGACACCGCCGACAGCGAGAGCCTGCGTGGGACAGCTCGTGAGCCGACTCCTGGACGTCGTCGACCTTCAGGGACCACGTGGCTGCGGAGACAAGCTACCCCTCATCACCTGTTTGCACCCGACATCGCCTGGTACCCACCTGGTGCCACGCTGGTCACTGGCTAGTGACTGTGAACACTGTCCCCTCTGCTTACAGGTCTTCAACATCTCCGATCCACTCTTGGATCCACTGCATCTCTTCCCGACCGACCGCCTGCAGCATCTTTGTCCCAGGCTCAACGGAACAGATAGAAGAAACCCGACGCACTTTGAGGCCTATGCACCCGCTTCCTGTGGGTGAGGTAAAGCTGGTACTCCGGTGCCCATGTGTAGTAATACATCTCTAGTGCCTGTGTTCCAAATCTTAAGTTCCTAGGTCATCCGGAAGATTCCTTTTGCAGTAACTTTGTACTTTTTACGCACCCATTGAAACCTATGGGAGCACGCGTGTGACTATTTGCTCTGCACACGCCACCCGTGGACCTCCTGGTCACTAACTGACGTTAGCTCCTCGTAGGCCCAGCGATTCTAGAGGCCCTAGGCCTTTTCCCTTTTCTGTTCGTGGTACTTATACCACTATTTTAGTATATGGTTCGAGTGGCCACCAGGGCCTATCCATATAAAGTGCAACTTCTGTGTATTCTGTGATAATCTTGTTTGACGATTTGTGCTCCTGTGCTCATAAAGAGACTAGGGGTTACTTTGAGAAATAAATACATATATATTTTGAATATATATCTGTGTGGTGTCCTTTCATTGGTATAAAAGGGGGTTACTATTGGTAAAACAGCTTGCTTAACACGCATCACGAGTTTAGCCTCAAAGACTGCTTAGCCTACGCTACCACTAGGGCAGCTAGTCCAAAAAGGTTGACTTACAACCACACCATAAGGGTTGCTTGGCATGGTACAAGGTGGTCACTAGAACTAGTGAACAGCATATACCAGGCCAACTTCTCACAATCATGGTATTACGAATCTAGAGTTAGATTGGATCTTTTAGATACCAGTGTAATGACCCCTTGTTTCTTCCTCTCTGCTGGTGAGCAAGCCACCTGTGAAATCGAATTACTTTTCAGTAGCCTGGCATCCTCTAGGGATAGTTTGGTTTCTTGTAGCAAGATCACATCTCCTTTAGTTTTAGCTAGGTAGTCTAAGATCTTCCTGCGTTTGATGGGGTGGTTGAGCCCTTTGACGTTGAGGGATACTATTTTTAGGTCTGAAGCCAAATTGAGATTGTTAGTGATGGTCATTATCTAGGGTGAGGGATGTCTGGTATACCTACTCTATGCCCCCGGTTCGCGTTTGTGCTATCTCCTGGCCATGGGCTAGAGGGTGGAGTTTTCCTCTGTCCCCCCCCCTCCCCCCGCCTGCATGCTGTGGGGCGGTTGTCTGCCCTGTGTTAGCAACTGAGTTAGATCTCTCTTCTATCGGTTAGGAGTGCCCGGCTGAACCTTCTTGAAGAGAAAAAAGAGGTGAAAGTGGAAAGAAAGATAAAGAAAATAGAAAGCAACGAGCTTAGCGACCCCCCGCACCTCCCCCCTCACATAAACATCGTATGTTGGACATGCGACGACAGGGTCGCCGTCCCGTCTCACAAGAAGTTGTTGGTTTGTAGTTCTGTGTCTCTATGATCCCAAGAGAGTCTACATTTACAGTTTCTTAGTTGCGCTATTTCTATGTTTGCGGTCCCCCCCGCCCCAATCCATTGCCCTTGTGTCTTTCTGAGATAAAAAGGATATGAGGGTTGTCTCGGCTTCTGTGCGGGATACCGGGTATGCAGCTTGCACCGTTTGTCCCTCCTCCAGGATTCGGTGTCTTTTGTCGCCCTCAATGTGCTACCAGCGTCGAGGTGAGGTAGTTGTTGAGGTCTCTTAAGAGATGGATAATACTGTTGCGGTAGGTGCTGGCTGTAGGTCCTCGTAGAGTTTTGCGGCATACCCCTCCGCACAGGAGAGGCTCTCCTTTTGCTGTCTCTAGGGCTGGGAACCTCCATCAGCTGTCGATTGTCGCTTGTCGCTTGTCGTTTATCGAGGCCTAAGTTCTTTTCCTGTTGTGTTTATTCTGCATGCCTTTTACCAATTGCACATGTGTACATTGAGGTACTTTTGCAGCGCCTTGGGGAACTTTGAGGTAGTTAGTGGGTAGTTGGTGAAGTAGCTAATAAGGTAGATCATGTTGGTTCAGTAGGAGTTGGCTCCCAATCACATTGTGCAGACTTTGTTTCACTCCCCGCCCCCCCCCCCCAAGCTCCGGTGAGGCTCTCCTTTTACTGGATCCTGCTTGAGATATCTCCATTTCTTGAGCTGTTGGGCCGTCCAGGTATCTGGCTAGCTCTTTCAGGTCGTCGAAGAGGTAGGAGCATCCGCTGTCACTTATCCTGAATTTGGCGGGGCCAATAAAGGAGACCTGTACATTTTTCTTCCTCATTTTGTCACATAGGGACAGGAAGCCTTTTCTAGTGTCCACCTTGGGTTTAGAGTAGTCCTGCGTGAATATAATCTTCTGCTCATTCCCTGTGATCTGGTGGTTTTTTCTTTCAAAGTTGAAGATGGCTTCCGTGTGCTGTGACCTCAGAGGTTTACAAATTATTGGGCGAGTCGCACTCCTTGTTGTGGATCTGAAAGTGGGGACTCTGTATGCTCTATCAAGCTCAAACTGACGGTCGAATTTTAGGTTTGGGACACCTAGGATTCTGATGTACCCCCGCCGGTTGCGGTCTTCCAACTCCGCCGTTTGCTTCTGGAGTGTCGCTGTGATTTTTGTTAGCGATTTCAGTTCTTTGTTTACGTTTAGGTCCACATCTTCTATATCGCTTATTCTTTGTTCTGCTGCGGTTAGCCTGTTATTAACTGTATGCATGTCCGCCCTGACCGCTGCTATCTCCAGCCTGTATCGCGTCTGTGGTCTGCTTTGTTGTATTGGCCAGGTCATGGACATCAGCCAGTTTTTTAAGAATCATCTCTAGGGTGCCGTTGATGTCTGTTTTCTGCTTGAGTGGCGAGTCGGATAGTGTGGGTTCGCCCTTGTTCTTTTTTAGCTGTTGCTGCAGTCTTGCCTCACTCCCCGCCATGTTCGCTAGTCTTCTCTTCTCCAGGTGTAGTTCAAATCGCCCCCTTCTCCTTGTGCCTGCGCCTGGGCCACTGTGGGTTTGCATTATCTTCTCATCTGTCTTCCGGGGATGTTTGGGCTCCCCTGTTGGCTTACAGCCTGTCTTCGAGGCTCTGGTTTCACTATATTGGGTTTTCAGGACCACTCACCCCTGGTAGGGCTCCTTATCGCGTCCAGGTAATCGTCTGTGTCCGTACCTTATATCCTCCCCTGCTGTGCCCGTGCTGGCTGTATTTTTGCAGTGGTTGTTAGGAACCTGTTTGGAACTTGCACTATGCCTGGGCGTCTCCCTAATTCATCTTCCTTGGCTCCCTTGAATTGGCTTCCTTGGCTGTGGCACTGTCAGGGCTCTGGGGGGACCTGCAGCTTTTAGCCTAGCACCCCCAGAGGTCCGCTATGTTATAGGTCTGGCGGAGGCTCCCGGTAGGTGTGACAGGTGTGGGGTGCACATGCAGCACTTTCTCCACCCTCGGGGGGGGGTTTGTCTGGCTGCCCCCCTTTCGCTCTGTCCCTCGTTTTCCCCTTTGGGAGGTCTTCCTCACCGGGGGCAGGTGTGGGGCTTCTGTGGGACTGCTGTGAGGTTGCTGTGTAGCTGCATGGATTGTTGTCAGGTTTCTGTGTGGCCTTCTCTCTAAACACCTCTCGCGTTCACCCTTCTTCTTTGTTCTTGGTGGCTGCCCCTCACCTCCCTCTCACTTCACCGGGCTTCTCGAGTTGCACTGTGTCCCAGCTCCGGCACACCTCTATACCACTTCTCGACGTCGTCTCTCTCCCACTCCCACTTTGCTTGTTATGGAGCGCCTTTTATACACCCAACAGCATGCCCCCACATTTGTATACACATTAGTTGGTTGGCTGTGGCGCCGCTTACGGTTTATGAACTCCGGTGTGCTTCTATGTGCCACGTCACGTCGACGTCTCACTCCCGCTGCGCTTGTAGCAGAGGGCCTTATTTATACTTCCCACAGCGTCCCACAGGCTTTAGTCGGTTCCACGTCTCCCTGATTTAAAATTCCATCTCTTTCGCCCACTTGGTTTCTGAGCCTTCTCTCTCCCCTGATCTCTGTTCTCTGGATATCCGGCTAAAATGGCGGAGGTGTTTATTTCACTGCTGTTGTTGTTCCGGAGCCCGGTTTCGGTTTCGTTCCGAGTTCGCCATTTCCCTTTGTCTTGCCAAGCTTCTGTGTTGGGGGTTCGTACCTCTCTACCCCTGTTTCTGTGTCGAGGTAGCACCAATGGCAGTTTTCCCCTACCGATGCCTGCTGGCTCAGGATAGCGACGGTTCTGCGGCTCTGCCCTCCCGGTCCGCGTGCGACTCCCCCTAGCTCTTACGACTTGCTGGGGTTGTGCCCTAGTCTTCGTGCCTTGCGTGCCTAGCGGGGCCACCCGCAGTCTCTTTTCCTCCCTTCCACCTTTGTCCCGCCTCGTAGGTGTTTACACTGTGGTCCCGTGTCGCCTCTCCCCGTGCTGGGCTCTTGGTTGTCCTCTCCCCCAGTGGCTGGGTCTTTTTGCCCTCTTTTTTCTGTTCCAGTTCCACCACCCAGCAAACTCTAGCACCACACCTCCCATATGAAATGCTCCTTGGTGCAGTCCCCGGTTTTTCACAGCATGCCCGGTGTTGGTAACAGACATGCAAGCAGGCCGGCTGGGCTAGGGCAGCGGTGGGGCGACGGCGGGGACTTACTGTATCACCGGTTTCAGTTGCGGCTATCATTCTGATGCACATTGATGTTTTTTGTGCCATATCTGGTCGTTGGGACTCTTGGGATCAGTGATAATCTCCCTGATCCGATGGAGCAGCAAACTCAGGCAAGCATCCTCCTTGCCGTCCAAGCCAGAAACCCGTTGAGGTGAAGAAATCGACAGAACTATTTGATACCAACAAGGAAGCATGAATTGGCTGATAAGGATTAATTGGGAAAGAAGATTAGGCGAGAGGAGGGGTGGTAATTTTAAAATACCATGATCAAAATGTTATATTAAACCTGCATCCAAATTGGTATTACATTTATGGTGGTCCAAACTTGTGAACTAAGGGACAAGTATGTAACCGTCTTTCTAGGCACCATCGTTTTCAATCTCAGACATTCTGCTTGTCATTTCACAATAGGATTATTTGGCTTCTCATCGAACCAGATGAGCCTCTATCCTCAATTCCTAATTTGTAGCTTCAAGATTTCTTGATTGGTGCACAAACGTCTAGGATCACCTGGTGCCTTTTTCCATGTGGTCACCTTGTTTGACAACTGGTTTCCTGAGGCAAAAGGGCAGTCCGGGATTAGTGGACTCCCGTTGCATAAATTGGAGTTGTTCACCACTGGGGTCCCGGGGCCATGGAACTATTGGACCCAAAACTCGTTAACCATGTATTCTTTTCCAGCACCTAACTCTCTCAGGGTAGTGAGACAGAGCAGTCCAAGGCTTATTTCAGGAAGTGAGGTGGGGTAGACATTCATAATACCATTTACACTGTAATCAGCTAATAAGATCATGCCCAGTAAATGCTTTACTTTATAGAAGAAAAGTACTTTAATACTCACAAGAAAAATATGCTACTTATCAAGCTAAGGTACACAGTGAAAAGCAAACATCTCTATGATCCCCTGAGCCACAGTTTTGACCCCAAACAGTATTTAAGTGCCTAGACACTAGGCACCATAAAAGGCAGTAAATACTGCAGTATGAAGACCACATACAGATAGATACACAAGTCTCTTGATAAAAATACTACACCACTTGTAGTGCCTGCGAAAGTTAAGGCCACAGACAGATTAAATGGTTTCCCTTTAAAAATTCAAAAAAGACCAAAATCCACAGCTGCCCACATTCCCAAAAATTATCACACTCGTATAACCTTTCAAATTTGGGTTTAGGAACCTCTGGGTCTAGCTCCCATATAGCTCTCATTTCCCATATGTATTCAGTTGAGTCTTACTTTATGTCTGCCTCCTATGAAAGCACACTCGCTATCGTGGGTGCTTCTGACACCTCAACCTTCAATGGGCAGTCTTTCTTTGTGGCCCTCTTGGTGACATCCAATTTCACTACTTTGGGGCTGGAAGAAACCACATTATCTCCTTTCCCCTTCTGGTGCTGACATTTTTCTGGCTGGTTTAGGGCCAGGCTACTGGGAGTCTCCCTCTCCCCCTAAACCACCCCCTTCCTTGGAATGTTGATGCTCCTGCCCCTTGTTCACGTAGCTGGCAAGCCACCTATCAGCTAACACAAAGTTATTTTGGCTCCTTCTCAGTAACATCAGACAAGTACTATCTGAGTGGATTATGAGACTCTTCTCTGAGTAGCTTTGCTATCATTGAATGATTTAGGGTGCCACGTGGTCCATTTGGCCATTGTCATTTTCCCTATGTTAGCATAAGCCCGTGCCATACTGACTTCTGCTTTACGCACGTTACTATACAAACATATTTTTGATCTGTGCCACACTGCAACTTTCACACAGAACATACCGTTATTTTTGTGTTCAGCTCCTTCCTGGGATTTAGTCTGAACACTGCAGACAAGGTCGAATAACAATGCCCTTGTTATTCTTTTCTGGTCAGGCCATAGCACCTAGCCAAAACATACAGATGCAGCTGTTTGGGAACATATACTTTGGTCATATATTTTAAAGTTCACAGGAGACTGTATGGAGGCAAGAAGTAGTTTATTTGTAGCATACAACCCCTGGGCACTGAGGTCCTTCTTCCCTCAGCAACTGCTGGTCTGCTCTGTGTCCCCTGGATTCTACAATCCAGAATCCAGTGAACATGTCATCCAACAACAAGGTAACTAAGGTACAGTTGCTAAGATACAACACATCTTCCTTCCTAATAAAATAAAAAAAGAACTAAATACATAATAACAAAAGTTGAGAAACAAACATTAGATACACAGGAAAAATGTACAACTAAGTGCAAACATAATCCTTTAACCAAACAGGTTTGGATCTAACACGTTTCAATAATTTGCGTTCTTGTGCATTAGATGAGTTGGTGTGGGAAGGTACGGAACATTGGTCCTTCGACCAAACATCACTCTCCAACTCATTGCATTTGGTCACATTCCTCACATTCCACCGCTTTCCATCGCTCAGCCACACACTGTTACCTTCAACCTTTGTGACCTGCTTAGGTTTAGACCATATTGATAATCTTGTTCTTTGATTACCATATAGACGTGTTCGTACCCAATTACCAATAGTAAATTTGTAGGTGCGGTCCTTAATTCTGTCATTGTGTCTGCATATGTATTTATTGATTGATTGTATTGATAATCTTGTACTCTGCACAATAAGTTTTCCCTAGTTATTTAAAAAAAATCAGACTTGCACATCCACGCTGGTTTCACTTTGGTGCATGCTACACGACCTTTAAGAAGACTAAAAGGAGTCTCACCAGTAGCCGTATGAGGTGTATTCCGATAACGCCATAACATCTCCTTCACAGCATTTTTGCATTCATCACCACACATATTGGCTAACTGCATACACTCTTTTAACACACGGTTAAACCTTTCCACAAGACCGTTTTCTCTGGGATTATAAACTGCTGTGGTGAGATGTTTAATTCCTGCTTCCTCTAAGTATTTAACAAATTCACCAGCCACAAATTGTGGTCCATTGTCAGTTAGAATAGAATTTGGGTAACCTTCCCTGCGAAACACATCTTCGCAAAAATCTATTAAGTTAGAAGACTTAATCTCCCTAACAAATGCCACTTCCGGCCATTTGGTAAAATAGTCCATTAAAACTATGGCATATTTGTTCTCAATTCCCCTGACTTAAAAAGGACCACATATGTTGATTGCAACTTTTTCCTTCGGCTTAGAAGGTAAGAGAGTGGGGGGCGTGGCTTGGACGCCGTAGCAACATGGCGGCTTCTACGTGAGCTCCGTGTGGACGCGGAGCTTCCTTGTTTTTAATTTACCTTCGGACGCGAAATCTTCAAGCTTGGAAGGCGTTTCCGATTCCGTAATGTAGCGGTGAGTCGGCATGCAGCAAATGGCGCTACCATCATTGTTCTTAGACCCAGGAGCCGCGGCGGTGATTATTTCCTCATAAAAACGTGAGCGTCCGCCATTTTGAATTGCGGCGCTCGCGCTCCGATTTTTTCTTCAAAATTGAATGTCCAACTGTTTAAATATGCCCTTCTACTGTCCATGTGATGAAGGCATCGCAGTGAGTAATTTATGCCGCTTTTCTTCTCCCGTTTCACCAATTTAAACGGTTTTCCACCGTAGCGGCTGTTATCTCCCTCAGAGATGCGAGCGGCTGCCATTTTGTATTGCATTTTTGCGGTGCTCGTTTCTTTTTTCACCTTTCTGTGTTTTTACCTGAATAGCTTTGGAGTTGAGACTTTTTATGTCTCCAACGAATCTACATGTGGTCTGAAGCTCCTCAAGGGCATTAATAGGTTATATATTCTGCTGCCTTTTTATATCTACTGCTGCTGCATTGGTTTTTCATGGACTTTACCTCTAAGTCAATATGTGAGTTTTTCCTCTCGTTTTCTATGGCGTGAATTTCCTTCACCATTCACGGTCTCCTCAATTATTTACTGATTTTGTGAGATATTTTCTATCCGACATAGTTGTGCCAAGTCCAGTCACGGTGGGGTCTTGTTGAACTGTGTCCTAGTGTCCAAATGGATTAGTTGCTCTGGGATGGACAATATCATATCAGATTTCCAAGCCTTGATTTCTGGCTGTGTTCCTGCTTCTGTGAATTTACTACTATCCCACATTAAAGTGACGTTAAGTTTTTTGTTGCTTTTGGATTACTGTATCTCTGATTTTCTACTGCTCAAGGATGGCCAACGATCCCCATGCGCCCAGAGCCTCGAGCTCAGGTACAAAACCGAAAAGGCACAAAAACGACCTGCCATCACCGATTTTATCTTCACAAAATCCAGTCCTGGATTCCATCTTAGATGAGGTACGTGGCCTCCAGCCATTCATGTCCGCTACCAATGATAAGCTTAAACAAATTGAGGAAAGATGGATTGTTATGGAAAGTAAGGTACTAGACCTCGAACAACGGGTCAGCGATTTACAGGATATCTCCACAAAGATCCCTTTACTTGAACAAGAAGTTCTTAGACTAAAGCTCCACACAGAGGATCTTGAAAATCGCAATCGCAGAAACAACCTTCGCCTTTTTGGCCTGCCGGAAAATGTTGAAGGGGCTGACCTAGTATCATTCCTAAAGAAATTCCTTCCAGAGCTTCTAGACCTTCAATCTCCATCAAATCCTCTTAACATACAAAGAGCACACCGATTGGGTCGGCTTCAACCTTCTGCTAACAGACCGCGTGGAATTATAATGCTTTTCTTGGAGTTCACCGATCTTATGCAAGTCTTCAAAGCTGTTAGAATCAAACGCCGTCTTACCTGGTCTGGCCATAATATTTTTATATCTCAAGATATTTCTAATGCTACCAATGCCAGACGCAAAGAACTTCTTGCTCTTCGACCTCAGATGCGGCAGCTTAATATTCAATATGGAATTCTTCATCCCTGCCTGTGCAAAATCACACATGATGGTCGCACACGCTCCTTCTAGGATACGGAAAAACTCAAACTTTTTCTTCATAATTTTTCTGCACATGGCATGGACACTAGCTCTTGATTTCCTCCCTATTGATGGATTGTTTTTCTTTTTTATTGTTATATTGATCTGCCTGTTTTCCTTCCTTGTTTTTCTGTTTTCTTTATACTTGTGAGGTTCTCGTACATTTCATTGTTCTCTACACCTGTTCTCATGGTGGTCCGCGTCCTTTGGTGTCACTATGCTCCCCGTTCTTAGATCTTCTCTCTTTTTTCAGATCTGGATGTTCTTCCTTGATCTGTTTACTTTTTTCTATCTATCTCTCTTGATGCACTTTTCTCCCTCTTTAATTTGTTTCTATTTCTCCTTTCCTCTCTCTTCCTTATTTTTTATCCTGTTTCCTTGTTTTGATGTTTTTCCTAAGATTTTGTCCTTTGCTTTAGCTATTGAAAATTGTCTTTCTTTCTCTTTTTTTGTCACTCCTGCTGTTCTGTGGTCCTATGTCCGTACGTTCCCCTCCATCCAGAAGTATGGTTAATGTCGTTTCGTGGAATGTTCGTGGTCTGGGTCACCCGGTCAAACGTCAGAAGGTATTGTCTCATCTTGCTAAACTTAACACACAGGTTGCTTTTTTAAAGGAAACCCATTGCAATGACACAGAATCTCTTAAACTTAAACGTCAATGGGTTAACCAGATTGTTTTCTCTCCTGCTACGGATCGACATGGTGGTGTTGCTATTTTGTTTCATAAATCTATTAATGCTCAAATTTTGTCGACTGAATGTGATCAAAATGGTCGTTGGGTATTGACTGAGGTTATCATAGATAAGAAGCAAACAGCTTTTTTCAATATCTACGGTCCTGTTAAACCAGACTCGGAATTTTGGCATTCTGTAAAATTGAAACTTCTGTCCATTTCCAATTCCAATATTGTGGTTCGTGGTGACTTCAATAATTGGTTAGACCCGTTCACTGATAGACAATCCAAATGCAAGTTCAAACCTGACAAATCCCACAAATCATTTCAAACTGCCATCTCCTCTCGCCCTCTATTTGATTCGTGGAAAACGTGTAACCCTGATACCTCAGAGTTTACGTTCTTTTCACCTGTACACCATACTAGATCTCGAATTGATTATATACTTGTCTCTAAATCATTGTTACCTTGTCTCCTGTCTTCTGACATTGGGTCCATTTGTATATCTGACCATGCTCCTGTCTCCACCCGTATTGATTTATCCCTCACCACTTGTAAACAGGGCAGATGGCGTTTCAATAATTTCCTGTTATTATATCGTACTTTTATTCTAGAAGCGACCTCCTTTATCAAGGAATTCCTTTCCTTTAATAATTCCTTAGACACTTCCTTGCACAACAATTGGGATGCTTTTAAAGCATCTTTTAGAGCCTTCACTATTGTTTATTCCTCAAAGAAGAAAAAATTGCTGCACACCAAATATAAAGAAACCTTAACCCATATAAAATTGCTAGAACATAATTATTTTTCTTCCAAATCTTCTTCATCATTGCAAGAATTAATAAAAGCTAAGTCCACTTTAAATAAGCTTATTACCAAGGATGCCTGTAATATTCTCCTTAAGATTAAGTCGAAATATCATGGTGGCCAAAATAAAGCCGGGAAATTACTTGCTAATTATCTAAAAATTAAATCAGAACGTAAAGTTATTGGTCCCATTCATTCTAAGTCAGATGATACACTCCTCTCATCTGATTCTGATATTATTGCCTCATTTCAATCGTATTACAATCTCCGGTATACCGAAACTACCAAACCCTCTAAGGAAGATTTTGTTTCTTTTTTCCGTGATATCCCTAAGCCCAAAACCTCCCAAGATGATTTCCAATCCCTGGAAGAAGATATTTCCCTACAAGAATTGAATGATGCTCTTAAATCTTTGAAGAAAGCAAAAGCTCCTGGCCCCGATGGCTTTTCAATTGAATTAATTTCTGCTTTCTCCTCAATTTTTGCTCCCGAATTACTAGAACTTTTTAATTCTTTTATCTCCAATTCCCTGGCATGTGGCTCTTTTTTGGAAGCCCTTATCGTTGTAATCCCCAAACCTGGTAAAGATCCATCCTATTGCAAAAATTTTCATCCTATTTCACTAATTAATTATGATTGTAAAATTTTTGCAAAAATATTGGCGTCTCGTTTAGAGAAAATTATCCCTATACTCCTTAACCCAGACCAAGTTGGTTTTGTTAAGGGTCGTTTGGCCTCTGATAATGCCAGGATGTTTTCCAATATTCTTGCCCTTAGTAAAAAATATCCTTCCCCACTAGCTGCTCTATCCTTGGATGCAGAAAAAGCCTTTGACCGTGTTAATTGGTAATTCTTGATTCATACATTACAATGGTTTGGTTTCGGCCCGAAGTTTATTTCTTCTGTTAAATTGTTATATACTAATCCTAAAGCTTGTATTTTTGTTAATGGTCTCTTTTCCCCCTATTTTTCCCTTCAAAGAGGTACATATCAGGGCTGCCCTCTGTCTCCATTACTGTTCCTGCTATGTTTAGAGCCATTTCTGGAACGTATTAGGAATAACCCTCTCATTACCGGTTTCAGTCTTAAGTCTACACAAATTAAGCTGTCTGCATATGCTGATGATGTTCTTGTTTATATGTCCAATCCTGAATCCTCCTTACCCCCCTTTTTGCAGGAAATCTCATCCTTCGCTAAAGTTTCAGGTTACAAATTAAACTTCTCTAAGACTGAAGTTTTACCCTTAAATCCTTCCTGTTACAGATATATGTTTGATATATCTAATTTTACATGGTGTTCTCAAAAAATTAAATATCTCGGCATCTGGTTCTCCCCCAACATTCGTGATACACTATCTCATAATTTTTCTACCTTAAAACTTAAAATTACTAATTTGTTAGATCTTTGGTCCCCTCTATTTCTCTCTTGGTGGGGCAGACTTGATACAATTAAAATGATGATTGTCCCCCAGACTCTCTTTATATTGTCTATGCTACCATTTAAAATTCCTAGATATTATTTCTCTCAGATTAATTCGCTATGCTCCAAGTTTCTATGGAATAACAAACATGCACGTATTGCCTTGTCTAAACTGATTCGACCTAAAAATGAGGGAGGGGTAAGATTCCCTGATTTTAATTTATACCATAATGCATTTTTGATTCATCAATTTTTTGCTTTGTCTAAGGATTATCAGGATCTACCTAAGCCTCCATGGGTTAATGTTGAAAGCTCACTGTTAAATGGTTTTTCAATACGAGATGTTGTTCACATGACTAACTGTACTTTTATTTCCAAGTATCCTATTTTGAAACATTCTCAAGTTTTGCTGCACACACTTTTCTTTAAGACACTTAACAACTACCAATCCTTTCTAGCGTCATCACTCTGGTTTAACAAATACATCAAATTTCGCCACAAATCATTTTACTACAAACAATGGAAAGAAAAGGGTCTTTTTTATGTACATCAAATGTTTGCCAATAATGTAATTCTTTCTTTCCATCAGTTGCAAGAATCTTTTGAATTGCCTGATTCCTGTATTCAGCAATATGATACTCTAGCTCCAATTCTACAGGGATGTATTCAGACATTCCTCTCCCTACCAACTCCTTCTTACTTTCTTACTGACTCTTCTTTATATCAAATTTCTAATGACACTATTACTACTGCCTCTTTCATCTATAAATCGTTATCTTCCCCTACTGTCACTCGGAATAAGTCTAAGGTTGAATTGGAATGGGAACAGGACCTCTCTTTGACTCTATCTATATCACAATGGGACAAGTTCTGGCTGAAACTATTTAAGACATCTAAGGCTGCTAATCCCACACAATCCCTATTTTTTATTTATAATAGAGTTGTTATTACTCCTCTCTTGTTACATAAATTCAATCATTCTGTCACAGCATCTTGTTGGTCTTGCCTTAATTCTGAAGGTTCTTTATTGCATCTATTATTTTATTGTCCTAAGGTTTATGCTTTCTGGGATGCTATTTGGTCAAAATGTGCTGTGATTTTTTTCTCATAAATTACAACTTAATATTCAAAATGTATTTTTAGGCACTTTGTCGCCAGCTTTTGATACAGTGATTCCTATTTCACCATTACTGGATTTATTTCTTGCTGTGGCCTTTAAAGTTATACTAACTTGTTGGAAAGACAACTCTAAACTATCCTTTTTACATTGGTGGAACTTTATATGTGATGAAGATAGAATCGCCTCTATTCCTCAACCTTCCATTCATCTACAAATCAAATCTGATTTACTATGGCTTCCCTTTACATCTTTTCTGTCATCAACGACATAATCTTTTTCCTCTCTTCTCCTTTTCCTCTCTTTCTCTCCTTTTCTCTCCTTTTTGTTCTTTTGTTTTCCTTTTCTTTTCCCCTTTTTGCTAAAACAAAATATAAAATTAACCTCCTATTTACAGATTTTACTCATTCTCATTTTATCCTCAGGATCTTTATGTCCTATTATAATATAATAATTCTTGTTATTGCCTCTTGTTTTTAGCAACATTACTATCTTTGTTCATATAGTATATAACCTTTTTATGTATAATTTGCTTAGTGTATTATCACTATTTTATATTTGCCTGTATGCTTATACTTATGTTCTTTATTGGCTTAATCCATACTTGTAATCCTGTGCTTTCTTATCTTCAATAAAAAATTATTTAACTAAAAAAAAGAAGGTAAGCGAGTGGGCAATATAGTAGTCTCATGAGACTTGTGTGATTTATCACTGCACATGCGTGCTACACAATTGCGAACACATCTTTCTATTTCCTTGTCCATGCCAGGCCACTAAAAGTCTCATCTGGCTCTTCTCTTCATACTCGTCATACCACTGTGACCTTCATGTAATAATGTCAACAGTCTGGCACGTAACCCTGAAGGTACTACTAATTTGTCCCCTCTTCTAATGATACCGTCTGCAAAGGATAACTCAGACCTTTGCAAGATTCCTCTACACTTGCCACCAGCCATTCCTCTTTGTCCTCCTGAAAATCATCATCACTGTGAGGCAAGGGCAAACGAGATAGACAATCAGCATTAATGTTTTTATGACCAGGCACATACCTCAACTGAAAATCATACTCTTGCAGACAATACAACCATTTCGCAGTCCATGGTGTTGCTTTGGACATACCCATGTACGTGTCGATAAGGGGGTCTGTGATCAGTACTTAGTTCAAATGTTGTCCCCAAACATATGTTTTAAAATCATTGACGCTCCACCAACATGCTAACTCCTCTTTTTCGATTACTGGAGATGTTGCTTCAGCCCCTTTAAGGGTGCGTGAGGCAAAAGCAATGATGCGTTCAACTCCTTCTTTCCTTTGCATGAGTACAGGGCCTAAACCATACGTGCTGGCTTCCACCACTACTATGGATGCATCACGAGGATCATACAGTTTAAGAGCTATTGCCTTTACTATGTCAGACTTGATTTTCTCAAATGCACGTTGACACACATCTGACCATGCAAACGATGTACCCTTTTTCATTAAAAGTCTTAAATCATGCACCTTGCTTGCAAAATGCTGAACAAATCTGGAATAATATTCAGCGAGCCCTAGAAAGGAACGCAATTGTTCTTTGTTGGAAGGTGCCGGAGCTTTCTCAATAGCTTCTAATAAGTTCATTTAAGGTTTGGCCCCATCATTAGATATCGTGTGACCCAAATAATCAATCTGCTTGACACCAAATTTACATTTTTCTGCACACACGGTCAGACCAGCTTCATGCAATCTGTTTAAGACCTCACTTAAAATGTCATTATGGTTGCACAAATTATCACCCCACACTAACACATCATCTTGGAAAACTCTCACATTCGCCACACCCTTTAAAATACTGCTCATTAGCCTCTGAAAGACCGCGGATGCCATTCCAAGTGGGTGTAAATATTGGAACGCACCTTCAGGTGTTATGAATGAAGTTAGGTGTTTTGAATCGGAATGCAGCTTAACTTGATGGTAAGCATTGGATAAGTCTATGGAAGAAAAATACATGGTGTTCTTAATGCTGGCAACCATTTCATTGATGCGTGGTAATGGATGGCGATCAACCCAGATGTTATTATTTAAATCTCTCAAGTCCACACACAAGCGCAATTTGCCATTAGGTTTGCATGCCAAAACTATAGGGCCAAGCCATTCTGAAGCTTCTATAGGTTCAATCACTTTAGCTACACATAACCTGTTTAATTCTTCCTTGAGTTGAGTGCGTAATACAAATGGAACATTTCTAACTTTATGGACAACTGGAACACTACCAGCTTGTAGTACAATGTGATGTTCAAACTTGACTAAACATCCCAGTTTGTCACTGAATAACTTGGGAAATTTCGCTTGCCAGTTTGATATTGCGCTCTCATTAGTCAATAACACTTGGTCGGGTGATTAGGATCTAAAATGATACCTACATTCTTTTGTTCTCTCCAACCCAATAAATCTCTCCCATGTTCCACAACATAAACCTTGCCTTGGGTGGATCTGCCCTCGTATGGTAGATGACACATAAAATATCCTAGTACGGGTAATTTAGTTCCACAATACCCTTCAGGTTCTACATCTGGTGGTGACAACACAGATTTTCCAGAAGTTTCCCACATTCACCTATTAATTATAGTGTACGGTGAACATGAATCCGCCCATAATGATGTGATGACTTGGATTGACACATCACATCTGGGAGGTTGATACCCTTCGGATATTTCATTAACATTGTCATCACATAGCACCACAACTTCTGTCATTCTCATCTTGTTCATCATCATAATGCTCATCGTTATCATGTGTTCTTACAACATTTACAGAACGTTTCCAGCTTTCATTGTTCCCAGTTTTGCACCATCTGGAAAAATGACCTCGTTGTTTTACATTTGAAGCATGTAACTTTAGAAGCAGGGCACCTTTCAAAATCAGCATTGTGTCTGGGACTTCCACATCTGTAGCATATACGTCTGTTTCTATTTGGCTGACCTCTCTCCACAAATGATTTGGAACGGTTAGGGTTTTTCGATTCATCCACAACTTTTTTCCCCTTGTTTACTACACGAACATTATAAGTGTCTACTTTATCTTTACTTTGATCATTATTGAGCTCTTTAGCATAACAGGAGGTGTTTTCTATTCTCCTGGCAGTGTCTATGGTTTTTTGTAAAGAAGGATTTTTAAGTTCAAGAAGTCGTTCTTGGATTTTTATATTATTGGTTTGATTGATGAATTGATCTCTAATGATCTCCTCATGTAAGTCTCTAAATTTGCAAGTGGCAGTTAAGGTTCTTAAAATTGCGACATACTGTTCTACACTTTCTCCTATTAACTGTGCTCTTGAAAAAAAATTGTGTCTTTCTGCGACAATACTTTTTTTTTTACCATAATTTTCTTCAAGAGCTTTTAAAGCTTCAATATATTCATCAATAGATGTATCATTAGAACGTGTTTCACTCCCTTCACTATCAGCCTCTAAAATGGTGGAAATGGGACGTAATGGTTTAGGTAAGGTTTTTAGAACCTTCCTACCTTCAACACCTAAATTGTTTTTTAGCAATGCAAGTTTTTGAGATGGAATAAAAGTTTCCCCCCCCATAGCTTCAAGGTAAGTTTTAAAAGATTCACACCAATCTTCCCATAACCTAGCAGGAACTCCAGGTCCCTGTAAAAATTTAGGTGGAGGTAACACAGATGATGTGGAATCCATGAATATACTGTAAATGTAAATTTCATTCAAAAATGAATATGCTTGTAAAATATACTTGACTATATCAATCAATCATGGTATTTGTAAAGCGCACCACATACCCGCGAGGGTCTCAAGACGCTAGGGGGGGGGAGGGGAGAAGCTGCTACTGTTCGAAGAGCCAGGTCTTGAGAAGTCTTCTGAAGGTCAAAAGGTCTTCGGTCTGCCGCAGGCGGATGGGGAGGGTGTTCCATGTCTTGGCGATGAGGTGGGAGAATGATCTGCCGCCGGTGGTCACTCTTCGAATGCGGGGGACGGTGGCGAGGGCGCGGTCTGTGGAGCGGAGCTGGCGGGTGAGGGTGTAGAGGCTGAGTCGGCTGTTGAGGTACGTTGGTCCGGTGTTGTGGAGTGCCTTGTGTGCGTGGGTGAGGAGTTTGAAGGTTATCCTCTTGTTGATAGGGAGCCAGTGTAGGTCTCTCAGGTGGGGTGTGATGTGACTGCGGCGAGGGATGTCGAGGATCAGGTGTGCAGAGGCGTTCAGGATCCGTTGAAGCCGTTTCAGGAGTTTGGCCGGGGCTCCTGCGTAGAGTGCGTTTCCGTAGTCCAGTCTACTGCTGACGAGGGCCTGGGTGACCGTCCTTCTTGTTTCGGTGGGGAGCCACTTGAAGATCCTGCGAAGCATGCGGAGGGTGTTGAAGCAGGAGGAGGAGATGGCGTTGACCTGCTTTGTCATGGAGAGGTTAGAGTCAAGGATGACCCATAGGTTGCGTGCGTGGTCGGTGGGTGTTGGGAGTGTTCCTAGTGCAGTCGGCCACCAGGAATCGTCCCAGGCCGAGGGGGTGGATCCAAGGATGAGGACCTCATGTCTTGTCCAAGTTCAGCTTCAGTCGGCTGTTCCTCATCCAGTCGTCAACGTCCTTCAATCCTTCGTGGAGGTTGGTTATGTCAGTGTGGGGGTCCTTGGTGAGGGAGAGGATCAGCTGGGTGTCGTCGGCGTAGGAGATGATGTTGCGGTCGTGCCGTCGTGCGACGTGGGCGAGTGGTGCCATGTAGACGTTGAACAAAGTTGGGCTGAGGGATGAGCCTTGGGGTACGCCGCAGATGATCTCGGTGGCTTCGGAGTGGAAGGGGGGAGGCGGACACTCTGTGTTCTGCCAGAGAGGAAGGAGGTGGTCCAGTCCAGGGCCTTCTCTTGGATTCCGGCGTCGTAGAGGCTTGTTCGTAGTCTGCGGTGGCAGACCGTGTCGAAGGTGGCTGACAGGTCCAGGAGGATGAGGGCCGCGGTTTCTCCATTGTCTATCAGGGACCTGATGTCATCGGTGGCGGCGATGAGGGCAGTTTCGGTGCTGTGGTTGCTGCTGAACCTGGACTGGGACGGGTCCAGAATGCTGTTCTCCTCGAGGAAACTGGTCAGTTGTTTGTTGACGGCCTTTTTGATGATCTTCGCCAGGAACGGGAGCAGGGAGATGGGTCGGAAGTTCTTGAGGTCCTTGGAGTCCGTCTTGGGTTTCTTGAGTAAGGCGTTGATCTCTGCGTGCTTCCAGCTCTCTGGGAAGGTCGATGTCTCGAAGGAGATGTTGATGGTTTTCCGGAGATGGGGTGCGATGGTGCTGCTGGCTTTGTTGAAGATGTGGTGTGGGCAGGGGTCTTCCAGGGATCCGGAGTGGACGGTGTTCATGATCTTGATGGTGTCGTCGTCATTGATGTTGGTCCAGGAGATCAGGCGGTTGGTGTGGGTGGTGGTCATGGGAGCGAGGGTCTCAGTGGTTGCTAGGGTGGTGGCGGCGTTGAAGCTGTCGTGGATGTCTGTGATCTTGTGATGGAAGACGGTGGCCAGCGAGTCGCACAGGTCTTGTGCAGGTGGGATGTCATTGGTGTTGGAGCTGGGGTTGGAGAGTTCCTTCACAATGTTGAAAAGCTCTTTGCTGTTGTGTGCGTTGTTGTCTAGGCGGTCTTTGAAGGATGTCCTTTTGGTGGATCTGATTAGATGGTGGTGTCTGCGGGTGGCGTTCTTGTGGGCGGTGTAGCTTTCCGGTGTTCGTTCACGGATCCAGGTTTTTTCAAGTTTTTGGCAGGTTCGTTTGGAGGCCTGGAGGTCTTCGGTGAACCAGCTGGCTTTCTTGCTAGTTTGGGTGTTGGAGGGCTTCTTGAGGGGGGCGAGGGTGTTGGCGCAGTCGTTGATCCACTGTTTGAGGTTGCGGGCGGCAGTGTCGGGGTCGGTCGGATCTGTGGGTGGGTTCCGGGCAAGGGAGGTGGAAAGCTGGTCTTCGGTGACTTTGCTCCAGCAGCGGCGTGGCATTTGTTGGCTGTGGTGGTGCGTGGTGGGTTTCCGGAAGGTGAAGTGGATGCAGCGGTGATCGGTCAAGTGGAGCTCGGTGGTGTGGTTGAAGGAGACGTGGGAGCTTGCGGAGAAGATGGGGTCAAGCGTGTGGCTGGCGGAGTGGGTGGGTGTAGTGACGAGTTGTCTGAGTCAGAGGTTGGCGAGGTTGTCGATCAGGGTGGAGGAGTTGGTATCATTGTTGTTCTCGAGGTGGAAGTTCAGGTCCCCGAGGAGGATGTAGTCCATGGAGGCGAGGGCGTGTGTGCTGACGAGGTCGGTGATGGACTTGCTGAACTGTGCTCGTGGTCCGGGCGGTCTGTAGACCAGGGTTCCTCTGAGGGTGGTGTTGGGATTGGTGTGGATCTGGAAGTGCAGGTGTTCGCCGGTGCTGAAGGTGTCGTCGGTGTTCGTTGAGACTTTGAGAGTGTTCCTGTGGACAAGGGTGATTCCTCCTCCTACTCCTTTGGTGCGGTCCCTGCGGGTGATCTTATAGCCTTCCGGGATGGCTATGGCGATGTCGGGTGCCGAGGAGGGGTTCAGCCAGGTCTCCGTCAGGAAGGCGACATCTGGGGTGTTGGAGTCCAGTAGGTCCCAGAGTTCCATGGCGTGTTTGCATGCGGAGCGGGTGTTGAGAAGGATGCATCTGAGGTGGTTGGGTTCTTTGGTAGGTGGGTTGGCAGGCCAGATGCTGGTGAAGCTGCAGTTCTGGCAGGAGAAGGTTCCTTGGGTACACTTCGGGGTCGCCAAGCAGCAGGTTCGTGATCGTCCAGCGTTGAGTGCGTGTAGAGTGCTGGAGTCGTAGCAGAGGCGGGCGTCGTGGCATTCACGGGGGCCAGGGGTCCTGGCGCTGGGCACTGGTCCAGACGGGCTTGACTTAGGCGTGCCTTCGACATGCCAGCGGCGCAGCCGCGCAGTGGCCGCCATAAATGGGGAGGAGGAGGGAGGGAGGAGCAGCTGGGAGGCGGGATGTAGGGGCAGCGAATAGGCAGTCAGGGGGGCGGGCCGCAGGGGATGCAGCGGCGGGAACAGGAGCGGTGGACGGCACAGGGGCAGGGGCACAGAATCACGGAGGCATAGGGGATGAAACGGGGCACAGGAAAAAACTGGGCACAGAGCAAGTGGCACAAAGGAAAAAACGGGGCAGAGGAAAAAATGGGCACAGAGCAAGGGGCACAGAGGAAAAAACGGGGCACAGGAAAAAATGGGCACAGAGCAAGGGGCACAGAGAAAAAAACGGGGCACAGGAAAAAACAGGGCACAGAGCAAGTGGCACAAAGGAAAAAACGGGACACAGGAAAAAAACGGAGCACAGAGCAAGTGGCACAGAGGAAAAAAACGGGGCACAGAGCAAGTGGCACAGAGGAAAAAACGGGGCACAGAGCAAGTGGCACAGAGGATAAAGCTGGGCACAGAGCAAGTGGCACAGAGGAAAAATGGGGCACAGAGGAAAAAACGGGGCACAGAGCAAGTGGCACAAAGGAAAAAACGGGGCACAGGAAAAAACAGAGCAAGTGGCACAGAGGAAAAAAAACGGGGCACAGAGCAAGTGGCACAGAGGAAGAAACTGGGCACAGAGCAAGTGGCACAGAGGAAAGAACGGGGTACAGGAAAAAACGGAGCATAGAGCAAGTGGCACAGAGGAAAAAAACGGGGCACAGAGCGAGTGGCACAGAGGATAAAACGGGCACAGAGCAAGTGGCACAGAGGAAAAAACGGGGCACAGAGCAAGTGGCACAGAGGAAAAAAGTGACACAGGAAAAAACGGGGCACAGAGCAAGTGGCACAGAGGAAAAAACGGGGCGCAGAGCAAGGGGCACAAAACTTACCTCAGCAGCAGCAGCTGGGTCAGGGCCAGGACGCACGAGCGGTGCTGTGCGGAGGGGGAGCGACCTACCTAACAAGGTCAAGGGTCGCTCACCTCACCGCTCCACGGCTGCCATGTATGGGGCAGAGGGAGGGAGGAGCAGCTGGGAGGTGGGAGGCGGGAGGTAGGGGCAGCGAATGGGCAGTCAGGGGGTGGGGCCGCAGGGGATGCAGCGGCGGAAATGGAAGCAGTGGACGGCGTGGGGGCAGGGGCACAGAATCACGGGGGAATATGGAAGAAAACAGGGCACAGGAAAAAACAGGGCAGAGAGCAAGTGGCACAGAGGAAAAAACGGGGCACAGGAAGAAACGGAGCACAGAGCAAGTGGCACGGAAAAAACGGGGCAGAGGAAAAAACGGGGCACAGAGCAAGTGGCACAGAGGAAAAAAACGGAGCACAGAGCAAGTGGCACAGAGGAAAAAATGGGGCACAGGAGAAAACGGAGCATAGAGCAAGTAGCACAGAGAAAAAAAAACAGGGCACAGAGCAAGTGGCACAGAGGAAGAAACGAGCCACAGAGCAAATGGCACAGAGGAAAAAACGTTACGTGGCACAGGAAAAAACGGGGCACAGAGCAGGTGGCACAGAGGAAAAAACGGGGCACAGAGCAAGTGGCACAGAGGAAAAAACGGGGCACACAGCAAGTGACACAGAGGAAAAAACGGGGCACAGAGCAAGTGGCACAGAGTAAAAAACGGGGCACAGAGCAAGTGGCACAGAGGAAAAAACGGGGCACAGAGCAAGTAGCACAGAGGAAAAACGGGGCACAGAGCAAGTGGCACAGAGGAAAAAACGGGGCACAGGAAAAAACAGGGCACAGAGCAAGTGGCACAGAGGAAAAAACGGGACACAGGAAAAAATGGGGCACAGCAAGTGGCACAGAGGGAAAAAACGGGGCACAGAGCAAGGGGCACAAAACATACCTCAACAGCAGCAGCTGGGGCCGGGTCAGGACGCACGAGCGGTGCTGCGCGGATGGCGAGCGACCTACCTAACAAGGTCAAGGGTCGCTCACCTCACTGCGCAGCGGGCACCATATATGGGGAGGAGGGAGGGAGGAACAGTTGGGAGGCGGGAGGTAGGGGCAGCGAATGGGCAGTCAGGGGGGCAGGCCTCAGGGGATGCAGCGGCAGGAACCGGAGCGGTGGACGGCGCGGGGGCAGGGGCACAGCATCACAGGGGCATAGGGGAGAAAACGGGGCACAGGAAAAAACAGGGCACAGAGCAAGTGGCATAGAGGAAAAAACGGGGCACAGGAAAAAACGGGGCACAGAGCAAGTGGCACAGAGGAAAAAACGGGGCACCGGAAAAAGGTGGCACAGAGCAAGTGGCAGAGGAAAAAACGGGGTACAGGAAAAAACGGGACACAGAGCAAGTGGCACAGAGGAAAAACAGGGCACTGGAAAAAACGGAGCACAGAGCAAGTGGCACAGAGGAAAACATGGGGCACAGAGCAAGTGGCACAGAGGAAGAAACTGGGCACAGAGCGAGTGGCACAGAGGAAAAAACGGGGCACAGGAAAACACGGAGCACAGAGCAAGTGGCACAGAGGAAAAAACGGGGCACAGGAAAAAAAACTGGGCACAGAGCAAGTGGCACAGAGGAAAAAAACGGGGCACAGAAAAAAACGGGGCACAGAGCAAGTGGCCCAGAGGAAAAAAACGGGGCACAGAAAAAAACGGGGCACAGAGCAAGTGGCAGAGAGGAAAAAAACGGGGCACAGAGCAAGGGGCACAAAACTTACCTCAGCAGCAGCAGCTGGGGCAGGGTCAGGATGCACGAGCGGTGCTGTGCGGAGGGGGAGTGACCTACCTAACAAGGTCAAGGGTAACTTAAAATTTCATTCAATGTTATTGCACTAGTTAAACCTAAAACGAAAATTAGTATTTTGCAACACAAAAAATTTAAATGAAAGAAGTGGTCACCGCTGACAAAATTCCCAGCAGAGTCGTGATAAAATCAGGCTGCTCCAATTTATGTAGTTCAGTTTTATAGATGTGCAGCAATGTGTTGTCAAACTCATTTCTGGCGTATTGCAATAGCCGGACAATAACAGCAGATGGCGTGATACGTTGCATGCTTCTTTCAACGTGTTGTGGTTTCTTGGCAACCAGGCAGCAAACAAAATGGCGATCAACGCGGCGCACCACGCAGTGAGTCCTTCCTGCGTTGTGTTATGGTTTCCTTGGCAACCAGGAAGCAACGGAATGATGCACAACGCAACGCGCTACGCACTGAGTCCTTCTTGCGTTCTCCCGAGCTCGGAGAATGGAGAATGAAGCTGAGTAATTCCAATCTGATGCCACAAAGCCAAGGATTCCCTCAGGAAAAATGATGGCAGAATCTCGTTGCGGTAAGAAGTTGCAGGTATTCCGTTTTGAGAGACAACAAGTAGGCAGACTATTTACTTTTAACTTCGGATTTGCCTGCAGCACTTTGACATCATCTCACACGTCGGACGCATTGACGTACCCGCGATCATCCGCCTCCAGCGCATTGCCGCGGACCAACCCATTTTGCCAGTCCTTACTCGCCGAGCACGCTTCATTATTCTAAATCCTTAGCACCAAATTGTGTCCCCTTCCTAGTCCTAGGAGCGCGTCTTCCCGAGCGTACGAGATAATCCTTATTGATTAACTAATCCTATTTAGGTCTAATATTGATTGTCTCTGCGGACCCATTCCCTTCAAATTGCCTTGCTGACTCGGCGCCAATCATTGGACCCCTAATTTTCGGATCCTATCCTTCCGATTCCGGTCATATGCACAGGCTTTGATTATGTTGTCCTGATGATGATCCCAGTATTATGTGTGAGGATCGAAACGTCGTCGACAATTGCATATACCCTATATGTTCCTATTGACATCATACTATGTACATAAGGGTTTCTATGTAATGTTTGTTAATTTTATTCTCCAACCTTTTTCTCATTGCTACAAACATTTTTTCGCCTGAACAACTTCTTCTGTAAAAAACTTTCTTCCTTATCTGCTGTACGGTACACAGGCTTGTGTCCTACTTTGAGAATTCTTTTGTATTTTGTTGTTTACATTACCTTATTAGTAAAAATTTATGACCACTGTCCGGCTGGACAAGTCTCTGAAAATAAGAACTGATTGGGTCCTTATTTACTCCCCTTTTTACTCAACTCATGCCTAGGGACCCCTGTTGTTTATAAGTACTTAATTCCCATGGTCCCTAGTCGACCTTAGATGGGTGCTCTTGTTGTGAATTACATATCATCTCACACGTCGGCTCACAACAATCGGTACTAAATCATGCCAATGGTACAGTGACACAGCTACATTTAAATCAGCATACATTCAGTTTAGTTGAACGCTTAGTTAAACGGTCGCAATGAGCAAAAGTTTACTTCTTTGTAGAAACAGTCAAACTTTACCTCCAGTAAATCGTGCAGACGTCCTTATTACAATGGACTTGTGAAATAAATGGTAAGTTGCAAAACGACCCAGGGGTTGTTGATTTCCAATAATGATCGATGAAACTCACAAAAATATTCTTCTTGCTTGATTGGACCACACCATCAATGGCATCCCATCCTCGTCGCCACTTTTAAAGTTCACAGGAGACTTTATGGAGGCAAGAAGTAGTTTATTAGTAGCATACAACCCCTGGGCACAGAGGTCCTTCCCTCAGCAACTGCTGGTCTGCTCTGTGTCCCCTGGATTGTACAATCCAGAATCCAGTGAACATGTCATCCAACAACAAGGTAACTAAGGTACAATTGCTAAGATACAACAATATATGTATACACGGGTGGGTAACACACAGTTGGAGAGGGATCTTTCCAGAAAAGGGAGCGTGACAGCACCTGTGATGTAGATCTTTCATCTATAGACTAAGGTATGGGGTCTGCTGCAAACACCCAGAGATCTTCTGATATAGTATCATTTTGCTTCTATAGAAAGGGTGGGAGGTTAGGTTACGCTATTGTATACAATGACCGCACCTTTTATGATTTACGGGCTACTTGCTATGCTAACTACTTGGGAGGAGATGTAGCTTTACGGCTAGAGCGGTTGACCTCAAAGCTGGGGAACCGGGTTCGAGTCTTGGCAACGGTGCTCAATATCCTGTGATTCTGGGCAAATCACTTAACCTCCCTGTGTCTAACAAAAAATGAATGTGTCCATCTGTAACAAAACTGGTGTTCAAGTAAAGCGCTCTGATACCCGATGTCTCGGGTCTAGTTCGCACTATATAAAAAAAAACCTCTAACCGTATTTGTGTTCGCCATTTTTCTACTCGTGGCACGTATACTGCATACTAGGACACAATAGTTAAAATGAACATTTTAAACTTTTCTCGTGTCTTTGCCAGATCTTATTGTGGACTGGTACAAGAGTGTTAGCAAAAGGGTGTGTCCTGCAACCACGATTCCTTAGAGGGTTGGGAGTGTTGTGTTCTGGGGCGTCTAATCACTTGTTCTTCTGTGAGTGAGTAGGAGGGCCAGTGAGACACTATAGCTAGTGGGTCCCTAGGCTCATGGGTATTCAGGTGGTAGGATGACTCAGTCTCTGCCTACTAAGGTTCCATGATCCCAAGCATAGGTCTGTGACTCGCAGAATCCCTGCAACATGGTGCCCAACGTTTGGTCTGATACTGATTCACGGAATACTGAGTAGTGCTTGTGTTGGTCCACCATACCCTCACACCGGTTCTCAGACACATCGGTGGTTGGAGGGCTTTGCCTCCCCAGTTGGTAGGGTACACCTCTTACTGTAGGTTTTTCAAGCTTGAATTTTACAAGGTTTTTGTCCTGTTTGTGCTACCGACTGATTATTTTACACATTTTATTATGGCTCAACCGATTGCAATTCCGGCACATTACCATGCTGCGGATACACAACATTTGGTACAGAATGGGGTCCCCAATACCGGGTCTCTTGTTGATTTTGTGGTTGAAGTGGATCCAGCATACCGCTTCGAAGTTTTTTATTTCTGAGTTAAGTTTCCAGCAGTGGATGCGACTAATAATTCCTTTAATGCTGATACGGTTGCTGTGGTTCTGGCAGCATATCATCCTTATGCGGTGGTTGAAGTTCCTCTTACAGCCTGGGAGCACCAGATTTGGTTTAATGATGCCCTTCCCCACATTCTTTCATGAGTTCGTATGGGCCCCTTAAGTATTGATGAGGCCACATGGCCTGTATTGGACGGTTTAACTCCGCATGCCAATTATCTTAATGCTAATTTAGCAGAGGTTCTGGTTTGTTTATTGTATGGACAGGTGTGTCTTTTATATAGACGCCTGATTCAGTTTATTACATGTGCCTTTTTGGTGGCTCCGCCTTGGGCTGCGCCTCCAGTGCAGGCTCATGGTGAGGCCCTTGTGATTAGCCCTGTTCTTATTAATTCGGTAATGAGCAAATGTCCTCAGGCTCATGAGGACCTTCCATTTTGGATTGGTCAGAAGATTGAACAGCTTGATGCTGTATTCCCACACACAGGTCCTGTAGATAAACACAGGATCCTTACTATCTGTTTACCTAGTAACTACCTCGAAACACGTGTCCAGGGATGGCTAACGCAACACATACTGTTCTTTATACATCGTGGCATAGGCGTACCCGCCGTCGCCACTACATCTACCACAGTTCCTTGGGGCAACTTGCTGGTGGGACGAGCAGAGTGCGACCAACTTTTGAATCATCTGTTTACCTAGTAGTCTCATTACCCCACAGGCAGATTGCAACACCTGGGGGATGGTGTTTGCCTCAGTGTATACACTTTGTTTTGGCACTCCCCCCATGAGCGTTCTTCCGAGCATTCTGAAACAAATACAGAATGAACACTGGCAGTTCCTGCCCTGCATTTGAGGATGAAATTAGTGGGTATTTTTCCCGCTGTCTCCGAAATGATTCTTTCTAATATTAAAGGTGAGAGAGTTTGCTTACAGGTTCGCCAACGCCTTTCGGCGGTGGCTGACGTTGAACAGGAACGTGAATTACTGAGTATTATTGCTGATGTTTATACATCCTTGGGTCGCAACAATTTTGGCGTCAGACCTTCTACCCAATCCCTGGGTAAGCCACCTCCTGAGTACGTCGGGAATACGATTGTTCCTAAAAAGACATGGGACAAGAATAAACAACAACAGATGCCTAGGTCTCGTGCTGATTCACCACCACCTGACGCTTCTAAACGTAGATATGATTTACGTGATCACTCTAAGATTAAAACTCCTGAGAGGTTTCCGGTTCCTGATCCTCATTCTCCTCGTTCCTTTCAGGAATTGTCAGACCAACAATTTGGCAGAGGAGGATGACTGGATCACAGACAAGGCGAGTCCATGCAACCTAAGCCGGACCAGCAGCAGCAGTTTGACGTGAAAGTCAAACGGGAGGAACTACCTCTGTATCGATTCCCTTTTCAGAAGAAAAAAGCTGCAGCGAAATATGCTACAGATGGTGAGAACCCTTATCCTGGACAGGAGTTGGGAGGTGACTCTCCTCAACAGCACGGCGGAAGTTACCGTAGTACGGCAGACACTCTGCCGGTTTCTGGAGGCGAAAGCAACTGACACAATTTTAACTGTAGAAACCACAGACACCAGCGAAACTCCCCCGATAGACTTATTCATGTAGACCTTCAGATAAAAGGTGATATTAAGCGCACCATAAATTCTATTTTTTGGGACAACTTGACGTCGTCTTATGACATTATGCTAACGGAGGTAGACTGGCCTCTCAAGTTTGTTCTTGCTTGTCCTCATGGTGAGGAGGTTGCTATTCCTTCTTTTTCACAATATGTCACAAAAGAGACTAAACACGCTTATACTTCGGAGTGTGCTCTCGCCTTAGCTCCTGCCTTATATCGCAACCAGGCTGGTTGAGATAAGGACTCTCCTTTCCATGCCTGTCCGCTCAACTCCTCAGCCTCAGACTCAATATCGAATTAAAGTTGACGCCAAGGCATCCGTTACTGAAATTCTCATTCAATTGGATTACCAGGGTATAATTGAACCCTGTGTTTCTGCAATGAATAATCATATTTTTCCAATTTTATAACCTGATGGTTCATATCACATTGTTTTGGATTACAGACATTTGAATAGCCAGAGCCGTACCTTTGCTGTACAAAACACGCACTACTTACTAATATTGTGTGTGATAAGTTTAAAACTACTCTAGATATTTCAAATGGGTTTTTCAGCCACAATTTGGCCCCAAGGATCCGTGACTTATCCGCATTTAGCACTCTCGATTCACAGAGGCGCTAGCGAGATTGCCTACGGGGTATAAGAATAGAACCGGGGTTTTCGCTGCACGTATTGTGTCCCTTTTGAATGAAATTGATTCTGATGCATTTTCATATGTCTGACATTTACTTAACAGATTATGAATTAAATCCTCCTCTTGTCGGATGGATTGCATCATCACTCGTTTCGCAGCCTTAGGCTACAAATTGAACTTTGCAAAATCACACATAGCCTTTTTGGTCATTCTTTTTCTAGGCTATGAGCTAACCAATGAGGGTAGGGGTTCAGCTCCCCACTTTCTGGAGAAGTGTGCTCAATTGCAACCTTCATCTACCCTTAAAGAATTACAATCGCTGCTCGGTTTTTAAAATTTCGTCAGAACTTACATTCCTGACTATGCTCAACATATCAAGCCGCTCTATGCATTGATACTCTTCCTCTTGGCTTTCGGAACACACCACAGTGTGGCGAGCGTTACAAACAGACTTGCTTGCAACACAATATTTACAAACAAGAATAAATACTACCAATTTGGTTATCCGGATTTTACCTGGATCATTCGGCTTCACTTACCCCCCCCCCCCCCCCACCCCCCACCCTCAGCGCCTTGAAACCCCCGCGGGTGAGTACTGCGCTCTATAAATGTACTGATTGATTGATTGACTTACGTGACTTTCTAATGAGGATGACACAGTTCCAATTTGCTCTAAATCGCATCTGTATGCTCCTGCGGAGTTGAGTTTCTCTTCTACTGAGAAACATTCTTACTGCTGTGCAGCTGGCATTTCTAAAAGAACACCCACTTGCACAGGGTACACACATTTTTGTTGTTTCTCTCATGCCTGCCTTAGAGGGGGTCACAAAAGCTATTTTTCCTAACTCTAAAGCCCTGCATCCTCGTTGGATACAATGGGCTACTTCCTTGACATCGGCTGATGTTGATTTTGTTTTTGACCCGTCTTTACAAACTCAAGACTTTCTTCAGTATGAACATGTTCACCCTCTGCCTTCAACGGTTCTTCCTCCTGATCAGTACAAATGTTTCATTTACACTGATGACTCAACTCAACCTGCCATTGGTTCTAAACAAGTGTATTTTTCAGCTTGCGCTGTTGTGGTAGGTACAGTAGTGGGTGGAGTTTTTCAGTCTACTTCAGTTCACACACAGTCCCTTGGTGATTACACGGCCCAATTGTCCAAGTTACGAGCTGTACTTCTGGCTCTTGAGTGTGCCAATGCTGATTTACCCTCTCTTATTGTGAGTGACTCTTTTTGTGTACAGTCTTTCAATGACAATTTGTTTTTCTGGAAACAGAATGATTTTTGGTATTCTAAAGGTAGCACAATCAAGCATAAAATGCTTTGGGTCCAGGTGGCTGCTCATAAAGATCGCTTGCCACTTACACATGTTGTCCGTACATTGGGACATCAACGTATGGGAGGGCATGCTGTTGTAAATTTAATGGCTGATGAAGCAGCCAAATCTGCAGTAGCCACAATTAAGGTAGCAGCAGTTACGAGGTCCATGAATAAAATTGACAATTACATTTTGTTGGCTATAGCCGCATCTAAGGAAGGTACTCCTTTTCTGCAGGATTTCCCTTCACGTTATACTTATCAAATGACTTCTGAAAATGTCCCATTTGTAACTATTCTTACTGTTGGTGGTCGCATGATTACCAACGGAGACCGCAGGCTATTGCTCATTGTGGCCGCCATTGAAGGCTTGGCTTCTGCTCATGCAGAAGTGTCAGCTACAATTTCTCTTTTACAGCAACGCCATTGGTGGCACGGTTTATGCCCGCAGACTTGAAAATATGTGCTTTGTTACGATGTGTGTCAACAAATTAAGAGTTCTACTGTCTTTCGTCCATCTCAGACTCATCTATTCATTTCTGTCCATTCGTTCTGGTGTATTAATCTTGACCATTTCGGTCCATTAACTTCTGATAATGCTTTCAAATATATTTTGGTTGCAGTGAATTCTTGCACTAGGTTCCTCTGGGTTTGGCCACAGCCTCTGCTGACTCTTGCACTGTTATAAAAGATTTGCATGTCTTTGTCGGGACATATGCCTGTGGCACTTTTCATTCAGACCAAGGTCCGGCTTTTGCCTCTAAGGCATACCATGATGTAATGAAGTTTATGGGAGTGCAGGTGCATTTCTCATCTCCATATATGCCTGAGGGCAATTTTGTTATGGAGCTGATGAACCGTGACTTAAAGCAGTCTTTAACAGCAAGGGTATTAGGTACGGGCAGTGGCTGGTTAGCCAGCCTCTATGTGGTTCAACTTGCTCTTAATAGTCTCACAAGAAGATCTCTGGGTGGGTGGACCCCGTACGAAATGCGTTTTGGCATTAGGATGTTTATTCCAGACCTTGAGGGTCCAGTCTACATTTGCCGTAGATAACTGTGCTGTATAACAGAATCTACATAAGAGTCATGACGCTCTGGTGAAAACACATTTGCACTCCACCTCACCAGCGGATGCAGCAGTTCTGATTCCTGTTTCTGGCTGGCACCCAGGGATTGGTGACTTGGTGTGTGAAAAACTAGCGATTAAGAAATAATGTGGTCCCTCATATTGTGCTCCTGTTCCAGTGTTTGGTCTTCAGGGCACCTGAACTGTGATTTTACCTCCACTACCTGGATACAAAGAGAATCGCTTTGTCTCAATCGAACATGTCATGTTCCACCAAATGGCCAATTCTTGATAGTATGTCAATGTAGGAGAGTAGGGTCTGCTATCCTATGGTCACCCCAAATGTTTGCTTTTTGCTTCACTGGTTTTTGACATATTGAGGCTGTGGGCCTGCCAATCAGACCCCCAGCCTGCTGTTCTCTCTACTAAATTAAAACTATGCACCCTAGGTGCATAACCAATTGGAAGTGGATCACCCTGTCAGCCCCTGTACCAGTGTACACTAGGTACCCAGGGCATTGGTGTACCCAAGGCCTGCCAGGGGCTGAAGCATGTATTATGCCACCCCAGGCTTGGCCTAACAATTTGACACAACTGGCTGATCACTCAGCTGGGGTAAGTTGGTGTAATCACCTCTTACTTAGGTGTAGTATACCTATACCTAACCTTAAATGGGACACATGTTAACCTATAAGTCACTCCTATGGCAGGCCTTAACAATCCTGAAGGCAGAGTGCTTGGTTCCATGTGAGATGGTGCTCTGGCATGAGCTGAGCCTGTCTGCAGTGGTCGGAACAACTTCCTTCTACTGTTTCCAGATATCGTCATACCATATACTCTTAAGTGCATTATGAACCTCGCGGTTAAATGCTATCTTTGGTTTGGCTTTATCAAAACATGTCGAGTAAGGTGTCATACGAATTGGAATACTAACCCCTCGCCAATTCTGGCGACGGGGTTAGCATTCCACCCTTCTAGAGGGACACGACATGTACAGTACCTGAAACCCGGGTAAAATCAGACATAGCCTCAGCTCCACAAAATGGATGCTGCCACCACAGACACAAGTCTGCCCTCCTGCTGCTGGGAGTCCTTCCAGCTTGGGAGGTGTGGACAAAGGGTTTCCTGCCAGGGGAGGTGCATGCACCACCCCAGACAGGATTTTGTGTATTGGTCAGGTAGGGCTTGAAAGAAACCAGACATGCCTGTGGCTCACAAGGAGCCTCGGTGCATATGCCAGTTCAAACAGGTCCTGGGGCACACCAGTCCCGGGCCTGGGGCGAGCTGGACAAAGGATTGGGGGTGTAACCACCCCCCTTCCTGGTCCCACCCATAGGGAGGGACCTAGCAGGTAGTCCGGCCCCTAGAATCCGCTTAAAGGTAGGAGCTGTGTCCTAAGACTTCAGACATCCTGGAATCAACTTGAAACTAAGAAGAAGATGGGAACTTCGACATTCTGCTGCACAGAAGACTGAAGGAAATCTCCCCTGTGGTCAGGGAGTGACCACCTTGCTAACGCAAGCACCATCCAGCGAATCAACGTCTGCTTTGCCGCCGCCTCCCGCCGGAGCCCGAGCCCAGAGACTGACAAGACCTGGACCTCCAGACCTCTCACCGCCTGATCCACAGTCCCTGAAAAGAGGAGACCCGTGGAGGCAACGAGACACGTGGAGCCAGCCATCTAGGAACGACGACGACAAGCTGCAAGTGCAACAACCGAGGCTCCCTCCAAGTTGTGCTTTGGGATCTGAGAAGCCCAACCCTCGAGCAGCATCTGCACCAAAGGTGAGCCCCCCAGCATCTCCACGGTCTGCGTGGGGCCCTTCTGCATTTTGCCACTCGACGCGCCTAACCGGTTGCTGGCCCGCTGGCTAGTAGCCATCTTGGCGACGAACTTCACGAAATACACCGCTGGTCTGGTTGCTCCAGACTGGCCCTTGCTCCCCTCCAAAGGAGCAGTCCTTCTGACCTTGCTGGTCAGAACCATCAGCTTATTTCATCTCCTACAACAATTGCTTTTGCCAAGGCTTGTTTGCTTCGAGCAAGTCGCCGACAGCGAGAGCCTGCGTGGGACAGCTCGTTAACCGACTCCTGGACGTCGTCGACCTCCAGGGACCACGTGGCTGCAGAGACAAGCTACACCTTTCTTCCTGTTTGCACCCGACATTGCCTGGTACCCACCTGGTGCCACGCTGGTCACTGGCTAGTGACTGTGAACACTGTCCCCTCTGCTTACAGGTCTTCAACATCTCTGATCCACTCTTGGATCCACCGCATCTCTCCCGGACCGACCGCCTGCAGCATCTTTGTCTTCAGGCTCCACGGAACAGATAGAAGAAACCCGACGCACTTCGAGGCCTATGCACCCGCTTCCTGTGGGTGAGGTAAAGCTGGCACTCCTGTGCCCAAGTGTAGTATTACATCTCTAGTGCCTGTGTTCCAAATATTGAGTTCCTAGTCCATCTGGAAGATCCTCTTTGCAGTAACTTTGTACTTTTTACGCACCCATTGAAACCTATGGGAGCACGCTTGTGACTATTTGCTCTGCACACGCCACCCGTGGACCTCCTGGTCACTAACTGAAGTTAGCTCCTTGTAGGCCCAGCGATTCTAGAGGCCCTAGGCCTTTTCCCTTTTCTGTTCGTGGTACTTATACTACTATTTTAGTATATGGTTCGAGCGGCCACCAGGGCCTATCCATATAAAGTGCAACTTCTGTGTATTCTACTGTAATCTTGTTTGACGATTTGTGCTCCTGTGCTCATAAAGAGACTAGGGGTTACTTTGAGAAATAAATACATATATATTTTGAATATATATCTGTGTGGTGTCCTTTCATTGGTATAAAAGGGGGTTGCATTTGGTAAAACAGCTGGCTTAACACGCTTCACGAGTTTAGCCTCAAAGACTGCTTAGCCTACGCTACCACTAGGGCAGCTAGTCCGAAAAGGTTGACTTACAACCACACCATAAGGGTTGCTTGGCATGGTACAAGGTGGTCACTTTAACTAGTGAACATCATATACCAGGCCAACTTCTCACAGTCAAGGAGTGTCCCACAATGGAATATTTCTTTACAGCCTATGAGCCTTGTTCTTTCTGATTCTCCCCGGCTATCAGAGGGGAATGTTGAATCTAGAGTTGACCAAATATCAGTTTTGCCTTCCTCACATTCTACAATGGAAATCGTTTATTCTGATCCACCAGTTGAGAACCCCGTGGACCTGCACACCTCTGACTGGGTCCAGATTTTCAGCCTCAGCTGTTTCAGCTGAGTTCATCTGGCTACTATATCGATCAGAATAATTTTTCTTCGAACAGTTCTTCTTTGTCTACAGTCCTCTCCCCAACAGCGGCAAGGATTTGTGTTCTTATCTCGTGGTTAAAATGTACTTATCTGGCTCCCCCTTGGACATACGTCTAGATTGTGTTTTCCATGGTGTTCCTGTTCATGTGGATTGGATTCATGACTGTCTTCTTCCTTCTAATTAATGGACACTACCTTCCCGAGCACTCCAAAGTGGAATCGGTCGACGGTGTGTCGGCCCCACATTCTTCCTCACATACAATGAAAACAGACCAGTCCTTTGTTAAAATTTTAGTGGCCCCTGTCTCTGATGGAATTGTATGGGATAAAGTACCATTTGATGTCTATGGTCCGACTGAGACCCTACAGATACCATATATATTCCATGTTTCTATGGGTGATGTGATTATACCTGGGTTACAGTCAGATGATTGGGATGTCAATGCTGTGAACTCTTTGTTTTCTGAATTACAATATTACACTGTCTTTGAACAGAAGATTTATATTTGAACTCTGCCAAGTTATTTTGTTACCAACACTATGAACATAATTTTTTGCATAGAACTAACGGACAGTGTCCCCTTTTTAATAATACTCAACGCGAACATTGCCCTATTCCATCTCAGGGTAGTTCCAATAGGCAAAAGCGAAAATACACTTACTTTACCAGCTATAACCTTTCTGACCCGGCTTTATATTACTTTAAATTAGGTCCCATTTCTTCAAAATAGTATATGCTTACCCAAACCAAGTTAATCTACTCTTCTTTTACTGAAAATGTGGCTCTAAAGGGATACGATTATAATATTGAATTAAAATCAGTATGGGGCACTAAGCCTTGACAAGTGCAAGGCTCTGAGTTCTTGTCCCGTGCAGGTCTAATACCGACCCAAATCATCTTTCTCAATGACACAGTCGAACAAACTACTTGTCGGGATTGGCTAAAATTAAATAATTGAATGCTCTCACTATTCCATCCCTAGCCCTTTATGATAGCTGGCAGACTTATACAAATTATACTGCAGAGCAACTTAATTGCATGATGAGGAACGGCACATTTAATTCCTCTACAATTAATCCAGCTGGGCTGGCTTTGTGGCCAGTGGACACAACTGTTTGTCATTTGCGTTTCATGAATACTACTTCAAGGTTTTCACTGCATAGACCTGATCCACGCTACCCGCAAACCACCAAGTCCACCACTTATTCCGCCGGAAAATTATGTAAGCAATGTTTAGAATATTCTAAGCTGTCTTCGGTATAACAACATCTTTCTCTTTTGTCTGGAGACATAAATCTTGCTGATTTTCTTTTGAGTCCAAAATTCCCTCATGCTAAGCGTTTTGTTTATGCTGCTTATAATGAATTTTGAAAATTGTCACAACTAGAAGCTGCTGTACGTCTAAGACAAATAGATCGAGACAATTTGGATAAAGTCCTCGCCGTTGTCGATAACAGGAGTAACACACTGTCATCTCATATTTATACTTTGGATAATATTGTATCTTCTGTCTGTCACCGTTGCCGAGCCGGGATCCACCAAGATGGGACCATAAGACTACAAGGATGGCCGCCAGCTGTAGACGCGCATGTGCGAGGATAGGTCAGGCAAGCTCAAAGCCGGCCTTCCTTGTGTAACTGCGCTTCGCGTTCCAGCCTTTGAACTCGCATGCCTACCTGAGTCACTTCCGGTTCGTCGCGCCCCCTCACATCTTCGTCATTGTGGCGCAGTGAAAAAGTCATTGCTGCCTACAAGACCGTGGTTACTGTAACAGCGCTTTGCGCGGCACTTTATGTTTTCTGTGTTTTTACATATACCTCTCACTTACCTGATTTGGGTGCTCGGGTCATTGCTGAGAACTTCTCCTTCTTAGGCAGAGATCATTTATAAACTGGTGTGTCATTTTGTCTCCTAATGTCTGTTCCCTCTTATCTACAGCCTTTTGTTTTGCCTTGACGTTTTGCCTTGACGACATCTTGTGGTTACTGGTTTGCGACGAGGGATTTTCTCCCCTTCTTTCCTTTTTTTGTTTCCCTTCTTCCCTGGATTACCATTGCTGCTTAGACGTTGTCAAGCGCAATAGGTGGTTGGGAGAAGTTGCGGACCATACTTCAGTTCAATGACGTTCCTGCGGAAACACAGGTGAGATCCTGACACTGTTATTGATATTGTACAAAATGAAGTGTCTACATTATATCATGGTCAGCAGCAACTTAGATCAGTTATGCAATTTGGGTCGACACTACAAACACTTAAAAATGGGCGAGTTCCCTGGGATTATCTGAATGCGAGTGCATTGTTCTTACCTTTCAATTTAACTCATAAACATCAATTGATGGCCACAAAAGATGCTACATACACTATGTTGCATATAGAAAAACTCGAACCACTATAGTTTACTTTAGACAAAATTAATTCTGCAGTCCGATTAATACATGGGGCCATTTTAATGCCCATCTCTGTTTCAATTTACTGAATGCATGAAACATTTTCGCGTAGGTAGATATGTGCCCCTTGGGAGCAGTTACATACATGAGTTATGGTCTTTACTGTTTACATATCACTGTCAACGAGCTGAAAGAGGTTTTTCTTACAGGGGAACAGTGTGATTCCACTGCCGGCAATTCCCTTGTATGTCAACAAGTCAAACTGCACGGTGCCTGTAATGTTTCTGCCCCTAATTTGGCTTGATTTCTAAAAGGCACTCCATTTCTGGCTATTATTCCCACTCTCACATTGTTTTCCAATGGCAATTATTTCGTCCTTAATAATCAGGGCTGCTGCGGTCTGCGGGCTGGGATCCCATATGTAGTGACTGTTTCCCAGCTAGTTACTTGTTGCAACAACTTCCTGTTTAACCCTCCACATGGGAGTGTGGATAGTTCATTGTGACCTTCCATTCCAACCGTGAAAACAGATTTCAATAAGCTAAGCAGACTCAAAATGCTATTGTTTCAACAAGAACTAGCTCTCACGTCAGCCCTTGAGACCTCCGAATTGCAGGTGGCTAGAACGTTTAGTGAAATACAATATTGTTAAACACAAATCTCCCCATTCATTTCAGGGAATTGATACATCAACTATTTAGTGCGTCTGATACGAAAGGCCTGGCACCCTTTTTTTAACTCGTGGGCTCTGGCCTCGTGTCCTCACTCCAGACATTTTTTTGAGTAATTCCTGCCTTTATACATTCAATTTTTTTCAGCGTGTTCGGTGAGTTCCCATTGCTTCTTGTCTTGATATGTGGCATCGTTTTCCTCTTTCTTCTATTCCGCAATGGCTGTTCGATCTGTGGTTCTGCCCGGTCAGGAGCAGCTGCAGCTGTACCATGAGTTGATCCGTCAGCTTTTTGGATTGATGCCACTAGAACCTCTGGATGTTGATTTCTGTCTGACCTTCCGCTATGCATATTTCACCTGTGTGCAACCTGTGTTTTACTGCATTCGGTGCCCTTTACAGTGGGCCCTGGATATCTGCCCGTCTACACCGTCACACGCTGCCCTGGATTATAATCTGTTGATGGGTCCATTGATGTCCCATAACCAGGACTGTTCCTTGGGTATACAGCTTGTGTATAATCCATCATTGGGGACAGTGGCCAATACAGCTTCCTACGCAGGTGCACACTGACTCTTGGATCTCAGTTTTATTGAAGTCAACACCAGTTCTCCTTGGATGATCTTAGCAACCACTGGATATGAGGAACAGGTCTGTTCATTTGAATTGCTCAATTGGATGGCTGCGCTTTTTACTTTGGAAGGTTCTGACGCCTTACTGGAGTTGATGGCGTTCCACTTGGAAGCATATATATTGAGTACTGAAGACACGCTGTAATTAGATATATTTTTGTGCACAAAAAATTCTGCTTCCTACTCATTTGGCCATCTTCTATGTTGAACGCTTCCCTACAAGGCTTTGGCTCCGCTTACTAGTAATTTCTGCAACCATACCTGCTACTGTCCTGACCAAAGGGAGGGTGTCACATGGTCCCTGTGGCCATTGTCGTTTTCCCTATGTTAGCATAAGCCCGTGCCAGACTGTCTTCTGATTTGGGCATGTTACTATACAAACATATTTTTGCTTTGTGCCATACTGCAACTTTCACACAGAACATACTGTTTTTGCATTCCTGGGATTTAGTCTGAAAACTGCAGACAAGGTCGAACAACAATGCCCCTTGTTATTCTTTTCTAGTTAGGCGCTAGCACCTAGACAAAACATGCAGATGCAGCTGTTGTTTGGTAACATGTACTTTGGTCATTTAGGTATACACAGTGGGTAACACACAGTTGGAGAGGGATCTTTCCAGAGAAGGGAGTGTGATAGCACCTGTGATGTAGATCTTTCATCTATAAACTGAGGTACGGTGTCTGCTGCAAAAACCCAGAGATCTTCTGATATATAATGATTTTGCTTCTATAGAAAAGGAGAGAGGTTAGGCTGTGCTGTCGTATACAATGACAACACCTTTTATGAATTACGGACTACTTGCTATGCTAGCCATATTTGCGTTCAGCATTTTTCTACTCATTGTGGCACGTATACTGCATTTTAGGACACAATAGTTAAATAAACATTTTAAACTTTTCTCGTGTCTTTGTCAGATCTTATTGTGGACTGGTATGAGAGTGTGAGCGAAAGGGTGTGACCTGCACCCTCGATTCCTAAGAGGGTCAGGAGTGTTTTGTCATGGGGTGTCTTATCAGTTGTTCCTTTGAGTGAGTAGGAAGGCGAGTGAGACACTATAGCTAGTTGGTCCCCGGGCTCATGGGTGCTTTGGTGGTAGGATAACTCAGTCCCTGCCAACTAAGGTTACATGATCCCAAGCATAGTTCTGTGACTCCGCAGAATCCCTGCAACAAGGAACCAGTAATCATTCGCTTCCAACCCTCTCAACCAATAATTCCAGTCACTCACTATGTCATGGTTCTAGTTTAGCAAACAAAGCTCCATGTGTCTTCTACTCATGGGACCTCCTTAAGTATTGGGCTGGCTTCAACTTAAATTGTCTAATTAGAGCATACTTCATGCATTCACATGTCAGATTGTCATCCTCAGGCATCCTTTAAATGACCTCCGTCCTGCCCTGTCCTGTCGTTAGAGACTTAGTCTCACATGAAATTTTAAAACAAAGGACCCAGCTGAGAATATCAGTGCCTGGAACATACTTGTGTATCAATTCCTTTGGTACGTTGGTGTTTTTCTTGAACTTGGAGGATGACTCACTGTTGCCAAAGCTGAGCCCTTTCTCTGCTACTAACCTATGCTTCTCTTTCTCCCGGGCTATCTACTCCTTTTCTAATTTCCTATCTCTCACTTTCTCCTACCTCTCTCCTTTTCCTTCTCCTTCCAAGCCCACTCTTTATGTCTGTCCCTTCACCGCTTCTCATCTGCCTGAAGGCCCATCCTTAACTTCTCCCTCTCAAATTCATTTGCCTTCTTCCCTGCTAAATCATTAGCTTCCTAAAAGTTTATCTGGAGTTTCAGGGTCTCTTCTAGGTCGGTCCCTCATACAGAGGTGAATCCTGGGGTAGGGGAAAAGTTAAATCTAGAGATGGAAGGATAATAAAGTCTATGGACAGGCCTACAGGGGGATTTCTGGGTAAGATGTAGCAGAAAGCCTAGGGGCAGGTCTAGGGGAATCCTGCACTGAATGACTTTGAAGGCATGTGGCAACAGTGCTCTTTAAGTTTTCTTCTGCTTCCTCACTCTCCGCTGCTATGACCCTCCTGCTCTGCTATGAGCGCTCCTTCAAAGTATTTCCTTATGTGGGTAATCAAGGGTTCCTTGTCCTTTGACCTCAGGACTCCCCCCACACCCCCTGTTAACACACGTGTGTTAACTCATCTATGGCCAGCACCTGTGGTTCAGATTCCTCCTCAATGTTGTCTGCTATTTTACGCATGACTTATGGGTATCTACTGGACTTATTAGCTGGTATCAGTAACTACTGAGGGGGAAATACAGTGATCCAACAAAGCTTGCCTGCAAATGTGACCAGTTTCCTGGGACACTAGGGTATCCGGGGTTACTGGCCTCCAGTTGCTGTAACTGAAGTTGTTCATTTATGAGGTCCTGGGGCTACAGTACTATTGGACGCCAAAGTGGATAACCAGGTACTCTTTTTTCTTATTTATTCTCTTCTGATTAAACAATAGTGTTGGTACAGTGGCGGGCCACAAAGCCACACTGTAATATCGTACAATGACATAGGCTCATAAGCATGCTCACATATTAAGTATTTTCTCAGTACAACGTTAGACAGTAAGAAGATCAATGTCCAAGTCATGTTTCTGCAGTTCAACTGAGGGAGATATACATAGTTCACCCCGTGATGTAACATCTGAGACTACCCGCAGTACATTAGCGTTGCTCGTAGCTGACAGGACAGCGCATGCTAGCGAAACGCTTGTTTTTTAGTTCATTTTAAGGCAGAATTTTTTAACTGTAAAACTTTACATTTTAAAATTGTAAAACTTTTGCTGCTAAATTGTAAAACGTTTGCTGCTATTTGGGGGAATAAAGAAAGAAACACTCCTAACTCGCACTCATACTTGGCCAAGGTGTGCTAGTGTATTTCTGCCTGTTGAAGCGGGTTACCGTGGCGACGCCATCTTGGTCAGCACACTAGTCTTTGCTGATTAGCACACACCTCCCTATTTAGGGGGAGTGATGCAAGCGCACAGCGCGTGCGTGCAGTGGGCGCACCAATGGCGCGCCAGAGGCGCGCCAGAGGCAAGCCCGTCTGCGCCCATCCGCACACCAGCCACGCCCAGCGCCAGCCATGCTGCCAGCTTCGATCCAGGGCAGACTAGACTCCGCTATTCAAAAGAACAACTTATACATATAGGTGAGAGGAATGCCAGGGGTATGCAAGAGGCTGTGCACAAGGGTAATACCATCACAGCTGACCACACCCCTGTGAGACTGAAATGTGGCTTGATTAACACTAGATCTTTAGTCAAGCACTCCCAGGAGGTGTATACTATGCTGGAGTGCCTGGACCTGGATGTGTTATTCATGACTGAAACCTGGACGCGAGTTGACTCTCTAGTTGAATTGGGGTTAGCCTGTTCAGCAGTGTTTAAAATCTTTCACAAACCAAGGCCTGTAGGGAGAGGCAGAGGGGTTGGAGTGATACTTAAAGATAAGTGGGATTTTCTGCCCCTTCACATCGAGGATGTCGAGGGCACAGAATTATTAGGCTTCACACTGAATGAGGCAAGAGGACAATTGCTGTCCGGGATAGTTTGCTATAGGCCCCCCGGAGGTCAAGGTCCCCATATTCAAGCCTTGATTGACACATTTGTTATCATGTCATTGACTCACTCAAGGCTGATTACAGTGGGTGACTTTAATATCTGGGATAATGGGAACTGTAGTCCAGCTTATAAACATCTAATACAAGCATGCAAGTGTATCAACCTGCAGCAATTGGTACTGCAATCGACTCACCAAGGAGGCCATACCATAGACTTAGTTTTTGCCAACCAGGCGGAGGCAAAGCTGGTTGAAGTATTGCCCCAATGCTGGACCGATCACTCCCTAATTCATTTCTGGATAGCCTTGCCCAGCATAAACATCAAGCTGACCCAGCCTGCAATCTTCCGTCAAGGAAGGGAATGGGCGAAATTATTGAAAAATAGACATGTGCTGCTTCTATCTGAACAGAATATATTTGTACCCAGTAAGTCAGTGGAAGGAAACTATCAGATTTTCTGGGGGAACAGCCATTTCAACGTGGTTTTTACCACGCGCAGCTTTTACATCACATGCGTTATAACGCATGCGATGTTACAACGCAATGCCATTACAACGCAAGTCTTTACATCGACTTGCGCTAGATGGCGCGCTAACATTACAAATAGTGTAGTTTACTATCCCAACACCTTCCCTACTGTTACGTGGACTGGAGTTGGAATAGTAAATTACACTTTTCTAATGTTAGCACGCCATTTAGTGCAAGTCGATGTAAAGACTTGCGTTGTAATGGCATAGCGTTGTAATGTCATACATCCGATTTTCTGTGATCAAATAACTCGTACCCTGGATCAGATCATTCCGGTTAAGAGGTTAAAGAATAGGAAGAAATCGTCCGCCCCTTGGTATAGTGGAGAATTGAAGCAGATGCGAATAAAATGCAAGCAGGCAGAAAGAAAATGGAGAAAGCATTATGTTGACTCAGATAAAACAACATTAAAACAATTACTGACTCTACATAAGGATATGATCGCTAGATCCAAAGCTGAATACTATGCAAAAACCATTCTGCTGGCACCCAACCGCACAAATTCTTTTCACCATAATAAAGGACCTGTCCAACCCGGCCTGTGTGAAAAACAAGATCAAAGCGTCACAAAAGCTTTGCAACGACGTTGCCATCCACTTTGAAGAAAAGACCAATAAGATTATTGATGGCCTCAATTTAAATGATTTAAACAACTTGGATGTGGAAAACGATTTATCAACAATAGTGGTGATGAAACAACAGGAAGAGGCGACTGATAGTCATCAAAAGGCAGAGCTAGAGTCTTTTCAAATTCCCACTGAGGAAATATTTAACAAACTGAGTGTGTCCTCTGGCTCGCCTCTGGACCCTCTCCCCCAGAAAATTTGGAAAGAATTATTCCCCCCGACTACGGCAGATCTGTTGCCAATCTCTGGACACAGGAATCATTCCGGAGTGTTGGAAGCAAGCGATGGTGATCTCGCTACTTAAAAAACCCACCCTTGATCCTTTGTGTCCATCAAGTTTTAGACCCATCTCCCTGCTGCCCTATCCTGTAAAGATATTGGAGTGAGCGTTTAGTAAATCACTCTCCAACTTCTTGGAAGATAACCAATTGTTAGATGAGGCGCAATTCGGGTTCCGTCCAGGGCATGGAACCGAAACGGCCCTAGTTACGGTACTCAATAATTTAAGAATGAGGGCAGACGATGGTAATGCAACCGTATTGGTATTACTAGATATGTCAGCCGCGTTCGACACGGTGAATCATAGCATCCTGCTGAAGAGACTTGAGAATATTGGAGTGAAAGGTCTGGCGCCGAAATGGCCGTGGTCATATTTGACAGGCAGGCAGCAGGCGGTGACAATTCCACCCTTTACATCCCCAAAGACTACTGTGTGTCACGGGGTACCACAGGGATCATCAATCAGCCCAGTATTATTTAACATCTATCTGCGTCCACTCATCCGGATTATCAAGTCCTTTGGCATTGATTTAGTTGACTATGCAGATGATACACAATTGGTGTTCTCTCGAAGGAGATCAGGCAGTCTCTCTGGCTAAATTCCAGGAGTGTATGCTAAGTACCACAAAATGGCTTAGAAATAACTCCTTACAATTCAATGGAGAAAAAACAGATTGTTTACTGCTCTACAACCAAAATTGCTCGCCCCTTTCCCTCAGAATTTAGTCTCACCCCCACAGATAAACCTCTGACCCCAGCTAGAACAGTACGCAATCTGGGGGTTATGTTGGATGATAACCTCCAGTTGGAGTCACAAGTTAATAAGACAGTGGGCACCTGTCTCTCCCTGATTAGAGCCTTACGAACGATCCTCCCTTTACTACCCACTACTACCAGGTCACAGGTAGTGAGGAGTGCAATAATGAGCAGATTGGATTATTGTAACTCACTGTACCTAGGTGCACCCAACTCAGTAATACTGAAGCTGCAAAGGATTCAGACTATAGCAGCCAAATTGGCTTTAAACTGGAAACGTAGGTCCTCAACATCGCTGGCTTTGAGGAACCTTCATTGGCTGCCAATTTGCCAAAGAATAAAATTCAAATACCTCTGCACTGTGTTTAGAGCAGTACATGGGCTGGGCCCGAAATCCTTGCAGAAATAATTTAAGTAGTTTGCTCCCAGGAGAAATCTCCGCTCATCAAGCACAAATTTGGTGGCTACTACGAGCTTTAAGAAGGTCAGGACTGGTGGGAGAGCCTTTGGTGTCGCAGCCTCATGGCTCTGGAATGATCTCCTTATAGACATTAGACAAATTCAAAACCTGCTTCCATTTAGAAAGGCTCTTCCCAAAGGAGGAGTAACTTTGAGTTCTTCTGTATCTCCTGGACAGGTCATCTACATGCACACTGACAACATGTTAAGTCTCAGTGCCAGGATACCCGTGGGGTGACAGCTGCGCTATACAAGTCTCTTTTACATTACATTACATTCTCCCATTTGTGGTCCTATTTCGCTGGACAACCTCTATGCTTAAATACATCTTTTTCAGCAATCAAAGCATTATCCAAGTCGTTGGCCCATTTTGAAAACGTAAGTAAATCTCAGATTCCCCACCCCTGAGTGATATTCCTCTTAGCAAGGACAAACCCTAGGGATGCCCATGTGCGTCCTCTTTGAGTCAAGTACGTGGCTTCCCACACATTCAGTAGACATAGTCGCGGGAAGTGAACGATGGCTTTCCCACTGACCCTTGCTAGTGTAGAGACAATTTTCACCCAGTAAGGCTGGAGTTGTGGACACTCCCACATGGTGTTGAAAAAAGTACCCTCAGCTGTGCACCCTCTAAGGCACCCAGGATAGCCCTGACAACCCATCTTGACCAGTATGTGTGCCGATAAATATGTTCTGTGCAATATTTTAAGTTGAATGAGGCATAGTCGCATTGGGATGGCAACATCCCTGGGGGAGGAGAGGGCTTCCTGCCAGTCGTCGTCCTCTAGATATCCCAGGTCTGTTTCCCACAGTTGTTGGAGACGTATCAATGGGTCAGGTTTATTGTTTATTAATTTAGGGTAGGTAAGTGAAATCGCTTTACGTGTTAGGTCTGTCAGGAGCCGATCTTCCTCGGGTAAAGCCCCACCGCTGGCAACGACAGTGGTGAGTGCATGTCGGATTTGGAGGTAACGAAATGCCTCAGACTCCGCCAACTGGTTTTCTTTTTGGAGAACTGCGAATGAGACCATAGAATTTCGTTTCCAAAAGTCCCCCACCGAGGAAATATTAAGTAAGTCCCATTTGTCAAAGCCCGGACACTGACTCAGCATGCCTAGTTACTCGGATTCCCATAGGGGAGTTAGCAATGTTAATTTCTTGTGCCACCCTAGTTTCTTGGTTGCATAGTGCCAAAGTGCCACTGTGTGGGCCGTGGGGCGGGTGAGGTGTTGTCGTTTAGGACTGGAATAGAGTGCGCGTTGGTACCCTCCCCTATCCATTACCCATCTGTCCGTGCGGTACGCCGGCTCAGACAGTGGGGCGAAGACCCATTGGTTAACCACTGCAAGCTGAGAAGCCCAATAGTATTGTTTCAGGTCAGATAACGCAATTCCTCCATCGTACCACCCTCGAGTCAGTTTGTGTCGCAATGCGTGGGCTTTTCCTGTCCCATAGAAGAATTCGAACCTCGCTCTCCACACTGATAAAATAGGCATCTGGGACCCTATGGGGGGGGTGTTCTGTAATGCATATAGAAATCGAGGAAGTGCCAGAATTTTGAGCAATGCCGCTCTTCAGAGCAAAGTGAGGGGCAGCATCCGCCAGTGAAGTACGTCTTTCCGAAGCCTGGTTGTGAGAAGATGGCCTGATATATGCTGTCCACTAGTTCTAGTGGGCACCTTGTATCAGTCCAAACAACCCCTTACGGTGAATGGTTAAAGACAACCTTATGTGAAAGCTATCCTAGTGGTAGCTATGGAGAGCAGCCTTCAGGCTAAGTCTTGAAGGAATGTGAAGCAGCTTGTTTTACCAGTCTATAATCTCTTGAATGATCAAATGAAAGGACAACCACACCAGGTATATATTTAAAATATATGTAATTATGTTAACACACACCCCTCTAGTCTCTTTATGAGACTGGAGTTCGAAGTACTTTAGTTACAAGTGATCAAGCATCAGTAAAAGCACAAATACACGTTTGGGCCCAAGGGGCGTACCAAACCATATACCAAAAAAGTGGTATAAGAACCACGACTGGAACATGCACTAGGCCTATTGCCTCTAGAATCACTGGGACCCCAAGGAACCACCCAAGGTAGTGACACAGGGGACCCACGGGAGCTGTATGCAGTGTGTAAACACAACCGCAGGTTCCTATTATCTTCTATGGGCAATGTTGCGGTTGGAAATTTAAAGATTAGTGACACTTCTAATCCAGTCTGGACCAAACCCTTTTGGACTTAAGAAGTGCTAGGGCTAGCACCCAGGTGAGCACCGGAGTACTCGAGTTACCTCACCCAGGGAAGCCGGGTGCATAGGTGTCTTTTGGTGTCGGGTCGCGTCGTCGATTACAATGGAAGCCTGCAAAGAACTGCTGCTGCCGTGAAGAGAAGTGTCCGAAGAGATCCAAGCCTGGATCTAGGATGTAAGGAACCTGAAAGCAGAGGGGACAGAGTCTGGGTCACTTGCCAGTGACCTAGGGCAGGATGGACCAATGCCCACAGATGTCGGGTGCTTCAGGTGAGTTGATGGGTGTCTTGACTCTTCAGCCAAGAGGTCCAGGAGGCGTCGACGAAGTCCAAGAGCCGGATTCGAGCTGTCCCAGGAAGTCTGTCGAGTACTGCGGTGTCGGCGACCAGAAAGGACCCAACAAGCGTTGGCAACGGCAAGTCACTGGAATTCAGAGAAATGACTGCAGTGCAGACCAGCAAGGTCTGAGGGACTCACCCAGCAAGGGTAAGTCGGGGCACGTCTGGAACAACCAGGTAAGCCCAATCAGAAAAGGAGCCGCCTTCGTGGGGACCTGCTAGCCAACAGGCTATTGATCACGAAGGAGCCTTGAGCGGTCACACTTGAAGCTGGCCCACGGGTCACTTGTGGAATTGAGGCCAACAATCTTTGGTGCAGGATGTGCTCAAGGCTGGGGCTACTCGGAGCCCAAAGCACAACTTCGAGGAGGACCAGGAAGATGGTGTTGCTGCAAAAGTTCATGGTGTCCAGTGGTCACGGTTCCAAGTCACCCACGATAGCCACGGGCCTCAGCTTTGCTGTGGACTCAGGGTAGCCTGGGGGTAGTCTGGAAATCCACCTCTGGGGATGCAGAGACTTTGGCGTCCGGCGGGAGCTTCAGAATTGCAGACCGGTCAGTTGCTTCTTTGGTGCCTGCCAAGCAGGGGAGTCACTCCTTGACCCCCAAGGGAGATTTCTTCAGTCTTCTAGTTAGGATAGAATGTCGAAGGTCCAGGATGTAGGTTGCAGAGTTTCGTCCAGGGTAATCTAAAGTCCTAGGGACTGGATTCCTATGCTTATACTAATTTTAGGGGATGGACTAACTCTAAGGCCCCACCTATCGGTGGACCAGGAAAGAGCAGTGGTTACACCCATTTCCTTTGTCCAGTTTCGCGCCAGAGCAGGGTTGAACTGGAGTATGCACAGGGACACCAAGTGTGCCCCCAGTGCAGGACTTCAAAGCACCAGAGAGTGCTCCCGCCCAGCCCCAATACACATCAGCCTGTCTGGGGAGGTGGGGACGCCTCCCCTCCACAGGAAACCTATTGTCCAGGCCTCCCCTGCCAGAGTTTCGGTCAGCAGCAGGAGGCCAGACCCGTGTCTGTGGCAGAGGCATCCATTTTGGGATGCCAGGGCTCAGGAAAGTCCTACCGGGTTTAGCCAGTGTGAACATGTCTCTCTCTAGAAGGGTGGAATGCTACCCCCGCCGCCAGAACTGGCGGGGGGGGGGTAGTATTCCAAAGGGTTTGACACCAAACACAACATGTTTTGATGCAGCCATCCCAAAGTTAGCATTTACCGCGAGGTTATAATGCACTTAAGAGTATATGGTATGGCTGCATCACAGAACAGCCATAAAGAAGTATTTCCGAAAGCTGCAGAGGGGCTCAGCTCATGTTTGGGTGCCCTCTCACATAAAACCAAGCACTCTGCATTCAGGATTGTCGAGGCCTGCCATAGGAGTGGCTTATAGGTTTATATGTGTCTGTGTAGCTTAGTGATATAGGTAGCCTATACCACAGTAAGGGGTGCAAGCACACCCTTACCCAGGCTGCAGTAGCAGACCTGTGGTGCCATTTTGGAGTGCTTCCCAGGGGTGGCATAATACATGCTGCAGCACCTGGTAGGCCTCTGAGGTACCTATGCCCTAGGTACCCAGTATACCATATACTAGGGGCTTATAAGGCACTCCAGAATCCAATTAGATATGTACCTAATATACATGGAAACCATTTTAGAGAAGAAGCAGCTAGGCTGTGGTCCTGATTAGCAGGGCCACAGCCAGACTAAGGTCGAAAAGCAGGGAAACACCAGTAAAAAGTGGGGGTACCCATGTGAAGCAGATCCTACTCTCCTACACTGGCCAATGGGGCTTTAAGATTGACATCATAGAAGTGAGACGGGTGTGGAGTGACGTAAATGCAGAGATACCGGAAGCCCTCAGTAGCAACTGTTATAGTGGTGTCTTTAGGCATCCGAGGTACAGGGCCCTGCAGCATAAACAAAACCGACTTTGTCCAATTAATGGTATATCCCGAATGGGCACTAAAGCTTGCAAAGATGTGCAGAATTCTGTGGATCGAGGCTGAAGGAGCTGCTACGTATAACAGGACGTCGTCGGTATAGAGGGTGAGTCTGTCCTCATGCTGGTCAACCCACTTCAGTCCCCTGATCATGGGGTCACCCCTGATCCAGGTCGCCAGTGGCTCCAGCAGTAGAGCAAATATGAGGGGTGACAGGGGGCAGCCCTGCCTAGTCCCCCTCTCAAGTTGGAAGCATCGGGAAGTGTGTTGGTTAACTACCACCTGGGCTGTGGGACCCGTGTATAATAATTTAACCCATTGTATAAAGTGAGGGCCGAAACCCAGACTCTCGGAGTGCAAATAGATAGGGCCACTCAATGGTGTCAAACGCCATTTTACCGTCCAGTGACAGCAATGCAGCATCCTCTAGAATGGTGTGGGTTTTCCCCATTACCCCGTGGAGTCTTCGGAGGTTAAGGGCTGTGTTGCGGCCGGGCATAAAGCCCGACTGGTCGGGGTGCACAAGCTTACATATTACTGGGATTAGACGATTAGCCAATACCTTGGCCAAGATTTTAACTTCGACGGTCAGCAACGAGATGGGGCGATAGGACTCACATCTCGTCACTGGTTTGCCCGGCTTATGTATGACGGCAATGGAGGCCAGCATTAAATCTTGGGGCAGCGACCCTGTCTGGTAACTCTCCAAGTATATAGCCCGGAGAGCAGGCGTTATCCGTGAGGACACTAGCTTAAATAGTTCTATTGGGAGCCCATTAGGGCCCGTGACCTTGGCCGACTTAATGCCGCTAAAGGCGGTCGCGAGTTCCTCTCCCGTGAGGTCACACTCCAAAGACACTGTCTTCTGGGGTAAGTACAGCCACCGGGATAGTGGCCAGGAGATCTCTTGAGTCTTGCAGGGTAGTACAAGTGGCGGAGGAGTAAATGTAGGCAAAGTGGGAGGCCCGTCTCGATAAAGGGGCACCCATCTCTGAGCGGTCTCCCGCCTTTCTAACCATGCAAGCATTTTACCCGTGCAGTCACCCATCTCGTATACTCTATGAAGAGTTGCTTTGTGCTTGGCCTTGGCAGTCTCCGTCGCTAACGGACGATAGTCTAGGCGTTTGGCACTTAAAGTATGAGCGAGCTGTTCGTCGTCGCTGGTTGCCACCCCATCTTCTAACTCCCTAATCTCCTGCTCCAATGTTTCCAATCTAGCCATCCGTTCCTTCTTGTGTCCCACCATCAGTGAAAGTGCCTGACCCTTGATTACCGCCCGAAGGCCCACCATAACATGCAGTGGGATTGAACTGAATGTGTGTTCTCAGTAAAGTAGTGAATTACTCCTTTGAGCAGGGCACTTCTGACCTGTGGAATCTTCAGGCTCAAGGGGTTTATAGAGGGGGTGAGGCGGTGGTGGTCCTGAGGCAGAGTCAGCTGAATAAGAACCGGGGATTGATCTGAGATACCACGTGCCAGGGACCTAGCGTCAGTAAAGTAGGAGAGATCATCAGTATGTGTGAGCAGATGGTCGATTCTGGACTGACTACCATGGGCCCCGGAGTGAAAGGTGAAATTCCACGTCAGGGGGTTAAAATGTCACCAGAGGTCCACTAGGCCAAACACCAGGAGAAAGTCGATCAGAGGTAGGTGTCATGTGGGTCGTGTCGGGGGGGGGGGGGATGTCGGTCAACCATGCCATCTGCTGCAAGGTTAAAGTCTCCTCCCAACACCAGGATACCAACTGGAAGATCCAGCAGGAGTTTACCCAGGTTGGACAACGTTTTTGTCTGCTGCACTGGAGGGATATAGATGGAGAGTACGTTAAGGGGTCCCCCCTCCCATGTCCCCGCTATTGCCGTGTATCTACCCTGGCCGTCAATCCAAGTATTCTGTATTATGAATGGGCATTGTTTACGAATAAGTATGCCAGTTCCTCTAGAGCTAGTCGTAAATCCCGCGTGTGCCACTAACCTTTAGCCCCAATGGTCCAGTGCTTTGCAAGTATTACCAATGAGGTCTGTCTCTTGAAGGAGGGCTATGTCCGGGGCCTGTCTCTTGTGGTATTGGAGTACAATCACTCGCTTAAGTTTGTCTCCCAATCCGTTAAAATTCCATGTAATGATGCGGATCGTTCTTTTAATGCTACGGTCTGACATGCTACACAGAATGAGTTGGGGCACTATCCGCCCTTATCTCGAGTGTGTGTGACAAATTTCGTTATGACGAATCTGCAAGCCCTGAGTGTACCTGATTGGATAGTATGTCTTGCATCACCGCCATCACAGTAAAACAACAACAAAAACAAGTGAAACAAGTCCCCCCACCCCCAAAACGCCCCTCTCCCTCCCCCCGCCTCCCTGCACGATGGGCACTGAACCACCCGCCACCCCAAACTTGCAAAGTGCCTATCGCCCACCCTTAAAATAGTAAGGAACGTGAAACAACCCCACTCCCTGGGGCATCAATTTGTTTTAGTGCATTTACCCCATCATTAGCCCCATGAACATTGGATTAAGGCATAACAGATTGCAAATAGTAAGAGTGACAATACCGCTCAGCAGAAAGCAAGTACGGCCATTAAAGTTGCAAGCAGCAACACCAAGTTACACAAAAAGTCCTGAACCAAGACAGTTTTATCGCGAATCAGCTTGTGTCTGTAGGAACTTGGTGGCATATGCCATGTTGACTGGAAACCTCCGTCGCACACTTTCAATCAACTAGTCTCTTTTCCGCTGAACCCTTTGTCGTGGATTCACCGCTCGGCGGGGACCCATGCTGGCGGCTCGACCTGTCCTTAATACCAATGTCACAGTTTGGTTTACGGTTCCGTTTGCTGACCGTGCCCCAGCCATCAAGCCAGTCCCATGCATCTTCAGGCCTTGTAAAAAACCACACTTTCCCTTCGGATTCCACACACAGCTTTACCGGAAGCAGCTTGGCGTATTTAATTTCCTGATCACTCAGTGCTCTTTTCACTTCCAGGAAACTACGGCGTTTTTTCTGCACTCGTAACGTAAAATCTGGAAAGAAAGTGATCTTGCTATTATCTATAGCAATCGGTGGGTCAGCTCTTGCTGTTTGGAGTATGGCGTCCCTGTCGCGAAAGTTGAACACCCTTGCCAAGAGAGGCCTGGGCTACTCGCCAGGCTTGGACCGTCCTCCTGGCACCCGATGCACCCTTTCGATGGAAATGTACTTGAACAGCCCCGTTGGCTGGAGATGTTGCAATATCAGATCTTCAACAAATAGGTCCGCCGCTCGCCCCTCGGCCCGTTCCGGCACACCTAGTATGCGAACGTTGTTGCGTCGCATTCAACCTTCATAGTCGTCGAGTTGTCATTCAAGCACATTTTGATTGGTTTGGAATTCAGTTACTTGGCGCTTGAGGAGGTCTGTATCAGTCGTTAGGTCCTTGGTCGTGACTTCAACCTTGTTGATGCATTCGGCCATTATCCGCATGTCTGCTCTGATCAGGGAAACCTCTGAGGCGACAGTATCAATGCGGCCTTCCAAAGAGGTGCACACCGTCGTTATGGCTGTTAGGATGTCTTGCAGCGTGGGGTCTGGTGGATCCCCACCAGGTTTGGGGTTAGATTGTGTCTCATCCTGGCCTTTCTGCCATGCATACTTTTCCAAGCTTTGCTTGGAGCATGCCCTGGCCGCTTCAGCCACTCGCCATGTTGTAGCCGATGTGCGGGGTGTGCAGGAAGAGGGACCAGGCTGTTCTAGCTACTCACCGCTACCTGCGAGAGGGACAAGTCCCTCTCCGGCCTGTTGTGTTTCGCCAGTTAGGCCCAGACCGATGAGTGAAACGCTCCAGGAGTATGCACACGCCGAGGAGGGGGGGGGGGGGGGAGCACTGATGTAGTATTGGTACCTTCGCTGGCCATTCAAAGAATCACACTCCAACAAGCCTTTATAGCGTAGGAAGTTGTGGCCTAGTTTAACTGGGATGAAGAATTCAGCTCCCCCAGCAAGTGATCAATAATGTCACCCATTCAGACGCTTCGCCCTGGATCGGTCAAGTCTGAGTGCGTCTCGCGCCCCCACCGCTAGGAGGAACAAGGAGTCCGGTGCCTATCAGGGTAGCGAGACCGAGCAGCCCAAGGCTTACTCAAAGAAGTAAGGTGGGTTAGACTTTCAGAATACAGTTTATACCCTAAAAAAAGCTCATAAGATCAATGTGCAGTCAGTGCTTTACTTTGTGCAAGAAAAGTACCTTAATATCCACAAGTAAAGTATACTATACATACAACAAAAGATCCAAAGTGGAAACCAGAAGTCTCTTTGATTCTCTGGACCAGATGTCTGACCCCAAAAAGTATCGTAGCACCTGGACACTAACCCCTATAAAAACGGCTTACATTGCAATATACAGACCATGTTGCACAGGGTTACTCTTCAAGGCCATAGCAATTGTACCAATACTTGGAATGCAGTGATGTAGCTTCAGCAGTTGATGTGAAGTCAAATGTTTCTGGTCTGCCCCCGTCTCACCACCCAAAGCAACAGAAGTGCCTATCCTTTCTTGGAGAGAACATCACTCTGGTTTCATCAGGAGACTGGTTAGGGGTGGCTAGTGACAGGTTATTGGACTCCCACTTGTCAAGTAGCCACTGAACTCGTTATTGGAGGGTAGTGGCTGGTGATGGTGTCAGTCTACCCTGAAACCCTCAGATGACACAAAAAGGGGTTGAGGCCTATACCATAGAGCCTGCTGTTTGCAGTCTGGAGTTTCTAACAGCAGGACACCCATTAGGACAGTAATGCTTGCAAATTACATGAGAGGTTGCAAGGACCTCAGGGTGCCTCACGTTCTACCTGTCAATCCCACACCGATGCCCTGATTCTACAACTGATTCTCTTGCACCATAAATTCCTGGGTCCATTGGCGACCGCGCAACTGATTGAGGGCTTTAGAGAGACCATGTTGCGAATCTTCTGCACCCTTCTGGCTCCCTCAGGCCTGCCATCAGACCCCATGGATCTCCAGGGGCCTCCAGTCGGGGATAAAATTACATTGCTGATGACGGGGAATATCTTCTACAATTTTATAATGACAACTTATGTCTAGATGCCGACGCAGTGGTTTGGACACCGAGTTGTCTTCTGGCTTTCGACCATGTACACAAGAGAGTACCTTCTTCGCTGTGGTAATGAGATGTGTGGCAGAGGTTTTGACTTACAACTATCCATTTTGGAAGTCTAAAACAATGTCCTAACATGTTTTTTTCCTGGGACAAACTTTCTCGGAACCAGTGCTCCCATTTAACGAGGCCCTGATTTACACTCTTATGGGACCTGGTCTAAACCCTGTACCTGTTCTCCAGTGAACAGACTGGTTGCAAGACTGTACAGGATGGCAACAGGCGACCCTGATTTTTTGACTGAGCACCCTACTTCAGTTATTTGGTGGTTCAAGCTTCCACCAGGAGGGCGAATCCTTATTCTTTCCCCAGGGGCACGTTTCCTCCTGACGTTGTCAAAACGTTTTGAGACTTATGGAAAGCAGAGGTTTTGTTTGGCCAACCTAGCCCTGTGGACAGTCCATGCCAGCTGCTTCCTGGGGAGATATAACCATGGTTTATGGGACATCGTTGAAAAGGTCTTGCCGGCAGTCCCCAAAGAACTTCGGGCCAAATTGTCTCGAAGTGATTCTTCAGCAGCAGACTTGGATCAGATCCCTTGGTTTCTCTGTGGACATGCCAGGCTCTTTGAGGGATATGCCGTACAATGGGTATTGCCTGTTTGGCAAGAAAGCTGATTCAGCTTTGAAGGTCTTTAATGAAAGATGGGCCACGACCCGTTGCTTAGGTCTTTCTGCTCCTGGGAGACAGTATCCTCAACAGTTTTGCCCATTGCAAAGATACTCCAGCCAACTGCTGGTATACCGTCCGCACCAAGGCCCACCACTCCTGCAACAAGCAACACTATCCTTTTGGGGTGGGGGATCAAGCAGGAAACACCCAGGCCATCAGCCATAGTGAACTTCCCAGTCTCATGCCCTTCTAGCATCTGTCTCCAAAATGCTTACTTTGCCCTAAGTGCCACACGACCACCCTGTGGTAGGTAGGTTCAGATATATGCTCCAACGGTGGCAAAATATAACCTCTAACAGGTGGGTCCACCAGATAGTTCAACAAGGCTATGCACGAACATTACTTTCGACCTACCACACCTTCCACCCACATCAGAACATCTCTCAGAGGAGTACATGACCATCTTGCTCCAGGAAGTGCAGACTCTGTCGGACAAAGGAGCCATAGAGTGAGTCCCAGTCCAGGCAATTAGGCAATAACTCCTGTTATTTCCTTCTGCCGAAGGAGGGCCGAGGCATTTGTCCTATTTTACATCTACACTCTCTGAATGGCTTCTTGGGGATGGCCAAATTCAAGATGCTCGTGCTGGCCCATGTTCTCTCTGCCTTGGATCCAGACAACTGGATGGTGGCTTCAGACCTGTGGTATGCTTACTTTCAAATATGCGTCCTGCAGTCCCACAACCGCTATTTACGGTCCAAGATGGGCCAAAAGCATTTTCAATTTGCAGTGCTTCCCTTTGGCCTCCCCGGTGCTCCACTGGTATTCACCAAAGTGATGTTGATGGTCACGCAACACCTTCAGAGGTTGGGGATTCCAGATTTCCTCTACTTCGATGACCAGCTGTTGAAGACGGGGAGTCATCACAGTCTGTCATGGACCACCTCCAGACAACAGCAAACCTCTTGACATCATTAGGGTTCTTGGTCACCATGCAGAAATCACATGTGATTCCTTCCTTCACAGAGACTATCTTTCACTGAAGCCATCCTAGATATGGTGCAGTTTCGAGCCTTCACTCCACTTCCATTAGTCCAGGCTATTCAGACTATGATCCCAAAGTTTCAGAGTCAGTCTTGGGTCTCAGTGAGAGTGTCTCTGAGGCTTCTGGGCCTATTGACATCCTGCATCCTGCTCGTTGACTATCCCAGGTGGCGTATGCGGGCTTTGCAGTGGAACCTGAAGTCTCAGTGTGCTTAACACTAGGGAAACCTCTCGGATTCCATTCAGTTTTAGGAGGAGACTGCAAAAGACTTGTAGTTGTGGTGCAACCACGATTGGACCAGTGGCAGACCCCCCTCTCTCTGCCTCAACCAGAGCTGATGGTGGTGACAAATGGTCCACTGCGTGGATCGGCAGGCATTCTGGGAGAGGTGCAAATCAAAGTACTCTGGTCTCTAGCAGAGACCTGTCTCCACATCAGCCTGTTTCATTTGTGGGTCATTTGCTTGGCACTGAAGGCCTTTTTACCATCTATCAAAGGGAGGCTAGTTCAGTTTCTCACGGACAATATCAACACCATGTGGTACTGCAACAAGTAGGGCAGTGTGGGTCCTAGATCCTTTGCCCTGTGTCAATAAATGGGTGAGAGCCTACAACGACATCAACGTAAACACCCTAGTATCAAAGTCTGTTCAAACATACAATATAGATCTATCTTTACATCTGGAGGTCACATCGATCCTAGATTATACACTGAAGCCTTTTTTTACAGATCACGGATGAGTCATTCCTATAGAAGCTAAACATACATAAATTGAAGAGGTGTTCAATGGTATTCAAAATACCTGAATTAGCAGAGCACATGTCACAGAGATGTACAGTGACTTCAAGAAATCCCATCTATTATGGGAGAGTATTGAAATCTTTGCACAAACAATACAAACAGCAATATTTTTGAGGACCAAGACGAACCAAGCATATAACTGAAAAACCCTTTGGGCCATATGTACGTAGCCTAATACCGGTCGGTAACGGCCGATTTTCGGTAATTATACCGTTACCGACCGGTATTTAGGCTTTTGACATGTAGGGGGCTCATTTCTGTATTCGGTAATTTACCGAATCGGTAAAATTACCGAATCGGTAATTTTACTGATTCGGTAAATACCGAATACAGAAATGAGATGTAGGGGGAGTGTGTGGTGGGTGTGGGGAGTCGTTATTTACCACCAACTGAAAGTTGGTGGTAAATGACGAATGACTCAGTTAATGCATTTTTAAGCCCTTAGATGTGTGCAATGTGGCAGACACACATGCCCTCAGGGCATGTATGTGTGCCACATGTGCACACATGCAGAAATCAGGGGTGCAACAGGGTGTCAATGTGACACCCTGCCACCCTTGATTAAGCTCCCCCCATTACCGATTCGGTATTTACCGATCCGGTAATGGTAACTGGCTTCCCATTGATTCCTATGGGCCTCCTGGCCCATAGGAATCAATGAGATACAGGTTGCCATTACCGAATCGGTAAATACCGACTCTAAAATACCGACACTTACCGATTCAGTATTTTTTTACCTACATTACATTTACCGATTCATAAATACCGAATCGGTAACATTCGGTATTTATGAAGTGGTAAATGTAATTTACCTACATAAGGCCCTTAGTCTTTTGTTGTTTCAGCAACACCACAGGAAGCTGTGAAAAATCAGTTCATAGAGCTTAGAAAATATTGAACTTCCTTGATCAATGAATAATAATAATATGCTCCAAACCAGAAAGCTACCAGTAGCTGTCTTCCATGGAGGTCACTAGAACTGAACTGATAATATTGTAAGCACTAATCATGAATTTATTTCACCAATTATATTGCTGTCGCTCTTATTTAGGACATTAGTACTTCATAAATGCCTACTCCAAGGAGTACTCCCAGACAGATAGGTTCTTGTTTTAAAAAAACAAGAGCATATCTAAAGGACTTGATCCTTTCCGCCCTGTGTCAAATCCACCCTAACTAGCTAAAGTCCTGGAAAGTTGTGTGGTGACTCAAATCAGCTTATATTTGAATATTGCTTTTTGATGATTGTTAACCAAGGACTAGTGAAAATATGCATAGGAATTGTCTTGTGACATTGCTTGACTCCTCTGTTGTGCACGTATCAGGCCTGGTGGAGGACATACTCCCTTCACTGAATCATCCTTGTGATCTCTTCCTGTAGCATCTTTGGGGAAGCCTCAGTGTCCTCCTGATAATTTTATCCTGCTACTAATAAGACCACCATTGCCACATTTCTGATATGGCTTAATCCTGTTGACATGGTAAATCCTGTCAACCTGGGTCCTTTAGTACACAGAACAGTGAAGGGTTCTGTCTATTCATACTCAAGAACCCTACCCAGTCAACATTGCCACCTGGTCCTACTACATCTTCAGGAATTCATGACTGATTTGAAGGTTGTTTTAACCTTTTACATCAGCTGTGGTATCTTGTACTTGAGGCCAAGAACCCAATCAACCATGTTGTTTCTGGGAGACCTTGGATTCCCTGCCCAGCCCTTTGTATTCGGAGTGTGCCATGGATGGAGTGCCCATACCAAAATTCAAGTGCGCTAAAACCCACAGCCTTCTCTGTCACTTCACAATATTGGGAAAGTAAGCATGGCATGAGAATGTCCTGCTGTTTCATCAAGATTGCACCAATGGACTTGTTAAATCTCTCAATTCCTTGGTTTGAAGGTGGTATGAGGTGAAAGATGAATACGTTACACTATCTTCAATCCAGATAGCATTCATGTAGCCCATCATGAAGTCCATCCTGGGGTTAGATACTACTTTGTGGGTTGTTCCATGTGGAAACAGAAGCCAATCATTGCCTGGCTCCCACTGGGCAGCTGTGCTCCTCAAATGAACCTCTTCCAGGTATCTTGTCAGGTGGGCCAATAGCACCAAGATGTATTTGTTCCCAGCAGTTTTAGCTGAGATTTTTTGTGATCTTCTGCCTCTAGTGACTACTAAAACTGTAGCAGGACCAAGTCTGCTGCTAGTAACTCTCACTCATCCGAACGATAAGGCAGCTCAACCTGTAGCAAAGGCACATCTGCTCTACCTACACCTTCCCCAGTAACCTTTGTGTTTCTTGGTAGAAACATCCTCTGAGGGATCTCCTCTTGGCTCAAGGGTCTGCTGGTGGTAGCATGAGGTCTCGTGATACTAGCTTCCACCAGACTCCAACCTTTGATGTTGTATCCTAACAAGCAATTCATCCTGTGGTACTCCCTTCGAGCAAGCCAAACCACACTTTTATTTCATAACTACACTGCTGTCTAGAACTCTACACTGCAACCTGGTACTTAAACCCTTGCCAATTCGCAGTGATCCCATGTCAGTTAACTTCAGGAATAAACTTAGATCCAGTACACAGACATCAACAATATCTTGGCTAGTACATGTGTCCCACGTACCAGTCTCCCTGCTACAATTTACCCATATAGATTTCAAATAGTCCGAGCTGTTGGGTGGGATTTGAAGCTCGGCACACCGTACGCTTCAGAGGTTCCCAGGGGTGCTAACAGTACATGTATGCATAAAACACAGTTAGTGTGCTGGGCCAGTTCCTGTGTTCGGTATGGTGCAGCGCATCGGGTGGGCCAGCTTCCTGTGTTCAAGCAGAGAGGAGACTGGGCAGTAACAAGGGTCTTGGTCTGAAAGTGCCTGGGCCTGAAAGCTTTTTTAAAGGGTTGAGGAACCTAGGGATCATCGCCCTCCAAGCCTCAGAGGCCCACTGGGCAGGATGGCCTTGGAAAGCATGGTATAAAGAGAGTAACCAGTCAGGAACTGTGGCAGTGCCGTAGTGAAGAACCTCTCCCTCAATTCTACGTATATGAAGGGTGAGAGTTGCCAGTAAAAGGGAGAAGCTGGATCCAGAAGACGGTGATTGATTGCCATCTCCTCTTCTCTTCATGGTCTATGCCCTTACAGAAGGACAATCTGCCTGTCTCATCATAAATTGAATTAGTGTTAAAGACTGTTGAAGCGCAGTTGTGAAAACCTTGATTGAGAAAGGGGTTTGGGAGAAAAAAACAGGGGGCTGTGGGAATAAAAAATATCCAAATAGAACATGAGTAAGAACAAATACTTTAGTGTACTTTCATGAATAGTGGAAGACAGAATAAAATAACTAGGAATCTCTAATACTGGTGTGGGCCAGCTTTTTGCAACACGTTATCGTCCCAGCCGTTCAGAGACCCGCCCTACCTCCGAGGACCACTCTGCTAATGCTTCACTACACGGAAAGGTAGGTTAGACACCTAAGGAGTTGAAGCCAACTGTGAACAGTTACTGTCCATGTCGCCGGGTGCTACAAAACTCTAAGACCCCTTAAATAATGAGACCTTATTCCCTACACATCCCCACTGAAAGTTTATCAATGAAGTGCATACATGCTTCCCAGTTCGCAATTAGCGTCTTAGCACACTCTGTTTTGTAGTATTGATCTGGGGTGAGCCCAGATCTTCTTCTTATAGTAATCTTCATACATTCATATTTGGTTATGTTACTGTCACTCAACTCTAGGACAACTTCATTATCCACTAGCAGTAATCTTCACAGTAGAGCTAGCCCTTCTCCACATCATATAAATTATGAATGGGCAAACTTTATTCATATACATTGATCAACCCCTGTGATGAAGCTGGCAACTATGTCTATATCGTATATATAATCTTACAGAAGAAAGGAAGGGGAATTCAAACCGATCTTTTATCTTATTGGGAGCTGCTCAATTTTCTGCACTGGAAAATCCTTTCGTGTCTAAATACTGCCCTCACACACTAATTAGTGTCATGCTTCATCATAGGGCGCGCATCAACACTCTGATAATAACAAAACATTCTGTATGTTGGTCTGCATCAGATGTTGAGTAACTGGAGGTTATCCCTCTGTCCCATCTGGGTAAAGGATCCTCTCAATACAAAAAATATCTACAATTGCCTAGGGGATAGTCCACTGCATTTTATTTTGGACTTCTCCTGGTAGGATAAAAACATTGTATGGGGTTATTATTGGATCATTAGTATCCATTCCCCCTAATACTTGTGTTTATTATCAACATGTTTTCGCCTTCCGCATGCCCCATGGCGTCAACAGGCCTACCTCAAGATTCGGATCCCGCTTAAATGGCTATACTCTGTTCACCCCTACATTCAATACCTTGTATCCTAAGGTATGTGTGGAGATTTCTAATCACATAGTCGACTTACTTGTTCATAATTCAACTCTCCTCAGGAACATCCCGAGTTTCATCTGTTTTCTCCGAAACCGGGGTAGTGAAGGGAACGTCTCCCTATAGTCACACTTTCTTCAAGGGACTGGCGTTGGCCTTTTGTCATACGCTACCCTCCGTAGTCCGTCAATTACTCTATTGTATTTAGGCAACTGAGGGATGGGTGGGGGGGGGGGGGCTACCTTAAATCTTTCTAACTCTAGCTTCTTAAGCTCCACAGCGTTGACAAGCTTTTTTCCTTCCAAACCACCAGCCATCTTTTGCTTTTCATTTCTCACTCCTGAGCTTGCCTTTCTTCTGCCAGAACATTTTACAGTAAAGTGTTGACTCTACAGCCTTCATCTAGAGACAGCCTTCATCTTCACTTAAGTGCTGATTCTCTGGCATCTTCACTAAACAATTAATAAAAATGACCTGGGTGTATTGCTTGTTAGGCAGCACCTCTTGAGGTCTAGGGCTTAGATCCATAGCAGCTGGCGACAAGTGTCAGACCAGTTACTTAAGGCATGTGTAACTACAGGGCAGTTAGGCAATCTTTAGTACAAGCACTTGGAAAACAAGAACAAGATACCACACTGAGTCACTCTACTGCAGAGTACCTTCTCTTGAGGCTTTTGATCTGAGGTATGTATGCACACCCTCACATGGACATAGGGCTACTGTACTGAACTCCTGCAGCAGAAAAAGTGGAAAGCACACAGGGTTTTGTGGACACTGATGAGGAATGATGCAAGTCAGGTTTGGCAGCAGCTGCAGGCCCCCAGTCTCAGCGGACCCTGCTTCTCCAACCTCCTAATGGCACTGCTCTAAGCGCTAAACTCTAGCTCCGGCTGAGGAGGGCATGCCTTCTAGATGAAGGGTAATCCATATCCTTGTCTCCTTCAGCAGCAGTGTTTGTTCCTCAGTCTTGGAGGTACAGTCATTACCCCTGAAAGTAAGGTAGCTAATAATGATGTCCCAGTTGCTCACCTTCCTCTACACAGGTACACAGAGCACCTTGAAGTCAGAGGGAACACTGAATAAGCTACCTGGGTCTGCATAAATCCAGCACTGGAGATGCTGGTCGAAATGCAGCTGTACAGTCAAATTCAAAGGGGAAACAACCTTTATAACGCAGTCATTACATCGCACTACATTTACAACGCAGTCATTACATTGCAACATCCTTTACAACGCATGTCACTACAATGCAGTCATTACATCGCATGTCATTACAACGCATGTCATTACAACGCATGTCATTACAACGCAGTCATTACATCGCATGTCATTACAACGCATGTCATTACAACGCATGTCATTACAACGCATACCATTACAATGCATAGTACCCCTATACTATTCAACACTTACCCTACTGGGAGTTAGAATAGTAACGCGTATCGCGGGACGCGTGCGGGGCGCAGTCCGGGACGAAGACCGGACAAAGAGCGGGCCCTCTGAGGCCCTCAGAGACACGAGGAGACCGGACCGGGGGAACTTACTAACTTTATTGCCTACTAACCGTGAGTCCTGTGTTTGATACTGTTGGAAAAAACAAATATGGCTGATATTGTAGCTACTAATCCTCCTGCAATACATGGTGCCCCGACCAAAGGCACATTGGTTGATTATTTTAAAAAAGTCATTGTACCCACGGACAAGGAGACTACGCTTGCCGAACGAAGGGCCGAGCGACGTCGCTCTATAGAGTGTATTAAAAATAGGACATTAATGGACAGTACATTTCCTTTGACTTCGTCCCTCATTGTGTTAAGTCCTCCTACTTTGACGCAGGAGGCGTTAGCTATGGATAATGTCCCTGAGCTGCTTAGATCTATTGAGTCTACACCTAGCAATTTCAATGTGTCACCAGTTTCAATTGCTTTGCCCCCTTCCAGTACTATTACTTTTGATAAAGAAACTGATACTGTCACTATTCCCTCTGAGTTTAAGGCTAAGCCGTCTAGTAAGAAGGCAGGGAGGGCGTTGGTGTCTAATGCTCCGAGGCCCCCTCCGCCTAAGAGAAGAAAGAGGCTAGGCAACTTGCCAAAAGGTAAGATCAATCACACTGTTTTTGGCAAGGGCCCTATGCAAACTGTGGGCATAGCATCGCTGACAAAGGTTCCATCATTGCCATTAAGAATACACGATGTGGCCTCAACATCTTCTACTTCTTTGGTTCCCCCCCCTCCTGACCTGTCTCGTTCTCCGTTGCTCCTACCTGATTTGGGTACAATGCCATTATATCTTGAGAGCATCGAGAAATTGATAAGATCATTTACTCTACCCATTATAGAACGACTAAAAAATATAGAGTCACGATTGGGGAATCTAGAATCTTTAATCATAAAATACCCGGGGTCACGGGAAGATCCGGCTCACTTACTCCCGCCCCCCCCCCTGGTTTCAGACGCACCTCTTACTCACACTAGGACTAATGAGATAGGTAGCTCTAATTCCCAGTATAGGGACAAGCCGCTTGACATCACAACCCTTCAAAGTCATCGCCAAAATGAAGAGGGTGAAATAAGGAAGGGAATAGCAAATCCTATCTTAGTAACGTCCCCAAAGGAGAGGGGTGAGAATCATCACCTAGCTAGAGCAAGAGACCCATATAGCCATCAAGTTAACTTACCTCCAGAGGCGGTACCATATGTGGTAGTGTTAACAGAAGTTCCGCCTCTGGCAAAGGGTAAAAATGAGGGCTATTACGATCTAAAAAATAAAACCATGCACTGGCTTAGGACTAATAGACCCCTCCCCCCCAACATCAATGGGGAGATATTGCATGTCCGGAGACTTCCTTGGCTAGGTCGCAGAATCAAGGATCTTGAAGGGGATGCAATTATCATCACCTTTAGAGACCCCAGAGCAGCCAAATACATCTTAGACTACCCCTTGGGTTCTACATGGGGGTCTATAAATCCCCGTGCACTATCATATTTCTACCCAAGATCAATAGTCTCTTATAATGCATACCCCAGGGCTCCAGTAAAAACAGTGACTTACCCTCACCCATTTTTAGCAACTTCTGGTCCCCAAGTTCAACACTGTAACATGTATGTACCCAGTCCTGTGGCTTACGGAAATGCAGCAGAATGGGTTACGGTTCCCTCTGGGAATCATAGACTTGGACCACGGAGGATGAACTATAGGCTACCATTTACTCCTCTCGAAGTTGCTAATAGATTCGGGGCCCTATCAGGAGTCGATGACTGCGACTGACATAGTACTACCTTTGACTATGGGCTTAGTACACAGGGCGACCAGGTTGAGGATATGGATCTGATCCCCAAATTTTTGACTTCTTGTCCAAGTAATAATTCTACTTTTATGGGGCTACACTTGTCCTTACCGGTGACTCATATAGTGCCCCTGGAATATGTTCCGGCGGCTGCAGACAAACTAGCTTTAAAACCTTATCACTCCGAACACAGGGAGGAGAGGGTAGAGGTGGAGGGTGGTTGCTCTTCGGGAAAGACTAAAGTTCTACAGGGGTCCTCATTTAAAGTACGAAGTGAGTTGGGGGTCTGTGTCCCATCAAGGACGGTAGAAAGTACTCTGTATGAGATCTCTATGCCCACAAACAGGGCCTTGAGGCCACTAGAGATACTGTCATGGAACGTGGCTGGGCTCCCAAATAAGCTAGGCAATACTGATTGGGAAACTTTTATTAAAGAACATGATATATGCATGTTCCAAGAGACGTGGGCCAGAGAAAACCTTTGCCACCCCGGGTTCGCAGTTTTTAATATTCCGGCTAGATGGGGAGGGAAGGGACGCCCGTCTGGAGGACTATCAATATGGATTGCTTGTTATCTAGGCTGTACGGCCGAGGTGGTAGAAACAAATTCTCTTGATATCCTGTGTGTGGTCTTACGTTGGCCCACTGGGAGGGGTCTGAGTCTGGTAAATATATACTCCAGACCAGTCGGAGCTGCGGCCACCTCAAGGACACTGGAGGATTTAACGACTTTTCTTGATTCTCTCACCGGCCCAGATATACTCCTGGTCGGAGGGGATATTAATATTCAGTTTGAACCACTTCCGCTTCACTTAGGTGGGATTAGTAGTGAAGAGGACGATCTCTGGGGAATCCAAAGTATTGCAGGTCCACCAGTAAGGGCAGCATCACCCTTCCTATTGCAAGTTTTAACAATAACATTGGCAAATTCACTCAGAGCATGCAATGGTAGGTTCAATGGGGATATTCCGCCCCAGTCAACTTTTAATAGACCAGGACAGGAGTCCCGGATTGACTACATACTGATTAGACTTCAGGATTGGAAATTGGCATTAGATTTTAAAATAGTCCCAAGGGTGGATAGTGATCATAACCCCCTAATTCTCTCATTAGATGCAGATGGCTTCCTCAGGACTGAAACTCTAGGAAATAGACTACCTGCCCCCAGTCTCACCTTATCCAGTAACAGACGAAGAATAAGGTGGGACAAATTGTTAGAGAAACCGACTCGTATAGGGCAATATACGAGCAAATGGCTTCTACCCTGGAAAGAGTGGAAAGTCTCCTCCCTCAGTTGTCCTCGCCAGAAGGTCGTTCTTCCCTTGAGGTCATCCATCAGACACTTTGTGACAATTTAGCTGAGGTTTTGAACCCTGTGGTTCGGGGCAGGAAACTGAGGAGTGAAAGAGCCTCATGGTTCAATGCCAGCTGCAGGGGAGCTAAGAAAGATCTTCTCCAAGTGCTCAAAAACAAGGAAGCATCCTCGGTGGTTAGGGAGAAGAGGGTGGCCTATAAGCTCCTCCTTGAATCTGCTAAAATAGACTGGGACTGGGAGAACTGGACAGAAATAACATCTGCTCTCAAAACCAGAGATTCAAGGAAATTTTGGCATATAGTCAAACATGGCTCAGTTGAGCCTGTTATGGCTATAGAAGGTAATATTGCACCGGAAGTCTGGGAAAAACATTTTTCATCGCTCTATAGTAGAGCTGAGCAAGACAAAATGGGAACTCCGCCTGAGTGCTTAGTGGTCCCCACCATCGACAATCATACTGAGCTGGAAGATTTTAAGCTGGAGGAATTAGAAATGGCAATTACTTGCCTTTCCTTAGGAAAAGCGCCAGGCCTAGATAAGCTCCCAGGAGACCTCTTAAGGCACGAGGTCAGCATTTGGGCACCATACTTCCTGGTACTGTTTAATGCCATCATCCATGGGATGGCACTTCCACCAACTTGGCTCGGGGCGCAGATTGTGCCCATTTTTAAAAGGGGCTCACCTTTGCTCCCCGCTAACTACAGACCGATCAGTCTGATAGACGTCCCTCAGAAGCTTTTTGCGAGGCTTCTGTTGGATCGACTTTTGGACTGGATCGAGGAGAGGGACATCTTGAGCCCTTTGCAGGCTGGGTTTCGCCAGAAGACCTCTACTATAGATCAGGTATTCAGGCTGTCCCTTCTACATTGGAAAACAATACAGTTGGAGGGTGGCAGCCTCTATACTGTATTTGTAGATCTAAGGGCAGCCTTTGACCTGGTCCCTCGTGGTAAGCTCTGGCAGGTCCTGGCGAATGCTGGGATGCCAGCTGACCTCCTGAGTATGATCATCCGCCTACACACAAATACCTATGCTCGTGTGAGGTGCGGTGCACAGGGTGCACTCTCAAACAAGTTTCCCGTTGAGAGAGGGGTAAGACAGGGGTGCGTACTTGCACCGACCCTGTTTTGCCTCTTTGTCAACGGTGTTATTGACCATCTTAACGGGGTCCCCAAATCGGATGTCCCGAAGCTGGCGGGAAGGAGGGTCCCAGCAATCATGTTTGCTGATGATACCCTCCTTCTCTCCAAGTCACCTATGGGAATCCAGCGTGTGCTGGATGGATTTGGGGACTTCTGTAGAGAGCATGGATTGGAAATAAACACCACAAAGACCAAATTTATGGCCTTCAATCCGCCACCCAGGTTCCACCGTATTCCTCGCATAGGGGACAATATACTCGAACGAGTAAACACCTTTGAGTACCTTGGTGTTACACTCAACGAGGAATTGGGGTGGGGTCAACATCAGGAGAAAGCGAGGTTGAAATTAGCACAACACATTGGTGGAATATTAGGGATGGTGGGGAAGAACAGGTCGACCCTTAAACCCATAGGCCCTCCTCTACACATTTATAGGGTCCAAGCAAGAGGAGCAGTTACCTATGGGAGTGAATTATGGGGTCACAAAGTACTGGACAGCTTGACAAAGGAGGAGAATAGATTCCTCAGGTGTCTAGTAGCTCTTCCTCCGAGTACACCGCTAGTGCCCTTACGACTCGACCTAGGCATTAGACCCCTGGATGAAGAGTTGGCACTTCGTCCTGTGATCTACTGGCGCAGATTGTGGACGGTGCCCGAATTGACTCACTACAGACAGGGCCTTCAGGAAGTTCTTAGCTTCCCAAATTCGGGGAACATTGCCTGGCTTAAATTCGTAAGGAATAGTTTGGAGAGCCTAGGTCTTGATGCACTATGGAATGATCCTTGTAACGCCTGTCCCAAGCTTTCCAAGAAAGCTCTAACCAAAGTGTATCATGACTCCAAGGCACCCTTACTTCGACCTTCTAAATCCTTAGGGTCTCTAACAAATCAATTCCTTCTTATGAAGAGTACTTATACCTTCGAATTGGCCCTTGACAATGTTTATCCTATAATACTTAGGAAGCTTTATTTGCAATGGAGGCACGGGTCTTTGCCAATTCGTGCTTTTACTAGTTCTTGGTCTTTGTCGTTACCCAGTATTTGCCCGGCTTGCAGATCAAGTGACGAAACTGAGCTGCATTTCATATTCTTTTGCACGGGTTATACTGAGGCACGCAGAAAATGGATTATCCCTATCTGTAGGAACCTGGGCTTCATCAGGTGCCATGAAGCCTTTAGAATTCTTAAGAGCGAAACGGCCGTGCACATTATGTTCGCAGTGGCAAAATTTTTGGGGGCTTTTTGGCACAAACGGAAAAAATATCTAAAAATGCCAATCTGATCCATTGTATGTAACTAGTATGTATTAGCCATGTGGCTGTATTAATTTTAAACATTTTACTTACTGTTGTTAAATGGTTTTATATTCATTTTATGTACTTTTATGGAGTTACTCCGAAATAAAGTTTTTGAACTTGAATAGTAATTCTTACCCCTACACTATCCAACACTTACCCTACTGTTGCACCCCCTGGAGTAATTTTTACCCCTATACTCTCCAATATTTACCTTAAATGCAATGTAATGGTATGCGTTGTAAGGGTATGCGTTGTAAAGGTATTATGTGATGTAATGAAATGCATTGTACAGGTAGTTTCTAAAAATGCGATGGAGTGGCATGTGATGGAAAGGATGATGCGATGTAAAAACTGCGTTGTAAAGGCATGCGTTGTAAATGTATGCATTGTAACGTCATACATTCAATTCAAAGTTATCCCTAAACAAATGTATTAATTCTCTTGCTGTGGACAAAGCTCAGTGGCAACTACTATCAGCTGAAGCGGCCCCCCTCACTGTGTATTGCTTCTAGACGTTCTTGTCCAACACAAAGCGTTGGATGTTAGGTTGAGCAGGCCCCCTAGCTTCTCTGAAAGAGATGTTTATCCAGGTGTTGCTTGGGCCTGGCCAGGTCACTGGCTGATCTCTTGGAACTTGCTTAGTCCAGGTCCAGTACATACAATGTCCTTATCCTTTCTCTGGAATGGTGATGAAACACAGAAAGTTGCACTTGGCTTCACAAAGAATTATACAGGGTGAGAAGAATCTGAGGAGTACACAAGGGGACAAGAATGGAGAAGGGAGACGGCAACACTGACTACAACGAAAACCTATATAGCACCCTACTGTCCTTGGGACTACATGCAACTGACTGGAATCCCAATACGGTTAACCTATCTCATTTATAGTTAAGCACTCTCACACACTGGTCATGTGAGTACCACAGATGTAACAGGCCGAACCAATGGGCAGTCTCGGCACTGAGGTACTCATGTACCATAATCATCAGCTAGAACCCATAGTAGTATCCTGGTCCGGTCACAGGTGTGGTTTCCACCAACGCTAAAGCAAGTACGACTGACACTCCATGAGCAACATTCTGAAGTCATTACAGCATTTGAAAACATACCAGATCTGCCAGAACAATAAACAATACAATGAAAAGGAGTCGGCCACATGGATAGAGCACTAGAACCTGCGACTCTACAGGTGCTCTCTGTACCGAAGTGGAAGGAGGTACTTGACCTTGCTCACATACATCTTTAATTTAATCTCTTGGTTCTTGTGGGAAATGATCTACAAGAGCCGATCATTTCCAATTAGAATGATAGGCTCATGTGTAAAGTGAGCTATGTAGCTCACCATATCCTGAGATCCTTGTAGCTCCAGTGGTCGTTTTCTGTGCCCTGTGGTGTAAACAGATTACTTTAATTCATGTTCAGAATCTTTAACTGTCTGTTACTGTATTTGGTTCCTATTTGCAGAGCAGATGCTAATAAGTTTGAACTCTCCCTTGCTGCTTTGAAAGCGGGCATCAGTGTGTATTTACAGTTCTATAGAGGTTACCAAGAAGGTTCCCAGGTACACCATCCCTGATTAGTCTGCAAGAAAAATATGAATATACATGTATCTATATGACAGGCTTCTGATGGTGACTCTCTAGTTACTGTTAAATTAGCCTATATGAAAATAATTGTTGAACATTAATAATTTTGGGCCCTAAGGACTCACACCCCAGCTATTTCTAGAAGAAGTCAGGTTCTCTGCTCCATGGGGAAAGTTTAGCAACCAGAACCTAAACCTCTCGTACTCCCTTCTCCCTGCTCCACTTCCTATAACCACTTCCCTGCTGCATCCTTAGTCATCAGCTGTTAGCCCTCATCACCCTTAAATGTGGGCCAGGTAAGTAAGTCTTATTTCATTGCTAAGCTTTACTAGCTTTACAGTTGGGGCTGGGCGGAATTTGCGTAATGCCACTTCGTGGAATTTTGAAAGAAATTGAGGAAAACGAGCGCACAACCTGAGGGACCGTGTGCCCAGGACTGGGGTTCCTCGTGCTTGGGCAGGCTCCCCGATCTCCCCAGCCTGGCTGCGTTGAGAAGCAGGGACCGGCCCCAGGCCTCCTGATTTTCGGTCAGGGCCTGGGAGCCCACATCCTGCGGCCTGACAAGCGTCCATCTGCCCGGGACAAGAGTCCCTGGTGCAGAGCCCCGGAGCCCCGGACCCTGCAAGGGCAGGCGGGAGCCCTACCGCTATGGCTCAGTGTGGGCAGCTGGGAGTCCTTTCGGTCCCGGCCATCTGGTCGCACCTTTCCCTCGGCCATCTGGTCGCACGCAATGCTTTCCAATGGGGCGACCAGATGGCCGGGCTGCCCTGGAAGTCCCGATGGGGGCTCATTCGCCTCCCCGATCCCAGGCAGGGCTCCAGGAAGTCTGGTGCGTCCGGGCCTAGGGTCCCCTCCGTCACTCGGTGCGCACGGTTTACCAGTAAGGGGGGTAACCTTCCTCCGGATTACTAGGGGCAGGGTATGCCGGGACGCCCCTCCTGGGGATGGCGGTTCTCAAGCGGTGCCCAGATGGGCTAAGCCCGGCCGACACTTCCCTGGGGCGTCCGGTGCTCCCTCCTCCAGCCTGCGGCGGGCAAAGTGCCCGGGACGAGATCCATGGGTACCCCGGGCGTCCGGGCCCCAGGAGCTCCTGCGGGCCTCCCATGCCTGAGGCCCAGCGTGGGGTCTACGAGCCCCCCTGAGCCCTGCAGCCCTGGTGCCCTGCAGCCCCGGAGCCCTGCAGCCCCGGAGCCCTGCAGCCCCGGAGCCCTGCAGGCCCCGTGCCCTGCAGCCCCCGTGCCCTGCATGGGCAGGCGGGAACCCAAGCGTGAAGGCTCAGGGTTGGACAGATGGGAGTCCTCTCGGTCCCGGCCATCTGGTCGCACCTCTCCCCTAGGCCATCTGGTCGCGCGCAATGCTTTTCCAATGGGGCGACCAGATGGCCGGGCCGGCCTGGAAGTCCCGATGAGGGCTCATTTGCCTCCCGGATCCCAGCCAGGGCTCCAGGAGGCCGGGCACGTCCGCGCCTAGGGTCCCCTCCGTCACTCGGAGCGCGCGGGTTACAAGAAAGGGGGGGAGCCTTCCTCTGGATTAGTAGGGGCAGGGTGTGACGGAAGATCCCTCCGGGGATGGCGGTTCTTTGCCAGGGACCAGATGGGCTACGCCCGGGCAACATCCTCCAAGGCGTTCGGGGCTTCCCTCCTCCGGCCCGCGGCGTGGCAAAGTGCCCAGGGACGGGCTCCACGGGTCCCGGGCAGTCCTCCCCCTGGGCACCCGGGCCCGAGAGCTCCGTCGCTCCTTCCCGTTCCTGAGGCCCAGCCGGTGTCCCCGAGCCCTTGGTTCAGGCGGGAGCCCTACCACTATGGCTCGGCTCTGGGCGGGCAGACGGGAGTCCTTTCAGTTGCCGGCCATCTGGTCGCTCCTTTCCCCTCGGTCATCTGGTCGCGCGCAATGCATTCCAATAAGGGGGGCCAGATAGCCGTGCCGGCCTGGAAGTCCTGATGAGGGTCCATTTGCCTCCCGTATCCCAACCAGGGCTCCAGGAGGCCGGGTGCGTTCGCCCCTAGGGTCCCCTTCGTCACTCGGAGCGTGCGGGTTTCAAGAAAGGGGGGTAGCCTTCCTCCCTGATTACTAGGGACAGGGTACTCTGGGACCCCTCTCGGTCCTGGGCCGGCAGCTGGATAGGCCCGGATGCCGCCCCAGCCCTGGTTCTGTCCCGGGTCCTGCCGCATGGCAGGGTGCCTGGGAAAAGGGGTCCGGAGTGACCGGGGAGGCTTCCCCTGCGCCCCAGGGCCTGGGAGTCCCGGCTGGGTCGAGGGGCCTGGCCAGGCCCCAGGTCTTTGGGGGGCTCCGGCCCCGTCCCCCGGCCTGCAGCACTCCCAAAGGCCCGGAACGGGTTCTGTTGTGGCCGGGGAGCCTCCGCTCACTCGGCTGGGTTCAGGAGCTCCGGCCGGGCCACTGAGGGCCCCGGGGAGGGTGGCCTCCCCGCCCCGGGCTCCGTCCCGGGTCCTGCCACATGGCAGGGTGCCCGGGACAGGGTCCGGAGGGCTCGGGGAGGTTTCCCCCACGCCTCCAGGCCTGGGAGCCCCGGCTGGGTCCAGGGGCCCGGTCGGTCCTGTGTCGGGGGCTCCGGCCCCGGGCCCCATCCCCCGGCCTGCAGCACTCCCAAAGGCCCGGGACGGGTTCTGTTGTAGCCGGGGAGCCTCCCCTCACTCGGCTGGGTTCAGGAGCTCCGGCCGGGCCACTGAGGGCCCCGGGGAGGGTGGCCGCCCCGCCCCGGGCTCCGTCCCGGGTCCTGCCACATGGCAGGGTGCCCGGGACAGGGTCCGGAGGGCTCGGGGAGGTTTCCCCCATGCCTCCAGGCCTGGGAGCCCCGGCTGGGTCCAGGGGCCCGGTCGGTCCTGTGTCTGGGGCTCCGGCCCCGGGCCCCAACCCCGGCCTGCAGCACTGCCAAAGGCCCGGGATGGGGTACTGTTGTGGCCGGGGAACCTTCCTTCGCTCAACTGGGTTCAGGAGCTCCGGCCGGGCCCCTGAGGGCCCCGGGGAGGGCGGCCTCCCCACCCCGGGCTCCGTCCTGGGTCCTGCCGCGTGGCAGGGTGCCCGGGACAGGGTCCAGAGGGCCCGGGGAGGGGTCCCCTGCGCCTGCGGTCCTGGGAGCCCCAGCTGCGTCCAGGGGCCCGGCCGGAGGCCCGGAGGC